>NC_091260.1:26095000-26720000 GCF_042477335.2 Ovis canadensis
TTTTCTTCCAAGGAGTAAGTGTCTTTTAATTTCATGGCTGCAGTCACCATCTGCAGTGATTTTGGAGCCCCCCAAAATAAAGTCTGACACTGTTACCACTGTTTCCCCATCTATTTCCCATGAAGTGATGGGACCAGATGCCATGATCTTCGTTTTCTGAATGCTGAGCTTTAAGTCAACTTTTTCACTCTCCTCTTTCACTTACTTCAAGAGGCTTTTGAGTTCCTCTTCACTTTCTGCCATAAGGGTGGTGTCATCTGCATATCTGAGGTTATTGATATTTCTCCCAGCAGTCTTAATTCCAGCTTGTGTTTCTTCCAGTCCAGCGTTTCTCATGATGTACTCTGCATATAAGTTAAATAATCAGGATGACAATATACAGCCTTTTCCTATTTGGTACCAGTCTATAAGAACACCAAAGAAACCTAGAGAGGGCCTAAAGTACTATAGCTGTTGTAATCTGAATATTAGCATGACTGAAGCAACTTAGGAGCAACAGCAGCGTATTTCTTTATCTGCAGGTTGGTAAGACCTGGCACAGTCAAGTTACAAATATAATATAAAACAACACTCAATTCAACTGGGAGAATGAAAAAGCATGTTACCCAAGTTCTCTTTGGAATGTTACAGAGATGGTCATTTGAAGCTCTGGCAAATCTGGTCTAGGTACTTTCAGATTCAAAGCAGCACAGTGATGGTCAGGCTCAATAGCCAGCTGTCAGTTGATACCAATGGTTTTGGAATTATGCACCCCTAGAAAATCAATTCCTATAAAGTTCTTTATATGGAGTAAGCTGCAGTAGTGCCTATATATGATCTACAGAAAATATTGAAGTTATGAGGCTTCAGGTCTATCTTGAACCAGTGATCAACTCACACTTATTGCTTTTATAATGTGTGTCACTTCATTTACTCTAGAAATATTTACTGAGTGCCTCTTATGTGTCAGGAATGGTGCTGGACTCTGTGAGACACTGGAATCAGACAGACAGTGGTCAGGCACTCCACACAGTAGTCAACATAGTAGTCACTAGGCACAGGTGACAACTGCAATTCAACTCCTTTGTCACGTTTGCCCCATTTCAAGTACTTAACAGCCACATGTGGCTAGTGGCCACGAGACAAGACAGATGGTAACAGCAGAGTTTCCCATTGTCTGTCCTCCCAGATCTTAGCCCTGGGCTTTTCCTTGCCCACTTCCGTCTCCTCCAGGTGATCAAAGCCCTCCTCCTTTTGTCCAGATTGATGCTGCCATGACCATCCTGGACCAGGACATTGGCAGATGGTGTCTATGGGGAATATTTGGATTAAGTCTCAGAAAAATCTTGAGGCAGCTGCAGGTCTCCATCAGCTGAGTGGACCACGGCCAATGCGCCACATTCTCTTTCCAATTGCATGGCTATGGCACAAACCTTGGGGATGGTGCAAAGTTTTCAGACTTCCCCTTTTGAATTTTCAAAAACTCTGTTTCAAAAGTTAAGGAAAAAA
The DNA here is from genome assembly GCF_042477335.2 of Ovis canadensis. Lineage (NCBI taxonomy): Eukaryota > Metazoa > Chordata > Mammalia > Artiodactyla > Bovidae > Ovis > Ovis canadensis. The sequence continues at coordinate 26,096,489 of NC_091260.1, forward strand.
GGAAATCTGGAACATTAACAGTTTCCTGCTTTTTCTCTTATTCCTGTTTTTCTCCCCAAGGCAGTACAGAGGCCTCTGCCTAAGAAGGGGGAAGTCACTTGCAAGGACAAGAGGAAAACAAAAGCACAAAGATTAATATTTCAAGATGTTATCTTGGGACATCAAAATAGTAGAAAACAGGATTCTTGCCTCCAAGCTGCCTATACAACCGAGGAAACATGAAAAATGGGGAAATTCATGAAACGTTAATAACCATAAAGAGTAAAGTAACAATATTAAACCGAGGAGATGTCACCCAGATCTACATGATTCATCACTCAGGGGTGGTACAGACCCTAAGTGTGGCTGTTCACTGACAGGTGAGATCTGAGCTACACAGCTTCTGATGGGCAGAGGTGAGAAGAGGCAGAATTTCAGGTAGGGGCACACAGTAAGCAGATGTGTGAGTGTGGAGGGCCAGTGTTGTTTAATGTACAAAGAAGGTAAGGGTTTGTCATGCAGGGTAAAGGGAACTAAGACTGCAAGAGAAGGCTGAGGAAATACCATGGAAGACTTTAACCATCAGGCTGAAGGATTTATTCCTTATCCCACAGTGAGATGGGGATGTCATTGATGATTTGACTATAGAAGTGATGTAGCAAAAGCGGCACTGTGACAATGAATCTGACATTGAACCCTTGCAGTAATATTTGAATATACTGAAGCCGAGGCAGGATGGAGCACAGAGGGTGGTTAGGAGGCTACTGGAGACGGATTTCCTGGTGGCTCAGATGGTAAAAGAATTCGCTGTCACTACAGGAAGCTCGGTTCAACCCCTGGTTTGGGAAGATCCCCTGGAGAAGGGAATGGCTGCCCACTCCACTATTTGCCTGGAGAATCCCATGGACAGAGGAGCCTCGTGGGTTGTACTCCATGGGGCCCCAAAGAGGCAGACACGACTGAGTAACTAACAGTTTTTTCACTTTCAGGAATGAAATTCTACAGGCTTAGAACAGGATAGGTAGCAGTGGAACGACAAGAGTGCAAGGAGTGAGTAGCATGCTGAAGGAAAATCAACAGGGCTTTGATTTTCGGAGCTGAGGGAGAGGAAGAAGTCAAATATACTATTAACTTGGGCAAATTACTTAACATCTATAAAATAGTGATAATGGCTATGTTTTACAGGTTTGCCATGTGAATTAATAAAAAGACCTTTCTAAAATGTAAAACATCCCTGGCATACAAATGCAACTGAAATCCACCGTTTGGAACTCAGATAGCCTGGAGCCGCGCCCCTAAACTTCTCCCATCCCAGCAGTCAGGACCTCAGGCAAGTAGATCCAGCACCAAGGGCAAGACCAGCGGACTCTCTTTTCTCACAGCCTGGAAGTCATCGAGCTTGCCCACAGACCCACAATTCTGAACACTTCTTCCTTGTACAGGGTTTACATCCTCTTAGAATAACCCTCAAGGACCATCTCAGGCCAGAACCCACTGGAATATAACGGGCTTCCCTGGTGGCTCAGATGGTAAAGAACCTACCTGCAATGTAGGAGACCTGGGTTCAATCCCTGGGTCGGGAAGATCTATTCCAGTATTCTTGCCTGGGAAATCCCGTGGACGGAGGAGCCTGGCATATCCATGGGGTGGCACAGAGTCAGACATGACTGAGTGATTAACACCTTCATTTCCTTTTGTGTTTTTTTGTTTGTTTGTTTGTTTGTTTTGCCAGAACACACTGGATCCTTCTGCTCTATTTTCAACCACATACCAGCTTTCCCATCTCTCTTAAAGATTTCTGAGTCCCCTCCCCTAACAAATAAAAGATGCAGCTTAAAAGCCTGATGTGCTTTTGTGTTTTATTGTCTCAAACACATAGTCTCCTTCCATAAACCACCTCACCACCTGCTTTTCCTCACTTTCTAATCATTCCTAATAAAATAGTGCTTAAATTTCCACATAGTCCACAAAACCCTCTTCAACACACAATATTGTTGCATATGCCTTAGATTTACAATGAAAACTAGAAAAGGGTGCTATTATGTTAGCTATCATTTTTTTCAAGTAAAAAAAAAGAAAAGAAAAGAAAAAAATGGTAGGAAATTATTTTCTTCTATTTATGCTGAATACTAGTACTTGAGGAAAGCTGGTTAAATTAGTGGACCGTAGAGGGGCAGACAGAGATTTTGGTAAAAATTTTAAAGGAAATCTTCTGAGCACTTTCAAATTATCTAGAAATTGTAGGTAAAGCTCCTGAGTCTGTATTATGTTTAATGTAAAATCTCTGACTGTTCTTTTTACTTCAAATAGGTATATATCAGAAAATGATTAAGATATAGATGAAGGGGGTGTGTATGTACACACATCCAAAGGTGTACACACACATATATATTAATATATGAATGTATATACCCATAAAAGGGACACAGAAAGGACAAGAAAGGATAAAATTTCAGAAGAAAGACTTTCCTGAGGTTTCTCTAAATAAGGGGAAAGAGGGAAAGAAGTTTAAAGAAAAGAGCATGTGTGTATAGAAAAAGGAATGGTCTATGAAAAGCATACTGTTCATACTGTTCATGGGGTTCTCAGGGCAAGAATACTGAAGTGGCTTGCCATTCCCTTCTCCAGTGGGACCACATTCTGTCAGACCTCTCCACCATGACCCGCCCGTCTTGGGTTGGTTTCATTGAGTTAGACAAGGCTGTGGTCCTAGTGTGATTAGACTGACTAGTTTCCTGTGAGTATGGTTTCAGTGTGTCTGCCCTCTGATGCCCTCTTGCAACACCTACCATCTTACTTGGGTTTCTCTTACCTTGGGGGTGGGGTCTCTCCATGGCTGCTCCAGCAAAGCGCAGCCCCTGCTCCTTACCTTGGAGGAGGGGTATCTCCTCACCACCGCCCTTCCTGAACTTCAACATGGGATGGCTCCTCTAGGCCCTCCTGCGCCTGCGCAGCCAATGCTCCTCCAGTTGCTCCTCCTGGCCGCCCCTGGCCTCGGGCACCGCCCCTGGCCTCAGACGCCAGGTTGCTCCTCAGGGCCACTGCCCCGGCCTCCAACGCGCGGAAGCATCTCTTTGCTGCAGCCCCCGACCTCGGACGCGTGGTGTCTCCTCCCGGTGACCCCTGGCCTCAGACTCGGGGAAGCTCCTCTCAGCCGTCGCCCCGACCTCAGACGCGGGGTGTATCCTCCCAGCCATCACTGACCTCGGACGCTGGGTAGCTCCTCCCGGCCGCCGCCCCTGACCTCGGACTTGGGTAGCTCCTCTCGGCAGTTCCTGTGCCGTCGCAGCCTGGTGCTCTAGGCCGCTGCCCCTGACCTCGGACATGGGGTAACTCCTCTCGGCCGCCGGGTCGCAGCCGCCCGCACTTAGCATGCCGGGTTGCAGCTGCATAGTACTCACAAAATGCTACTGGAGATCAGTGGAGAATAATGGCTGTCTAGGGAGCCCTTACAAATAGCTGTGAAAAGAAGAGAGGTGAAAAGCAAAGGAGAAAAGGAAAGACATAAGCATCTGAATGCAGAGTTCCAGAGAATAGCAAGAAGAGATAAGAAAGCCTCCCTCAGCTATCAATGCAAAGAAATAGAGGAAAAGAACAGAATGGGAAAGACTAGAGATCTCTTCAAGAAAATTAGAGATACCAAGGGAACATTTCATGCAAAGATGGGCTCAATAAAGGACAGAAATGGTCTGGACCTAACAGAAGCAGAAGATATTAAGAAGAGGTGGCAAGATATACAGAAAAACTGTACAAAAAAGATCTTCACGACCAAGATAACCATGATGGTGTGATCACTCACCTAGAGCCAGACATCCTGGAAAGTGAAGTCAAGTGGGCCTTAGAAAGCATCACTACAAACAAAGCTAGTGGAGGTGATGGAATTCCAGTAGAGCTATTTCAAATCCTGAAAGATGATGCTGTGAAAGTGCTGCACTCAATATGCCAGCAAATTTGGAAAACTCAGCAGTGGCCACAGGACTGGAAAAGGTCAGTTTTCATTCCAATCCCAAAGAAAGGCAATGCAAAAGAATGCTCAAACTACCACACAATTGCACTCATCTCACATGCTAGTAAAGTAATGCTCAAAATTCTCCAAGCCAGGCTTCAGCAATACGTGAACTGTGAACTCCCTGATGTTCAAGCTGGTTTTAGAAAAGGCAGAGGAACCAGAGATCAAATTGCCAACATCTGCTGGATCATGGAAAAAGCAAGAGAGTTCCAGAAAAAACATCTATTTCTGCTTTATTGACTATGCTAAAGCCTTTGACTGTGTGGATCACAATAAACTGTGGAAAATTCTGAAAGAGATGGGAATACCAGACTATCTGACCTGCCTCTTGAGAAACCTATATGCAGGTCAGGAAGCAACAGTTAGAACTGGACATGGAACAACAGACTGGTTCCAAACAGGAAAAGGAGTCCGTCAAGGTTGTATATTGTCACCCTGCTTATTTAACTTATATGCAGAGTACATCATGAGAAGTGCTGGGCTGGAAGAAGTACAAGCTGGAATCAAGATTGCCGGGAGAAATATCAATAACATCAGATATGCAAATGACACCACCCTTATGGCAGAAAGTGAAGAGGAACTAAAAAGCCTCTCGATGAAAGTGAAAGTGGAGAGTGAAAAAGTTGGCTTAAAGCTCAACATTCAGAAAACAAAGATCATGGCATCTGGTCCCATCACTTCATGGGAAATCGATGGGGAAACAGTGTCAGACTTTATTTTGGGGGGCTCCAAAATCACTGCAGATGGTGACTGCAGCCATGAAATTAAAAGAGGCTTACTCCTTGGAAGAAAAGTTATGAGCAACCTAGATAGTATATTCAAAAGCAGAGACATTACTTTGCCAACAAAGGTCCATCTAGTCAAGGCTATGGTTTTTCCAGTGGTCATGTATGGATATGAGAGTTGGACTGTGAAGAAGGCAGAGTGCTGAAGAATTGATGCTTTTGAACTATGGTGTTGGAAAAGACTCTTGAGAGTCCCTTGGACTGCAAGGAGATCCAACCAGTCCATTGTGAAGGAGATCAGCCCTGGGATTTCTTTGGAAGGAATGATGCTAAAGCTGAAACTCCAGTACTTTGGCCACCTCATGTGAAGAGTTGACTCATTGGAAAAGACTCTGATGCTGGGAGGGATTGGGGGCAGGAGGAGAAGGGGACGACAGAGGATGAGATGGCTGGATGGCATCACAGACTCGATGGACATGAGTCTGAGTGAACTCCGGGAGTTGGTGATGGACAGGGAGGCCTGGCATGTTGCGATTCATGGGATCGCAAAGAGTCGGACGTGACTGAGCGACTGAACTGAACTGATGAAAAGCATACAATATTGTAAAGTAATTAGCCTCTAATTAAAATAAATAAATTTAAATTAAAAAAAAAAGAAAAGCTTAAGGAGAAAAAAGATAGACATAAGTCTGGTACCAGGAGCTGTTTGGGGGCGGTCTAATGAATGAGACCCAAATGCAGAGGTCTTGCATCTCTGCAGTGACAAGAGGCGAATCTGTGTCTTTGGTGAATCACATGGATGTTCACGATCTGAGGTGGTAGCTCAGAGAGTGTCTGTACTCTGGAAAGTAAGTGAAGGCACAAATCAAAAGTTGGATTATAAATAATTGGTACTTTCTTCCAAAGGATCTAGGGCCTCTTACTGCTCTGGTTAGATAGGAAGTGCACCGAGGTACTCACTTGAGCACCATGCCTAGGTTTCTTTATTGCCCTGGCCCCACTGAAACATTCCAATCTGCTCTCCTCTAATTTCAGAATACTATTCTAAATTATGCTGTGTTAAACTTACCCATACATATCTGAATGGAAATGCTAATTAATCTGCTGGGGCCCTTATGATTTTTTAGATGATTCTAGATTTTCTAGATGATTTTGTAGAAATATCCAGTTAGGTTCCAAAGATGTCTTGGTCAGTTGACAGGTATGTAGGGAAGACAAGTTTAGATAGGGGAGTTGCTACGGGCATAGCTTCTTAGGTCACATCGTGTAGAACTTTGATTCAGCCTGGGGAGGCAGGACTACCTTCTGTGGGCCATTGCTAAGGGGCAGGGCCAGAAAACAGAGACGTCCAGGGAGCTAGGGCTATTTTTGCCCCTTTTCAATTTAATTCTCAGAGAATCCAATCAAGACTGCCAGCAGCTTTTGGATGAGGAGGGCCAACTGTCCTGCTTAGTCCAGGACTGGGAGGCTCCAGAGATGTGGAACTCTCAGTTTTAAAACCAGGAGAGTCCTAGACAAACTCATTCAGTTGGTCACTCTAATATTCCTTCTTACCCGGGCCAGGCCCTGGCTTGAGTGAGGTGAGGAATATCAGATAAGGACATCAATCTTCCATCTGTATCCTGGCTAGCTCTTTAATAAAGAAGTGGTAGGGCTCAATATATATATACAACCAAGACTTACTATTTCCCAGTGTCTCCCCTCCCCAACCCCTCTCTCCAGATATCTGCTGTTTTGTAGTAGCAGCAAAGGCAAGTTCTATTGCTTGGTAGCATCAGTGCAAATTAAAAGGGCAAGTCTGAGGGACTGGCATTCCAGTGGTTAGGACTCCATGCTTTCACTGCCACAGGTGTGGGTTCAATCCCTGTTCATGGAACTAAGACCCTGCAAGTGGGGTGTCCCTCCCCAGAAAAGGCCAAGTCTGAAATTATAGAAGGTCACAAAGCATCCCATACAATAGTCTGGGATATAAAGTCTTAGGCTTTATAATTCTAAGACTGGCCCCTGGAAAAAGTATAATATTCCTATTTTGGGTGGCTCAAATCCATTACCATCTTCTTAGATAGGACTGGAGTGCATCATGCCCTTCCTCGTAGTAAAACCTGTGCTCGGGGAACTATCTAATACCAGCAATTTACTCGTTAGTGTGAATGAAGTGGCATCTCCCCCAGGCTGAATTAAATTGTTAAGTCCTATCTTTAATTATATTCTTTCATTCCTTCTCCTAAGAAGTATTCACTGAGAGCCTTCCATGACTAAGCTGGAATATGGTAAGTGAAAGCAAAGCAGAGCCTGCCCCCAAGGAACCTAGAAACTTCGGCCTCCATTAATTGCAGGCATCAGCTTACCAGCAAGAAAGGAGCAGTCTGGCGTGGGGCTGGATTTCCTAACTGCCCCAAACAGGAACTCACAGGCTGGCACTGAGAGAGGTTGTTGTGCCAGGGTGAGAGGATTACAAACACACTGGAGGTATTAACATGGATATTAAAGCTTAAAGTCTCACAATCTTATTTTTCTATTATATGTATTCAGAATTGAAAGATGATGTGAAGAGCAAAGGGGAGGAAGATAGGGGAAGTGGTCCCACAAAAGTCTAGACAAGGATGGCAATGAAAAAGGAGAAAATTTTAAATAGAGAAACATAAAATCTTCATTGTGGCCCAAAACATCATTTGATTTCAGGACTACATTAAAATCACCCCCAAAGTAACCAATTTCTGTACAATGATAGAACCACCTCAGTGTCTGAGACAGAGAGTAGATAAGTAAATATGGTACATCTTACTATGGAATTAATGCAGCTATATTAAAGTATGATTATAAAAAAACAATACAGTAGCTTGGGGAAATGTTGTTTTATTAGCCCTCAAAGTCAGAATATGAAAAATTATCTAGGCTATGTTGAAATGTATATAAAATTTATGTAAGCTTATGAGCAAAGGCTAGAAAAAAACTTGGACAGTTGAAAATTGCCAAAGTGGGCCTAATGAGATTCTAGGTCATTTATTTCACTTTTATATATTTTTTCATGATATCATTTGTACAATGAAAGTTGTCATGAATCAGTTGGACAAGTAAAGATAAGGGGAAAACAAAAGCTTGTTTGCAAAGCGCCTGGTGATTTGATTGACTGCCAGCTCAGAATAAGCCAAATGACAGTGTTATGAGGCTACTTTTTAAAAAAACTGATGAAATTGGACTTCACTGATGAAAATATAACCCAGATTCAACAGAAAATATAAGTTCCAGCATATGTACACTAATCTGACCATATCTGGAATAATTCTCTTTAGCGCTGGGTGACTCATTCTAAGGGAGGCATTGATAAACTGGAGCACAGTGAGAGAAGACATCAGAAGTTTGGTAAGACTCAAAAAGAAAAGTAAATGATAAATGGTTTTAGAAGAAACTTTGGATTTCTAACTTGGAAAAGAAAAGATTCAGAGTGGGTGCCTCTGTAGGATTGTTATTGTAAAAACTGTATCAGGTTTTTTTAAGTTTAGAGGGCACAATTAGAATCAAAAGATGGAACAATTAGGGAAGCAGTTTCCTGGCTAAAAATAAGAAAGAACTTTCTAATAAAAACTAGACAAAAATGCAATGATCTGTTTCAAAAATTAATGACCCTCCCATTAAAGTATTTAAGACAAGGCGCTGACATTTGTTAGGAGGGTGTCCTAGATGGTGCCTAAAGATCCACTGAATCCTTATGGTATGTTTCTGTCAAATTTGGGAATGAGAGAGATTCTGTTATGTTTCTACAGTTCCTTAGATACAGATGTGAGACAGGTCAAGTCTTCCCTTCCACATCTTCATTCAATTAGAAGACATAAAATGTAATTAGACTGAAGCCAGATTAGAAGAAACAGCTTTGTCAGTTCCCATTGGATTGTGTGGGTGTATCCTCTGATTTTCAAATTCCATTGCTCAACATCCATTTGATTACTCTCAGCCTAATTACTTTTGGCCACATTATAATTACATTCTTGACCTTTTGTCTAATCACAGAGGAAAGAGTTAAATGTAATAACTTTTAGGAAGCATCCTCTATATGCCAGGAACCATACTAGGTATATTATATACATAACTTACTTTAGTCCTCCAATCTCATGAGGGAAGAATTATCATTCCTATTTTACAGTTAAACAAATACATCCAAGATCTCACAGCAAATGCCAGAGCTGGACTTCAAACCCTAAGTCCAGTTTGTTTCAAAGCTCTCCTTGCCCATGGACTTACCTGCTGGTTTAGTGGTTAAGACTCTGTGTAGCCAAAAAAAAAAAAAAATGAAATCAATAAATGATTATCCTAGTAGACCCAACATAATCACAAAGGTCCATATAAGAAGAGGGTCAGAGAAGGACAAGTGATGGTGAGAGCAGAGGAGGGGGCATCTGAAGATGCTATGCTACTGGCCTTGAGGGTAGATGAAAGGACCATGGCCAATAAATGCCAGTGGCCTATAGAAGCTGGAAAAGGCAAAGTTACAGATTCTCCAGGACAACTCAGTTCTGCTGACACCTTGAATTTTTAGGACTGCTTTATTTCCAGAAATAAGATAATAAATTTGTGTTGTTTAAGCCACTGGGTTTGTGGTCATTTGTTTCAACAGCAAAGGAAACCACAGCCTTAAATATTCCATTTAAATAAAGGGAAATTACCATATTTAAGAACATCCTAGGGCTTCCCTTGTGGCTCAGCTGATAAAGAATCTGACTGCAATGTGGGAGTCCTGGTTTCGATCCCTGCATTGGGAAGATCCCCTGGAGAAGGGAAAGGCTACCCACTCCCATATTCTGGCCTGGAGTATTCCATGGACTGTATAGCCCAGGGGGTAGAAAAAAGTCGGACACAGCTAAGAGACTTCTGCTTTCACTTTCAAGAACATCTTGACAATTGTGGAGAGGCTGGGAACTTCTTTCTGTCTCTTTTCAGTCCTGTCTGCTGATGAGAGATCTGAGATGACTGTAGAGTCCCTGGCAGGCCAAAGACCTGGGCAGAAGAGAAGATAAAAGGAGAGAGGAAGAGAGAGGAGGAGGAGGCCAGGAAGAAGGTGGGATCAACAGGAAAGGATGGATAAAAGAGTGAGGGTAGAGAAGAGAGAAACAGCAACATAAAGGCAACAGCAAGCTATATCTCACCACTTTTTGCACTTTTTTAAAAATTAGAGGATAATTTCTTTACAATATTGTGATGATTTCCACCATGCATGAACATGAATCAGCCATAGGTATACAAATGTTCCATTCCCCCCCCCTCTTTTTTTTTTTAATTAATTCATTTATTTTAGTTGGAGGCTAATTACTTTACAATATTGTAGTGGCGTTTTTGCCATACATTGACATGAATCAGCCGTGGGTGTACATGTGTTCCCCATCCTGAACCCCCGTCCCACCTCCCTCCCCATCCTCAGGGTCATCCCAGTATACATCAGCCCTGAGCACCCTGTCTCATGTTTCATCCCTCTTGAAACCCCTCCTACCTCCCTCCCCACCCCACCCCTCTACGCTGTCTCAGAGCATCAGCTTTCAGTTCCCTGTGTACCATTAACTTTTGTTCCACTCTGAGTGAATTTACAATATCAAAGTTAGTATTTCCATAATACAGGTACTATGTTAATACAGAGAGCATCAACTTGCTTCAAATTGCTGCAATGGTTTTAATTTGTCTCTAAACCTCTTGGAATCACTCCAGCATTATTCTCTGTCCACAAGCACAGCCAAAGAGGAGGGGCAGTCAGAAAGCTTTGCTATGGGCAAGGATCACCAGGAGCGGTGAGTGGAGAAGTATTACTCCTATTTCAAGGCCTGCTCCAGTGAAGTGCACTGCAATTCTGCCCTGCTCCAGATCAAAAAGCAGCACTCAAGGCTTCCCTGGTGGTCCAGTGGTTAAGACTTCACCTTCCAATGCAGGGGGAACAGGTTCAATCCCTGCTGGAGAGCTAAGATCCCACATGCCTTGTGGCTAAACAACCAAAGCAGAAAACAGAACCAGTATCACAAAACTTCAATTAAAAACTTTGAAAATGGTCCACATTAATAAACAAAACCTTAAAAAGCAGCACTCAAGCTGTCATCCTGGTAGCAAGTCCCTGATTCTAACTCTGCTCAGCTTTTCAAAAGACAGCCACAAAGTGGGGGTACTGAAAAGCCTTCCTTCCACTCCCCATCCCTACACCAAGGGTGATGATTTGCAAACTCACAAGGCAGTAGGCAATTCTAATTCTCCTGAAGCAGATGGATTAGGAACTTTTGTCTTCCTATAAGGTTTGTCTCACTTATCTAAACCAAGCCATTACCTGATTTGAGCTGATATAACCACAATCTGTACAAAATGCTGCACTTGATTCCTCATGATCACTGATTGTAAAACTAGCTAAGTAACTTTTGGGATTTCCAGAAACCTTGGAAGCTTACTAGTAGTGGGGTCACAGTAGATGTATGTTTAAGTAAATACTTCTTAAATAGTACTTAGCATATTGCATTGACAAAGGTCAGCTCTGATGTTATTTTGCTGTGTGACTTGGGAGTAAATTACTTCACCTCTCTGCACCCCTGTTTCCTTACCTAGGGTTCAGCTTGTGTTGGGATTCTGTGAGTCTAAGAAAAGGTACCAGCTTCCCTGGTAGCTTAGCTGGTAAAGAATCCACCTGCAGTGCAGGAGACCCTGGTTCGATTCCTGGGTTGGGAAGATCCCTTGGAGAAGGGCATAGCACTCCAGTATTCTTGCCTGGAGAATCCCCATGGACAGAAGAGCCTGGTGGGCTATAGTCCATAGGGTCACAAAGAGTCAGACATGACTGAGCAACTAAGCACACAGCACACAAGGAAAGGTAAAGTGCTATATTCCTATTTGCATCTCAGTGACCCTCTCCCTGGCCCCTCTATTAGATGGCGCATTTTTTCTAAGTCATTTTCTATGAAATGCTCTCTTCAATGTCAGGAAATATATCTTTTCTAAATATGAAATTCAGCTGTTTCTCTGCTCTCTTTCATCTATTCTCCATTTAAAACAGGCTCATCTGTGTAAACTCAAAAGTCATCAATTGTGATCTTTTTGCTTGGTCACTTTGAATGCAGAAAAAAAAGAAAAAGATTTTCCAAGCAGAATAACTGAAGAACCAGCCCCCAATAATTAATAACAAAAATATATAACCTTACTGAGCTCCTCCTATAAATATCATTCAATGAATACTTATTGAGGGCTTCCTGTGTGTCAGGTACTTGGGAGGCAGCAATGAACAATACAAAAAAAGTTCCTGCCTTTAAGGAAGTTACATTCTAGTGGGAGAAAGCACACACTAAACAGGAAGTGCAAATCACAAAAATAATCTGGTGAAGCGGTAGAAAGGGGTGAGGTAGGCGGAGGTAGGTGGGCATTGTACTGGGCTAGCTAGGCAGGAGCAGTGGGTAATGGCAGAAATCATAAAATCATCCCTGTGATAAAAAGTTGACAGTCTGGATAAAGAGATCAAACACCACAGCTTGACCTTTAGGGGACCAAACAAGAAAGTTTATGTATTGATATTTTGAGCTAAATTCAAAACAGCTTTGGGGTATGCTGAGGAATTAAACAAATGAGGAGGGAAGAGAATGCCAACAAATAGAACTTCCCCCAGAAGGCCCCCTGGATCTACTGCGTGGAGCAAAAACAGGGGGTATGCTGAGTTAGAAGAACATCTCTCATGCTGGTTTCCCAGGGACAGAAGCCCCACCAGGGACTCAGGAACCCCTGTCCATTTTGGAACCAGGACCCACACCTCTGAGCTGAGTTCCTAAGAGATAAGCCTGATTTCTGCTTTCTCTTCCCCAGCACGCCTGACCCATCCCTCCCAAAGGACCACAGGGAGGACTGGTGAGGTAATGTCTCCACAGGGGTGGGTGAGTGCTCTGCTGACTCTCTCAGTAAAACTCAAATTATAACCAGGTGAAGTCACTCAGTCTAGAATGGAAATCCTGGAGTTCCAATATTCTAAACATAACACTGAATAATCTCTCCCTAATCAGACAGTTGAGAGTACATATGATGTGGCAGGTTTTCCTGTCTTTCCTTACCATTGAGAACACCCTAAATTTTGGCCAGTAGTATGTGGGTTTGGGATTCAGTATGGAAAAAGTACAACTGACTTTTTATGAGCTGTGGAAGAACGTTCCAAAGTAAATCAGGACACACATATATCAGGCATGTTCATTTCCTTGGCTCTGTGTTTGGCCAGATGATGTCAATACTTAGTTTGCTATAAGTCTAGTTCCAGCTGGTAAGCCATGCCTTGCAAGTTATAGGATTTTGAAGACTGAAGGCAGTCAACATAACCCTGAAGATGAAGTACAGGGTGGTAAAACAGAAAAACGTCACTTTCAGAGACACCACAAACCAGCATATCCTAAAACTTCAACTCACCATCTAAGTGAATGCCTCTTACAGAGCTATGAAGAGTCTGATCAGCAGCTACTTTCAAAATACATCTCAGATATGAACTCCATGGCCATACTGAAGGATAATCAAATTATATCCTTTAGCTCTCCTATCTGAAGGTGTTGCCTTAAGAGTCTAAAGTGCTGTTGAAAATGATAGGCTTATACATGGAAAAGTGACCAAAATGTGTTATTCTTTCCTAATAATATATCTTCATTTTTTAAAATTTAGAATATGTAAAAATACATATAAAAGCAAATTAGTATCATCCATAATTCCACTGCTCTGAGATAACTGTAGAAATAATTTGGAAAATAACTTCCCATATTTTTGAAGGCATATGTTTTTAGTAAACTTAGGATCATACCTTCAACGTTTTGCAACTGGATTTTTTTAAAAAATAATTTTGAATCAGAATGACAAAGGAGGCAAGAATATACAATGGAGTAAAGACAATCTCTTTAACAAGTGGTGCTGGGAAAACTGGTCAACCACTTGTAAAAGAATGAAACTAGATCACTTTCTAACACCGCACACAAAAATAAACTCAAAATGGATTAAAGATCTAAATGTAAGATCAGAAACTATAAAACTCCTAGAGGAGAACATAGGCAAAACACTCTCAGACATAAATCACAGCAGGATCCTCTATGATCCACCTCCCAGAATGCTGGAAATAAAAGCAAAAATAAACAAATGGGATCTAATTAAAATTAAAAGCTTCTGCACAACAAAGGAAAATATAAGCAAGGTGAAAAGACAGCCTTCTGAATGGGAGAAAATAATAGCAAATGAAGCAACTGACAAACAACTAATCTCAAAAATATACAAGCAACCCCTGCAGCTCAACTCCAGAAAAATAAACGACCCAATCAAAAAATGGGCCAAAGAACTAAATAGACATTTCTCCAAAGAAGACATACGGATGGCTAACAAACACATGAAAAGATGCTCAACATCACTCATTATTAGAGAAATGCAAATCAAAACCACAATGAGGTACCACTTCACACCAGTCAGAATGGCTGCGATCCAAAAATCTGCAAGCAATAAATGCTGGAGAGGGTGTGGAGAAAAGGGAACCCTCCTACACTGTTGGTGGGAATGCAAACTAGTACAGCCACTATGGAGAACAGTGTGGAGATTCCTTAAAAAATTGCAAATAGAACTACCTTATGACCCAGCAATCCCACTTCTGGGCATACACACCAAGGAAACCAGAATTGAAAGAGACACATGTACCCCAATGTTCATCGCAGCACAGTTTATAATAGCCAGGACATGGAAACAACCTAGATGTCCATCAGCAGATGAATGGATAAGAAAGCTGTGGTACATATACACAATGGAGTATTACTCAGCCGTTAAAAAGAATTCATTTGAATTAGTTCTGATGAGATGGATGAAACTGAAGCCGATTATACAGAGTGAAGTAAGCCAGAAAGAAAAACACCAATACAGTATACTAACACATATATATGGAATTTAGGAAGATGGCAATGACGACCCTGTATGCAAGACAGGGAAAGAGACACAGAAGTGTATAACGGACTTTTGGACTCAGAGGGAGAGGGAGAGGGTGGGATGATTTGGGAGAATGACATTCTAACATGTATACTATCATGTGAATTGAATCGCCAGTCTATGTCTGACGCAGGATGCAGCATGCTTGGGGCTGGTGCATGGGGATGACCCAGAAAGATGTTATGGGGAGGGAGGTGGGAGGGGGGTTCATGTTTGGGAATGCATGTAAGAATTAAAGATTTTAAAATTTAAAAAATAAAAAACTAAAACTAAAAAAAAAAAAAAAGAAAAAAAAATAAATACAGTTTTTATCAAAAAAAAAAAAAAAAAAAGAATAGAAATTATGGCATGTGACTGGTTCCTTGAAAGACCAAAGTTTGACTTTCTCAAATATGTTTTCCAATGTTCTTTTAATGAATGCCGAGGAGAAGCAATGAAAGTCCCAAGGTAGCCACAGAACAGACCTCGCATAGGGAGTGGCTGTAGTATAGGACTTTCTTCTGTGTAATATAGGACTGTGTATACTAACTCAGTCATGTCCGACTCTCTGTGACTCCATGGACTGTAGCCCACCAGGCTCCTCAGTCCATGCGATTCTCCAGGCGAAAATATTAGAGTGGGTACAAATAAAGAAAACATGTTTTTGGAGTGACAAATGTCAACGTGTCTTTCTGCTCTTTCCTGTGATGGTTCAGTGAGGTTTGCCATAGTCTGCTTCTTCCATATACTTACTAGACTTTCTGATTGGGTTGTATGGAATTGAATTAACCCTAAGAAGACATAGGTCTCCCATTGCAGATAACAATACTCATTGGAAAAGACCCTGATGCTGGTAAAGATTGAAGGTAACAAAGGAAGGGTGTAGAAGAGGATGAGATGGTTAGATAGCATCACCAGCTCCATGGACATGAATTGAGCAAACTCTGGAGATAGTGAAAGACAGGGAAGCCTGGCATGCTGCAGTCCATGGTTTCACAAAGAGTGGGAGGGACACGATTTAGTGACTGAAAAACAACATAGGCATTTCTTTCTTAATCAAAGTAGTTCACAGGTATTTACTAACCTGTATTTCAATCTAATTTATTATCATACAATTCTGTGGAACTTGTGAAGTGAGGTGGATGAAAGCTATTTTAACTCTTATTTTACAAGTTATCAACGTGTGGGGAAAAAAAATATAGAACTTGTCTAAAGCCATTAGATAAGCTGATTAGTAGTCTTTTAATAGGAAATCAACTTGCCAATTACTGCACTGATTCCTCTGTGCTCCTAGTGAACACTAAAGATTCACTAATTCTTTAATGAAATTTTTCTTGTTCTAAATAATTTCTCTATTTTTCCCATCCCTGAATTTAATTTCTATGAATACTTAAAATAGTATATTTGTTGTCAAGAGTTTATCAGCTTCTGCTACAGACACCTCACTGCAGCCATAGTTCTTTCATTGTTGGCCTGTATATGATTAAAATGAGGACCATGGATAGACAAGAAACTGGAGTTTATTTTAAACCCTATTTCCTATTTTCTTATGTAATCTTTTCTTTTTCTCTGCCTCATACGTTTACTTTTTAGTTTAATTGCAGGATAAATGCTTTACAGTATTGTGTTGGTTTCTGCCAAACATCAACATGAATCAGCCACAGACATACATGTGTCCCCTCCCTCTTGAAACTCCCTTCCATCTCCCGCCCCATTCCACCCCTGTAGGATGTTACAGAGCCCGGTTTGAGTTCCCTAGGTCATATTACAAATTGCCATTGGCTATCTACTTTATATATGGTAACTGCCATACCCTTTTAGATGGGCCAGTCACTATGAGATGCCTCTGGAAATGACTCCTATCCCAGCCAGAAACCATGGCAGAAACTTCTTGTTCCCACCCCTGGGTCACACAAGGGGATCTGTGTAGTCTCCTCACTGAACACTGTGGTCAGAGTGGTGTACTGGTAAACTGGCTCTTTGTGGGGAAAAGCCTTGAATTGCAGTATTTTCCCATTTCCGTGGTGTCAATACCTTGAAATCAAAGGTGATTTCAAGCTACCAACATTATGTCACTAAGCATGGAGTTAAAATGAGACGTGCACACAGCTCAAGCATAAGTCTGAGTTGGTACATCATTGCACAAAGCTCTGCGGGGAATGTGTTTGCCTTTCTCTAGGGTAGCTTTGGGGGAGCAAGCCCTTGTACTGTCTCATAGTGAAGTTCCCCTAAATGCCCATCACCAGAAATCTTTTGCTGAACGTACATAAATTCAGGGATTGTTCTGGACCCACAGTGAGCTTTCAGAGATCCTAAAATAGCCCCTTCCACAGGGTGTTCCTGGTGAGGCTTGTACCCAAAGTGTGGTCCAAAAATTTTGGCCACACATGACAGCTTGTCAGAAATGCAGAATCTTAGGTCCTCCTAGACCTACTGAATCCAAATCCACATTTTTACAAGATTTCCAGTTGAAGAGGCCTTCACCTAGAAATTTCATCCAATCTCAAAGCTATGAAGCGAGTGAAGACCCAGGAATGATACTATACATCCCATAGGTCATTCCCTAAGGTTGGCATTTAGAATCAAAGACAGACCAGAGACTGCAGATGAAACGATCCTCTGAAATGAACATAAGTATATTAGTAAACTTACTAGGGAAGGTGGATTTTAGGATCCCAAAATTGCTAATGGGAGAAAGCCTTTATTAGAGCTTGAGGATCTTTTATGTACCAAGAGTCACAGGCTCATAGGAAATAGTCGACAGTTACTTATTTCATTTTTCTTATCTGTTTTTAGGTTAGTTTTGAAATACTCTGTTGCTTTATTTTGGGCTTCCCTGGTGGCTCAGATGGTAAAAAAAATCTGCCTGCAATGTGTGAGATCTGAGTACAATCCCTGGGTCGGGAAGATCCCCTGGAGAAGGGAATGCTACCCACTCCAGTATTCATGCCTGAAGAATCCCATGGATAGAGGAGCCTAGCAGGTTTGAGGCCTAGCCCATGAGGTTGCAAAGAGTCAGACATAACTGAGCAGCTAACACTTTCACTTTTTTTGTTGCTTTATTTCAAGGAATAAAAAAGGAACTAAAAGCTCTTTCCATGCTGCTACATGTAAATTTAGTTTATTTCATATGACTGCCACATAACATTCCTTTGTATGCATATGACATTATAGTGCTCAAATTCTTTGGTAAAGGACATGCAGAGTGCTTCCTACTCTGCTACTACAAAAAAAAAGCTTCCGTGGAAAACTGCATATATTTCTCTTTTGGGGTCAAAGTGAGAGTTATTCTAGGTAGGCATCTAGAAATGGGATCATTGGAGCTGCAAAATACATACACGCTTAATTTTGTTGGCGACTTTCAGTGGCTCTCTAGGATGGCTGCATCAATTTACACTCCTGCCAGCAGTGCTTGGGGGTTTCCACTTCTCCACTTTTCTTTTTATCATCTGACGTTTGAACTTTTGCCAATTTGATGGACATAGAACATTATATCATACTTCTTTTTGTTTGTATTTTTCTGATATGAGATTAGCCATCTTTTCATATATTACTGGCCATTAAGACTTTCCCTTTGGGCTTTCTATTTTGTTCCATTGATCTATATTTCTGTCTTTGTGCCAGTACCATACTGTCTTGATGACTGTGGCTTTGTACTAGAGCCTGAAGTCAGTCAAACACCAGTACAGTATACTAACACATATATATGGAATTTAGAAGGATGGTAACAATAACCCTGTATGTGAGACAGCAAAAGAGACACAGATGTATAGAACAGTCTTTTGGACTCTGTGAGAGAGGGAGAGGGTGGGATGATTTGGGGGAATGGCATGGAAACATGTATAAGAAACGAATCACCAGTCCAGGTTTGATACAGGATGCTTGGGGCTGGTGCCCTGGGATAACCAGGAGGGATGATATGGGGAGGGAGGTGGGAGGGGGGTTCAGGATGGGGAACACACGTACGCCTGTGGCGGATACATGTTGATGTGTGGCGGAACCAAGACAATATTGTAAAGTAAAAAAAATAATAATAAATAAATAAATACTAAATACTGGAAAAAAAAGAAAAATCATATATCACTCTCGTACAAGTATAAAAAGGGAAACAAAACAACAACAAAAAGGAAAACATAAGAGACAAATAGATTAAAATAATTTAAGATGTAAAAAAAAAAAAAGATTTTCCCTTTGGGTAATTGCCTATTCGTCTCTTCATGTCTATTTGCAGAAGTCTGTTCACTGATTTACTTAGATTTTTATTGAGCATCTACTGTATGTCAGAGGTTGTGAACAGAGTAGGGCTAAGTGAACAGAGTAGAAAAAAGTTCTGACATGACTGAGCTTAGGATTTATAGGGAAAAAAAACAATGAATAAATAACCATATAATCTTGGGTTTCGATAGGTATTATAAAGAAAAATAAAGTTAAGGGGATTAAAGTAAAGAAGGGGCTTCCCTGGTGCTCCAGTTGTTGAGAATCTACCTTGCAATGCTGGGGACACTGGGTTGATCCCTGGTCCAGGAAGATCCCACATACTGTGGAGCAACGAAGCCCAAAGGCCACAGCTACTGAAACTTGACTCTGGAATCCATGCTCAGCAATGAGAGGCCACCACCATGTGAAGCCTGCACACTGCAATGAAGAGTAGCCCGACTCGCCGTAACTAGAGAAAGCCCAAGCACAGCAACAAAGACCCACCACGGTCAAAAAATAATTTTAAAATAAATAAATAATTTGCTTTAAAAAAGTAAGGAGGGAGTAGTATTTTGGATAGAAAGTCAGGGAAGTCCTTTCTGAGATTGTAATGTTTGACTAGAGATCTGAAGGAGGAATTTCTTGTGTATGGTATATACTAATTCCATTGGGATCATTTGTCCATTTTTAAATGCTCTCTATATCTTTTCCCAGAAGGATACTTGTCTGTTAACTTTATCCATGGTTCCCTTTGTTACTCAGAAATCTTTAATATTGATTCAGTCAAACTCATTTTTCCTTTTATGGTTTGTGATTTTTTTGAGTCTTGTTTAAGAGATTGTTCCTCAAAGTCACAAGAATATTCTCCTCTACTTTCTGCCGGTAGCTTTATAATTTTACCTTTTACACATAGGTTTTTATTTCACTTGATATGGAGGATTAATTTTATTTTCTCAGACAGAAAGCCATTTGTCCCAGGATGATTTATTAACTAACCTCTTATTTCAACATTGATTTGGGATGCCACCTCATTATATTCATCAAGTCTTCAGGTACTTGTGAGTCTTTTAATGAGATTTCTGTTTTGTTTCACTGGGGCATCATCTGCCTGCTTCTGGCGAGCACCACACTTTTGTCTTATTGAACATGGCTTTGTAATGTGTATTTTGATCAGTCAGTCAGTCAGTTCAGGCACTCAGTCATGTCCGACTCTTTGAGACCACATGAATCGCAGCACACCAGGCCACCCTGTCCATCACCAACTCCTGGAGTTCACTCAAACTCACGTCCATCAAGTCAGTGATGCCATCCAGCCATCTCATCCTCTGTTGTCCCCTTCTCCTCCTGCCCCCAATCCCTCCTAGCATCAGAGTCTCTTCCAATGAGTTAACTCTTTGCATGAGGTGGCCAAAGTATTGGAGTTTCAGCTTTAGCATCATTCTTCCAAAGAACACCAAGGACTAATTTCCTTTAGAATGGACTGGTTGGATCTCCTTGCAGTCCATGGGACTCTCAAGAGTCTTCTCCAACACCACAGTTCAAAAGCATCAATTCGTCAGTGCTCAGCTTTCTTCACAGTTCAACTCTCACATCCATACATGACCACAGGAAAAACCATAGCCTTGACTAGATGGACCTCTGTTGGCAAAGTAATGTCTCTGCTTTTCAATATGCTACCTAGGTTGGTCATAACTTTTCTTCCAAGGAGTAAGCGTCTTTTAATTTCACGGCTGCAATCCCCATCTGCAGTGATTCTGGAGCTGAAAAAAATACAGTCTAACAATGTTTCCATTGTTTCCCCATCTATTTCCCATGAAGTGATGGGACCAGATGCCATGATCTTCTTTTCCTGAATGTTGAGCTTTAAGCCAACTTTTTCACTCTCCTCTTTCACTTTCATCAAGAGGCTTTTTAGTTCCTCTTCACTTTCTGCCATAAGGGTGGTGTTATCTGCATATCTGAGGTTATTGATATTTCTCCCGGTAATCTTGATTCCAGCTGTGCTTCTTCCAGCCCAGCGTTTCTCATGATGTACTCTGCATATAAGTTCAATAAGCAGAGTGACAATATACAGCCTTGATGTACTCCTTTTCCTATTTGGAACCAGTCTGTTGTTCCATGTCCAGTTCTAACTGTTGCTTCCTGACCTGCATACAGATTTCTCAAGAGGCAGGTCAGGTGGTCTGGTATTCCCATCTCTTGAAGAATTTTCCACAGTTTATTGTGATCCACACAGTCAAAGGCTTTGGCATAGTCAATAAAGCAGAAATAGATGTTTTTCTGGAACTCTCTTGCTTGTTCCATGATCCAGTGGATGTTGGCAATTTGATCTCTGGTTCCTCTGCCTTTTCTAAAACCAGCTTGAACATCTGAAACTTCATGGTTCACGTATTGCTGAAGCCTGGCTTGGAGAACTTTGAGTGTTACTTTACTAGCGTGTGAAATGAGTGCAATTGCTTGGTAGTTTGAGCATTCTTTGGCATTGCCTTTCTTTGGGATTGGAATGAAAACTGACCTTTTCCAGTCCTGTGGCCACTGCTGAGTTTTCCAAATTTGCTGGCATACTGAGTGCAGCACTTTCACAGCATCATCTTTCAGGATTTGAAATAGCTCTACTGGAATTCCATCACCTCCACTAGCTTTGTTTGTAGTGATGCTTTCTAAGGCCCACTTGACTTCACATTCCAGGATGTCTGGCTCTAGGTGAGTGATCACACCATTGTGATTATCTTGGTCATGAAGATCTTTTTTATACAGTTCTTCTGTGTATTCTTGCCACCTCTTCTTAATATCTTCTGCTTCTGTTAGGTCCAGACCATTTCTGTCCTTTATCGAGCCCATCTTTGCGTGAAATGTTCCCTTGCTGCTGCTGCTAAGTCACTTCAGTCGTGTCTGACTCTGTGCAACCCCATAGACGGCAGCCCACCAGGCTCCCCCGTCCCCAAGATTCTCTAGGGAAGAATACTGGAGTGGGTTGCCATGTCCTTCTCCAATGCATGAAAGCGAAAAGTGAACGTGAAGTCGCTCAGTCATTTCCGACTCCTAGAGACCTCATGGACTGCAGCCTACCAGGCTCCTCCATCCATGGGATTTTCCAGGCAAGAGTACTGGAGTGGGGTACCATTGCCTTTTTCTTGGTATCTCTAATTTTCTTGCAGAGATCTCTAGTCTTTCCCATTCTGTTGTTTTCCTCTATTTCTTTGCGCAGGGGCGGGGCATCCGAGAGTGCCAGGCTGCGATGGCACAGGAGCACATGAGAGGAGCTACCCCAAGTCCAAGGCCAGGGGCGGGGTCCAGGAGGAGCTACCCCACGCCTGAGGAGCGGTGGCTATGGGGGCGCAGAAGGGCCAAGAGGAGCTATGCCATGTTCAAGGTCAGGAGGGGCGGCAGTGAGGAGATACCCCTCGTCCAAGGTAAGGAGCAAGAGCTGCGCTTTGCTGGAGCTGCTGTGAAGAGATACCCCACGTCCAAGGTAAGAGAAACCCAAGTAAGATGGTAGGTATTGCAAGAGGGCATCAGAGGGCAGACAAACTGAAACCATAATCACAGAAAACTAGTCAATCTAATCACATGGGCCACAGCCTTGTCTAACTCAATGAAACTAAGCCATGCCCTGTGGGGCTACCCAAGACGGGTGGGTCATGGTGGAGATGTCTGACAAAATGTGGCCCAGTGGAGAAGGGAATGGCAAACCACTTCAGTATTCTTGCCTTGAGAACCCCATGAACAGTATGACAAGGCAAAAAGATAGGACACTGAAAGAGGAGCTCCCCAGGTTGGTAGGGATATCTTGATATCAGGTGGGAATCTGCTCTTGATAATAGCTAACTGCAAACTTCTGAAAAAAAAAAAAGACAAGTTATCAAAAGTTGTGTTCTCAGGAGAACATGGAATACTGTCTTATTGCCAGGTATTGCTCAATTATTATTTTTAAATTATATAAACTTGTTCTTCAGATGTTGCTATTCACTTGGGCTTGGAACATCATAAACAGTTATCAATTATTGCCCTGTCCATTTGTGGCACAAAATTTATTTACTTTTTCTGGATTGAGAAACTGCTTTTCTGCTTCTGTCTTAGCATAAAAGTATATCTTGAATAACAGGCTTATTTAATGATGTAAGTCAGAAGACTTTACATGGGTGAGTGACAATGGTACAGGAACTTAAAATGAATATGTCCATTTATGATCTAACAGATTTTGCTTACCTTGAATTTGAGAAAAATTGAGACCCACATATTCTATCATATTTAAAAAGTAACACAAAACTGGTATATATTTCATTATTCTTAGCATTTTTTCTGAATCAATTCCAGCACTAGTGAGGATAAGATAAAATTCAGTGTCTTTTATAAATATTAAATTAAGTACTTTGAGAATAGGACTCCTGCTTCAATTAATGTTAGACTGGGTAATGTAGAACAGCCCCCCTTTTGAGAAATATTGAGACCATAGGAGAACTACTAAGATAGTGAAGGATTGTGAGGCAAAGATGCAAGGAAAGAAAGAGATACCAGAGAGTTACGCTCAGCATTTATATCAGATTTTCCCCTAGGAGCATCTGGCAATTAGAAGAGTCATCCAAGAGATTTAGTTAAACACTAATCTTTGTCAGCTTCACCAAGGGAATGAAAGTGAGAGTCCAGGACTCACCAGGGAAGAGGAGACATCCCATGCTTTTGGTTAGAATTTCTAAGGATTGCACCTTAGGGGGAAAAAAGTGAACTAGAGTAGCCTGTCCCTCACTTAGACTCAAGCCTATCTTAAAATAACCCCAATCCCTATCTTAGTATTAGGGTGATCTGGGCCCTTGCTGTCTACTAAAAACAAATATAAATCCTCTTAGGCTTCAAATTATTTTCACATTTTAAAAAAGGTAATGTCCAGTAAATAATAAAAAATTATCAGGCACATGAACAGACAAGATGATGTAATTTAAAAACAAGATAAACAACAAACATTATAAGTAGGTCCATTTGGAATTTGTACACTATATTTTAAAAGAACAAGATATAAATTCTAGAACTGAAAAAATATAATAATTGAAATGAAGAACTCATTGCAGGTTTAATTGCATATTAGATACACCTAAAGAAAGAATTCATGAACTAGAAGGGAAAGTACCCAAAATAAAATACAAAAACAAAAAAAGAATGGAAAAAAATTAGGAATGAGTATAAAAGACATGAGGCTTTCCTGATAGCTCAGTTGGTAAAGAATCTGCCTGTAATGCAGGAGACCCTGGTTCAATTCCTGGGTTGGGAATATCTGCTGGAGAAGAGATAGGCTGCCCATGCTAGTATTCTTGAGCTTCCCTTGTGGATTAGCTGGTAAAGAATCCACCTGCAATGCAAGAGACCTGGGATTGATCCCTGGGTTGGGAAGATAGATCCCTCAGAGAAGGGAAAGGCTACCCATTCCGGTATTCTAGACAAGAGAATTCCATAGACTGTATAGTCCATGGGGTCGCAAAGAGTTGAAAATGACTGAGTGATTTTTACTATAAGAGACATAGGGGTTTAGTGAAAAAGGTCTAACATGCATGTAATGGAAGTACCAAAGGGTAAAAGAAAGTTAAAGGCATAGCAGTATTTAGAGAGATAAGGATTGAGAATTTAATCTCCAAATAATGAAATAATGAAAATCACTAAGCCTCATTTTCAAGGAGCTCTACAAATGTCAAGCATTATAATTCTGTATAAAATCACAAGGTATATCAAAATGAAACTGCTGAAAGCAAGCAAATATCCATAAAACAAAAATGAAAGTCTTGAAAGCAACCAAAAGAATAATATGAACTTTAAAGAAGCAATAATTAGATTGACACCACACTTCTTTACAGAAACAATGAAAGTTAGGATAGATTGACATCCTCAAAGAAAATACCTGAAAACTAAAATTCTATATGTAGGGGAAAACACCCTTCAAGAATAAAAGTGGAATATAGATCATTTAAGAGCTTTCCTGATGGCTCAGAAGGAAATAGCAACCCACTCCAGTATTCTTGCCTGGAAAATCACATGGAAAGAGGAGCCTGGCAGGCTACAGTTCATGCGGTTGCAAAGAGTTGGGTACAACTGAGCAACATGCAATGATGACTCAGACAGTAAAGAATCTGCCTGCAATGCAGGAGACCCAAGTTCGATCCTTGGGTGGGGAAGATCCCCTGGAGAAGGGAATGGCAACCCCCTCCAGTATTCTTGCTTGGAGAATTTCATGGACAGAGGGGCCTGGGAGGCTACAGTCCATAGCGTTGCAAGGAGTCTGACACAACTGAGCAACTTTCACTCACTCACTCTCATAGATAATTTGATATAAAAAGATAAATTGGGAGTGGGGGGAATTTGTTACTGGCAGACACATATTATAGGGCATGCAATGAAAGTGATCCTAGTTAGAAGCCCAAAGATACAGGGAAGAATGACAAGAAACCAAACAGTAAACATGGCAAAATATCAAGGAACACTATTTTAAATGGTAATAATAATTTCCTATGTTATTTAAACTAGATATAGAATTAAAATACATGACAACAATAGCATATATGTAAGAATGGAGGGATTTAAAGTGTTCACTGAGTTCCCACCTCATACCTGTTAGAATGGCTATTCTTAAAACAAAAAGACAAGAAATAGCAAGTGTTGGTGAGGATGTGGAGAACAGGGAACTGTTGGTGGGAATGCAGATTGGTGCAACCACTGCAGAAAACAGTATGGAGCTTTCTTTAAAAATTAAAAACAGATACCACAGCAAAGGAAACAATAAACAAAATGAAAAGACAGCCCACAAATTTGGAGAAAATATTTGCAAATGATGTAACCGATAAGGGATTAATCTCCAAAATTTATAAACAGCTCATGAAACTTCAGTCAGTTCAGTCGCTTAATCATGTCCAACTCTTTATAACCTCATGGAATGCAGCGTGCCAGGCTTCCCTGTCCATTACCAACTCCCGGAGCTTGCTCAACTTCATGTCCATCGAATCGGTGATGCCATCCAGCCATCTCATCCTCTGTCGTCCCCTTCTCCTCCTGCCCTCAATCTTTCCCAACATAAGGGTCTCTTAAAATGAGTCAGCTCTTTGCATCATCAGGTGGCCAAAGTATTGGAGTTTCAGCCTCAGCATCAGTCCTTCCAATGAACACTCAGGACTGGTCTCCTTTAGGATGGGCTGGTGGGATCTCCTTGCAGTCCAAGGGACTCTCAAGAGTCTTCTCCAACACCACAGTCCAAAGGAACAATTCTTCGGTGCTCAGCTTTCTTCACAGTCCAACTCTCACATCCATACGTGACCACAGGAAAAACCATAGCCTTGACTAGACAGACCTTTGTTGGCAAAGTAATATCTCTGCTTTTGAATATGCTGTCTAGGTTGGACATAACTTTCCTTCCAAGGAGTAAGTGTCTTTTCATTTCATGGCTGCAGTCACCATCTGCAGTGATTTTGGAGCCCAGAAAAATAAAGTCTGACACTGTTTCCCCATCTACTTCCCATGTAGTGATGGGACCAGATGCCATGATCTTTGTTTTCTGAATGTTGAGCTTTAAGCCAACTTTTTCACTCTCCTCTTTCACTTTCATCAAGAGGCTTTTTAGTTCCTCTTCACTTTCTGCCATAAGGGTGGTGTTTTCTGCATATCTAAGGTTATTGATATTTCTCCCGGCAATCTTGATTCCAGCTTGTGCTTCTTCCAGACCAGCATTTCTCATGATGTACTCTGCATATAAATTAAATAAGCAGGGTGACAATATACTGCCTTGATGTACTCCTTTTCCTATTTGGAACCAGTCTGTTGTTCCATGTCCAGTTCTAACTGTTGCTTCCTGACCTGAATAGAGACTTTTCAAGAGGCAGGTCAGGTGGTCTGGTATGCCCATCTCTTGAAGACTTTTCCACAATTTATTATGATCCACACAGTCAAAGGCTTTGGCATAGTCAATAAAGCAGAAATAGATGTTTTTCTGGAACTCTCTTTCTTTTTTGATGATCCAGCATATGTTGCTAATTTGATCTCTGGTTCCTCTGCCTTTTCTAAAACCAGCAAAGTAAAGAGACTCTACAAAATGGCATGTTTGGAGAGAGAGAAAAAAAGAGAAAGAGAGGCCAAGGAGCACCATGTATCAGATATACAAGAAGGCATCCAAGAAGTTAATCCTATAGCTGTGCCATGTGAATTGAAATGAGCTACTCAAGTAAGTCCTTCCTGAGTCTCTGACTTACAAAATCATGATAAAACTAAAGTGGTTATTATAAGCTCTTTAATTTTAAGGTGGTTTTTTATGCCACAATAGATAACCAGAACAGCTACCAAGCTAGGAAGTAGGGTGAGGAATGAAATAATAACTACTTAAATGAAGCTAAAGAGCATCTTGATGAGGGTTAAAGAGAAGAGTGAAAAAGCTGGCTTAAAACTCAACATTCAAAAAATGAAGATCATGGCATCTGGTCCCATCGCTTCATGGCAAATAGATGGGGAAAAAGTGGAAACAGTGACAGGTTTTTTTTCTTGGTTTCCAAAATCACTGCAGATGGTGACTGCAGCCATAAAATTAAAAGACACTTGCTCCTTGGAAGAAAAGCTATGACAAATCTAGATAGCATATTATAAAACAGAGACATCACTTTGCTGACAAGTCTGTCTAGTCAAAGCAATGGTTTTTCCAGTAGTCATGTACGGATTTGAGAGTTGGACCATAAAGAAGCCTGAGTGCTAAAGAATTGATGTTTTGAACTGTCATGCTGGAGAAGAATTTTGAGACTCCCTTGGACAGCAAGGAGATCACACTTGCTAATAATCTTAATCCTAAAGAATTATTAGCAATAAGCAATCCTAAAGGAAATTAATCCTGAATATTCATTGGAAAGACTGATGCTGAAGCTGAAACTCCAATACTTTGGCCATCTGATGTGAAGAGCTGACTCATTAGAGGGGACTCTGATGCTGGGAAAGACTGAAAGCAGAGAATAAGAGGGCAACAGAGGATAAGATGGTTGTATGGCATTACTGACTCAATGGACATGACTTTGAGCAAACTCTGGGAGATAGTAAAGGACGGGGGAACCTGGCATGCTGCAGTTCATGGAGTCACAAAGAGCTGGACGTGACTTAGTGACTCAACAGCAACAAATTAACCTGAAGAGAGGCAAGAAAGATGGAAATAGAAACAATAAAGTAAGAGGGTAGATTTAAATCTCAATATACGTGAAGTGAACCAAATGTCTCAGTTAAATGACAAAAAAAAGTAACCAGCCAATATTTACAAAAAAACAAAAATATGATGCTTAAAAGAGGTAATATCAAAAATAAGGATGTATAAAGATCAAAAGCAAAACAATGGAAAAATATATAGCATCCAAACACTAACCAAAATAAAAATACTGTGACTATTTTAATATGTGAGAAAGTAAAACTTAAGACAAAAAGCATTATTAGACTTAAGAGGAATACTTTATAATGATAAAATATTCATCAGAAAGAAAAATTATTTTATAGTTTTATGCATATAATAATGTAGTGTTTAACTATGTGAAGAAAGCTGAGTGCCAAAGAATTGATGCTTTTGAACTGTGGTGTTGGAGAAGACTCTTGAGAATCCCTTGGACTGCAAGGAGATCCAACCAGTCCATTCTGAAGATCAACCCTGGGATTTCTTTGGAAGGAATGATGCTGAAGCTGAAACTCCAGTACTTTGGCCACCTCATGCGAAGAGTTGACTCGTTGGAAAAGATTCTGATGCTGGGAGGGATTGGGGGCAGGAGGAGAAGGGGACGACAGAGGATGAGATGGCTAGATGGCATCACCGACTCAATGGACGTGAGTTTGAGTGAACTCCGGGAGCTGGTGATGGACAGGGAGGCCTGGCGTGCTGCGATTCATGGGGTTGCAAAGAGTTGGACACGACTGAGTGACTGAACTGATCCGAGCTGATATAAAGCAAAAATTTAAAGCACTTTAAGGAACAATGGATGAATCCACAATCCAACTGAGAGGTTTGAAAATACTTTGAGAATAAATTAGCTAGCTCTTTTGTTCATTTAATCTCTCTTTTGGATTCTCATTCACAAGTGAGAACTGTTTTAGATGGTTGCTGTGGTTGTTATACATTTTCTACTGAAGAAATTATTCTAAGTGATAATTTACCATCCTCTCTTTATTCAAGCCAAAGAAATTAAGGTAAAGCCCAAGTTTCATCTGAAATCTTAAGGTTTCTGCCTGCTGCTGCTGCTAAGTCACTTCAGTCCTGTTGGACTCTTAGCGACCCCATGGACTGTAGCCTATCAGGCTCCCCCGTCCCTGGGATTCTCCAGGCAAGAGTACTGGAGTGGGATGTCATTGCCTTCTCCGAAGGTTTCTGCCTAGACTTAATATTAACTGATAGAGTTTTGGAGGGCTTGAGAAAGGACTAGCTGTCTGGAGTCTCAAGGAGATAATTTTCCACATCAACCTATTATGGACTGATAGGACTATCTCAGTTTAAAAAAAAATCCTAATGTAATTTTTATTTTAATTTTATTGGAGTACAGTTGTTTTATGATTTGTTGGTTTCAGGTGCACAGCAAATTGATTCCATTATACTTTAATATGTATTTAGCAGGAATCAGGTACTATGTTACAATGAGCTAACCAACAGATCAGAAACTGAATGATCATCCAAGATACGTCTACCCATTCTGTAGAGCAGATGGGCCAATCTTACTCTTCTGTGGGTTAGTTTTCTCCATTACCCTATGGTGATAATAATTTACTTCCCAATAAGGATCATTACAGAGCTTATACAGATATTCAATTAACAGCCAAACTATCCCATTTTCCTCTATTTGCTTGTTGATAACCAAGATATAACTGTTCTATTGCATTTGAATCATCTGTTTAATCACACTTGTTCACAATGCTTTAGCTCTATTTACACCATTCTGTTCCTTAGGAATCACAGATTATTTTACTACTGACTGTGGGCCATCAGGAATATGGTCCCTTGTCTTATCTTGATAAGAGAGCACTGTTTCTTATCTTAACCAAAAAGATAAACATTCAGAAGACTTCAGTGTTACAGTCCTACTTGGTAAAATGTTTGCTTATCTAGGTATGCATATCACTTGTACTGCATGAACAGTATGGTTCATTTTGAGCGTTGTTTTAAATGTTTCAGTGTTGAGATGAATATAGGATTCTGGCAGCTAGACAGTGCTGGCAGTCTATCACCCTCCATCTCATGCAGGTCTCTAAATAGAGTCTGGACAAATCTGTGCAGTTGCTCCTGCCAAGTCTTTCTACCATGACTGTTACCATCACTCCATGGTCCTGATTCTCAGCCAACAATACATTTATTTAAGTCTGCTAAATTAAAATGGAGGAACAGGTTTTTTGCTTATCTGCCAGATAAGCACTAAGGGTTACTCATGGAAGCAGTCAGAGGGAATCGTCCTGCAAAATACCTGTCAATGGGATCTAGATTCTGTTTAGGCAGAACAATTCCTTTAATAGAGATGACGAACTCTAGGGTCTAAACTCTCTAGAACATCTTTTACAGGGCTAATATGCTTTTCCCTCAGTTTCTAATCCCAATCTATGAGTAAATGTATCTGTTTTGCTCAGTTTGGTTATCTTTACTCAAAAGTCAGCCTGATCACGATAGAGAAGCAAAGTGTCTATTTCACTCTAGTAAGTAGGATGTGTCTCCCCTGATGATAGCTAATACTCTTCACTAGGCTGGGTCTTGCCTTTGATCTGCTGACACAATTGATCTTGAATTTCTATTGGTTCTGATGCATCTTGTTTTGAGATTTCTCTCTCTAGGCTTTAATTCTCTCTCGCTTGTTGTTTTATGTCTGAACTTTGAACCCCCTGAGGGGCTAGATTTCCACTCCCCATCTCTTTTTCTCTTTTTTCTTAATTTTTAAGCTGATTTAGCAAGATCATCATGTAATGTTTTAGAAATAATATGTGTGCTCGGGGTAGGGTGTGGCAGGAGAGAGGCATTGGGATCTTGGCAGTGATGTGTTCACAACCAGGTTACATTTTAAAATGTCTATCATATCCTCAGGGAATCTTTGGAGGGCTTCTGCTTAGGGCAGTTGTATATTTTCCACATCTTAAGAGCAAGCTAAATAAATATTGTGGTTTAGTTTTGCTGTCTTTATTGTAGTTTCCTGAGATCCAAAGACGTTTGCAGTCTATACATGGTGCTACCAAAATTTTAATTCTATGGAGTAAAACAATGCCTTAACGTTATATACCACTTTAAAATAAAAAATCGACATTAACACTCATATGATTTTCAGTGCACCCTTGTATATTGGCAGAACAGGAACAGACATAGAAGCACTGATAAGCCAGAGGGGTCAACAGGAATCTCTCGATCAGGCTAAACCCTCCTCCTTTTCTCTCCTCCTCAGAAAAATGGATGATAAACTATATTCTTTGCCTAAAAGGATCTAAGACCAACTGAAATGCAGAATCCAAAATGAAAAAAATGCCTGCCCAGTGCATTGTACACACAATCTTCAGTTTACAAACTACCCTTCCTTAATGGGAAGCAAAAAGGTGAGCCACCTCCTTTGCTTCAGTAAACAAATAATGAGGAGGAGGCTGTAGTTAGATGCGCATTTCCAGGGCCTTGATGGATAATTATCCAAGTGACTTATCATTAAGGTTAATGGACTTCCCTTGGTTAAATTCCTTTCCATTGTATATTATTGGAAATAGATCCTTTGGATCACTGAAGCTCTTTTAGGGTCTCTGCTGTTATCCAAAAGGTACGATCCCAGAACCCATCTCTGGTTTGGCTTAACTGATGCATTAACAACAGCTTCTAAATTACTCAGGGATAGAGTCTATTTGCTGGACCAGACTGTGGAAATGAAGCACCAAGGAGAGTTCATCTCAAGCTCAGTAGATAGCCTGAAAGGAGCTACCATGTGGTGGTGCACATCAGAGCACAGCTTCTGGGAACAGCAGGTAAGAAAACAGAGCCAGCCATGGAGGGGGAAACAACAAGTGAAGGTGCCATGAAAAATCACCTGTCTACTAAAATTACAGCAAAACAGCATGCTAGGGAATTTAAGAAAGATTTTTATGCAGATGGGGATGTACTCTTTTTTTTCTTTTTGCACCTGCTGTCAGTAAGCATTAGACCATAAACATCAGCAAACATTGATTAAGCATATTGCCTTGATGAAACTTCAAGCAAAAGAAGAAAGTGGTTCAGCAGCTCCAAAGCCCAGAAGACAAATTACTCTTGGTACAGCAATTAGAATGGGGAAAATTACTGTACCGTTTTGAAAAAGCACTCTGAGCTTGATTCCGTAGACAATCTAATACTAGCTGATATGACTTTAGAGAAAGTACTAGCACTCCTACTATGGATTGTAATTTTTGAAATGTATTTCGGCTTTATAAAATTCCACATGACCAAAACTATAAAGGTCAGTCTATTTCTAAGATATACCTCAGACTGGATGTTTTAAACTAGCTTGCTTCAAGAAATATGTGGTATATTAAATGAAATGTGAAAGACTTCAGGGACCCAGAATTCCTGGACTTCCTGGAGTTATGTCCATTCCGAGCTGAGTTTTATGTCAATTTCCATCCAGCAGGTCGATAACATGAATGTTTCACAAGCAACTTTAAAATGCATTAGTCATTTTGGGGATTCATTTCTTCAGTGTTCTTGCTACTTCTTTTGATCATGCAAGCTGCAGTTGGGCTATGAGCACAAAATACTAACATTCTCAATTGAGAGGACCTATGTATGCAGTGAACATAAGTAAATTCTAGTTTACTTCTAACTGGAACACACCAAGCCAAATATGAGTGTAAACAAAAGTAAGGCTGTGTAAGTTTGTGTGTGTGTGTGTTTGTGTGTATGTGTTGTGCACTTTGTCAAAACTGGACACATTCATTCTTAAGTCTATACCACTTCTTTCCTTGAAGAGGAAGGAAGAAATAAAATTCATGTCTATTGTGCATTTATTATGTGTCAGTCTTTGTGCTGGTCCTAATCAGAGCAGCCTAAAGCTCAGGCATGTGGTCTGTGAAGTCAGGCTGCCTCGGTTGAAAGCCCAACTCTGCCATTACTGGCCATGAAACATCAGAGAGGTACTTAACATCTCTAAGCTTCTTTTTTTAATCACTTGAGAAACATGGAAATTAATAGAACTGATATCATAGCACTATTGAGGTGATTCAATGAGATAAGTTATGTGAAGTGTTTAGCACAGGGTCTGACACATGATAATGCGCAATAAATGAGATACTACAATGTCTTATTAAGAATGACAATAATCCTATGACGTATATACCATTAGTCCCATTTTATAGATGTGACAACTGAGGCTAAGGAAAATAAATTGACATATCCACAATTTCAAAACAAGCAATGATTTTGTCTGTGAAAAAAATTAAATGAACTTTCAAATGAAAGAATGACCATATTCATTAGGGGAATGATAGCTACTATAACAAATAAACCTCGAGTTTTTGAAAGCTCAAACACAAAAGATGTGTATTTCTTCCAGGTAACTTTTACAATGGTTGTTTCCAGTTGGCAAATGATCCTCCTCCTCGCCATGATTCAGACATGCACATTTCTTCCATCTGGGAGTTCTGCCATCCCCAAGGCCTTGAAGTCATTTATATCCAGCTGGCACAAGGGGAGAGAGACAGCATAGAAAAGGCATAATGACTTCTGAAAAGCCTTGGCTCATCAGGCATCACTTCCACTTTCCCACTGTTAAGAACTAACCACATGGCCACATCTAGATGTAGAAGGTTCTGGGAAACAAAGCCCCTGGCCAGCCAGCTGCTTCCCAATGACAACTCCATTCTATCTATACAAGGGGGAATATAATATCACCATTATACACCATTCAATCCATGCTGTCAGTGGGTCAAATGATAGCATCTTTAAATATGATGGACTTTATTTATTTTCCTCTTAGTGCATAAAATTTTTCCAAATTAAAATTTCATTCCTCTTCTGCTTATCATTTTCCTTACTTCTTGCCAAAGGAATTTCAGATCAATGTATTTCAGGTCTTGAACAACTATCTTCATGAGTCAAGGTAATTGTGCTACACTATGTGCTTCCCTGGTGGCTCAGAGGTTAAAGCATCTGCCTCCAATGTGGGAGACCTGGGTTTGATCCCTGGGTCGGGAAGACCCCCTGGAGAAGGAAATGGTAACCCACACCAGTACTCTTGCCTGGAGAAGCCCATGGACGGAGGAGCCTGGCAGGCTACAGTCCATGGGGTCACAAAGAGTCGGACACAACTGAGCGACTTCACTTTACTTACTCACTTAAGTCTGATGGAGGAAAGAGCAGGAAGAATCTGGTCAATTAAATTTATAGCCCGAAGCTTGTGAGTTTGTTATGCGTGTGTTTTTCTGGGCTTCAAATATTGATAAGGGCCATTATGTGAGTCCATCTTTAAAAAACAAAGTCAGAGCCTTGTGCTGATGGTGAACTAGAGGGATTTGGCATTGAACAGTTAATATAACCCATAGAAAAACATACTACATGCCTGGAAGTGAAGTTCACCTAAATGAATAATTAAACAGGACCACACATATAATCAATGATCCCTATTTCAGTTATCTATTGCTGTGTAAGAAACCACTTCCAGTGACTTTAAATAAAAACCATGCATTACCCTTATAATTAAGCACATTGATTGGGCTTATCTGAGACGTTCTGCTCTACATGATATCAGCTGAGGCTGTGGTCCTCTTCAGACTTGACTGAACTGGAACATCCATGATGGCTGTCTCCTATGACTGATGCCTTGCTGGAGACAACTGGAAAGTTGGGTACAGCTGGGACATGGGACAGTTGGGACTCACTGTCTCCCCATGTAATTTCCAGGCCTCTCCTCTCCATATGGCCTCTCTAGCAGGTATCTCCATGTAATTTCTCCAGCAACGTAGCTGTACTTCCAAAATGGCAGCTCAGGATGCCCAAAAGCACAGAAGTAAAATCTGCCAAGTCTTCCCAAGACCCAGGACCAACATAAGGTCATTTCTCCCAAATGTTATTGGTTAAACAGAAGCATAGGTACGGCCTAGATGCAATAGTCTGGAAATTTAAAAGAATATATGCTAGGAGCTGTGGCCCACTAGACACCGTCTAGGAAGCTATTACTACACCTGAGCTCAACAATGAGAATAAGCACCATGTTATAATCAAAGTCCAGAGCAGATAACAAAGTTGATATAACTGGCCTCTTTTCCTTTCAGTTTACTCTTTCCTAAGAGTCAATTTTACAGAGGAGCATTCTTGATCTCAGAGTGAGAAAACGCAGAGAGTGATAATCTAAGCTGTCATGATACAACTTAATTCCATTTATCTAGAGATGGTTCTCTCATTGTTCTACATTTAGATAACTGAAAAGATGAGATTAACAAAGCTGAAGAAAGTAGAATTAGAAAATTGGAAGAGGCAGTCAAATAATCCCATAAAAAATAGGGTGGCAACTCTAACAAGGGCCTTGGAGTGGTGTCAGAAGCTGTGAGAATAGTTACGGAGCACCTGGGTAATGTAGACAAGAAATGATGAATTTTGAATTTGCTGTAAGGATCTGCTGAAAGCAGTGCAGAGGGCTTTCAGAAAATGAGATGCACTGCAGAGAGAAGATGGCAGAGGAGTAGGCGAATGTGGAGCGCATTTCTCTCCTTGAATGCGTCAGTAATACACCTTCAGATGCAGAAGATCTCAGAGAATACCAGCTAAGATTGGGCAGGAGTCCCTGACCACTGGAAAGGAGTATACAGATACACCCAGAGAGATGTTGTGGGGAAGGAGGTGGGGGGGGGGGGGGTTCATGTTTTGGAACGCATGTAAGAATTAAAGATTTTAAAATTTTAAAAATAAAAAACTAAAAAAAGAAAAGAAAAGAAAAAAAAGATACACACAAAACTTGGTAGGGTGAAGGAAGAAAAAAAGAGGAGAGTGAGCTTGAACTTGGACTGAGCTTGAACTTGGACTGGACTTGAACCCAGGGGGTGGGGGAACTGAAGCAGGGGTCAGACCACTACAGCACAGCACTTGTTTGAGACAAAGGGGAAGAGTGTGGGGCTGTTATAGAGCGCAGCAGCTGATCTGTGACAGTTTGAATGGAGTAAGAACCACAAAGACAATCCTTGCTGCAGTCCTACATAGCCCAGACAGGGACGCAAGTCCACTGGAACACATGGCATCTGGGAGCTGGAGCTTAGGAATTGGAGAGCAATTCCAAGGTGAAGCCTGTTGTTGACTGTGGGGAGATGGCTGGAAGGGATGTGAGGGAGGAGATTGTGGTACCAAATCCCTTTGGAAGAAAGCTGAGCAGCCATGGAAGCAAGGCAATACTGCTGAGTCATGCGTAGGGGTGAAGCCATCACTGTAGCCTCTCTCCTGCCACATGCCAGCATGAGCAGCTGACTAATAGAGAAAGACCCCAGAGAGGGTGGCCCTTTAAGTGCCTGATGTGCTGAGCAATAGAGAAGGACCCCAGCCAGGGAGGCCCTTTGGACACCAGCTGCCAGAGGCTAGAAAAGGACTCTATAGTGCCATAGCTCCTGCGCCTGAGGCTGCCGTCATCCCTGCACACTTGGTGCCACCAAGGTCCCCGTGATCCAAGCAGCTGTGCCACCTCCATGCTCAATCCTCACTGGACCAGAGCTGCCAGAGGCTAGGAAAAACCACCCTAATAGCAGCATATCTCCTGCTCCCATGGCTACCAGTTCCCCTGTGTATCTGGCACTACCAGGGTCCTTGCAATCCAAGCAGCTGCCCCATGTCCACACATGGACCTCACTGGGGCAAACCCAAGTTTCCAGAGCAGCCTCAGGAGTAAACTGCGGATGACCCACATGCAGACGTGGAGATAAAACCACAGTTGAACTCCAGGGGCAGTGTGGATAAGGAAGAAGATCAAAAACCTTTCCACCAGTTGTACGAGCTACAGTTTAAATCCACACAATCAACTAGGCAGACTGTGTCTACAGAAAAGAAAATGTACTAGATCTGGCGGTTTTGGACACTGAAGGTAAGATTAACGGAGGGCCACATTAGAGTCTGAGCTGTCCCCACAACAGGTCCTGAGACCAGTGCAGTATTGGAGGATATCCTAGGAGGCAGATGTAGACTGTGACTTACAGCAAGGGAAAGAATGCTGACAACTGAGATCTGAGAAAAACATTTATTATTATGGCTATATTTTGACTTGTTGGTTCTGGATTATTTTTTCTTTTCTCTTTTGCTCCAGTTGTTGAATTTATTTTTTACTGTAAACTTTTGAGAACATTTTTTAAAAATCACACTTATTTCCTTTATATACTTCTATATCTGTGCTGGCTTTTTGTGGTTCTGTGGAATTTTTCTTTTTTAAATTTTGGTTTTGTTCTTCTATTTATTTATTTGCTTTTCTTATTGTTCTTTTCCTGTTGTAGTTATTCTTTAATATACATAAATCTTTTTTATATTCTTCTATTTAACTTTATTTTTTTATTTTTTATTTTTTTTATTTTTTTTATTTTTTTTTTAATTTTTTATTTATTTATTTTTTTAATTTTAAAATCTTTAATTCTTACATGCGTTCCCAAACATGACCCCCCCTCCCACCTCCCTCCCCACAACATCTCTCTGGGTCATCCCCATGCACCAGCCCCAAGCAAGCTGCACCCTACGTCAGACATGGACTGGCGATTCAATTCTTACATGATAGTATACATGTTAGAATTCCCATTCTCCCAAATCATCCCACCCTCTCCCTCTCTCTCTGAGTCCAAAAGTCAGTTATACACATCTGTGTCTTTCCTGTCTTGCATACAGGGTCGTCATTGTCATCTTCTATTTAACTTTGGAGGCTTCCCTGGTGGCTCAGAGGTTAAAGCGTCTGCCTGAATGCAGAAGACCCTGGTTCGATCCCTGGGTCTGGAAGATCCCCTGGAGAAGGAAATGGCAACCCACTCCAGTATTCTTGCCTAGAGAATCCCATGGAGGGAGGAGCCTGGTAGGCTACAGTCCATGGGGTCGCAAAGAGTCAGACACGACTGAGCAACTTCACTTTCACTTAACTTTACTTTTCTATTTTTTTTTCTTTTCTTCCTTTTCTTTCTCTACTTTACCATGTTTTGTTTTCCTTGTTTGCTTTATTCTTCACTTGGCACTCTGCTTTGGTTTTTTTAGGTTTGTGTTTTGGTTTTAATTGGTTGATATCATTTTGGTTTCCTTTGCTTGTTGGGTTACTCTCTTGTACTTTGTTTTCCTTGGACTGTTTTGGTTTTGTGTGTGTGTATGTGTATACGTGTGTATACGTGTGTGTGTGCGTGTGTGTTCCTTTGTTTTCATTTGTCTTATTTCGTCTTTACCACTTGTCTACCGTTTGCCTTGCTTCTTGTTTTGTTTGTTTTGTTGTTGAGTGTTTGTTTTAGTCCTCTTTAATGCCATTAACATGTGGATTGTGGACTCTTGGTTACCTGGCTAGAGATCTGGCCTGAGCCTTTCAAGTGGAAGCACTGAGTCCAGGACGCTAGACTCCCAGAGAACTCCTGACTCCAAAAAGTATTAATTAGTGAGAACTCCCCTGAAGGCCTCTACTTGTAAGACCCAGCATCACCCAACCTCCAGCAGCACCCAGTGTGGGATGCCTCACCCAAATAACAAGCAAGACCAAACACAATCCCAATCACCAGCAGACAGGATTCCCACAGACACTCCAAAACATACCATCTCATACAACCCTGCTGATAAGGGGAAAAAATAACAAAACACCTTGTCCCACCAGAACACAGGCACAAGTCCCTCCCAATACAAATCTTACTCTAACCACTGGCAACCTCACCCACCAAGGGCAGAAACCAAAAGGAAGAAGGAAT
This sequence comes from Ovis canadensis, assembly GCF_042477335.2. Taxonomy (NCBI): domain Eukaryota; kingdom Metazoa; phylum Chordata; class Mammalia; order Artiodactyla; family Bovidae; genus Ovis; species Ovis canadensis. The sequence goes on from NC_091260.1 coordinate 26,135,174, forward strand.
ACAACCCTAAAGCCTGGGGGAAGGAAACCTCAAACACAGTAAGTTAGGAAAAAAAAGTAAAGAGAGAAATATTGTGCAAATGAACAAGGTAAAACCCACAAGACCAAATCAATGAAGAGGAAATAAGCAAACTACCTAAAAAAGAATTTCGAGTAATGATGGTAAAGATGATCTAAAAACCTCGAAAACAGAATGGAGGAAAATGCAAGAATCAATTAAAACATTTAACAAGGACCCAGAAGAAATAAAGATTAGATAGAGATGAACATACAATTACTGAAATTAAAAATACTCTAATAATGCACAATTGCTAAAGTTAAAAAATAGCAGAAAAACTGACGGAGAAGGCAATGGCACCCCACTCCAGTACTCTTGCCTGGAAAATCCCATGGATGGAGGAGCCTGGTAGGCTGCAGTCCATGGGGTCGCTAGGAGTCGGACATGATTGAGTGACTTCACTTTCACTTTTCACTTTCATGCATTGGAGAAGGAAATGGCAACCCACTCCAGTGTTCTTGCCTGGAGAATCTCAGGGATGGGGGAGCCTGGTGGGCTGCCGTCTCTGGGGTCGTACAGAGTCGGACACGACTGAAGCGACTTAGCAGCAGCAGCAGCAGCAGCAGAATAACTGAGGTAGAAGAACGGATAAGTGAGCTGGAAGATAAAATGGTGGAAATAACTGCTTAAGAGCAGAATAAAGGAAAAAGAATGACAATAGTTGAGGATAGTCCCAGAGACCTCTGAGACAATATTAAACATACCAACATTCAAATTATAGGGAGTCCCAGAAGAAGAAGTGAAAAAGAAAGGGTCTGAGAAGATTTTTTAAGAGAATATCAAAAATCTCCCCAAAAATAAAACCCCAGGGCCAGATGGCTGCATAGGTGAATTCTATCAAACATTTAGAAAAGAGCTAATGCCTATTCTTCTGAAACTCTTCCAAAAAATTGCAGAGGAAGGAGATTTCCAAACTCATTCTACGAGGCCACCATCACCTTGATACCAAAATCAGATAAAGACAGCACAAAAAAAGAAAGTTATAGGCCATTATCATTGATGAACATAAAAACACAAATCCTCAACAAATTCTAGCAAACAGAATTTAACAACACATTGAAAAGATCATACACCATGATCAAGTCAGGTTTATCCCAGGGATGAAAGGATTCTTCAATACACGCAAATCAATCAATGTGATTTAAAACCATATGATAATCTCAATAGATGCAGAAAAATCTCTTGACAAAATTCAGCCCCCATTTATGGGAAAAAAAAAAAAAACCCTCTTCAAAATTGGGCTTAGAAGGAACCTGCTGCTGCAAAGTCATTTCAGTCGTGTCCGACACTGTGTGACCCCAGAGACGGCAGCCCACCAGGCTCCCCTGTCCCTGGGATTCTCCAGGCAAGAACACTGGAGTGGGTTGCCATTTCCTTCTCCAATGCATGAAAGTGAAAGGTGAAAGTGAAGTCGCTCAGTCGTGTCCAACTCTTAGCAACCCCATGGACTGCAGCCTAACAGGCTCCTCCGTCCATGGGATTTTCCAGGCAAGAGTACTGGAGTAGGGTGCCATTGCCTTCTCCACAGAAGGAACTTACCTCAATATACAAAGGTCATATAGGATAAACCCACAGCAAACATTACTCTCAATGGTAAAAAACTGAAAACATTTCCTCTAAGATCAGGAATAAGACATGGGTGCCCACTGTCTTCACTATTATTCAAAATAGTTTTGGAAGTCCTAGCTATGGTAATCAGAGAAGAAAATGAAATAAAAGGAATCTAAACTGGAAAAGAAGAAGTAAAACTATCGTGTTTGAAAATGACATGATACTATACCTAGAAAACCAAAAAAAAAAAAAAAACTTTCAGAAAATTACTAGAGCTAAGGTCACAGGATTCAAAATTAATACGCAGAAATCACTTGCATTCCTATACACTAACAATGAAATATCAGAAAGAAAAATTAAGGAATCAATCTCATTTACCATTGTAACAAAAAGAATAAAATATCTAGGAATAAAGGAAACAAAAGAGCTGCCTAAGAAGACAAACGAGCTGTATACAGAAAACTAGAGAACACTGATGAAAGAAATCAAAGACAGCATAGATAGATGGAGAGATACTCCATGTTCCTCGGTTGAAAGAATCAATATTGTCGAAATGACTATTCTACCAAATGCAATATACAGATCCAATGTGATCCCTATCAAATTACCAGTGCCATTTTCCACATAATTAGAACAAAAAATTTCATAATTCATATAGAAACACAAAAGACCCCAAATAGCCAAAGCAATCTTGAGAAAGAAGAATGGAGCTGGAGGAATCAACCCTCAGGCTATACTACAAAGCTAGTCATCAAGCCACTATGTCACTGGCACAAAAACAGAAATGTAGACCAATGGAACAAGATGGAAAGCCCAGAGATAAACCCACACACCTATGGGCACCTTATCTTTGACAAAGGAGGCAAGAATATACAATGGAGAAAAGACAGTCTCTTCAATAGTGGTGCTGGGAAAACTGGACAGCTGAAGCTAAAAGAATGAAACTAGAACATTTCCTAACACCATACGTAAAGATAAACTTAAAATGGATTAAAGACCTAAATGTAAGACCAGAAACTATAAAAACTCTTAAAGGAAAACATATGCAGAACACTGTTTGACATAAATCACACAAGGTCTTCTATGACCCACCTTCTAGAGTAATGGAAATGAAAACAAAAATAAATAAGAGGGCCTTAATTAAACCTAAAAGCTTTTGCACAGCAAAGGAAACTGTAAACAAGGTGAAAAAACAACCCTCAGAATGAGAGAAAATAACAGAAAATGAAATAACTGACAAAGGATTAATCTCCCAAACACACAAGCAACTCATGTAACTCAATACCAGAATAAACAAACAAACAAACAAAAAGAAAACAATCAAAGAGTGGACAGAGTAACCTAAACAGCCATTTCGCCAAGGAAGACACACAGATGGCTAATAAACACATGAAAAGACGCTCAACACTGCTCATTATTCAGTTCAGTTCAGTCACTCAGTCATGTCCGACTCTTTGCGACCCCATGAATTGCAGCACACCAGGCCTCCCTGTCCATCACCAATTCCCGGAGTTCACTCAAACTCATGTCCATCCAGTCAGTCATGCCATCCAGCCATTTCATCCTCTGTCATCTCCTTCTCCTCCTGCCCCCAGTCCCTCCCAGCATCAGAGTCTTTCCAATGAATCAACTCTTCACATGAGGTGGCCAAAGTACTGGAGCTTCAGCTTTAGCATCATTCCTTCCAAAGAAATCCCAGGGCTGATCTCCTTTAGAATGGACTGGTTGGATCTCCTTGCAGTCCAAGGAACTCTCAAGAGTCTTCTCCAACACCACAGTTCAAAAGCATCAATTCTTCTGTGCTCAGCTTTCTTCAGAAATGCAAATCAAAACTACAATGAGATATCATCTCACAGTGGGCAGAATGAATCTACAGACAATAAATGCTGGAGAGGGTGTGGTGAAAATGGAACCCTCTTGCACTCTTAGTGGGAATGTAAACTGACGCTGCCACTATGAGGACAGTTATAGAGAGTCCTTAAAAAACTAGGAATAAAATCATTGTATGACTCAATAATCCTACTATTGGACATATAACCTGATGAAACCATAATTGAAAAAGACACAAGCATCCCAGTGTTCATTGCAGCACTATTAACAATAGCTAGGACATGGAACCAACCTAGATGTCCATCAACAGATGAATGGATAAAGAAGCTATGGTACATATATACAATGGAATATTACTTGGCCATAAAGAAGAATGTACTTGAGTCAGTTCTAACGAGGTGGATGAACCTAGAGGCTATTATACAGAATGAAGTAAGACAGAGAAAGAAAAGTTAATATCGTATACTAACACATATATACGGACTCTAGAAAGATGGTACTGATGAACCTCTTTGCAGGGCGGTAACGGAGACAGAGACATAGAGAACAGAGCTGTAGACACAGAGGTGGGAGGGGAGAAGAGGGTGGGATGAATGGAGAGAGTAGCATGGAAACTCATAAACTACCATATGTAAAATAGATAGCCAGGCAGAATTTGCTGAATGACTCAAGGAGCTCAAACCAGGGCTCTGTGACAACCTAGAGGAGTGGGATGTGGTGGGATGTAAGAGGGAGGTTCAAGAGGGAAGGGACATATGTCCACCTATGACTGATGCATGTTGAGGTACGTCAGAAACCAACACAACATTGTAAAGCAATTATCCTTCAATCAAAAATAAATTTAAAAAATACAAGAAAATTAAATTAAAAGGATATGTATTTAAGAAACATTTATAATGCATAATTCATAGGATTTGATGACCAGTGACTTTAAGAAGGGAGGGAGAGTAACTCTGGCTTCCCTTTCTACCAGTGAATTTTCTGAGTCTTGTTATTCAGTTTGCCAACAATTCTGAGAGCTATTAATATACAATATTTCTTTGATATTAATAATTCACATTTCTGCTCAAGCCAGCCTCTGTGGATTACAACTGAGATCCCTGAGCAGTCCACATTCAGAAACCTGGAAGAGGAACCGGGGGTTCATCAGAGAAAACAGAGACGTGGAATCCAGAGGTGTGGAATCCAGAGGTGTGCATGAGGTTGTCCAGGGAGTGTACGTAGGGGTGAAAAAGAAGCGAGCTGAGGACAGGAGTCTGAGGAAAAGCCACAGGTAAAGGCAGAGCAGGGCAGAGCATGACCGCTGGGCCCCTGAGAGCAGTCACTTAAAAGATTTTCTTCCTCTGCCACGTATCACAGTGCAAAAATCCAGGATACAGTGGATTCGGGTATCAGCGGTATTTAGAGCTCAGAGTCCCACTGACATAAAAGACATGCTGATATCTCGGGAAAGAGGCACTATGGAGGCCATCAAGGGGAGGAGACAGAATTGGAAGCAGGAGGCCAACCTCCTCCATGCGGAGGAGAGGAGAGGCAGAACGGAGGAGGCTCGGCCGAAAGGCGTGTCTGCGTCTAGAGCTGGGGAGCAGCACCGTAAAGCACGGGCCACCAGGTTTAGTGCTGCACCCAGAACGAGCCACCCTGTCCCGTCACACTATATGACCAGGAGCTGCCTGGTCAGGGCCTTATAGGGATGTACTTAGAGCCAGAGAAAGAAGCCCCCACAGGCACGGAATTTATAATTGAAGCAGGACAGGAGTGCTAAGCTTCCTTGGAAGCTCTTATTCCAGGCAAAGCAAACAACTGAGTGGTTGGAATAATAAAAAGATTTCACCCAAATTGGAACCAAATAATATATAATATTTCCAGGTGTGAATTCATCCCTGATGTCCATAGCTAATATTAATAGTTGGCACTGCATGGTTAATTCTTATAAAACCCACTGTCTTGGGCTCTAATTGTAGTATGTCTAGGTTTTTTCACCTTGGCAGAAGCATCTCATAGCATTTAATATCTCTTCTGTCCTTCCCCAGAGTAGCTGGCAAAGCTCTAACATGTGTAAGTATTCAGCAGGTACTTGACCTACCTGGCTTATATATATAGAACAAGTTTTTATGCTGAAACTTCAGATCAATTCTTACCACAGATTATGGCATATTTTTCTTACCATAGCTTTTCCTTTTATTTGCTTTAGAACTTCTCAGAAAAAAACCAGGACTCTGAAACTTGACTTGATGAAGCTTGGAGACTTCAGTTATCTGATGTCTATGAAGCCTGATCTTCTAGTCAGTAAGATCATATGGGAGCTTCAGTGACAAGCTTCTACTTTGCTAATGATTTTATCATCCTGTTACCCACTGTAATTGCTTAAATGGCATTTTAATTAGCTGCCTTAAATGACTTTCCTTTTTTCCTAAAAGCAGTATGCATTTTAGTTTAAAATATGGGCCACTGGTATTTCCCTTTCCAAGAGGGTTATGTTTAGTACAAGGGGAAAGTGAAAGTGTTAGTCACTCAGTTTTGCCCAATTTTGTCTGACCCCATGGACTATATGGCCTGCCAGGCTTCTCTGTCCATGGGATTTTCCAAGGAAGAATACTGGAGTGGGTTGCTGTTCCCTTCTCCAGGGGAATCTTCCCAATCCAGGGATCGAATCCTGGTCTCCTGCATTGCAGGCAGATTCTTTACCATCTGAGTCACCAGGGAAGCCCCTGAGTATATATTTGCAGAGGTTTTACTCAAGCATTTCTATAGCCCAGGTTGATTTATGGCACATAAATGCTTCAATACTTTTGTGGGTTCAGTGATGTTATATAAAGATCTATTACATTTTTCCTGGTTTTTAAATACTGTTAATTCATTCATGAGCTTCCCACAGTTCTAGTTTATTTCTGGTACCTGCAACAAGTCAGTCAGCTATGTTTATGATTATCCACAGTTTTAGAAAGGAGAAGTGACAGGAGAGCATGTGCCAGGGGGAAAAAAGTTGAGAGGCTTCTTATGGATACAGAGTTGTCTTCCGTGCATTCACTTTTTCTGTCAAAACTACCATCCATGGACTCGCCTACTGTCGTGGTGCTGGTAAATCATTCCATAGCAGATGAAGTACAACAATGGGCCCATACTCAGGGACTTTATTGATCTTAATATGGTCCCCACCAGCCTGAAGCAACTGGCTTGATAAAACAATGGGACAGCCTTTTGAAGACTTGGTAACAGCCCCAGTTAGACGGCAGTATCTTGTACAGGTTCTCTAGGAGGCTGTCTATGCTTCGCATCTCCAATAAATGGTGCTTGCTCTCCTACAGCCAGGATTCATGGGTCAGGGGATCCAGGGGTAGAAACAAGAATGATACTTCTATTACCCCCTAATTTGACTGAATAGCAAATTATTTGCTTCCTCTCTCTGCAACCTTATGATCTGATGCCCTAGAGTTTTTAGTTCCTAATAGAGGAATGCTTCTACTGGGAGATACAATAGTGATTCCACTGAGCTAGAAGTTAGGGCTGCCACCCAGTCATTTGGGGCTCCTTATGTCTCTAAATCAACAGTTTAGAAAGGGAGTCCCTGTGCTGGCTGGGGTGAGTGATGCTGACTACCTAGGAGAAACTGGACTGCTGTGCCATGGTGGAGGTAAGGAAGGGTGTCTGGAATATAGGAGATCCCTTAGGACATCTCTTAGTATTGCCATGTCCTGTGATTAAAATTGATGGAAAACTATATCAACCCAATCCAAAAAGGACTACTAGTAACTGAGATCCTTCAGGAATGAAGATTTGGGTCATCCCACCAGACTAAGAACCATGAGCAGATAAGGTGCTTGCTAAGAGCAAAAGAAATACAGAATGAGTTTTGGAAGACAACAGTTATAAACACCAGTTACAACCACAACACCAGTCACAGAAACCAGGACCGTAATTGTCATGAATCTGTCTTCTTTATTTTGTTCTGAATATCAGTCAGTTCAGTCACTCAGTCATGTCTGACTCTTTGCGAACCCATGGACTGCAGCATTCAAGGCTTCCCTGTCCATCACCAACTCCCAGAGCTTGCTCAAACTCATGTCTATCAAGTCAGTGATGCCAGTCAACCATCTCATCCTCTGTCATCCCCTTCTCCTCCTGCCTTCAATCTTCCCAGCATCAGGGTCTTTTCAAATGAGTCAGTTCTTCACATCAGTGGCCAAAGTACTGGAGTTTCAGCTTCAGCATCAGTCCTTCCAATGAATATATTTATGAATATATTTGTGTGTATATGTATATATTGCAAATATCTTTGTTTTCCCCCCTCTTACCCCCTTATCATATAACATAAACTGTATTTCCTTTATATCATAGTATTTAAGTATTCTTAACTTCTCATCATAGCCACTTCCCTGATGGCTCAGAGGTTAAAGCGTCTGCCTGCAATGCGGGAGACCCAGGTTCAATCCCTGGGTCAGGAAGATCCCCTGGAAAAGGAAATGGCAACCCACTCCAGTATTCTTGCCTAGAGAATCCCATGGAGGAAGGAGCCTGGTAGGATACCGTCCACGGGGTGGCAAAGAGTCAGACACAGCTGAGCTACTTCACTTCACTTCATTCACTTCATAGTATTTCCATTAAAGGATATCAAGGAGAAAAGTAAAAATTGCCAAGGATTTGACATCCTTTTCTGAGAGGAGAGTTAGTGTATTTTCAATTGGATATAGGATAGCTGTATTACGTTAGGCATAAGTATGACCTTATAACTATCTTTATTTAGAGATTAAGCACGGTTTAAGATGAATGTGGGTGCCAAGTTGCCAGGGGGTAGATTTGTGATGGTTAAGATTGTGTCACCTTGGTTGGACCACAGTGCCCAGATATTTTGTCAATTATTATTCTGGTTGATTCTGTGGGGATGGTTTTGGATGAGATTAACTCTAAACTGGCAGACTTTGAGTAAGGCAAATTGCAAACTATAATGTGGATAGGTCTCATCCAATGAGTTAAAGGACTGAATAGAGCACAAGATGCCTGCACAGAGTGAATTCTCCAGAAGACGGCCTTTGCACTTGAACTGCAACACTGGCTCTTCCTGAAGTCTCCACTTCTGGCCCACCCTGCAAATTCTGGACTTGCCAACCTCCATAATTCTGTGAGTCAATTCCTTAGACAAATCTCTTTCTACATATATATTCTCTTTCTCTGAATTGATTTCTATTTATCTGCAGAAAGCTGATACACAAGATGATTAGATCACTTCTTGATAGCTGTCATGAATGTTTTGGTTAGGATGATGTATTAAAAGCTAGGCAAAGTTCTGGTTTCAAAAATATGCCAGACTGGCTAACCAGTTTTTACATAGAAGTGATATACAAAATAAAGCAGAAAATGGCCAGACTACAAAATAAAATAAAATTACCCAGAAATCAGTGAAAAAATAAAATTATTCCAAATTGAGATTATTATTAATATAATAAATTCAAGATGACCACTTATGTCTAATAGTTCTAGAATGAAGGTGCAGAGCAGAGATTGACAATTTTTTCCCTCTGTGGAGAATCAAACAATAAATTGTTTAGGCTTTGTGGACCATATAATTCCTTTTACAACTACCCTACTTTGAAGTTGTAATGCAAAAGCAGTCATAGACAAATATGTAAACAAATGGGCATGGCTGTGTTCCAATAAAACTTTATAAAAACAGGCAGTGGCAAGATTTTTGCCCCAGGTCATAGTTTACTGACCTTTGGCCAGAGATAAGAGATGAAAGTCAATATTTGATAGAAGAGTAGAGAATTTTCCTGAATTTTTAAATACTTGACCTTCAGAATGAGGAAGCATACAATGTCCAATGTGAAATAAATAAAAATAAAACACACTGAGTCACACAGTAATGAAGCTCCTGAATACAAGGACCAAGAGAAAAATTTTATCCACAGCCAGAAAAAAAAAGTAGAGTATCTATAAAGGACCAGCTGATAGCACATTTCTCATCAGCAAGAAATAAAATCCAAAACAAAAGGATCAAACCTTCACAGAACTGGGGAAAATAGTAGTCAATCTATAATCAGATACCATGAAAACCTATCACTAAAGAATGAGGGAAAAATAAAGACACTTTGAAACAAATTCTGAAACAGTTTACAAGTCGCATACCCTCACTGAAAGGACTAGTGGAAGACACACTTCAGATAGAAGGAAATTGAATCCAAAAGGAAGGAATTGAGTGCCATGCTGAGAAGAGACTCATTTTCTGTGGGTAATTTAAATATGCTTTAATGATAATAAGTGATGTCCAAGATCTTAAAAATAAGACAGAACCATAATATTAGGCAACAATAATTTAGATTTTAAGTCAAGTGGTGCAAGTTAAGGGAAGAAACCAAAAAAAGAAAAAAAATGGAATGCTCAACTTCCAAAACCAATAAAAGGATTAAAAGTTAATTTTAAAAAAGATTAAATCCAATAAGAGTTGGAAAAGGAAAAGAAAGAAAGATTCATGGGAAAATAGGCAGAAACCAATTCAGATACACCAGAAACTGCATCAATTCAGTACAGTTCAGTTGCTCAGTCGTGTCCGACTCTTTGCGACCCCATGAATCGCAGCACATCAGGCCTCCCTGTCCATCACCATCTCCTGGAGTTCACTCAGACTCACGTCCATTGAGTCTGTGATGCCATCCAGCCATCATATCCTCTGTCGTCCCCTTCTCCTCCTGCCCCCAATCCCTCCCAGCATCAGAGTCTTTTCCAATGAGTCAACTCTTCGCATGAGGTGGCCAAAGTACTGGAGCTTCAGCTTCAACATCATTCCTTCCAAAAAACACCCAGGGCTGATCTCCTTCAGAATGGACTGGTTGGATCTCCTTGCAGTCCAAGGGACTCTCAAGAGTCTTCTCCAACACCACAGTTCAAAAGCATCAATTCTTCGGTGCTCAGCTTTCTTCACAGTCCAACTCTCACATCCATACATGACCACTGGAAAAACCATAGCCTTGACTAGACGGATCAAGTGGGTTTAAAAGACAGAAGTTTAAAAGACAGAAGTTCTCAGGTTATTTTTTTTTAATATAACAACAAAATCAAATTAGTAATAAGAGTCATACCTAGAACTTAACACAAAAGGTTTAAAAGATGGAAATAATAGACTAAGGAAATGCTAATAAAATAGATCTGTGACAATACTATTTTCAGACAAACTTTAAGACAATATTAGAAATAAAACAGATCATCATGCTCTGATAAAAGGAAAAATTTTTAATGTTTTTAATTTTTTTTGAATAGGCATCTGACAATATAGTCTTAATATGTACAAAGCAAATTTAGGCAGAATTACCAGGAGCTGGTGCTGTGAATGGAATGTTGTGTTCCCCTCCCTCCTTCCCTAAACTCATCTGTTGAAACTTAGCCCTTACTGGTAATTAGGCCTAAATAAGGTCCTGAATATTCTTTGGAAGGACTGATGCTAAAGCTGAAGCTCCAATACTTTGGCCGCCCAACTCACTGAAAAAGACCCTGATACCGGAAAAGATTGAAGGCAGGAGGAGAAGGGGACAACAGAGGATGAGATGGTTGGTTGGCTGACATCACTGACTCAATGGATATGAGTTGAGCAAGCTCTGGTAGCTGGTGATAGACAGGGAAGCCTGACATGGTGTAGTCCATGGGGTTGCAAAGAGATGGATATGACTGAGCTGAACTGAACTGAGGTCATGAGGGTGGAGTCTTAATGATGGGATTAGTGCCCTTACAGGGAGAGACCAGAGTACCATCTAACCTCCTTCCCCTCTCCACCATGTGACAATATAACAAAAAGGCAGCCATCTGCAAACCAGGAAAAGGGCTTTCACCAGCCCCTGAATCTCATGGCATCTCTTCTAGCCTCCAGAGTTGTGAGAAATAAGTATGTGTTGCTTAAACCATCCAGTCTATGGTATTTTGTAATAGCAGCCTGAACTAAGACAGATGGGAAGAGCTAATTATTTCAAAAATATTTCACCAGTTGGTAGTATCTTTGTGGGATCACTGTTTGCCAGGAGTTTAATTTTCTTCAGTTCAAGAAGCATGCTAGGAAACTGATTAACTAATAAAGTATAAGCAACAAAAATTGCATTACTATTCTGTGATTTGTATAGGTGTATTTGCTTTCATATAATCACCATCTGATTACCCTATATTTGGCTTTTATTTATATGCAAAGGGAAACTAGATAACAAAAATGGAAAAGGCCAAGATTCATGAGTAAGGAACTGATTAAAGAAGAAAATGCCACGAGGAGTCAAGGATGGGAAATGTCTCAGGTATCACGGTTAGTCTTGAACAGGTAATGGGACAGCCTCTCCACTAAGATGTGGGAAAAGGGTATGTGGATACAGAGAAGTGTATTTATGGAATGGGTTGGGACAATTAGTTGATAGGTTTCCCCTGCCAACCTGTATTTGCATGTAAGTTATTCAGAGGATATAAACTCTAAAAAGGCAAACATTTGCCTATCTTGTTGCCATCTATCTTCATATTTAAGAGAGAATATATGTACACATAAATGCACAAATGTATTTGCTAATGTGCTCATGAGTTTTTCAGTGCTGTGCTGGGAAGGAGGGTAGGAGAGATTAGCGCAGAGAGCTTGGGGAAGTAAGCCAGTTAGCCCTCAGAGGATAATAGGGCTTTGCAAATGTGTCTGGGACTGAGTGCATCTGTCACAGTAAAATTTTGTGTCAGGGTTGGAAGGAGGGTTTGAATAGGAGTCACAATCTTTGAGACAAGAAGTGCTAGAAGGCACTTTCAAGGATCCTTTCAGAAATATCATCTCTAGTACTCTTGCCTGGAAAATCCCATGGATGTGGGAGCCTGGTGGGCTACAGTCCATGGGGTCGCTAAGAGTCGGACACGACTGAGTGACTTCACTTTCACTTTTCACTCTCATGCACTGGAGAAGGGAAATGGCAACCCACTCCAGTGTTCTTGCCTTGAGAATCCCAGGGACGGGGGAGCCTGGTGGGCTGCCGTCTATGGGGTTGCACAGAGTCGGACATGACTGAAGTGACTTAGCAGTAGCAGTAATTCTTTACCTGAAAGTGGAACACCTCAAACACCAGTTAATGCAATTATCTTATAAAGCCAAAGAAACATGAAGTAGCAGCTTAGTGGATCCTGAGGAGCTCTAAAGAGGTGTATTAAGCCAGTCATGGGAACCTGGGATTTCAGGCTTAGGTAGTATCTTCATTCCAGGTACAAGTCTGGATTAGTACTCAACAACCTTCTTTTTGAAATATTCTGTATTGAATTGTTAAGACTTGTCTTTATACCTCCTTGTTTGGAAGATTATAGCATATCTGTAGACTACAGTAGTTGTGCTTAAGCCGATGGCTTTCTTGTAAGGTCATCACCTAAACCCTCTTGCTGAAATTCAGAAATACCCAAGTCTTAGCTGTAGCCCTAACAGATCATTTCCTAGGTGGGCTGCTGCTGAGATGATTTTCCCAGATGTCTGTTGGTACCTATCTTCAATGAGTAATTTCAAACAGTGACATTCGTATAACCTATCAGAAAGAAGTATGCTGTTTGGGACTGTGGTTTAAGATCTAAAGCGTCATTTTCCCTTTTTCTCAGACTCTGAAAAATCCGGTTCAGTGTTGCTCTACACTGATCATAATTTTTTTCCTTTAACTTAGCTCACCTTTTTACAAAATTTAGGCATTTCCCAGACAGAACACTCTAATTATATGTCAGAATAAGTTATTATGGAACTTAGACAAACCTCAAGGAAGTTGCCATTTTTGACTCACATACAAGATAATAATTGGTTTCCTGTTAAGAAAACTTGAATAACCAGTATTAGGCCATCCCTATTAGAAACAGATGTTCTTATCTTTTAAAATACCATATTCATTTTTGATTAGCAGCTGAACACTTCCCAGAGGCATTATCAGTTTTACCACTAGGATAAATGTGGGCAACTGGTATTATATTAATCAAAACACACAGTCAGTAGTACAGATCCAAATCAAAATAGCTCAAGAAAACAAAAAAGGATATTTCCCTTATGCTAAAGTGTCCTCAAATTATACCATCACAATGACTTCAGCCTCAAACAGACTCCAAATGGCAGGAAACATGTCCCAGTTAGCTCCAGGTTTATACCATCTTTTGGCTTCCAGTCCCAGCAAGAAGAAAGAGAACTCCTCTTGCCAGCATCTATATCAATCTATGAAAATACCATGGCCCCTTTGGTTCATGGCACACCCACACAATTCACTAAGCCCAGGGATACTGAGCAATCTGATTGGCCAGCCCAAACCCTGCTACTCCCTCTCATCATCCACACCATGGGAAAGGGAAGGCTACATGACTGACAGCATTTCCAGAGGCCAAAGATGCTGAGCAAACAGAAAAAAAGCAGCCAATCTTCATCTCATTCTTTCCAGAGACGTCTCCGTGAAAGGGATCTGTAGTCAGACTTACCTGCACCATTCACTAGCTCAAACAAGTTACCTAACTCCCTATTTTTCCTCCTTTGTATCCAACTTGGAGAGTGTCGCCAGATTGGAAGTCATCTATGTCAAGTACCATTCAGCTACTTCCATTCCTCCCTTAGGTTCATCTCTGTTCTTGGCTGATAACTGTCCTCAGCCTGTAGAGAGGAGACAGAGTTCATCTGCTCCACCCACCCTCTACAAGCTCCCAGACTGTCCCTGGCTGCTGCAATTCTCCCCAAATGTGTGCTCACAACCTTCTCTGACCCTCATTAAATTTCTGGCTATAAAGAGTGCTCAGCTACATAGAATGACCCATTTCAAAAGGGTAGTAGAAAGCTGAGACTTTACTCTTTCACAAATTCCATGCAAGAGATCACCATGAAAACTATTCAAAAGTGAACTTTCTTTTATAAATATAGCTAACACTTGCTGATTAACTCTTGATAGTTAATTGCCTTCAAACTGTGAAAGCACTTTCTCAGTCTCTTCTCCCTCTGCCAAGTAGCATTCCAGTTTCAGTTGACCTTGGCTAGGACATTGAACAGTGTTCATTTGTAAAAGCCCTGTTGACCTGAGCATCTGATCCTCTATTTGTTATTCACACCATATCCTCCCTGCCTTTGTGTGAAGAGTTAATATACATATGAGGACAGCAAGGTCCAAACCTCACTCATTACAATGAGCAAGCCAGAATTACTACGGGGACCAGTACCAAAAGCATCACACACACAAAAGTAGTCCCTAGTCACGTTCTCTTGTTTATATTTAAGAGAGTCTGACAGCCTTTTTCATGGGAAAGTGTTGTTCAAGAAATGCAGCTTCCATCGGTGCCAGGGGAAGGGCAGGCGGAGAAGCCAAGTGCTTGGCTAATAAGGACAGAGACATCTGCATTAGCTGTTTGAAGAAGACAAAGGGGATTGGAAACATATTTGTTTAGCCATATTCCTTATTGCTTTATTATTATTCCAGCTTAAAGTCTGCCTGTATGTTCAGTGCTGGAGTCCACAGTTTGAAATGTTTAACTCCTTACTCCAAAACAAACATGTGAAACTGAGGAACTGGGGGATGTGATCTGAAACTCAACACCCAACCTGCACAATGCAGAGATTATTGATGAGAGAGAAAGGCATGGAGTTTTCATGCATTTTTTTTTTTCTGCCTAGAACCACATTGGTCCTCATCTTAAAACGCAGACTGAATAGTTAATTAATATACTTTAAGCCAAGCAATCTAAATTTAAGCTACCCAAGCAAGTGGTGGTGGGTTAGTCACTCAGTCATATCCAACTCTTGTGACCCCATGAACTGTAGCCAACCAGGCCCCTCTGTTCATGGGATTTCCCAGGCAAGAATACTGGAGTGGGTTGCCATTTCCTTCTCCAAAAGGATAATTCTTCCATGGGATCTTCTCAACCCAGGTCTCCCGCATTGTGGGCAGATTCTTTTACCAACTGAGACACCAGGGAAGACCAAGAATACTACAGTGGGTAGTCTATCCTTTCTCCACAGAATATTCATGACCCAGGAATCAAACCGGGGTCTCCTGCATTGCAGGTGGATTCTTTACCAGCTGAACTACCAGGGAAGCCCCAACCCATGCAAAGTAGAATGCAAAGACCTGAGACCTTCTGGTCAGGGGAACCTGTGGTCATGCGTGTTGTATTCATTGGTTTTTTTTTATATAAGCTGCGTGGGAAAGGCGAGTTGTGGAAGCTGGTGGTTCACAAATTAGAGCACACTGTGCCTTCAGCTCCCAAGCTCTGAACAGCCAGGGTGACGCCAAGCTGATCTTTGCCATTGTCAGCATGTTTGGGCTTCCCTGTCATCAACACTCCAGCTCACCTCACCGAGGATGGTGCTGGGGTGGATGTTGGTAAGATCTCTTCTACACGTAATACCCAGCTCTGCATGAAAGTCAGTTCACTCTTGGAAAAGTATCACTCATTCCTTTATTTTTAAAACTTCCCTTCAGAAATTCAGACAATTTCACCAAACAAACGTACAGCTTAAGAAAATGATTAGGGCAAACACTTTTATAACTATGATTCAGGTCAATAAGTAGAACATTGCCCCATCATATGCCCCCATTATAAGTTCTTCCCTTCTTCCTGAAATAATTACCACTCTGATTTTTATTGCTGCCTTTCTTATGCTCCTGAGTAGTTTTTCTCTCAAGTGATAAAGATGTACTTTAAGCCTCCTTAAACCTCCCCCACCCCAAATTCTTCTCTTTTCCTTATAATTTATTTGTTGAAGGCTTCAGGCAGTTGGATGGGTAGAGTCTGCCATTGTCTGGACTTTGCCAATGGCACACTGAACTAGAAGATGAAGCCATTACGTTGCTTTGCTTTAACAAGCCTGATGACCAAAATTTCCTCCTCTCCCTATTTCCCCATCTCCCCTGATAAAGGAAAGGGACTTTCGTCCTCAGTGCAGATGCGTCCTCTTTGGACACATTGCCCTGTCATGCTTTCTGCCCATCTTCTCCCACTGTCTGAAGTGCCCTCCCTGCTTTTCTACCTGAAAATCAACAACTCAGTTTTCAGGGCCTGAGTCATTGTTGCTCAAAACTCTGTAACATCTTGACACATTCCCTTAGCAGAATATATCACTGAGAAACTTCCCTGGAAGTCCACTGGCTAAGACTCTGTGCTCCCAACACAGAGGGTCCAGGTTCAATCCCTGGGCGGGGAACTAGATCCTACATGCAGCAACTAAAGATGCCACATGCTACAACAAAGGTCTAAGATCCCATCTGTCACAGCTGAGACCCAGCTGCTGCTGCTAAGTCGCTTCAGTTGTGTCCGACTCTATGAGACCCAGCACAACCAAATAAATAAAAATAAATTTTAAAAAAAATCACTTCGTTCCTACTGCATTCTCACTCCCCTCAATCATAGCATTTGCCCACCTTGTCCCAACTGCCTGAACTCATCACTTTTCCACGCACCCCCTGTCCCCCGTCTCCACCCCTTCCCTGTCCTTGGCAGAAGTGACCATCTTATCTGAGTAGAAGCAAATATTCAGCCACACCCTTCCACCAAACCTCTAGGAAACCCCTAGATCCCTAACAAGCCCTCACCAACTGCCCCCAGGGGTCCATAGAGGACCACTCTCCTCCAAGGGCCCTCCTTTTCCCTGTGACTCCAAGGTGCCTCTGCTCTTAAGCTACTCTTTTGTTTCAAAAAGCCCAGCAGGCTTTCCTGTCCTCAATTGCCTCTTGTTTTCTTAGGAAGGATCTGTACCCTCATTTGATCTGAAGTTGGCTTGAAACCTGGCACTCAAAGAGAGGGATCATAGAATAGTACCCCATCCCCTGCCTATTCTGTAGCTTAGCACAACAGCATCTGCTGTGTCATGAGGCCTGGCTTCATTCATGCCATTAACCAGTGCAACAATGAAAGACAAGCCCCAAATTATAACCATCCTCAAAGGGAGATGGTCAGGCAAAAAGGGAGGTATTTTCTCATACCATTCCATTAAACTCTCTCTTACCTTTCAAATCTGGCTTCAAAATCACTTCCTAAGAACTTTTCCTGATTAACTTGACCTAATTCTCTTAATTCCTGTACTCAATGAGCCTTCATTAATTATGTACCTAGAGATTTTCCACTATTCATATGCTCTCATTATATATTAGTCTATGAATATGCTTTTCATATGCAGTTTCTCACATGCAGGGAGGAAAATCTGATCTTGCAATTCTTTTAAATTTCCCCCATGCCGTCAGTTCACATTTGGCATAGAGGACAGACCCAATTAATGTCACTGACCGACAAATGTATATGACTAGTCATATTCCTGGACACTTGGAAATTTCTGGTACGAGAACTGAAAGAGCTAGAAAAGAAAAGATAGCATTTCTAGCCCCTCTGAAGAACATTTTATCCAAAATGTCTGTTTTTCTTTTTCCTGATTCTTTTTTTTTTTCCCCTCACTAATCTGCTGAAATTTGCTTAAGTGCCAATCTTTTGAGATCTTGAAATAAAGACTTGTTGAACAGATTTTTTACTTTTGAAAGAAGGGTTTCAGATCCAATTTAAAGTCCTAAATATATTAGAGCATATTACTTTGAGTACTGCTATAGCTATTTGTGTTTGTTGTAAATAAATAGCGTTGAGTTGGTATTTTTTTTCCCATCAAACTTTATACAGCACCATCACACAGTTCCCTATAATAGTCAATTTTTTTTTTTCCTGAGGCAATGAACCCTGGTAAGAGTGTTCTGAATCAAATCTAAGTTATTGAAATTTTTTATTACTTATTACTTTCCAAAGAGTATTTTTCTGGTCCTCCATATCCACAATCGTTTGAAGTAAATGTTGATACTTCCCTGAAGACAGAAGACATTTGGCCAAATATGGACTGGAGAAACTTGATATTTCTTCTGAGAGAAAGTGAAGCCTCAGAAAACTGGTTATCTATTCAGGTTTATGAAAAATTAAGGAGCACATGTGTGTGTGTGTGTGTGTGTGTGTGTGTGTGTTTGCGTGAAAGAGAGATGTGTGCAAGTTCTATAATGTAGGTCAGGGCCCTACTGCCAAGTTGAGGGAAGGCAATCATGCATTCTAGAGCAGGGACAGGAAATTCCTTTGGATCTCTGCTCACGTTTCTTCAGTCAACCAATTAGGGAAGTGCCTAGGTCATTCATAGAAAAGATGTAAGATAAGATCTGCAGTGTATGTGCACATGTGTGCCATCGTGCACTTTCTGGTGTTCAAATTGTCAGTAAATGTTCACATTAGACTTCATCTATTAATTTTAAGAAGAATCACTGCCTTGCTTATGCGAACTAAAGTGGAACACACTTTGTTTATTCACGGTAATTTTAAGTATCTAAATTGAAAGATATTATTTAAAAGAAATGAGCAGTTAATTTTGAAAAATGAATGAAAGAAGTGAGTTCACGCTAATGCAGTGTGATCTCTCAGGCTGGGCTTCCCTAGCAACGGGCCGGCTGAGTGCCCAGACTCAGTCATTCATCCCTGACAGGACTTCTAAACTCCCTTCCTTCCATCTTCTACCAAAACTAATCAATATCAATACTTCTGCCTTTCTTATTTTTAGCTGCTCCCACAGTCTTCCCTTGAGGTTATTTCATCCCCTAAGCCTCTACTTTCCCTTCTCCCTGAAATAATTAATTTAACCCTTGGAGTTCTAGGTTATTATTTGTCTCTAAAGGAGAGGAAATAATGAGTTCAGAAAACCCTAAGAAGTTATAAACATAACTTACTGAACCAGAAACACTGACAACTTCTTTCTAGACCTGCATTGTCCAATATGGTAGCCACTAGCCAAGAATGGCTATTTAAATATAAATTTAAGTGAACTAAAGCTAAATGAAATGAAAATTCCAGTTCCTTGGTCTCATTCACTATCAAGTACTTAATAGCTGCAGCTAAGTTATTAGATGACCCAGAATATTTCTACCATAACAGAAAGTTCTATGGGACAGAGTACTATGCTAGGTTCCCTTCTTTGAAAGGAGAGGCCTAATGTTTTATTCTATAATTTTTTCCTTTCAGTAAACATTCTACTTTCTTGTTAAGGAGGTCATTCACCTTCAGGCCTAACCAGACCTCCCAATGGTGTGTGAGAGCAGGACAGCCATCCTATTTCTGAATTAAGTGGCTCACTTATGCCTCAGTGCAGGGGTCCGTCATCAGTGCTCCACATGAATCAATCTTAGAAGGACTCATACCCAGAGAGCCCCAAGGAAACCAGCAAGCCTTATGGAACCTAGTCTTCTGCCAGAACATAAGCATAGAGCAGAGAAGGGACGGTGAAGTATACTTAAGGTTCAAAGATGCAGGATTCTATCTCTCTTTCACAGGAGAGGAAATTTAGGATTCCAGTGATACCTCTCTTTATGCATCACTTAATGGTCTTTGGAGAAGGCAATGGCACCCCACTCCAGTACTCTTGCCTGGAAAATCCCATGGATGGAGGAGCCTAGTAAGCTGCAGTCTATGAGGTCGCTAAGAGTCGGACACCACTGAGCGACCTCACTTTCACTTTTCACTTTCCTGCATTGGAGAAGGAAATGGCAACCCACTCCAGTACTCTTACCTGGAGAATCCCAGGGACAGAGGAGCCTGGTGAGCTGCCGTCTATGGGGTTGCACAGAGTCGGACACGACTGAAGCGACTTAGCAGTAATGGTCTGTAAACAAATAGGGAAAGAAGGCAAAAGTGAAGTGAAAGCCACTTAGTCATGTCCAACTCTTTGCTACCCCATGGACTAAACAGTCCATGGAATTCTCCAGGCCAGAATACTGGAGTGAGTAGTCTATCCCTTCTTCAGGGGATCTTCCCAACCCAGATATCAAACCCAGGCTAATTCTCCCATTTTGCAGGCTGATTCTTTACCAGCTGAGCCACTTGGGAAGCCCAAAAATAATGGAGTGGGTAGCCTCTCCCTTCTCCAGCAGATCTTCCTGACCCAGGAATCGAATCGAGGCCTCCCATGTTGCTGACGAATTCTTTATCAGCTGAGCTACCAGGGAAGCCCGAGCTCACAATAAAAAGAATGCTGCAGTGAAAACATCACAAACTTAAGAAATCCTTTTCAAGTGTAAATTGCTGTCCATTTAAAGGGATAGTCTTTCACAAAGGAATAGGGTACATCTGTACCAAGGCCTCAGGGAACCTGCCCCCAAGACCCCAGGCTGCCAGGTCAGTTTTCTAGGGGCTTCTCTTTTCAAGGCCCTCCTGGGACCTGTTAACTGGACTCTTGTCCTTTCCTGTCTAGATCTACTGTCTTGTTTTGCTAGAGAACATCTTCTAGTTGTTTCTTGAGACAGTGCTTGGAAAGAATTTAAATGTCTGAAAATGTCATTATTCAACCCTCACATGTGATGGCTCATTTGACTGGGTTAAGAAGTCACTTTTACTCAGATTTTGAAGGCCTTGTTTCATTGTCTTCAAGCTTTCTGTGGTGCCAGCAAGAAGTCTGCTGTCATTCTGATTCCTGGTCTGTAGTGTCTGACCTGAGACAAAGTGAACTTGCATGTCAGAAACCACAAAACAGGACTCCACAGTGGTCTGGCCCAAGTCACAGCTCTAAACATAAGACATCCTGCACTTTCAGGAAATGCCTGACAAGAAAACCAAACATAGTCCTCCACCTCAGCTGGCTCATCTTATCCTAGAAAATAAGACCTGCTGGCTTAGAAGGAAATCTCTGACTTCCTAGTCAATCATTCTCTGCTTCCTCATATTGTGTGATTGTGTGTGTGTGATTATGTGTGTGTGTGAGTGTGAGTGTGAGTGTGTGTGTGTGTGTGTGTGTGTATTAGTAGCTCAGTTGTGTTTGACTCTTCATGAGCCCATGGACTGTAGCCCACCAGGCTTCTCTGCAGAATTTTCCAAGCAGGAATACTGGAGTAGTTGCCAGGGAAACTATCCAGGGATTGAACCCACAGCTCCTGCACTGGCAGGTGGATTCTTTACCACTGCGCCACCTGGGAAGCCTAAAGGCTATCAAACATGTGACTAAATTGTTTTAGCTTTGTCATTTGACACTAGCTTTTTTTCCCCTCTTTAATGTGCATTCATGTGGATTTCTAAAAATTATTATTTACTATTCTTTGGGCAGGAAATTTGATGTAGTCTTTATGTGTGGAGATGCTAATCCTTCATTCCTAAGAATTATTGCATATTTTCAACAATAATTTTCCCTCCATTTTATCTGTTTTAGTTTTCTAAGATTCTTCTTACCTAGGTGTAAGAGCTCTTTAATTGAAATGTGTAGATATTGGAACACTGTATTTTCACACATACTACCTTTTGCCTCTGTTCAGAATAATTTTGTTTTATGACTAATTTTACAGGATAAAACTTACCAAATAGTCTCTGTTGATCTTTAAATGCTGTTTTCTGAATACAATGCAACCAAAACTTAAATAACTCATTTACAAAATAATATAATACCATTGTAGATCACTTTGGTGTATTTATGGTTCTTCAAAGATTCAAAATTTTCTGAATTCCATTTGATAATGAACAATGAGGGGAGAAAACAATTGTGGCTAGGATGAAATAACTTTATGAATTCAGCATCAGCTTTGTCACCAAAATTTTTATGATTCAGTTACTCTGTGAAGATACAAAAATATTTGTAAATCTTAACAACTGCAGTTTTTATTTTTATTGGTAGGATACTACAGCTTGTTTGAACACACAATTGTGAATTATACATGCATACAACCAGTTCCAAATATATTTCTGCTCCATAGTTTCCTAATTTAGTAAGAACACTGTTATTACTATGATTCTGTGCCTCCCAAAATTTCTTTGTATTATGACTACAAAAACAATTACTTTATCTTCAGTGTTAAACTTTTGAACTGTACTCACAGTGAAATTCACTCTAATGTCAAATATTTCAAATTCAATACAATGAGCTTTCAAAAGATACTCTGACTCTATCGATTTGATTTAAAAAAATGAATCATTATTGGTATTAACCCAACTGATTTCTGTCTGAAGCATTTGATGTCACAGATATGAAACAGGCATCAGTTGTTTACAAATTCTTTCTTTACTAATGGAGACAATGTATTGACAGCTCTCACTTCATTTTTTTCTGGTACATGTGCAAGAGAATTTAGAATTAAAAATGAGACAAATGAATTTGAAACAAGAGTCAACCTTCAAAAAAAGTGATTTCACAGAGTGATGCATAAACACACTTCCTGCAGCTGTACTTGTTAAATTATCTTAAACATGGTATTCTTAGACTAAATACCAACTTTTCAAGTAAATGAGGATAGTTCTTCAGCAAATTTCTACCCCTTGTTTTCAGCGGTCAGGGCTATCACTGCTGACTCAATGGTGAATGTAAAATGGAAGTGACTTTGCTCAGATTTCATATTTACCATTGACTTTCTTGAGAAGTTAAAATTCAGTTCTTAACTTTTCAAAATAGGGCTTAAGGAATGCTGAAATCTTGCCCCTCCATAAGAGCAATGAAAAAAACTGATTTAAAAAAAATTATCAACAACTTTTTGAACTTTGGAAACTAAGAGCATGCAGCAAGAACTTATTCAAGAAAAATGACTGAATTTTACTAAGAACAATGAGCTCTGTGGCATCTTACTTTAATTTATTCCAGTCCCCCAGCTCAGCAGTAGCCTTGAAAATAGCAAGCAGCCTACATTCCTGCTACTGGTAGAAGAGAGAAAACAGACGACCTTTGCAAACTGTTCTTAGTTGTTCTGTCTGGCTTTCTGGAGGAGATTCTCAAAAGGCTGTCTTTTATACACATGGCCAACAGACACATGAAAAGATGTTCAACACACCTAATTATTAGAGAAATGCAAATCTAAGCCATAATGAGATACCACCTCACACCAGTCAGAATGGCCATCATTAAAAAGTTCACAAATAACAAATGCTAAAGAGAATGTGGAGGAAAAGGAACCTTCCTACACTGTTTGTGGGAATGTAAATTGGTGCAGCCACTATGGAAAACCATATGGATGTTCCTCGAAAAAACTACAAATAGAGTTGCCTTATGATCCAGCAATCCCACTCCTGGGCATACATCTGGAGAAAGCAATAGTTCAAGAAGATACATACACCCCAGTGTTCACTGCAGCACTATTTACAATAGCCAGGATATGCAAACGGTGTAAAAGTCCATGACAAAGTAATGGATAAAGAAGCTGTGGTGCGTGTACACAATGGAATACTACTTAGCCATAAACGAGAAGGAAGCATCCATTTGCAGCAATACGGATGGGCCTAGAGACTGTCATATTAAATGCAATAAGTCAGGAAAAGAAAGACAAATACCACGATGTCACTTATGCGTGGAATCTAAACTATGACACAAATGAGCTTATCTACAAACCAGAAACAGATTCACAGACATAGAGATCAGATTTGCAGTTGCCAAGGGGCAGGAGGACAGATCAACTGGGAGCTTGGGATTAGCAGAAGCAAACTATTACATATAGAATGGCTAAACAACAGGGTCCCACTGGATCACACAGGGAACCACATGTGATAAACCATAATGGAAAAGAGTATGAAAAAGAAGGCGTGTGTGTATGTGTATGTGTATATATATATATATGTATGTATGTATGTATGTATAACGGAATCACTTTGCTGTATGTAGAGTAGATGTTAACACAAAATTGCATATCAATTATGCTTCAACAAAATTATTGTTGTTAAAAGGTTTGTCTTTACCTCAACTGACAGAAATTCTCATTTAAGAGTGCTAAAGCTGATAATAGGGGCAAAGACTTTTTGTTGAAAACATTTATAGGCGAATGTTTTAGTCCCTGCTACCCAGTGAAATAAACAGCATTTAGAGAAAACAGCAGATGAAGCAAAAAGCTCGGGAAGAAAGTCTCAGAGCGGGAAACTTAGAAACACATGCTAAAGCTCAAGCTTATAGTTAGCTGTCTTCATGCTCATAAAAGACCTGAGAAGGCCCTACACCTCAACCTCGGGCTGACTTTGAGACTCTGAAGAAGCAGAAAGTGAAGGTTAGGGCAGGGTTGTCAGGCTCCTGGCTGAGTGTTGAAGGCATGTCCCCATACACATATAAAATCCCTCTGTAATGGTTCTGCTGCTGCTGCTGCTGCTGCTGCTAAGTCGCTTCAGTCATGTCCGACTCTGTGCAACCCCATAGACGGCAGCCCACCAGGCTCCCCCGTCCCTGGGATTCTCCAGGCAAGAACACTGGAGTGGGTTGCCATTTCCTTCTCCAGTGCATGAAAGTGAAAAGTGAAAGGGAAGTCGCTCAGCTGTGTGTGACTCTTAGTGACCTCATGCACTGCAGCCTACCAGGCTCCTCCATCTATGGAATTTTCCAGGCAAGAGTACTGGAGTGGGGTGCCATTGCCTTCTTCCAGACAACTGGATAGCCATGTGCAAAAGAATAAAGATGGATCCTTACCACATACCATATATAAAAATGAAATCAAACTGAATAACAAGATCTAAGTGTAAAACTGAAAATGCTTAGAAGGAAATACAAGGTTAAGTCTTCACAACCGTAAAATAGGCAGTGGTTTCTTAAATAAGACTCCAAAGTCACAGCAGCAAAAGAAAACAGATAAAATTAGACATCATCCAAATTAAACACTTTTGTACATCAAAGGACACTACCAAGAGAATGCAAAGACAGCCAACACAATGGCAGAAAATATTCATAAATCATGTATCTCTCGCTGGGCTAGTATCCAGATATACAATGAACACTGACAACTCAATAAAAAAAAAGACAAACCACACAACTGAAAAATGTACAAGGAATTCGAATACACATTTCTCCAAAGAAGATTTGTAAATGGCCACTATAAATAAGAGAAGATGTTCAACATCATCCATCATTCAGTTCAGTCGCTCAGTCGTGTCCGACTCTGTGACCCCATGAATTGCAGCACGCCAGGCCTCCCTGTCCATCACCAACTCCCGGAGTTCACTCAGACTCACGTCCATCGAGTCGGTGATGCCATCCGCCATCTCATCCTCTGTCGTCCCCTTCTCCTCCTGCCCTCAATCCCTCCCAGCATCAGAGTCTTTTCCAATGAGTCAACTCTTCGCAGGAGGTGGCCAAAATACTGGAGTTTCAGTTTTAGCATCATTCCTTCCAAAGAAATCCCAGGGCTGATCTCCTACAGAATGGACTGGTTGGATCTCCTTGCAGTCCAAGGGACTCTCCAGAGTCTTCTCCAACACCACAGTTCAAAAGCATCAATTCTTCGGTGCTAGCCTTCTTCACAGTCCAACTCTCACATCCATACATGACCACAGGAAAAACCGTAGCCTTGACTAGACAGACCTTACTTGGCAAAGTAATGTCTCTGCTTTTGAACATGCTATCTAGGTTGGTCATAACTTTCCTTCCAAGGAGTAAGCGTCTTTTAATTTCATGGCTGCAATCACCATCTGCAGTGATTTTGGAACCCCCAAAATAAAGTCTGACACTGCTTCCACTATTTCCCCATCTATTTCCCATGAAGTGATGGGACCAGATGCCATCATCTTCATTTTCTGAATGTTGAGCTTTAAGCCAGCTTTTTCACTCTTCTCTTTCACTTTCATCAAGAGGTTTTTAGCTCCTCTTCACTTTCTGCCATAAGGATGGTGTCATCTGCATATCTGAGGTTATTGATATTTCTCCCAGCAATCTTAATTCCAGCTTGTGTTTCTTCCAGCCCAGCGTTTCTCATGATGTACTCTGCACAGAAGTTAAATAAGCAGGGTGACAATATACAGCCTTGATGTACTCCTTTTCCTATTTGGAACCAGTCTGTTGTTCCATGTCCAGTTCTACCTGTTGCTTCCTGACCTGCATACAGGTTTCTCAAGAGGCAGGTCAGGTGGTCTGGTGTTCCCATCTCTTGAAGAATTTTCCACAGTTTATTGTGATCCACACAGTCAAAGGCTTTGGCATAGTCAATAAAGCAGAAATAGATGTTTTTCTGGAACTCTCTTGCTTTTTCCATGATCCAACAGATGTTGGCAATTTGATCATCCATCATTAGGTAAATATAAATCAAAGCCAGAATAAGATACCAACTCACATCCACTAGGATGGCTCTAATCAAATAACAGATAGTAACAAGTGTTGGTTAGGAAGTAGAGAAGTTGGAACTCTCATACTTCCCTTGTGGGAATATAAAATGATATAGCTACTTCGGAAAACAGTTTGGTAGTCTTTCAAAAAATTACCATATGATCCAACAATTCCCGTCTCAGGTATATAATCCAAGAAAATGGAAAACTTATGTCCACATAATGTCCACAGATACTCATAGCTACATTATTCATAGTAGCCAAAAACTGGAAACAACACAAATGTCCATTAAATGAATGGAAAACAAAATGTAGAATGTTTACTTACACAACAGAATATAATTCAAAAATAGAAAGGAATGAAGTACTGATATATGTTACAACATGGATGAACTTAAGTAAAAGAATCCAGATACAAATGCCTTCATATTCTGTGACTCATCTATTTAAAATATCCAGAACAGACAAAACCCTGGAGACACGACAGAGCGACTGACAACTGCCAGAAGAGAAGGAGAGGGAAGTTGGGGGTGGCTGCAAACAGGCACAGACTGGGGGCGGGGGATTCTGGAAATGTTCTAGAGTTTGATAGTGGTAATGATTGCACAACACTGTGAACATACTAAAAACCACTGAATTAGACACTTTTTACTGGTTGAAATGGTGAATTTTATGCTATGTGGATTTAATCTCATCCATAATAATAAAGCTCATGCTGACGACAGGAATTTTTTTTTAATAAAACGTGCTGCCAAGCAATAAAATAAGTCAGTGTTGGTTTGCACCATATGATAAACGAGAGAGTTGTTGCAACAAAAGCATTTCAACAGTCTTCTCTGTATGCACTATGGCAGAATTGTTCAGCCTCTGTTTACTGGACATATTCCATGGTACAACCTCTAATTTCCCCAGTTTCCCACTGATCCTCTTGCCAAGTGGCCTGGAGACCTTGCTTCATGCTCCTAGAGGTCCTGGCACAACTGGCTAGATAATCAGTATCCAGCTGGAGTGGCAGAGTCAATCGCTTCCCCCACCACTGTGGGCTGGCATGAGCAAACTGTCCTTTACCGCTCCTGTTTCCAGCACTTGTTTTTATCAGTGAGTATCCTGCTTGCTGTCCTTGAGATGGAAATATTAGCTGACACTGTATCTTTAAAAGGTCAGGAAAAGAGACAGGTTACTGCTGGATCGTCTTTAATTTACATGTTAAAGTGAGAACTTTGTTCAGCGCACGTGTGCCTCGCACAATCCTAGATGCAATGCTGGCTGAAGAAAGAACTGCACAATGGAGGTCCATCCAGTCCATCCTGGTTATTGCAATGTCATTGCTAATAATAAGACTTTGTATAAGACAAAACCCCAAATCTGAGGCAAATGCTACATAAGAAAGGATGCTAGGAAAGAGGTTAATCTGGACTTTGCGGTCAAATCAGGACATGTCGTGCTAACTCTACCGCAAGCCACTGAAAGTTAAGTGTCAAACACCTTGCACAGAAATTAAGTCTACAGAGATCAGAGGTAGAAATCATGTCTGGCCCCTTCAAGGCTTGTGTTTTGTGCTGTAGTAATATCATGTAATATTAACAGGTAAAGACAGGGGGAAAAGGACAATCTGGGAGGAATGGAAAAGGGACAGAAGGTCAAAAGGTTCATTTAGAAGGGAACAGAGATGTCTCCCATGGGTTCATCTGTTACTAAGTATTGACAGGAGTCATGTTTTGATTTGATTACCAATATTTTCCAGCTGTCTGTATACAAACTATGCCTAATGCTGATCGCATTATCTAACTTCTGACTCAATGCCTCTTATCCAAAATAGCAAGGAGGAGAACAGGAAAAAGAATGAATCAGCTTGCAAAATCAGGGGTGTTTTCTCTATCTCCTAGTAAACAGGTGAAGTCCTCAAAATACTACATGAATGAATAACCACCCTTGGTATGGATAATGTTTACAATTACTCTTAAAACATTGAGATTTATTTATACAAGATTTCCTTCCATTAGGTTTAAAGACTCAGCACCCACCAAGTTGAAACATAATAATAAAAGAGGCTGAGACTGAGCATATGTCATGCACATTCCACTGGGCCCAAGCTGACAGCTGCTTCTGGCTTCCTAAGCTCCTGTGCAGAGACACTTCTTCCCAGAAAGCACTAAGTGCCCAGAGCCTTTCATCTCCTTCCTCCCCACAGATTGCTCCAGAGCCTTTGCTGCCACAGAGCCCGTATGTAGCTTGATGTTTACCAGCATATTTGACACTCTACTCAGTCAACAGCGTGGTAGCTCTTGCTGCTCTAATTTGGTGTTTCCAAAGTTTTCTAGAAATGTATGCCAACAGCTACTTTCTGTAACTTAGGTAAATATAATACAGTTTCCAGAGTAAGACTAGTCACACAAAAGACTTTTCCAATAGACATTCAATTGCTCTTTTGTCCTCTAAATCATCTCCCATCCTTCTCACCCCGTTAGGTGTAGATTTTTGAGAATGTCACTTTCCTGGAGATATCAAAGCATTTCAGCAACCATCATACTTACAGGAAAAAGTTAATTGGGTACAAAGGTGTTGTTTATTTGTATTTCAATTTGTTGTTTGTATTCCCTGGAGCAGGCAACTATTATGAGTCCAAGATATGTTTTCACCTACTATTTAGTTGGATTTTCATGGGGCTTCCCAGGTGGCATTAGTGGTTAAAAAAAAAAAAATCCCCCTGCCAATGCAGGAAATGCAAGAGATGTAGCTTCGATCCCTGGGTCAGAAAGACTCCCTGGAGTAGGAAATGGTACCCAACTCCAATATTCTTGCCTGGAAAATTCCATGGGCAGAGGAACCTGGTGGGCTACAGTCCATGGGGGTGTAAAGTACATGGCAGATCTACTGAGCACGTTATAAATCTTTGGAAGATAAATTTAGTATATAGGATGCATTTCATATTTAGAAAATCTGAGCTAAAATCTGTATTTTAAAATTTATTAGGCATAAAAATGAGGTTGAGTATGAAAAAAGTAGAACTATATGATTTATCTACACAACCTTGAAACACCCATTTAAGCCATTTCTGATGAAAAATATTTCTTTTTTTATTTTTAAAATTTTTTTATTTTTGGTCACACAGCATAGCAGGATCTTAGTTTCCCCAACCAGGGATCAAATTGGTGCCCACTGCAGTGGAAGGGCCAAGTCTTGACCACTGGACCATCAGGGAAGTCTCAGAAATTCTATTACATCAACTGCTGAGATCAGAACATGAGAGATTCTTGTCCCAGAGTGATAAGACTTGAAGTTCTATTGTCACAAGAATTCAGATGTGTCAGCGATTAAATAAAAAATGAAAAGTCAGATATCCATTTTAAAAGTTTAGATTTAGTAAAAACTTTCTGTCTAGCTTTAGACACTTAGGACATTGTGTGAGGCTTTTGCCCCATGGAGAGGCAGGCAGCTGGCTAGAGGGAAGTAGGAAACCAGTCAGCTCAGAGAGCAACAACTTTTCTATTGTTTCAAGAAAAATTGAATTTAAAAATTAGATTTATGAGAAATAGTTGTGAAAAGTTGAACAGTTTCTTCCAGGAAGAGACAGAACAGCTGTTATAAGAACAGGACTTGGTATTCTCAAGGACAGTAACCTGAAATTATGTTCAAGGTCACAGCCACAGCTGGCTGTGAGCTGAGTAACTGAGCTGTCTTGAGTCAGGGTCAGGCTGAGCAGAAGCACTCTGGACCATGCCACGAGTTAGAGCCCTTCATCTAACTGAGAGAAAGCAGATTGAAACATAACAGGGGCCGGGGGAAGGACATTTTTCCCAAGTGTTAAATCCAAAGGAAATATTACTCTTTATTATCTGAGATCTACTGGATATCAATAGGCCTCTCTGCTAGTGTACTTTTGGTTGTATATTCTGTGAGCTCTTAGGAGGAGAGTGATGAGGTCCAACATCTGGGGCTTACAGGGCTGCAATGGGATTAAAGATGCCTAGGGACCAGTGTTGGAGAAGACGATGGCACCCCACTCCAGTACTCTTGCCTAGAAAATCCCATGGATGGAGGAGCCTGGTAGGCTGCAGTCCATGGGGTCACGAAGAGTCGGACACGACTGAGCGACTTCATTTTCAATTTTCACTTTCCACTTTCATGCATTGAAGAAGGAAATGGCAACCCACTCCAGTGTTCTTGCCTGGAGAATCCCAGGGACAGCAGAGCCTGGTGGGCTGCCGTCTCTGGGGTCGCACAGAGTTGGACACGACTGAAGTGACTTAGCAGCAGCAGCAGTAGCAGGGGCCAGTATGGGTTCCCTGGTGGTTCAGTGGGAAAGAATCTGCCTGCCATGCAGAAGACATGGGTTCGATCCCTGGGTCAGGAAGAGTCCCTGGAGGAGGGCATGGCAAGCCACTGTGGCACTCTTGCCTAGAGAATCCCATGGAGAGAGGAGCCTACTGAGTCGGACATGACTGAAGAGACAAAGCAACAGCAGGAACCAGTGTACTACCAGAGTGTAAGGGAGAAGAGATGCTGCTGGCCGTCTTCTTCACCAGTGAAAGGAAGGTTCATTTGAGGCCACCAACTTTGAAAGAGGTGTTTAATGCTCTCTGACTTCCTTAAAGCCAAACAGAGAAAACTTCCTTTGAGACGCAGGCCTAAAAAATCCTATCTGCTTGTGCTTCACCAAAGTTAGGTTTTTGGTTTTGGTTCAGGATGGGGAACACGTGTATACCTGTGGTGGATTCATGTTGATGTATGGCAAAACCAATATAATATTGTAAAGTAATTAACCTCCAATTAAAATAAATAAATTTATTTTTTTAAAAAAGACATGAGGAGAATTTAAGCCTTAGGTAAACCTTTGAAATGCTCTGCCCTCAATGTCTTGAGTGGGATTTCTAACCAAGGCCCTTAGATTTAATGCCAAACCATTTTGGGGTTTGCAGCTATGACTATGGATGAATTAGAGCCAGAAACATTCACTTGCCTCAAGCCCCTGTATTAATACTGAACACCTTTTCTCGCAGAAAAGGCCAGGAAGAAAACGATTCTCACTTGTGCTATCCTCTTCTACGCTGGTACCCAGAACAGCCCATCCTGAGATAGGCACATCCATTTGAAACGGTGAGATTACACAAGCATAATCACAAATTAGTGCCACGTGTTGAAGAGCCTTTGTTATTTATGCCTGAACCAGATGCTTCTCTCCCCTACATGATATTTGCAATCAATCATTTTTAGCTCATTTTCCTGATGCAATGTCAATTTAATAAAAGAATGGTGCTTCCTTTTTCCTTCATGACTATGAACGCTCTCACGACCAAATACCTCGCTATTTCATCTCAGAAAGGGTCCCCTTGGAATTAATTACTTTGAAACCAAAGTATCCACATCTCCTTTTAAAACATCATTGGCACTTCTTCCCAACAGATTATGCACCATAATTGAATCAAATTTTCACCATGATGTCACAGAGAATTAGAATGATAAAAATACATAGTAAACCATTACAATTAACCCAACTATTCCATGGCAGTTTCAAATGATATTATTACTTTACACTGTAAAATAGATTTTTAAATGTCCTGCTATGGAATTAAGCCTGAAATTTAAATATAGACACATGGGATCCATGAAATTCTGCCTTGAGTGCAACATATATCATCAACATTGTGCCAATGTTTTACTAGTTTTTTTAAGTACTAATTGAATTATGTACTTATATAGCTCTTTTCAAAGTTTAGAGAAAGTTGATTTTAAATGAGGTGACTCTCATTATCGATACCCATTCCCCAAGCTACCCAAGAACAGTATTCCTATTATTTTGTTTACTGTTTCTTAGTTCTTCCTTTCACCACACAATATCCCAGTACCTACCTCTTTCATTATTTCCGAATGAAAACCTGTATCAATTTTCTTGATGCTAATTCAGACTGAAGACCCACTCAGCTCAGGTTTTTTTTCCTATAGACACACTATTCATTTCATTCTCATCTGTTACCGAAAAATGGTTATGGGGCTACAAGAGGTGAGGATACAGGGCTGGATTCAGGTACAATTAGATTCAGAGATCAAATAACTCACTGTGACTATTTTTCACCATCCTATGGCAGAGCCTCCTACTATACTGGTTTAATGCTTAGACTCCATGATGAACTCCTGACAGCTTGGGCTCTTTGTGGTAGTTAAAACCAGCCACATAGTGGCTAAAACCTCTCAAGTGGGCAAAATAGCAAATGTTTTCGTAAAGTCCCCTTACAAGTCTGAGGCTCACTCTGACTGGACTAAGTTAAGTCACATGCACCTCTTGAATCAATCATCGTGGTCATGGAAATACGATCCAGCAGCTGGCTTAAACCACGATGATATGTTTCCTCTGAATTTTGGAGGTAAATTCCCCTGGACTACATCGATCCAGCATGGAGGGTGGATTCCTCATTCCCAAAGTCAGAGACTATAACCAGAAAAAGAACTGAGTTGGGGAGGGAAAAGAGTAGTATAGTTTTTCTACCTAGTCCTATAGCCTGAGCGCCTGGCACAGCGCCAGGCACAGTACAGACTGTTCACGGAAAGAGTAAATGTCTAGTAATGTATGTTACTGCACTCTCCATGGTTTTTTTTTTTTTTTTCCCTTGCCCCAGTCTAACAACCTTTCTGGCTCATAAAAGCATCTGGTGAATTCTTAGCTGACATTCACTGAGAATTCCTTTAACTTCATGTCTTTCCTTTTTTATACAGCTGAGCTCTGCCCAAGAAGGTGAGAATCATTTGAATACCTCTGGAGCAATTCAACTGTTTCTGAAGAAATAGGATGCAATTGAGTTGCTTGTTGATACATCTTCAGGGGCAACTGAGCAGTGTCTGATAGAGTTGGGAGCAATTCAATTGCATCCGAAAACTTCTCACTATTCAGTTGGGTTTAAAAATTATTTTGACATAACTCTATGACATGTGACATGTAACAGTTGTTCCATGACATGTAACAATTGTTCTCTGCATGAAAGCCACCCTAGGAGTAAACATTTTAAACAATTTTTGACCGGTAATATTAATCTATTTTTAGATAAGAAAGCCTTCTTCAGCGATCAGTGCAAAGAAATAGAGGAAAAGAACAGAATGGGGAAGACTAGAGATCTCTTCAAGAAAATTAGAGATACCAAGGGAACATTTCATGCAAAGATGGGCTCAATAAAGGACAGAAATGGTATGGACCTAACAGAAGCAGAAGATATTAAGAAGAGGTGGCAAGAATACACACAACAATAAGGAAAAGATCTTAACGAGCCGGATAACCAGGATGGTATGATCACTCACCTAGAGCCACACACCTGGAATGTGAAGTAAAGTGGGCCTTCGGAAGCATCATTCTGAACAAAGTTAGTGGAGGTGATGGAATCTCAGTTGAGCTACTTCAAATCCTTAAAGATGATGTTGTGAAAGTGCTGCACTCAATATGCCAGAAAATTTGGAAAACTCAGCAGTGGCCACAGGACTGGAAAAGGTCAGTTTTCATTCCAATCACAGAGAAAGGTAATGCCAAAGAATGCTCAAACTACCGCACAATTGCACTTATCTCACAAGCTAATAAAGTAATGGTCAAAATTCTCCAAGCCAGCCTTCAGCAATACATGAACCATGAACTTCCTGATGTTCAAGCTGGTTTTAGAAAAGGCAGAGGAACCAGAGATCAAATTGTCAACATCCACTGGATCATCAAAAAAGCAAGAGTTCCAGAAAAGACATCTATCTCTGCTTTATTGACTATGCCAAAGCCTTTGATTGTGTGGATCACAATAAACTGTGGAAAATTCTGAAAGAGATGGGAATACCAGACCACCTGATCTGCCTCTTGAGAAATCTGTATGAAGGTCAGGAAGCAACAGTTAGAACTGGACATGGAGCAACAGACTGGTTTCAAATAGGAAAAGGAATACATCAAGGCTATATATTGTCACCCTGCTTATTTAACTTCTCTGCAGAGTACATCATGAGAAACGCTGGACTGGAAGAAACACAA
The DNA here is from genome assembly GCF_042477335.2 of Ovis canadensis. Classification (NCBI taxonomy): domain Eukaryota; kingdom Metazoa; phylum Chordata; class Mammalia; order Artiodactyla; family Bovidae; genus Ovis; species Ovis canadensis. The sequence continues at coordinate 26,169,585 of NC_091260.1, forward strand.
GCTGGAATCAAGACTGCTGGGAGAAATATCAATAACCTCAGATATGCAGATGACACCACCCTTATGGCAGAAAGTGAAGAGGAGCTAAAAAGCCTCTTGATGAAAGTGAAAGAGGAGAGTGAAAAAGTTCGCTTAAAGCTCAATATTCAGAAAACGAAGATCATGGCATCCGGTCCCATCACTTCATGGGAAATAGATGGAGAAACAGTGGAAACAGTGTCAGACTTTATTTTTGGGGGCTCCAAAATCACTGCAGATGGTGACTGCAACCATGAAATTAAAAGACGCTTACTCCTTGGAAGGAAAGTTATGACCAACCTAGATAGCATATTCAAAAGCAGAGACATTACTTTGCCAACTAAGGTCCTTCTAGTCAAGGCTATGGTTTTTCCAGTGGTCATGTACGGATGTGAGAGTTGGACTGTGAAGAAGGCTGAGCGCCGAAGAATTGATGCTTTTGAACTGTGGTGCTGGAGAAGACTCTGGAGAGTCCCTTGGACTGCAAGGAGATCCAACCAGTCCATTCTGAAGGAGATCAGCCCTGGGATTTCTTTGGAAGGAATGATGCTAAAGCTGAAACTCCAGTACTTTGGCCACCTCATGCGAAGAGTTGACTCATTGGAAAAGACTTTAGTGCTGGGAGGGATTGGGGGCAGGAGGAGAAGGGGACGACAGAGGATGAGATGGCTGGATGGCATCATGGACGCGATGGACGTGAGTCTGAGTGAACTCCGGGAGTTGGTGATGGACAGGGAGGCCTGGCGTGCTGCGATTCATGGGGTCGTAGAGTCAGACACGACTGAGCGACTGAACTAAACTGAGTCATCAAAAAATAAATCTAAATGTTCTTCTAATGGTTATAAAAAAAAGCTAGAGCTTTTCTAAACAAATAGCTATTTAAATAAGTGGCAGTAGTGGCCAAAATCATAAATCTAGTAGAAGGTACAAATTGCAATTCTAAAGTTAGAGAAAGATGCCTTCTAGAAGAGAAATGAGGACCTTACAGACATCTTGCTCCAAGAGGCTTTTTCCCATGGACTTAATTAGGAATAAGGAATGTGCTGTTCAAGACCTCTTCTCAAATACAGTTTAATGCAGAGAATTTTACTTTGATTTATTATGAGGTTGAGAATGAATGTGATATAACAAACTAGGGTAATTCACATAAGGGTATTTTTAATCCTTTGAGCTCACCTACTCTCACTTTGAAGCCCTCGTGAGTTTCATCCCAACTTTTGTATTTTCAACAAATTATTGAATAAAAGGAATAGAACATTGAGGGCAAGAAAGTCTTCTTACCCTATTTAGTTGCATAGGAGCCTGTCCTTCGAGCAACTATCAAGCGGACAGTTTGTCTTTGGTAGTCAAGGTCGACATCCCCAGCCATGTCTCTCAGAACTCTCCACCCCTTGGTGGAGACAATTTTTATCTCTCAATTCCCCAGTGGCCCTGCCTTTCCTCCCCACATTTACCAAACTGTGTTCTTAAATCATTCACACACACTTAGCGATACCTGACAATAACCTAAAATGCTGCACCACTGTGGATATTTGTGTGTTTTTTTTTTTTATATTTGTGTTTTGAGGCATATTAGGGCTTTAAAGTCATTAAATGTCAACAGAGGAATTTCAGACCCCATCATGGAGGAGATAAGACTCCAAGTGACTCTGCACTTCTTGACCTGAGTGTGGGTCACGGGTGTGGTCAGTTGTACACTAGGATGCGTGTACTCTTCTGTATGCACATTATGCTTCAATTCAGAATTTTTAAATATCCAGGAGAGAGATAAGGAAGCCTGAATTAAAGTCAGAGTGGAGAGAAGTAGTCACAATTGATATACTTCAGCAATAAAATCAATAGGGCTTGACAATTAATAGAATGTGAGCAAGGAAGCCAGAGTCATAGTGTTTGGGATGCCAGGTTGACAACACTGGCATTAACAAGGATGGGGTTGATGGATGAAGAACATAGGAGGATGGGTTTTCGGGGAAGATAACAGGTTTTATTTTCGGATATGTTGAGCTTGAGCCACTGAGGCTTTGCAATAAAGGTTAGTATCTTGGGAGAGAAGAGGAGCCCAGAAATAGATGTATATCACTGATGTGTCAGTGGTAAATGAAGCACCTGTCGGTTGAAAGTTAACCAGGAGAATGTATTTGAATGTATTCTTTGGGAAGTAGATTGAGCTTGGACCCCCAGAGAGCACCAGTATATTATACATTCTCTCTCAGTAGATTGATAAGTAGATAGAGATATAGGCATATATATTACATGTGTGTATCTCGATAGAGAAAGAGAGAGGAAATGAGGCCACACAGAAGACCAGAGAGGGGAGATCAGTAGCACCAGGTAGAACAATTTCAAGGAAATCAACTATTTTAGCACTATTGCTTTGGCAGATGCTTTGATGAAAGATGCTTTGGATACCATGTAGTGAAAAATTTCTCTCTTCCTTGTATAGAGAATGAAGGAAATGTATTAAAACCATCATAGAGCCAAAATTTTTAATAATCAATATAGTATCAGTTCAGTTGCTCAGTCATGTCAGACTCTTTGCCACCCCATGAATCGCAGCATGCCAGGCCTCCCTGTCCATCACTATCTCCCGGAGTTCACTCAAACTCATGTCCATCGAGTCCATGATGCCATCCAGCCATCTCATCCTCTGTCGTCCCCTTCTCCTCCTGCCCCCAATCCCTCCCAGCATCAGAGTCTTTTCCAATGAGTCAGCTCTTCCCATGAGGTGGCCAAAGTACTGGAGTTTCAGCTTTAGCATCATTCCTTCCAAAGAAATCCCAGGGCTGATCTCCTTTAGGATGGACTAGTTGGATCTCCTTGCAGTCCAAGGGACCCTCAAGAGTCTTCCCCAACATCATAGTTCAAAAGCATCAATTCTTCAGCGCTCAGCTTTCTTCACAGTCCAACTCTCACATCCATACATGACCACAGGAAAAACCATAGCCTTGACTAGACGGACCTTTGTTGGCAAAGTAATGTCTCTGCTTTTGAATATACTATCTAGGTTGGTCATAACTTTCCTTCCAAGGAGTAAGCATCTTTCAATTTCATGGCTGCAATCACCATCTGCAGTGATTTTGGAGCCCCCCAAAATAAAGTCTGACACTGTTTCCACTGTTTCCCCATCTATTTCCCATGAAGTGATGGGACCGGATGCCATGATCTTTGTTTTCTGAATGTTGAGCTTTAAGCCAACTTTTTCACTCTCCACTTTCACTTTCATCGAGAGGCTTTTTAGTTCCTCTTCACTTTCTGCCATAGGGTGGTGTCATCTGCATATCTGAGGTTACTGATATTTCTCCAATCTTGGAAGCAATCTTGATTCCACCTTGTGCTTCTTCCAGCCCAGAGTATGGGTACCCACCAATCAGAATGAACCTTCAACCAATCAGGTGGGATGCTGGCACATAAACTGCATCGGTCTCACTTATGTCTGTGGCTGAGTGTGCACCTCCCAAGACCCTCACTTATTATGACTGAGGCACAGTGTAAGGTGGAAGTTGAGAGAGTGGGCTTCAGATTAGGACTGCCTGGCTTTTATTTCTGATTTGGCCACCTGGCATGTAGAAAACATTAGAAAATGTTAGTTATTAGTATCATTTCTGAAGAATAACCTAGGCCTTGGGGAAAATCTGCCTTCCTAAACCCACAGAGCTGAGCCTTGCTCTTTCAGACATGTTGAATCCATATGGGCAATGATGCATTTGTACAGCCATGATCTCCTCTTGGACAAACTCCTAAATTCAATTAGCATCTTCAGTTCAACTAAACAAAATGTGGGAAAAAATCCCAACTGCTTCGGATACTTCAGTTAGATGAAGTCAGTAAGGGAGAAAAAAATGCTTGAAACGAAACCAAAAACTCACTACAGACATTTCATGGTTGGAACTACAAGAATTTCAAAGGCATTTGCTTTTTTGGAGCAAGGTTTGGGACTTTTGACTAAAATGCTATTTAAGAAGTGGAATTTGGAAGGAAGACACACTCTGTGGTACAACTGTTTCATGTCTATATCCTGAAATGGACTTTTGCCAGAGTTTTTGCTTAAGTTCTGTTTACAGTGGCCATTATTTTGTGGGAAAATAAAAAGAGCTCTTAAATCACAAATCAAAGAAAAAAATTGAAAAAGACATGTTTGTGGCTTTTGGAAAAATCTGCTCATTGGTACCATCTTCTCCAATTTGTAAAAACCTGCAGAATCAAAAGCTCTGAGAAACCACAGTGGTGGGCCAGTTTAGGAGTAGTTTCTTGTGAACTGTAGGGAAATCGATTAAAAATGAAAAATGTCAGGCCTCTTCCCAGAACAGTGGGGACAGCCTGAGAGAAAGAAGAACATAGTGGATTCACCACAGGTAAAGGAGCTGACTCAGATGTCACCTGTGCAGGCTGGCTCACCCAGATCATTCAGTCACACGATCCCCTTTGCTGTTCTCCAATCTCTTTCTTGCTTTCATTTTCTCTAGAGCACTTCCGTTAAGTCAATTGCTTAAGTAGATTGCATGCTTTCTTGCTTATTGTCTATTTTACTTCTAGACTGTTCTATTCCTCATTGTATCTCCAGTTGCCAGAACTCTGAGAACACAGAAGGATGCTCAGGCATTTGTGCTGAATGAATGAGTGAATGCGGTTGCTGTAGTGACCATTTGGATAAGCTGCTGCATAAACTCTGTGCCAGATATCTTATCAGTCAGTTTGACACCTGATCAATTTGGTAGGGGTTTTGACTAAATTAAACAGTAAAACCAATTTAAAAGAATGATTAGCCCCAGAATTTCATTCAGAGCCTTAGTCTAGACCCGTTCTAACTGTAACTCTAATTTAGACAGAGGTTGAAAATTGTCCTCCTGGTACACCTCTTTCATAATTTTCCTTTTCATTTGGTTGTTTCACAGTCATAATAATAACAAATAATAGAAAACAAATAATATAGTATATTGCAGAAAATTTAGGCTGTTGAGGCAAAATGGTCGATCTAAGTAAGTCAAATCAAACTAGGGGCTTAAAGATTAAGGGAAATTGACCTGCATGTAGTCAGTATACTGACAATTGACTCACCTGATTTAGAGCCTGGTGGCTCAGACTGTAAAGAATCTGCCCACAATGCAGAAGACCTGGGTTCGATCGCTGGGCTGGGAAGATCCCCTGGAGGAGGGCAGGGCAACCCACTCCAGTATTCTTGTCTGGAGAATCCCCATGGACAGAGGAGCCTGTCAGGCTACAGTCTATGGGGTGGCAGAGAGTCGGACACAACTGAGCAACTAAGCACACAGCATAAACCACACTTGCTGCATCCTTAAATAACTAAAAAGAACTTTCTAGTGCTTAATAGGAGCTGAAACTATTATACTTGAAAAGCATATAGGTGTCATTCATTTGTTTGGGGAAAGAAGTCTTAGGAAAAGACAGATAAAAAGGAGGAAAGAAGGGAGGGATACTGGCAAGCAGTAATACACACACACACACACACATGCCTCTAAATTCAAACAAAACTCAATTCCTTAAAATCTAAAGCACTTAAAATGAAAGTGAAATGGTGCCCCTTAAGCATATTACCAGAAGGAACATGTAAATGAGGGATCAGCATGGTATCCTGGATGTTTTTATTAGGGAGAAATATAAACCATCTAGCAGCTGGCTCCACTACTGGAAAAGTTGTCTCAAAAATATATTTTATCAAATGCACTGAATTAGGTAAGTGAGTGAAGGTCACTTTATATGAAGAAAATGTGAACTATTGTTTGCTTGATATCAATGCTTTGTGATTGTAAGTGTAAAAATAGAGCATTCTAAAACCACATAGATAAAGCCCTCTCCAAAATCCATAAAGGAGCTTTTGTTTACATAATAATGATAACTATTATGGTTCTTCACTGGGAGAAAAAAGTTCTGTGGAGGAAAAGGTATTTTCTTCTAGAGGTTAAGTTGTATAGAATGGATTCCACCTCTATCCAGGCTGGGCCATGTCAGTATTCAGGGCCAAAAATAAAGACTGAGAAAAGGAGAACTGATTTGTAAATTGACGGGGTTCAAAGAGTTCAGTATAAAGTGATGAAGAACCGTGCAGGGAAGAAAAAGTTCTTCAGAAGTGCTTTCACATTATAAATGGAACTATGTAGTTCCATGCTTTGAAGTATTTGATGAGTAAAGGAATTAACTATCATTTTCTTAATATATGCCAGGCTCCATACTAAATGTTTTACTTAAAAGTTTTTTGTTTTAGCCTTATAATCATCCCATGTGGTACATAGTATCACTCCTGTTTTACAGGTGGGGATATGAAGCTCAAGCTCAAACAGCTATTGGGAAGTAGAGCCAGCTAGTGGTGAAACCTATGCTCCCACGTGGCAGCCAGCAGCCTGAGAATACTTCACCAAGAGTTCAGTTCTGGTTTACCATCAAGATTGGGCTATCCTGCCTTCCCTAGTGGTCCACTGGTTTAAGACTCTATGCTTCAACTGCATGAGTGTGGGTTTAATCCCTGGTCAGAGAAGTTCCACATGCCATGAGGTGGGGCCAAAGGAAAAAAAAAAAAAAAAAAGATTGGGCTATCCTGCATTTGTTGTAACATGGATGTATGCAGAGATTATTATACTAAGCGGAGTAAGCCAGACGTAGAAAGACAAATATCATATCACTTATATGTGGAATCTCAAAAAAATACACATGAATTTATTTACAAGACAGAAATAGGCCCACAGACATAGAAAACAAACTTATAGTTACCAAAGGGAAAAGGGGGGAGGGATAAATTAGGAGTTTGGGATTAACATATACACACAATACTATATAAAATAAACAACAATCTACTGCATAGCACAGGGAACTACACTCAATATACTCAATAACCTTTAATAGAGAATATAAAGAACATATATATATTTACATACATATACACACGTATGGGTTTTCCAGGTGGTGCTAGTGGTAAAGAATCCACCTGACAGTGCAGGAGATATGAGAGACGCAGGTTCGATCCCTGGGTCAGGAAGATTCCCCTGGAGGAGGAAATGGCAACCCATTCCAGTATTCTTGCCTGGAAAATTCCATGCACAGAGGGATCTGGCAGGCTACAGTCCTGGACACAGAGTTGGACCACTGTGTGAGTGCACACACACACATATATATGTATGACTGAATCACTTTGTTGTACACCTGAAACTAACACTGTAAATCAACTATATTTCAATATGAAATTTTTTTAATTAAAATAAAAAGATAGAAAATCATAGACCTAAATAAAAAGCACTCAGTGTTCCATTAAAAGAAGAGAATGGGCTCTCCTGAAACTTGGGATAAACCATTTCCCCCTAGAACCTAAATTATTTCACTCCCTTTGCCACGGTCAGTCAGCAGAACCAGAAAACAGGTGCCCAGAAGATGCCTGGGCACCGGGTGAGGGGTGGTGTTTTGTTCACATAGCATCTGAGGGAGATTTTCGTACTTCTGCCACTATGATGGGTTCAAACCTACCCAGAAAGGTGATAGTCAGTTCTGACATTTAAAGATATAATTGAAACCTAAGGAGGAGAGGGGAATTGAGGGGGTCATGCTGCAATTACAGAATGGATTACATCTAGGTTTACTTGGTGAGATTTATTAGAGGAAAACAATTTGGAAACCAGAGTCTTATAAGGCAGCAAGGAAAATAGGAAATGGTTCCAGAGACAGAGCAAAGACCTGGAAGAAGAAGAAAAGAGGAAGTGGGGAGAAAGGAAGCTGAAGCGACCTAGAGAAAGGGAGCATAATTTAAACTACGAATGAGGGAGGTGGACCAGAGCGACCAGCCTTGGGAGACGGTCTGTGAGAAGGGCGATGAATTAGAATGAGGGGCACTTGGAGAACTGTGGACTCCATTTGCCATTTCATCTCTTTACATGAAAATGAAAGATAATTTATTTGGCAGGAAATAAACAAAAACAAACCGTCTGGGTCTCTGAGTGCACTTGGATTTGTGTAGCCTGTCCCAGCTGCTTAGAAATGATTTCTGAGTCCTCAGTCTTGTCACCAGCAATGAGAACCCCTAGCCTCCTAATGCATTCAGTGGAAGAACAAATGAAAATCAAATGGGAAAAGGCAGGAGAGCTCCATGCTGCTTGTCAAGAGACAGAGGAAGCAGAAACATAACCTTGTAATGAAGTGATTGAGAGATTGTTAAGACATCCCAGGTACAAGGTAAATCATCATCTCAGTGACGTGATTGCCTGATTCCCTGGCAGACAATACACCAGGTGAACTTCCCCCTTTCGAATAAAGCAATCTCGCCCTGAGACAAGAACAATTTCCCTGCATATTGCCGAGGAAGTGTGAAGTGGCACTTTGGATAAGGGACTGAAAGTGCCTGTCAGACGTGTTCTCAGAGCCTGCCATCCACCCCAAGCTCCGGACACCCGCCGAGAGAATTCTCTCTTGCTGTGCCGATTAATCCAGCCCCCCCCCCCACCGTGTGCCCCCACCCAAACTGGTGATGGGAATATGAACTTGTCGAACTCATCAATGGACTGACTGTTCTTAAGGAAGCAAAGCAACCGTTTGGGTTGCACTGTAGCCCATCTGCCTGTCTGTATCGAGTATGTTCTATGGAGCTGCCTCATTTTTTACTCTTTCTCTACAGAAGCCCAGCCATGCATGGCTCCAGCCTGGGTTAGAAATAAGGAATTCACTCTCTAGAAATGCAGCGTCTTGGCACTTCAATGGGGTTTGACTGATGGTGAAATTGAATGTGAATTTCAAGCAGGCCATTTCCTTTGACTACTTCAGGGAAAGGTTGTCATGAAGAGAGCTTTTTAAAACCAAAGAGGAGAGCTGGTCATTAAGCCTCGGGAGTGGCTGAATACCAGAGAAGTCATTCACAGACTTTGGCCATAATGATATTATTTATACATTTCCATAATAAGCACTTAGTTCCAAGGGAGCTCGAATAGTTTTACACACACGAGTTTCTTAATCTTTGGCGTATTCCTCAACTACAGAATGAGGATTAGTTTCATTAGCTTCATTTACAGATAGAGAAAAGGAAGGCTTAGAAAGGTTAAGTTTCTAGCTTCCAGTCACTGAGCAGATCAAGACATAAGCCATGGATGGAACTCCTGTTCCTGCCTTCCAGTCCAGGGCTGTTTTCCACCCCACTAGATACACACAGGAGAAGCACACAAGGCTCTCTTGCTCAGAACACAAGAACACGGCCAAGGGTAGGGGTGACAGACGGGAAGCCGCAGCTCGGAATGGCACAACTCGTGTTCTCGCTGCTGCACACCCTGCCCCCCCACCCCGGTAGCCCTGGAAACGCGAGGGAGGAGGGTGCCAGGGTGGGGGCTCACAGGCCTTTCTGGCAGCCTAGGGATGAGCACAACCGTGGAAATTCCAGGACTCCCTTCCCCATCTCCTTCCTGGATTAACAAGGAGAGGATGGTGCCCAGGGCAGGTGTACCATGGGAAGCATGTTGTCTGGAGATGGAAGACCAGGCCCTGGGTTCTTAGTCAAATCATTTGCCTCCTGCCTGGAGGTGGCCATAAGCCCAGAACAGCTCACCAGTGGCAGCAGCAACTGGGAGCCTGTGAAAAATACAGATTCCAGGTCTCACCTCAAACCAATGAAATCAGGTCCTGCTCCTCACAAGATCTCTCCATGATTCATAGGTTCATTAAACTTAGAGACTCATTTTTTCAGTGATTCAGTGTAGATGCCAGATTTATAGCATCTGAATTAGCACCCCTGATTCTCCACTCAAACCATCCATGTGACCCCAGGCATGTTCCTTAACTCCCATGCACTCATCTGTGAAATTAGGGACAATAAGACTGTCTACATCAGAGGTTATTATGAGGATTAAATGAAAGAATCCACAGCATTAAGGCTGATGAGAGACAATTTACACCATATATTATGAACAATGCCCACCACATAGCAAGGACTCCCAATATATGTTACCTTCAGTCTGTCTCTTCTAATTCATTTCAGTGTGACTGCACATGGTAAAATATTTGGAGGGGAACACACTGATTTGTTCTGGGGCCCCCATTTTTAGAACAGCTCTGTTTTATAACCCATATATCCTGCTGGATCTTTCCTCCAACCAATTTCCTGTCATTTGCTCCCCTCTCAAATTCTTGTTTACATGTCAAGGATGCTTGTGGGGACACAAGACCCCCCATGAACTTGAGTTGGTCCCTGCCCCACGACTGAGCTACAGTCTCATCCATACCAGATCCCACAAGGACCCTGAATGCTATTCAGAACAATGAGTGTAAGCAGAACAGTGGGACAGTCCTCTCACCCACAGCCACCTGCAAAGCCTTGCATTGTCAGGAAGGTTTGGAGGCTAAACTGGTTTGTGACATGGGAAGGAAATAATGGGATGAAACCAGCTGCCTACTGTTCCCTTGACCTTTATTTAGCACACAGAGCTTTGTATAAAAACACGCATGCTTTCAGAATGAATTCTGCCAACCAAGTAAAGGCTAACCCAGGTTGGTCTATTCACCAAAGATCACCATTTCTTTAACTACTAGAGAGAGGTTTATGAGGAGAGGCCCACTTCTATCCATGAACCCAGAATAACTTTATACAGGCCTTAATGAAGCAGTGGAACCAGGGCCAGTTCTTCATTTGGCCCCCAGCACCCACAACCAGGGAAATAGAGTGGAGGCGTATAAGGGAGCCTCCCTGACCACTTGCCAGCCAGAGGGAACCACGTCTTACATTTTTAAACTTAATTTTCCAATGAGTACCTGTCTTCAGGACCTAGTGATCAGAATTTCTGATCATAATACCTAAATTTTTTACCCTTCCCTTCCCTATTTCCTTCCTTCAGACCACAAGAAAAAGAGCTGAGATCTCAGAGTTAAGGGCTGAAATCAGTTGGCATCAATGAAAAGAGGAACAGATTTCATTAAGCAGTTAACCATCTGTTCACCAGAGAACCACCTGGAAATCTGAACCTTCAGAGCTGACAGATATTATGTTTTTTAAGCAGGTAAGACCCAGAAGTGTTAGTGATGTGTTCCCAAACAATCCACTCAATTATGAGGTGTTGCTACACAGGACTGCTGATGCGAATTCAGATCTTTCTCCTCTCCCACTCTTTCCTCCCAGCAGTTTGTTTACTTACCCTGTTTATCAACCCCATAAACACACTATGAGTTTAAATAAAGAGTGGGTGGGATCAAGCCCTGCCATGGAAGGTCCACTGGGGTTTTTCATTCAGGTCTCCCAAACCCTGGGTGCTCTTCCTGGAATGTGGACAACCTCTTAGCTCCCAGGTGTGGACACTGCAAATGTTGCTTGCCATTAGTGGGCACACACATTTATAGCAGGGGTAGGATGTAACAGGAAGACATAGGCTTCCTGCTGTTCTCCTGACATTGATTCACTTGGAGTGGGGTGCATGTTCATATCAATGTAAAACAGCTGTCATGTAAACACAGCCGGCCATAAAGAAGCAAACAAGAACCGAGTGACTAAGCAGGGGAGGGAAATAACTGGATTGAAGTATTTGCTGGGTGAACAACACACACATACACAAATGAACTGTTACTTTAGTTATTAAACATTTAATTTGGTAAAGGCCTCGTCCTAAAAGATGAATCCTGTAAATGGTCGGGCTTTGGCTTTCTCAAGTAAAACTGGAGCTGGCAAAAGTGCTGTGTTGACAACCTCGCAGATAGAAATGTGCACAGAGCAGCTGGTTTGGGGGTCTCGGCACAATTTGTGCAAACGGCCTCCCTGTTCATGGGTGTGCTGACATCTCTATTTTTCATTTATGAAAAATCCAGGTGCCACTTAAACCTTGGCAAGGCCTCAGAAAGCCAAACAGAAAGTGTCTCAAGCGTTTTCTACTTACTGCTCTGTCTTCCAGGAAACCCCAACATAACCCGTAGATTCTGGATGCAGAGATGACATGGTTCAGCGGTGGCTTCTGTGAACTCTCTCCTCTTCAGGGGAGGAGGTTGGGAAGTCAAGGCTGGACTTTGAACCAGCCATTAAACCCAAGCCACTCTTCCCACTCCTGAAAGTCTTCTCTCGGTCTTCAGTCTCCAACACCCATCAGTATCACTGGCAGGGCTTGTTAAAACACTAATTGCTAAGACCCCGCCTACCCCCAGGGTTTCCCAGGTGGCTCAGTGGGATAAGAATCTGCCTGCAAAGCAGGAGACACAGGTGATGCAGGTTCAATCCTTGGGTTGAGAAGATCCCCTGGAGGAGGAAATGGCAACCCACTTTAGTATTCTAGCCTGGAGAATCCCACTGACAGAGGAGCCTGGTGGGCTACAGTCCATAGGGTCACAGAGAGTCAGACATGACTGAAGCATCAGAGCATGCACACATGCTCCTACCCCCAGAGTTTACCGTTCAGCGCTTCTGAGGTTTGGGGAGGAGAGTGGAAATTTGCATTTCTAACAAGTTCCAGCTGTTGTTCTAGTAAGTACTAGCAAGGGATGCAGATGCTGCTGGTCCAGAGATTGCACTTTGAGAACTCCTATGTTAGGAAAACTTGGGGGGTTGAGGCATTCCCTGAAAGTCCTGTTCTGTCTTCAGGATTCAAATCTTTTGATATCCTGGGGAAAGGTGAGCGTGGTTATCTCTGAAACAATGCTCTCAGGCCCAGAGCTGACAGTAACAGGACTATTCCTTGAAGAGGAAGGCATGGACATCTTCAACTCAGTGGCTGTACTAGGGGACAGTATTTGGTGTTACATTAACCTGGAACATCTGAGTCACATAGAGCGAGGTCCTCCCCCGGCTCGCCTGAAAGTCACCAGGACAGACAATGTGCAATTCTCTGCCTGAATAGTAAGATTCACTATGGATCCTCTCTCTCTCTCCTTCCTCATGACCAAAGTTGTTCAAGTGATTTAGAGCAAAAGATCAAGGGAGACTGTGGAATATAATGGAATGAGGACAAACTACCCTTGTTCTTCTTGAACATTTTCCCAACACTTCTGTGGCCCATTGACAAAACCATGGAACATTCTGTGAAACAATTTCACCATCTCTGATCCGTGTCACTTCCCAATTTCACATGCCAGGACACTCAAGTTTATCTGAAATTTCATTTCTGATAGGAACCTTCACTTTCTAGGTTATCTCTGTATTTTTGCTCATTACTTTATTTTTTTACTCGTTTGCCCATTAACTGCTTTCCATCATGAGAAAGAAGTTGTAATATATCACCAAAATGACTGTGTCCTCTACAAGCAGAGTACTTCAAAGTCTGTTGGAGATGTGAGTATTTGCTTGCAAGCTCAGGGACTCACTCCCACACGCTAGCCTTGGAGCATGTGTTTCATCAAAATTATAAATTACGACAACCATGGAGCTTTGAGGTTGAAAGAACAAAGTTAAATCATTGCATGCCAAGGGTTGACTGGCTTGGGCTGACTTGAGTTCTAGGTGCCAAGCCAGACCCCCTACACTAATTGGCTATGCATTTTTATCCAGGTCATTTCATCTTTCTGGGCCCCATCTTCCTTATCTGTGCTTTGGCAGTTCCCTTGACTGGCCGGAAGATCACTGTTTTGCAAGGCAGTGAATTCCATTGTTGGGCAGCTCATTCCAAAGTCAAAAGTTTCTTCTGTAATTTATGCCCAAGTCTGACACCCTTTATCATCGACTCACTTTCCCTACTTGTGCCCTCTGGAAAAACACAGATAAGCCTCCTCCTTCGTCATACCCTTGAAAACAGCAGTCATGGCCCCTTTAAATCTTCTCTTTTGGTGGTACAGCTGAAGTTCCCTCAGCGGTTTCTCATTGCTGCTGCTGCTGCTGCTGCTGCTAAGTCGCTTCAGTCATGTCCAACTCTGTGTGACCCCATAGATGGCAGCCCACCAGGCTCCCCCATCCCTGGGATTCTCCAGGCAAGAACACTGGAGTGGGTTTCCATTTCCTTCTCCAATGCATGAAAGTGAAAAGTGAAAGTGAAGTCGCTCAGTCCTGTCCAACTCTTTGCGACCCCATGGACTGCAGCCCACCAGGCTCCCCCATCCATGGGATTTTCCAGGCAAGAGTACTGGAGTGGGGTGCCATCACCTTCTCCGCCAAGATAACCTATACTAGTGCTATTTGGCTATGGCAAAAAGGAAATCCAAATTGATGCCACCAGGTTGATGTGATAGTTAAGGCATTTAGCTAGTGAGGGTACTTAGCTGATGCTTCAACATCTAAATCCCAGTCTGACTTTTATTATGCATGTGTTTCATAGTACAAATGATATTCTTCTGTGATATCAGAAATTCTTGGAGTTTGCAAGATTCTGAGATCAGATTCCTCTCAAATTATAAAGGTGAAAGACTTTTCAAATGGACTAAAGGAATCCAGTGGGTTGACAAGTATATGGTCCCCCTGATAATCGTAGAAGCTGAGCTTTCATCAGCCCTCTTCTCTTAGCTGGGTCACCATCGGATCACACAGGGCTTTTTCATAGGGACTGCTCTGCAGTAAGCTCTCCCTCATGCTTTGTTTGTGCTTATCACACACAAAAAGAGGCCACAAAAGAGATTGGCTGGCTACTCCACTGGCTTCAGAAGGAGATGGGATGCTACTCCTCGGTTTTTTGTGCCAAGAGATTCATCATATCACAGTAGTCATTGCTATTCAGGCTCTTGGACCTGAATCATGCAAATCTAACTCCAAAAAGATTGATATATAAACTAAAGTGCCCTTTCAAAATTTCTAATGGGGGCTGTGGTTTTATAGTGACTACAATATATATATTTAATATGAAAGGGATTGCTTGTAAAAACTTAGGGAAGCCCAATTAGTAACTGCTAAATTGAGTACAGAATCTAAACCAAGAGAACTGAATGCTCTTGTGCTACATAAAATATTCCCTCCTAATAGGAAAGTACTTATCATCATGTCTGCTAACCACTGCCTTTCTTTCTTGGTTTGGGTAAATAATAACAAATCCATACTATCTAATTTCTCTTTTTCTAGACTCTAAACAGACCAGTCATCTCCGGTAAATCTATTCTTTCTCTAAACAGGAGAAAATCCAATGGTTTAGGTAATAGTCTTCTTAAGTTATGTTCCAAGCATGAAGGCATTGCAGCTATCAGGATTGCAGTAGAAGGTTTTCCAGTTCACTATCAGCTACACATTTAGAAACTATCTCTTAACGTGGATGACCTTTCATCTATTTTAGCTTCCTAATTACTGACATTTTTGAATATGTAATGCATGCACATGGTATAAGAAATTTCTTTCAAAAGATATCCAAAAAAAGATATATAGTGAAAAAGTTCTCACCCACTCCTAATCCTCAATCTCCTCCCCAATCTGTTATCAGTCTCTTGTACATTCATCCAAAGATAATCTATACATATTATTTTCTTTTGCATTGGAGAAGGAAATGGCAACCCACTCCAGTATTCTTTCCTGGAGAATCCCATGGATGGAGGAGGCTGGTGGGCTATAGTCCACGGGGTCTCAAAGAGTCGGACACGACTGAGCAACTTCACTCACTCACTCACATAAATCATAGTATATTATCCATGTTATTTTGTTACTTGTTCATAGAATAATATTATTTATTAACAACTGTATAGAATTCCACTGTGTGGGTACATCATATTTAATTAACTAGTCCTGACATTTAACTTATATACAGAGTACAACATGCGAAATGCCAGGCTGGCTGAAGCACAAGCTGGAATCAAGATTGCCAGGAGAAATATCAATAATCTCAGATATGCGGATGACATCACCCTTATGGCAGAAAACAAAGAGGAACTAAAGAGCCTCTTGATGGATGAAAGAGGAGAGTGAAAAACCTGGCTTAAAACTCAACATGCAAAAAATGGAGATCATGCCATCTGGTCCCATCATTTCATGGCAAATAGATGGAGGGAGAAAATGGAAATAGTGACAGACTTTATTTTCTTGGGCTCCAAAATCACTACACACAGTGACTGCAGCCAGGAAATTAAAACACACTAGCTCCTTGGAAGAAAAGCTATAACAAACCTAGACCGCATATTAAAAAGTGGAGACATCACTTTGCCAACAAAGGTCCATATAGTCAAGGCTATGGTTTTTCAAGTAGTCACATATGAATGTGAGAGTTGAACCATAAAGAAGGCTGAGGGCCAAAGAATTGATGCTTTTGAGCTGTGGTGCTGGAGAAGACTCTTGAGAGTCCCTTGGACTGCAAGGAGATCCAAACAGTCAATCCTAAAGGAAATCAGTCCTGAATATTTATTGGAAGGACTGATGCTGAAGCTGAAGCTCCAACACTTTGGCCACCTGATGTGAAGAGACACATTGGAAAAGACCCTAATGCTGGGAAAGACTGAGGGCAGGAAAAGAAGGGGGTGACTAGAGGATGAGCTGGTTGGGTGGCATCATTGACTCAATGGACATGAGCTTGAGCAAACTCTGGGAGATAGTGAAGGACAGGGAAAGCTTGCGTGCTGCAGTCCATGGGGTCATAAAAAGTCAGACACAACTGAGCAACTGAACAACAATAACAATATACATTTAGACTGTTGCCAGTGTGCCATTACAAACAATACTGCAATAAACAGGGTTGTTTAATTAACATTTCACACGTGTGCAAGTATATCTTTGGAAATATTTATAGATGTGGAATTACATTTTTACTGTAATAGATATCACCTAACATGTTTCCATGGCACTGATCCAGTGTATACCCTACCAGCAATTTTTGAGGGTGCCTCTTCCCACATACCTACCACAGAGCAAGCTCGTTAGTTATCTATTGCTGTGTAACAAATAACCACAACACTAAATAGCCAAAGACAACATGTGTTATCTCAGTTTCTGCAAGACAGAAACTTAAGAGGAGCATAGCTAGACAGTCCTGCTTCAGTGTCTCTGTTGGTTAACCAATGCAGCAGTCATCCACAGGCTGACCTGGGGCTGGGTGATCCACTTCCAAAATGTCGCACTCACAGGACTAGTAGCAGAAGATCTCAGCTCCTTGCTGACTGCTGGCAGGATGGCTCAGTTCCTCTCAGCACACGGATTTCTCCTCAGGGCTCCCTGAGGGTATTCAGGACATAGGAATTGGCTTTCCCCAGAGCAAGTAATCCAAAAGAGAGCAAGTAGGAAACAGCAGAGCTTCCCTGGTGGCTCAGCTGGAAAAGAATCTGCCTGCAATGCAGGAGACCTGGGTTTGATCCCTGGGTTGAAAAGATCCCCTGAAGAAGGGAACAGCTACCCACTCCAGTATTCTGGCCTGGAGAATTGCATGGACTGTATAGTCCATAAGGTCACTAAGAGTTGGACACAATTGAGTGATTTTCACTTCGTTTCACTTCAGGAAACAGCAGTGCCTGCCGTGATCATTCCTGACCTAGTCTCAGAAGTCACAAACCATCACATCTACTATATTTTATTCACTAAAAGTGAGCCTTGAAGTCCACTCCACATTTAGAGGAAAATTGTTTCCTCTCTTAAAGAGGTAAAGTGTCAAAGAATTTGTGGGGTTTTTTTTTTTCACCAGAAATGGTATCTATTGCAAATTTTAATGAATATATTATAATTTATTTATGCATTCTATTATTGATGATATCTACCATTCAACATCACAGTAATCCAAGTCTATGCCCCAACCAGTAACGCTGAAGAAGCTGAAGTTGAACAGTTTTATGAAGACCTACAAGACCTTTTAGAACTAACATCCAAAAAAGATGTCCTTTTCATTATAGGGGACTGGAATACAAAAGTAGGAAGTCAAGAAACACCTGGAGTAAGAGGCAAATTTGGCCTTGGAATGCGGAATGAAGCAGGGCAAAGACTAATAGACTTTTGCCAAGAAAATGCACTGGTCATAGCAAACACCCTCTTCCAACAACACAAGAGAAGACTCTACACATGGACATTACCAGATGGTCAACAGTGAAATCAGATTTATTATATTCTTCGCAGCCAAAGATGGAGAAGCTCTATACAGTCAACAAAAACAAGACCAGGAGCTGACTGTGGCTCAGATCATGAACCCCTTATTGCCAAATTCAGACTTAAATTGAAGAAAGCAGGGAAAACCACTAAACCATTCAGGTATGACCTAAATCAAATCCCTTATGATTATACAGTGAAAGTGAGAAATAGATTTAAGAGCCTAGATCTGATAGATAGAGTGCCTGATGAACTATGGACTGAGGTTCGTGACATTGTACAGGAGACAGGGATCAAGACCATCCCCATGGAAAAGAAATGCAAAAAAGCAAAATGGCTATCTGGGGAAGCCTTACAAATATCTGTGAAAAGAAGAGAGGTGAAAAGCAAAAGAGAAAAGAAAAGATATAAGCATCTGAATGCAGAGTTCCAAAGAATAGCAAGAAGAGATAAGAAAGCTTTCCTCAGTGACCAACGCAAAGAAACAGAGGAAAACAACAGAATGGGAAAGACTAGAGATCTCGTCAAGAAAATTAAAGATACCAAGGGAATATTTCAAGCAAAGATGGGCTCGATAAAGGACAGAAATGATATGGACCTAACAGAAGCAGAAGATATTAAGAGGTGGCAAGAATACACAGAAGAACTGTACAAAAATGATCTTCACGATCAAGATAATCACGATGGTATGATCACTCGTCTAGAGGCAGACATCCTGGAATGTGAAGTCAAGTGGGCCTTAGAAAGCATCACTACAAACAAAGCTAGTGGAGGTGATGGAATTCCACTTGAGCTATTTAAAATCCTGAAAGATGATGCTGTGAAAGTGCTACACTCAGTATGCCAGCAAATTTGGAAAACTCAGCAGTGGCCACAGGACTGGAAAAGGTCAGTTTTCATTCCAATCCCAAAGAAAGGCAATGCCAAAGAATGCTCAAACTACCAAACAATTGCACTCATCTCACATGCTAGTAAAGTAATGGTCAAAATTCTCCAAGCCAGGCTTCAGCAATATATGAACTGTGAACTTTCAGATGTTCAAGCTGGTTTTAGAAAAGGCAGAGGAACCAGAGATCAAATTGTCAACATCCGCTGGATCATGGAAAAAGCAAGAGAGTTCCAGAAAAATATCTCTTTCTGCTTTATTGGCTATGCCAAAGTCTTTGACTGTATGGATCACAATAAACTGTGGAAAATCCTTCAAGAGATAGGAATACCAGACCACCTGACCTGCCTCTTGAGAAATCTATATGCAGGTCAGGAAGCAACAGTTAGAACTGGACATGGAACAACAGACTGGTTTCAAATAGGAAAAGGAGTACATCAAGGCTGTACACTGTCACCCTGCTTATTTAACTTCTCTGCAGAGTACATCATGAGAAATGCTGGACTGGAAGAAACACAAGCTGGAATCAAGATTGGCAGGAGAAATATCAGTAACCTCAGCTATGCAGAAGACACCATCCTTATGGCAGAAAGTGAAGCGGAACTAAAAAGCCTCTTGATGAAAGTGAAAAAGGAGAGTGAAAAAGTTGGGATTGGGGGCCGGAGGAGAAGGGGACGACGGAGGATGAGATGGCTGGATGGCATCACTGACTCGATAGACGTGAGTCTGAGTGAACTCCGGGAGTTGGTGATGGACAGGGAGGCCTGGCGTGCTGGGATTCATGGAGTCGCAAAGAGTCAGACACGACTGAGCGACTGAACTGAACTGAACTGAACCCTTTTTATAATTGAAGTATTGCTGATTTACAATATTGGGTTAGTTTCAGGTGTACGGCAAAGTGACTCAGTTATAGATAGGTAAGTAGGTAGATAAGGTTTTAATGTGCATTTCCTTATTATGAGTGAGACTGAGTATTTGTAACAGCTTCACTGTATATTAAGCATGTGCACAAAGACTGCACATGCTTAATATACACAATTTGATGAGTTTGGACAAATTGTAAAACATTCATGACACCATCACCACAATCAAGGTAACAGACATGTCCAACACATTCCAAGAGAAACAAGATTGACAAAGCTTTAGCCAGAATAACTAAGAAAAAAGAAAGTTAACAAAACTAGAAATGAAAGAGAAGACATTACAACTAATACCAGAGAAAGAGGATCATAGGAGACTACTATGAACAATTACATGCCAAGAAATTGGATAACATGGAAGAAAGAAAGAAATTCCTAGATACATACAACTTACTAAAACTGAATCATGGAGAAATGGACAATCTCAACAGACTGACAAGGAGGGAGATTCAATCAGTCATCAAAACCTCCCAGCAAAGGAAAGCCCGTGACCTGATGGTTTCACTAATGATTTCTGAGTATATTTTTTAAAAGAATCATTTATATATTCTTTCTGTAAACTTTCTGTCTGGGATCTTCATTGATTTTTCTGTTGGGGTTTTGGTATTTGTCTACGGATAGACATTGTAAATATTTTTCCTGTTGGTTTTATACATGCTGGACTTTTTGTTGTTATGCCACCATTTTTATGGGATTAATTTTTCTAATGTTTCTTATCTGGAACATCTCTGAGAATTTTTTCTTAATCCACCATGTTTTCTTCTGTATTTTTATGGTTTTTTTCTCTTATATTCAAATCTTTGAGTCATCTAAAATGTATTTTGGTATAAGGTATAAGGGAGAGAACCAAACCTTATTTCCACTCCCTCACATGCTGAATTACCTAGTTTCACCAAATATCATTTATTGAATAATTGTTATTTTCTCCTTACATTAGTTAGTGTCCTATCAGGAAATGTGAAAGCACTCTAAATATTGCAAGCAGAGGGCAATTCAATGATCTGAATTAGTGACAAATACATTGAACCAAAGTAACAAAGGGGATAGTGATATTATTCAGAGATCATGAAGCCCCTAGTACCCCCCAGCTGGAGACCACCAGATGGTGCTCACTGATGAACTGCTGGCAGCATGGCCATTGGTTTTCTTTCTTTCTTTCTTTCTTTCTTTCTTTCTTTTTTGTTGTTGTTGGAATCTCACTGTAAACACTGAACAGAAATTCAGGAACTTAAACTTTAATGATACTGGGCTTCCCTGATAGCTCAGTTGGTAAAGAATCCGCCTGCAATGCAGGAGATCCCAGTTGGATTCCTGAGTTAGGATGATCCACTGGAGAAGGGATAGCCTACCCACTCCAGTATCCTGGCCTGGAGAATTCCATGGACTGTATAGTCCATGGGGTCACAAAGAGTCAGGCTTGACTGAACGACATTCAGTTTCAAAACCTCCACCTTTCTCACTAATGCTGCTGCTGCTGCTGCTGCTAAGTCACGACAGTTGTGTCTGACTCTGTGAGACCCCATAGACAGCAGCCCACCAGGCTCCCCCTTCCCTGGGCTTCTCCAGGCAAGAACACTGGAGTGGGTTGCCATTTCCTTCTCCAATGCACGAAAGTGAAAAGTGAAAGTGAAGTCGCTCAGTCATGTCTGACTCTTAGTGATCCCATGAACTGCAGCCTACCAGGCTCCTCCGTCCATGGGAGTTTCCAGGCAAGAGTACTGGAGTGGGTCGCCAGTGCCTTCAGTTCAGTTCAGTCGCTCAGTTGTGTCCAACTCTTTGTGACCCCATGAACCGCAGCACACCAGGCCTCCCTGTCCATCACCAACTCCTGGAGTTCACTCAAAGTCACGTCCATTGAGTCAGTGATGCCATCCAGCCATCTCATCCTCTGTCGTCCCCTTGTTCTCCTGCCCCCAATCCCTCCCAGCATCAGAGTCTTTTCCAATGAGTCAATTCTTCCCATGAGGTGGCCAAACTACTGGAGTTTCAGCTTTAGCATCATTCCTTCCAAAAAACACCCAGTAGCCTCCAATTAAAATAAATAAATTTATGTTAACAAAAAAAAGAAAGGAAAATAGTCACAACCTAGAAAACAAACAAACAAACAAAAAACACCCAGGACTGATCTCCTTTAGAATGGACTGGTTGGATCTCCTTGCAGTCCAAGGGACTCTCAAGAGTCTTCTCCAACACCACAGTTCAAACGCATCAATTCTTCGGCGCTCAGCTTTCTTCACAGTCCAACTCTCATATCCATACACGACTACTGGAAAAATCATAGCCTTGACTAGACAGACCTTTGTTGGCAAAGTAATATCTCCGCTTTTGAATATGCTATATAGGTTGGTCATGACTTTCCTCCCAAGCAGTAAGCGTCTTTTAATTCCATGGCTGCAATCACCATCTGCAGTGAGTTTGGAGCCCAAAAAAATTAAGTCTGACACTGTTTCCACTGTTTCCCCATCTATTTCCCATGAAGTGTTGGGACCAGATGCCGTGATCTTAGTTTTCTGAATGTTGAACTTTAAGCCAACTTTTTCCCTCTCCTTTTTCACTTTCATCAAGAGGCTTTTTAGTTCCTCTTCACTTTCTGTCATAAGGATGGTGTCATCTGCCAGTGCCTTGCTGCAGCTGCTGCGTCACTTCAGTCATGTCCAACTCTGTGTGACCCCATAGACAGCAGCCCACCAGGCTCCCCCGTCCCTGGGATTCTCCAGGCAAGAACACTGGAGTGGGTTGCCATTTCCTTCTCCAATGCGTGAAAGTGAAAAGAGAAAGTGAAGTTGCTCGGTCATGTCCGACTCTTCGTGACCCCATGGACTGTAGCCTAGCAGGCTCCTCTGCCCATGGGCTTTTCCAGGCAAGAGTACTGGAGTGGGGTGCCATTGCCTTCTCCAGTGCCTTAGTGGAGCCCAAATTACCAGCCGTTACTACTACTGCAAGAAGAGGCACTGGAAGCATAAAAATGGCTCTTCCTTACTTCTTACTCCTCCACCCCAACCAGTGCCTTCCATTCAAAAGAGTTAGTCACTCTTTCAGTCGGGTCCAACTCTTTGTGACCCCATGGACAGTAGCCCACCAGGCTCCTCTGTTCACGGGATTCTCCAGGAAAGAATACTGGAGTGGGTAACTATTCCCTTCTCCAAGGGATCTTCTCAACCCAGGGACTGAACCCAGGTCTCCTGCATTGCAGGCCGATTCTTTACCATTTGAGCTACCAGGGAAGCCCGACCCTAGCAAACCCTTCCCCTTCACAGAACCTAACCAAAGCAAGCTGATGAGGGAATCTAGAAACAATACATACTGGCTTTCAGCCAGCACCTTTGTAACACATGCGAGCCCAGAAGGTTAAGATCAGAGCTGAGTGCTAACAAAAAAATTAGCCCACCCACTGATTTGAAAAGCCTTGTTTACCATACAATAAATTTCCCCATGTGTGAGGGTCCAGACAATTTTTTTCTCATTAGTCTATTTAAGTTTTAGTGTTAACACTGTTTTGAATATAATGTTTTTGTATCTAGTAAAGACAATCTCCTATTTTATTCTCTTAGAAATTTCCTAGCTTTCCTGGGTTATTTATTTTTCCATATAAATTTTAGAATTAGCTTTCATACTTCCAAAAATGTCAGTCTGCAGCTTATTGAAAGTATATTATAATTTTAGTATATCTTAGAGAGAAGTATTAGAATATCTTGATGAAAATAAAATTACCTGTCTATGAGTTCAGTATACATTTGTTCATTTCCCTTTGTGATCCTCGCTAGTATTTAAAATGTTCTTTCTATAAACTTTGAACATTTCTTGTTAGGTTTACGTATAACTATTCCATACATTTTGTATTTATTCTGGGGGTATCTTGCTCTGATTGATTATAGCTTGCATATATGAAAGGTATTGATTTCCATATATGAATTTAATGAATTCCCTGACTGTAACAGTACTTCAATTTACTCTCCTTTGCATTTTTGAGGCAAAAAGTTATATTATATGATAATAATTAGAATTTTATGTCCTCTACTTCAGCTTTTAAACCATTCTTTTCTTTCTCTTCTCTAATTGTGCTAAAGAACACCACCAGACCATGACAATTAATAGTAATAGTGTATCCATTCCTTGTTCCAATTTAAATAGGAATGCTCCTACTCTTTCCTTATTTTATATAATGCTGGGCTTGGCACAAAAGAATAATATCTGATTTCCATTCAGTTAAAACTTCTCAAAAAATAAAGAATAGGCATTGAATTTTCTCAAAAACCTTTACAACACTCATAGAAACGATCACATGATTTTTCTATTCACATCCATTAATGGGAACCACATTAATAAATACACAAATACTGAAACATCCTTGCATTTATGGAATAAATTCCTTTGGTCATGTAATATTAACCTTTTAATATGTTATCTGTTTGCATATATTTTCTTTAGGATTTCTGCATCGATTAGCATGAGTGAAATTGGTCTGTAGGCTTATGCATGTACGTGGGTACTCTTTGTCATTCATTTTAAATCCATTTTTACCAGCTTCACTCTCAGATAGTGACCTTGCTACCAGTTTCCTCAGGGTTCCTTACAATGACCTCCTATATGCCGATTACAGTGAAACTGATCTTTTAAATATAAATATTAGGTTTGATATTTATTCCTGATCATTTCATCCCCTGTTTTTATTTTATTGCAGCAATCTATCAACATCTTTTTGGTTACTAATTTCCCTTCATATATTCTATTCTGTGATGAAAAGAAACAGTTGACAGATGGGTCAAAATCCAGTAGTTAGACTGGCCTGTAACTTCTCACTTAACTTGTGAGGAAATACAGAAAGAATGAGAATCAGGTAATGACTCTCCACGCAGTAAAGAAAAGAAACTAGAAACATTCCTAGTGGAAGGTCAGACGAAGATCCGCCCACCGGGGCTTCCTGCAGCCAGTAAGAAGCAGGTTGTGGAGACCCGGAGCTCAGAGAATTTCTAAAGCCATTGCTTTGGTTTCTAGATGTGTGCTTTTCATTAAATTGAAAAGCAGCATGCTGTAAACTGGGATTGAGGGCAGTAAGTGTAGGGTCATTTATGATTGCTCACTCCAGGCTTGAGTTATAGCTTCAAACACATACCTTTTAGGGTCAGAAATCAGAAGTCAGCCTGTCAGAAGGCATTTGCCATATTTGCTCAGGATTCCTACCCTTTATGATGGCAGAGGAATATACACTTCCAAGGGATGTTTCATTGACTGAGAAACAACTAAGAATTCGTTTTAGAAACTACTGCAGGAAACAATAAATGTGACTTTATATTTCTGATATATACTAAACTCATTTTTTAGGCTCTCCCAAGGCTGTTTCCCACCCCATTCCCCCAAAAAAACTAACCAACTCGTTATTTTGTCAAACTGCAACAAATCCTGAATACACAATTAGAATTATTATATCTTCTTGGTGAATTGATATTTTTGTCATTGTATACTGCCTCTTTCCTGCTGGTAATAGTCCTTGTTCTCAAGTCTGCTTTGTCTGATATTAATATAGTCACTCCAGCTCTCTTTAGATTTTTGTTTGCATGACATATCTTTCTTCATACTTTTATCCATATCTTTATATTTAAAGCAGACGTACACTTTATCTAATTATTGACATGGCTGGATTTAGAGCTATCATTTTCTTATTTGTTCTCTTGGATTATTTCAATATTTTTATTTCAATACAAAAATATTTTTAATTTACCTATTGGCTATTTGGACATCATGTTTTTTTTTAATGTTTATAGTTTACATTTATATCCATGAACTGTTTTGAGTTAAGCTTTATGTTAAGCTATGAGATTTGGGTCTTCCTTCCTCCCTTCTTCCCTCTACTTCTTCCTTTTTTTTTTTTTTTTTTTTGGCCTGTGAATGTCCAAGTTCCAGTGCCATTTGTTAGAAAGGTTATATTGTTCTCTATTATGTTCCACTGATTCATGGGTCTGTCCTCCCCCAAAGCCACACAATCTTAATTACTATAGTTATATAAATAGCAAAAGCATGAAGACAGATTCCTCCCACTTTATTCTTTCCCAGAATTGTTTTAGCTAGTCCAGTCCCTTTTCCGTTCCACATAAATTTTAGAATAATCTTATCTATATCCGTAAAACAAATTTCTGGGATTTTAATGGGAATTGTGTAAAACCTGTCAATCATTTTAAGGAGAACTGACATCTTTATTGTGTTGTTTCTTCCAATCCACAAACATTGTATGTTTCTCCATCCATTTAGAGTCACAGCATTATATATATGTTCAGCTTTAGTAGAAACTGCCTGTTTTCAGTGGTGAGTATACCAATTTACCCTTGAAGAAGGGAATGGCTACCCACTCCAGTATTCTTGCCTGGAGAATTCCATGGACAGAGGAGCCTGGAAGGCTACAGTCCATAGAATCACAAAAAGTCAGACATAACTGAGCAACTAACAGACACACACACACACCAATTTACACTCCCATCAGCAACATATGAGAGTCCCAGTTCCTCCACATCCTTATCAACACTTTTTCATTCTGGTTATTCTGGTGGGTGTGTAGTGGTGGTGTTGCATTTTGGGTTTGCATTTCCTTGATGACTGATCTTAGTCACTCAGTTGTGTCTGACTCTTTGTGACCCCATGGACTGTAGCCCAAAGCTCCTCTGTCCATGGAGATTCTCCAGGCAAGAATACTGGAGTGGGTTGCCACACCCTCCTCCAGGGGATATTCCCAACCCAAGGATCCCTGGTCTCCCGCATTGCAGGTGGATTCTTTACCATCTGAGCCACCAAGGAAGCCCTCCTTGATGACTAATTGCACATTATTTTTCATGTATACTGTTATATTTTATGGGTATTTTTATTATTTTCTTTTTCCTAATTTTATTGAAATTGAAATAAATTTTATTTTAATAAAATACATTATTTTATTAATTTATAAATAAATTTTATTAATTATAAATAAAATTTTTAAATTATATAATATTTTATAATTTTAAAAAATATAAATGTGATGATTTGATATATGTGTATATACTGTGAAATGATTACTCAATAAGGGTAGTTAACATCCATCACCTCACAGTTACAATTTTTTCTTGAAATGAGCACTTTTAAGATCATCTCTCTTAGCAACTTTTAACTATATAATACAGTTTGATTAACTATAGTTATCATGTACATCATCAGGATTTCCCTGTAGCTCCGATGATAAAGAATCTGCCTGTAGTGCAGGAGACCTGGGTTCGATCCCTAGGTCAGGAAGATCCTCTGGAGAAGGGAGTGGCAACCCACTCCAGTATTCCTGCCTGGAGAATCCCATGGACAGAGGATCCTGGCAGGCTATCATCCGTGAAGTAGCAAAGAGTCAGACGCAACTGAGCTACTAACACTATTGCTATCATGTACATCACATCCCAGAACTTATTTATGTTATTACTGGAAGTTTATACCTTTTGATCACCTTCTAATTCCTCCAGCCCCATCCCACAAATCTGATCTGTTTCTATGAATTTTTTTAGATTCTATATATAAGTGAAATCATAGAGTATTTGTCTTCCTCTGATTTATTTAACTTAGCATAACACTCTCAAGCTCCTTCCATTTTGTCACAAATGGTCAGATTTCCTTTTTTTTTAATGTATGAATACTGTTCCACTGTATACATAAATACTACATTTTCTTTATCCATTCATCCTTTGATAGACACTAAGTTTGTTTCCATATCTTGACCATTGTTGATAATGCTGCAAGGAACACAGAAGTACAGATATCTCCTTAACATAGTGATTTCATTTCCTTTGGCTATATACCCACATGTAGAATTGCTGGATCGTAAGGTAGGTTTATTTTTAATTTTTTGAGGAATCTCTATACTATTTTCTGTAGTAACTGTACCAATTTACATTCCCACCAACAGTGGGAAAGGGTTTCCTTTTCTCCACCTCCTTGCTGTACTTGTTATTTCTTGTCTTTTTGATAATAGCCATTCTAATAAGTGTGAGATAACACCTCATTGTGGTTTTGCTAAGTGATGTTTGTCCAGGGATTTTTGTTGTACTCATGTGAGAGAA
Source organism: Ovis canadensis (assembly GCF_042477335.2). NCBI lineage: Eukaryota > Metazoa > Chordata > Mammalia > Artiodactyla > Bovidae > Ovis > Ovis canadensis. Next base: position 26,197,329 of record NC_091260.1, read on the forward strand.
AAGGGAGAAGTATGTCCATTCTATCTCCTTGAAAGTAGAAGTTCTTGTTTTGGTATTTTTAGTTTGTTTGGGGCTTTGCACAATTATATGCATGTTTCTGCCACTGGGCAGAGAAAGCATTAATGAAAGTTTCTGCTGATAATTTATATAAACTGGCAATAGTTTTGAAAACATTAGCATCAGTGATTCTTTTCCACATTTATTCTGACCTTATCAGAGAATGAAAATGCATTCATACATTTCTCAATTGCTTACTGAATGTTTACTATGTACCAGCCACTGTGCTTCACTCTGGATGTAGAATAATGAACAAAGCATTGTCCTTGCTCTCAAGAAGTTTATGGTCTAAAAGGAGAAACAGAGAAGTGATATTTTAATACACTGTACAGTAGTAATTACCATAGTAAGAATATACCCATATATGTATATGTGTGGCTGATTCACTTTGCTGTCCTACAGAAACTGACACAGCAGTGTAAAGCAACTGTACTCCTATAAAAAAAAAAGAAACAATATAAAATAATATTGAGTATAGCATTCATGGTTTCAGATATCTACAAATCAATAAAAAGCAGCTAAGGGAAACCTTGAAATATAAATCTAGAAGCCTCAGATGGACTGAGATTCATGCTTGAGAATAACAAAGGAAAAGTGAGTTTGGAAGAAAGAACATGAAAAAGAATGAATATAGGTATATGTATAAATGAATCACTTTGCTATACACCTGAAATTGACACAATCTGGTAAATCAACTATACTCCAAAATATAATAAAATTAATTAAAAATTTTAAAAAAGCTTGCTTTAACTAAGTGAATTCTTAGATCACATTAAGTTAATTAAATTAATGTAGTTAAAGCATCTAACCAAACTTCTTTTAGGTTCAATGATAACACATAGGAGGGCTAGGGAGCCATGGAATAGTTTGTATATGAAAAAAGGGTAGAAACCAACTCTTTCTAACTCAAAAATAAAGAAATGTAGGGATTTCCCTTGTGGTCCAGCGCTTGGGAGTGCACCTCCCAGTGCAGGGGACGCAGGTTCTATCCCAGGCTGGGGAAAGAAGATCCCACATGCAGTGGGCAGCTGAGCCAGCGCACCACAACTAACGAACCCAAGTGCCTCAATGAAAGATCCTGCATGCCGCAGCTAAGACCGGACACAGTCAGGAAGAAATGAAGAAAGTTGTGAAAGGATGCTGGTGCAAGTAGAATCAACAGAATAGATGGAGAAGTAGGCTTACAGAAAGACAGAAATCAGGGTGGATTTGAAAGGCTGGAAAATAGGAACCCAGGCAGGGTCTCTGAGCCAGAACAGTCCAGTCAGAACCCTGCTCAGGCAAGGAGGAATCCCTATTTCTTTCCTCCTGGCACTGTTTATTCAATATTCAAGTTTTAGAAAAAGGCAGCTGATTGATCAGTTCAGATCACAGTTCATCTACCCAATTGTACCAAGGCCAGGAGAGAAAGGAACTAACTCGCTTTAGGTTCAGTGATAACAGACAGACACTCAAGTTTACCATCTAGCCAAGGATACACAAAAAAGGGTTTATTCTCCAGAAGGAAATCAAGATGCTAAAGGAAGGGTGAACACAGCCCAAGAAATGACCCAAGTCTGTGACAACAGCTAAACAGAGACTGAGGCCTGGGGAAGACTTAGCTAATCTCAGGTGAGAAAAACATATGTTCAGGAAGAGCATGAGCAAAGCCTGGGACAAGAGGAGGTGTGGCGAGTTTAGATGACTAAAGTAATTCCTAACGGATGGGGCCCAGGGTTGGGTAGGGGTAGGCAGGGGATAAAGAGGCCAGGAACAGGAGAAGATGATATTAGGAAAACAGGGACAGAGTGACATTGCATCCAGAAGACAAGTGAAAAGCTTGAGGTTTATTCCTGAGGATGAGGGAGATGATAAAGTGTTTTATGTAGAGTTATGACTTTTTTATTTTTGAGAAGTGGCTTTAGCCACCACAATAATTCAGGGAGAGATCAAAGTAGCGTGAACCAGGATGATACTGAACAGATAAAGAGACATGATTTGTTACACCTAGGAGAGGAGGAGGTGAGGGAGGAGGAGGAGACAGGATGACTCCAGGTTTCTGACTGCAGTTACAGCGTGGACGAGAAAGCCACGTACAGAGGAAGAGAAATAAGGTGGGAAAATGAAATTAACATGGCTGGACATGTTGAGTTGGAAGTAGATTGTTGAATGCATGGTTTTGAAAGTTAGGGAAGATAAACGAGGTTAGATATCCATCACCATACAGAAGCCAAAGTGACAAATGAAACATCCCAAGAATACCACCCAGGGCAAGAAGAGACCAGGCCCTAGGGTGAGACCCTCCCAGCACTGACACTCAAGAATGGGCTGGAGAAAAGCAGTAGCCAAGAGAATCACAAAGACAATCAGGAGGTAAGAGGGAAAACAGATGAGTGGTATCTGGGAAGCCAAAGAAAGGAGCTGCTTCTGCATGAGGACACGGCCCAGTGGTGTCAAACATGGAGTAACATAAGAAGGGCATAGCGTCCACTCAATTTGTCGACAAGAGGTGGCTGGTGAGTAAGAAGAGTCTAGATATTACTGGAATAGGGGCCAGACTGCAGTGGACCAAGGGGGCAAGTAGGTGTGAGGAAATGGACACGGCACAGCCCATGGGCACTCAAACCTGCTGTACCAGAATCACCCGCAGAGCCTTCTCTCCAAAGGCAAATTTACACGGTGTGTTTGTCTCCTACTGCTGCTGGAACAAATGGCCACAAACTTAGTGGCTTAAAGCAATACAAATGTCTCACAGTTCTGTAGGTCAGAAGTCCTCCAGGGTCTCACTGGACCAAACCAAAGGTATCAACAGAGCTCCATTCCTTCTAGAGACTCCAGGGAAAGTCTGTTTTCTTACCTTTGGCAGCTTCTAAAGGCCCTCTTCATCCATCTTCAAAGCCAGCAATGTTGCTTCTCTCTGTTTCTTCCATAGTAACATCTTACCCTCTTCTTCTGAGGCCTTTTCCCACTTTTAAAGACCCCCATGATTACCTGGATAATTCAGGGCAACTGCATACCGTGAGATCTTAACTTAATCACAGGGAAGGTAACAGGTCCTAGGGATTAGGACGTGGACATCTCTGGAAGGCGGGTATTCTGACCTCACATATGGGTAAAATTAAACCCCCAGTGATTCTTCTGAGCAGCCAGGATTAAGCAACCCTAGACAGAGGAAGAGGATGATAATGGAATTTATAGAGTTTATCTTTGTTTTGTCTTTTAAAATGAGGTGTGCATAGCAGAAATAAAAAAAGACAATCATTTCAACTCCTAGCTTTGTTTTTTTCCAATGGGGTCTTAATAGTGAAATCATGTTAGAGAAGAACAAGTTTTACCTGACACTTTTTAAAGTCTGCCCAGAACTCTTTCCTCCTTCTTCCCTTACTCAAAACATGACATATTGTGTGAAGCTTCCAAACCCATAGTTATAATTAAAAAGATGAGCAAAAGATATGCAGTTGCACATTCAAGGTGCGCCTGCAGATATGCAAACCTAAATTTATAGAAAATGAGCTTTTCAGAGACAGAAACTGAAGAGGCTAATCTGAAATGAAACTCAATTTTCTCCAAGTCAGTGGCCTGAGGTTACTTGAGACCCGCCTTTTGTCAGCCCTGGGGACTCGGAAATCAAAGCGTGCGGAGATGATCAAATGCCAAGATTGCCATATTGCACAGGGAACGCGACCATGTGTTTTGGTTGGAAGGGGGAAGAGTGTTCAATTAATCCTGAAATGTTTGCAAAAACAAATGATGGGCAGAAAGGAAATTCAACTTGAAAGGGGTGTGATTCTTTATGAAAGAGCCATCTCCACCAGTCTGGCAGCCGCAAAATAAACACGTCGGCCAGCCAGGCCGGAGCAGATAATTAGGGATGAGCAGCAGCGCATGGACAGTTTTCATTAAAACCAAGGCGGGGTGGCAGATGGGCAGGCCTCAGTGGCCAGCCTCAGTAGCCTAGCACCGCGGGCTTGGGGGAGGCTCAACCATGCCTCTTCTGTTCTTCCCAGGACCCGAGGACCAGCCACTCCTCTAAACCTTGGGCTGGCAAGGGAAGGCACACCTCCTGCCCGTGCAAGCGTCTGCATTCACCTCAGCTCCTGGCCAGCAACAGGGGAGCGCTGGGCCAGAATACTAATAACGAAGCCCCTGGAGCGATCCCACAGGCCTGTCAGAGTGAGGGGACTCCTCCTGCTCTTCAGACCCTGCCCTGTCATGGGCCCTCCCAGCATTGCAAAGTACTTGAAGGTTGCCTTGCCCTTGACCCCTTACAGGCAGCAGACAAACAGCCACCAAAAAACTATGTATTCTGTTTAAGCAATTGCCTCATCGTTATATAAAAACATGAATATTTACATAATTCAGTGAAGGCAGAGTGCTGATCTATGCAGAACGAAGGCTGTCCTCACGGTCGAGTCTGGGTCACTAAATAACTGAGTCTTTGTGGCCAGACCTGTGCCTACTTGACAGCAAAGCACCAGTTTGACAACAGTGATGCCCCCAGTTCCCCGAGCAGGGCCCCTTCCTGACTGCTCTGCACGGACCCAATAGAATATTTGATTCGTGTTACTGGAAAAAGCACTGTCGACTGCCAGATTGAGGTGAATGTGTTGGAACTGAGAGAGTCAAATATACGGGGAGCCAAAATATTCTGAGGCTTCTAGACTCCTGCCCCACCTCCCTGCTGTCTGGCTCCTCCTGAGGATTTGACACACTAACAGGGGCAGGTCTGTATTCAGCCGACTCACTGCCCACCCCTTCCAGCCTGTGCTCCCAAAAAAACCCACTCACCATTCAGCACAGCCACCTTCCCCTTCTGCTTCAGGCTTTGCCAGTATGGCTCTTGCTCCTCCTGACTGAAAGACAGTGTCGTGACCACTTGCCTGGTCAGACCCTCTCACAGGTTGCTGTGGGCTGGCTATGTCTCTCTGCTCCTGGCACACAGCGGGGCCTCTCCTCGAAGGCAGGAGGTGCTCCAGGGGAGAGGCTGTCTGGAAGTGGCTGCACCCCCCTGAGAAATGCAGTCTGCTTTGTTATTGGACTCTACATTTCCAGATTTTTTTTTCCCTTTATACATATCTGCAAACAGGCCTGTGTGCAGGTCAGCTGCCTGTTTCTTCTTCCTCTGCTCTGTTCCTGTATCTGTGGTCAGCTCTGCCACTGAAGGTCCTGGTGGAAGGCTGGAGGGGAGGAGGCAGAAGGAAGCCTTCCTCGGCTTCCTATGGCATGCCCTTTATAGGAGGACCAGGCACCCCAGGTTCGGCTCTGGAGTGTGACCCTGACTCTGGAGGCCTGTCCAGCTATCTTCTCCCCTTGCTCCTCTAGCAGAAGGATGTTGCTGTTGCTCATCCCTGGATGATCTCAAGATCTTCTATTGGCTTCTCCGTTCTTCCATTTCCTGAAACCAATTCACTGTACTAGATTGACTCATAACATCATCTTAACCATTTTGAGTGTGCAGTTCAATAGCATAAAGCATATTCACCATACTATAGATTTGGTCTATTTTAAGTTCTAGAAAAGTTTCTCATTCTCCTGGATGATATAGCTCTTGGATTGGTTTTTTAAAAAACCAAAAAACAGGTTTTCAAAGTAGAATTCTGGTTTGGATTATTCACCTGTTATAGCATTAATATAATGATAATCTCCTTGCAAATGGAAGTCATATCTGGCATGCAGTGGCAACATCTTCACTTAAATTATCAGCTGAAGGTTGCCTGGGATCATGTACCAGTTAAAGGCTTTGGGAAATCAAATGACTCCTGCACTCAACCGGTATAAGCTGCAAGGTGGCCAGCTATTTCTAAAGGTGCTGAGAGCTTTCAGAAAGGAAACTATAAAGTCAGGCACAGAACCACTGAGATGCCTTGATGTCTTTAGCAATGTCTCTTATTTCTAGTAGTCACTGAGTTCAGTTCAGCTCAGTCGCTCAGTCGTCTCTGACTCTTTGCAGCCCCATGCACTGCAGCACGCCAGGCCTCCCTGTCCATCACCAATTCCCAGAATTTATACAAACTCATATCCATTCAGTCAGTGATGCCATCCAACCATCTTATCCTCTGTCATCCCCTTCTCCTCCAGCCCTCAATCTTTTCCAGCATCAGGGGCTTTTCAAGTGAGTCAGCTCTTCACATCAGGTGGCCAAAGTATTGGAGTCTCAGCTTCAGCATCAGTCCTTCCATGAATATTCAGGACTGATCTCCTTTAAGATGGATTGGTTGGATCTCTTTGCAGTCCAAGGGACTCTCAAGAGTCTTCTCCAACACCACAGTTCAAAAGCATCAATTTTTTGGTGCTCAGCTTTCTTTAAGTCCAACTCTCACGTCCATACATGACTATTGGAAAAACCATAGCTGTGACTAGATAGAACATTGTTGGCAAAGTAATATCTCTGCTTTTTAGTGTGCTGTCTAGGTTGGACCTTATTGCCAAATTCAGACTTAAATTGAAGAAAGTAGGGAAAACCACTAGACCATTCAGGTATGACCTACATCAAATCCCTTATGATTATACAGTGGAAGTGAAAAACAGATTTAAGGGACTAGATCTGATAGATAGTGTGGCTGATGAACTATGGAATGAGGTTCGTGACATTGTACAGGAGACAGGGATCAAGACCATCCCCATGGAAGAGAAATGCAAAAAAGCAAAATGGCTGTCTGGGGAGGCCTTACAAATAGCTGTGAAAAGAAGAGAAGTGAAAAGCAAAGGAGAAAAGGAAAGATATAAGCATCTGAATGCAGAGTTCCAAAGAATAGCAAGAAGAGATAAGAAAGCTTTCCTCAGTGACCAACGCAAAGAAATAGAGGAAAACAACAGAATGGGAAAGACTAGAGATCTCGTCAAGAAAATTAAAGATACCAAGGGAATATTTCAAGCAAAGATGGGCTCGATAAAGGACAGAAATGGTATGGACCTAACAGAAGCAGAAGATATTAAGAAAAGGTGGCAAGATTACATGGAAGAACTGTACAAAAAAGATCTTCACGATCAAGATAATCATGATGGTACGATCATTTGTCTAGAAGCAGACATCCTGGAATGTGAAGTCAAGTGGGCCTTAGAAAGCATCACTACAAACAAAGCTAGTGGAGGTGATGGAATTCCAGTAGAGCTATTTAAAATCCTGAAAGATGATGCTGTGAAAGTGCTGCACTCAATATGCCAGAAAATTTGGAAAACTCAGCAGTGGCCACAGGACTGGAAAAGGTCAGTTTTCATTCCAATCCCAAAGAAAGGCAATGCCAAAGAATGCTCAAACTACCACACAATTGCACTCATCTCACACGCTAGTAAAGTAATGGTCAAAATTCTCCAAGCCAGGCTTCAGCAATATATGAACTGTGAACTTCCTGATGTTCAAGCTGGTTTTAGAAAAGGCAGAGGAACCAGAGATCAAATTGCCAACATCTGCTGGATCATGGAAAAAGAAAGAGAGTTCCAGAAAAAACATCTATTTCTGCTTTATTGACTATGCCAAAGCCTTTGACTGTGTGGATCACAATAAACTGTGGAAAATTCTGAAAGAGATGGGAATACCAGACCACCTGACCTGCTTCTTGAGAAACCTGTATGCAGGTCAGGAAGCAACAGTTAGAACTGGACATGGAACAACAGACTGGTTCCAAATAGGAAAAGGAGTACATCAAGGCTGTATATTGTCACCCTGCTTATTTAACTTCTATGCAGAGTACATCATGAGAAATGCTGGGCTGGAAGAAGCACAAGCTGGAATCAAGATTGCTGGGAGAAATATCAATAACCTCAGATATGCAGTTGACACCATCCTTATGGCAAAAAGTGAAGAGGAACTAAAAAGCCCCTTGATGAAAGTGAGAGGAGAGTGAAAAAGTTGGCTTAAAGCTCAACACTCAGAAAACAAAGATCATGGCATCTGGTCCCATCATTTCATGGGTAAGAGATGGGGAAACAGTGGAAACAGTGGCTGACTTTATTTTGGGGGGCTCCAAAATCACTGCAGATGGTGATTGCAGCCATGAAATTGAAAGATGCTTACTCCTGGGAAGAAAAGTTATGACCAACCTAGATAGCCTATTCAAAAGCAGAGACATTACTTTGCCAACAAAGGTCCATCTAGTCAAGGCTATGGTTTTTCCTGTGGTCGTGTATGGATGTGAGAGTTGGACTGTGAAGAGAGCTGAGCACTGAAGAATTAATGTTTTTGAACTGTGGTGTTGGAGAAGACGCTTGAGAGTCCCTTGGACTGCAAGGAGATCCAACCAGTCCATTCTGAAGGAGATCAACCCTGGGATTTCTTTGGAAGGAATGATGCTAAAGCTGAAACTCCAGTACTTTGGCCACCTCATGCAAAGAGTTGACTCATTGGAAAAGACTCTGGTGCTGGGAGGGATTGGGGCAGGAGGAGAAGGGGACGACAGTGGATGAGATGGCTGGATGGCATCACCAACTCAATGGATGTGATTTTGAGTGAATTCGGGGAGATGTTGATGGACAGGGAGGCCTGGTGTGCTGTGATTCATGGGGTCACAGAGTCGGACACGACTGCGCGACTGAACTGAACTGAACTGAGGTTGGTCATAACTTTTCTTTCAAGGAGTAAGCATCTTTTAATTTCATGGCTACAGTCACCATCTGCAGTGATTTTCGAGCCCAAAAATATAAAGTCAGCCACTGTTTCATCTGTTTCTCCATCTATTTGCCATCAAAGTGATGGGACCAGATGCCATCATCTTAGTTTTCTGAATATTGAGTTTGAAGCCAACTTTTTCACTTTCCTCTTTCATTCATCAAGAGGCTCTTTAGTTCTTCTTCACTTTCTGCCATAAGGGTAGTGTCTCCTGCATATCTGAGGTTAATGATATTTCTCCTGCCAATCTTGATTCCAGCTTGTGCTTCTTCCAGTCCAGCATTTCTCTTGATGTACTCTGCATACAAGTTAAATAAGCAGGGTGACAATATACAGCCTTGACATACTCCATTCCTCATTTGGAACCAGTTTGTTATTTCATGTCCAGTTCTACCTGTTGCTTCCTGACCTGCATATAGATTTCTCAAGAGGTAGGTCAGGTGGTCTGGTATTCCCATCTCTTTCAGAATTTTCCACAGTTTATTGTGATCCACACAGTCAAAGGCTTTGGCATAGTCAATAAAGCAGAAATAGATGTTTTTCTGGAACTCTCTTGCTTTTTTGATGATCCAGCAGATTTTGGCTATTTGATCTCTGGTTTCTTTGCCTTTTCCAAAACCAGCTTGAACATTTGGAAGTTCACAGTTCATGTACTGCTGAAGCCTGGCTTGGAGAATTTTGACCATTACTTTACTAGCGTGTGAGATGAGTGCAATTGTGTGGTAGTTTGAGCATTCTTTGGCATTGCCTTTCTTCACTGGGTAGATTTGTCTGAAAATTTGGTCCCAGACCACATAGCACATGTCACAAAATAACACTGTTGCCTGAGTGCAAAACCTAGCCATGTCTCATATATTAATGTCAGAACTAGTTGTAAAGAGTAGGATCCTGACCCTCAAGAGGAGGACATTTGAATATTAAATAGTTTGATGATGCTTAGAACCTTGCAAGCAGTCCATCTTTCCTTATCTCTAGAAACCATCCTTCCCTTGCTTAAAGTCACTGCAATGTAAAATAATGATCTTCCCTTAAGCAACTTTTGCAATGGGATACTATTCTCAAGACCCATTCCTACTGGTTCTTACTGCCTCTGCACCCTAAAGTAGAATCCAATCCCACTGTAAGGGATGAATTGCAAGGTGTGCTCTGGGAAAGACATCCTATACACCAGAGGAATTATACACTCTTGCTAATTCTTAAGAGCAAAAACCTGGAGAACAACTGTGCAGTCAGATTCTAAGGCTAATAGCCTAAAATAGAAAATAAAATTAGATGAGGCCAAATTTGTCAATAAGGATACCCTTACTCAAGATTCCAGATAATGTTCTAGCTCCTGCAGCCAGAAATAGCTCCAACAGTGTCCTTGATTGATTGACTGAGCCTTGGATTCAACTGCTTTCATTCAATTACATCAAGATACTAAAACTTCCCTAGTATAATGAGCTTTGCATGTTCCTGTCAGTACCACAATCCATGGATTTAGGGAATGCCTCATTTATCATGAGAGTATCTCACATGACATTCTGAACAAGGAATACATTTTATAGTGAAGGGGGTGTAGCAGTGGCTTCACACACATGGAATTCACTGGCCTTGACACATCCCTCAAATGCCTTGAAAAAGGTGGCCTGATAGAATGGGTCGTTACAGACTCGGTCACAGAGTCAGATAGCAGACCATACCCTGTGAGGTGGGATACTGTCCCAAAGGATGCAATATATGCTTTAAACTGAAATAAATGGTCACTGCTCTTTCTTCTATAATCAGAACATACAGATCTGGGAACCAAGAGATGAGTACTGGCTCCATTTGCTATTATACCCATCCTCAGAGATTTGCTTACTGTCTCTGCAGTCTTGAAGGTGTTCCAAGGAGTGACTGCTTCCACAGGGAAGAGACGAGGAGACTGCCAGCTAGCTAGTAGGATTTCCCCATGTTCCTGGATCAACAGAAAATGGGGTTGATTTCAATTATCAGGGAGATATTGGGTTGCTTCCACACAGTGGAGGCAAAGAGGCCATCACAGGAGCCCAGGGATAATCTTAGATGCTGCTTATTACTTCCAAATAGAAGTAGAGAACAATCCACTAAAGGTACAGTCACTAAAGACTCAGAACCTCCAGGAATTGTGCTTTTAGTCACCCCAGCAGGTCAAGAACCCCAACCAAGTGGAGTGCTGACTAATAGCAAGGTAAAAGGGAATGGGTGGAAGAAAAAGGAAGATATAAACATGAACTGTGCTCTCATGCCCAGTGACAGAGATGATGGCTTTGTGAAGTGAAGTGAAAGTTGCTCAGTTGCAACCCCTTGGACTATATAGTCCAAATTCTCCAGGCCAGAATACTGGAGTGTGTAGCCTTTCCCTTCTCCAGGGGGTCTTCCCAACCCAGGGATCAAACCCAGGTCTCCCACCTTGCAGGCAGATTCTTTATCAGCTGAGCCACAAGGGAAGCCCAAGAATACTGGAGTGGGTAGCCTATCCCTTCTCCAGAGGATCTTCCTGACCCAGGTATCAAATTGGGATCTCCTGCATTGCAGGTGGATTCTTTACCAACTGAGCTATCAGGGAAACCCAATGATGGCTTTAGCAGCTATGAATATTTTGTTACATTTCTATCATTCTATTCTTTTTTTTTTTCTGTTCTCTTATTTTTTACACCAGGTGTCAGGGATTTTAACTTTACAGTTAAGTCAGCAGACCACCAGACTATGACAACCCACACCCAGACTTTTGGGAAGGATGCTATCAACCGGAAGCTATGCACTTGAAGCAGGTGATGACAGTGAAGTGACTTCGGGTCTCCCCTTGTTGAGAGGGTGAGAACATTTTGGCTTATATGACATGTCTTTTTTTTTTTTTTTCATTAAACATCACATTTTAATGATAAGTCCATACCTGTTCTTAAAGATTCGCTTTATTGTTTGAAATCATTCCGTTGTATGGATGCCATATCGATAGACATGTAAATAATTTCCCACCTTTTGTTTTTACAAAAAAATGCTGCCATGATATGTACACTTATGGCGGATTCATGTTGATGTTTGAAAGAAAACAACAAACTTCTATAAAGCAATTATCCTTCAGTTAAAATTAATAAATTTTTAAAATGCTGCCATGAATATCTTGTGATATTCTATTGAATTCATGTGCAAAGCATCCATCCATTGGATAAACTCCTGGAAGTAAAGTGCTGAGTGAAGGATACATGCATTTTTTTTTACTTTATTTTACTGTACAATACTGTATTGGTTTTGCCATACATCAACATGAATCCGCCACATGTGTACATGTGTTCCCAAACATGAACCCCCCTCCCACCTCCCTCCCCATAACATCTCTCTGGGTCATCACCGTGCACCAGCCCCAAGCATCCCGTATCCTGCATTGAACCTAGACTGGCGATTCATTTCTTACATGATAGTATATATGATTCAATGCCATCCTCCCAAATCATCCCACCCTCTCCGTCTCCCACAGAGTCCAAAAATCTGTTCTATATATCTGTGTCTCTTTTGCTGTCTCACATACAGGGTTATCATTACTATCTTTCTAAATTCCATGTATATATGTTAGTATACTGTATTGAGGTTTTTCTTTCTGGCTTCCTTCATTCTGTATAATCAGCTCCAGTTTCACCCATCTCATTAGAACTGATTCACATATATTCTTTTTAATGGCTGAGTAATACTCCATTGTATATATGTACCACAGCTTTCTTATCCATTCATCTGCTGATGGACATCTAGGTTGTTTCCATGTCCTGGCTATTATAAACAATGCTGCGATGAATATTGGGGTACATGTGTCTCTTTCAATTCTGGTTTCCTCGGTGTGTATGCCCAGCAGTGGGATTGCTGCGTCATAACACAGTTCTATTTCCAGTTTTTTAAGGAATCTCCACACTGTTCTCCATAGTGGCTGTACTAGTTTGCATTCCCACCAACAGTGTAGGAGGGTTCCCTTTTCTCCACACCCTCTCCAGCATTTATTGCTTGTAGACTTTTGGGTCGCAGCCATTCTGACTGGTGTGATGTGGTACCTCATTGTGGTCTTGATTTGCATTTCTCTGATAATGAGTGATGTTGAGCATATTTTCATGTGTTTGTTAGCCATCTGTATGTCTTCTTTGGAGAAATGTCTATTTAGTTCTTTGGCCCATTTTTTGATTGGGTCGTTTATTTTTCTGGAATTGAGCTGCAGGGGTTGCTTGTATATTTTTGAGATTAGTTGTTTGTCAGTTGCTTCATTTGCTATTATTTTCTCCCATTCCGAAGGCTGTCTTTTCACCTTGCTTATAGTTTCCTTTGTTGTGCAGAAGCTTTTAATTAGATCCCATTTGTTTATTTTGCTTTTATTTCCAGTATTCTGGGAGATGGGTCATAGGGGATCCTGCTGTGATTTATGTCGGAGAGTGTTTTGCCTATGTTCTCCTCTAGGAGTTTTATAGTTTCTGGTCTTACATTTAGATCTTTAATCCATTTTGAGTTTATTTTTGTGTATGGAGTTAGAAAGTGTTCTAGTTTCATTCTTTTACAAGTGGTTGACCAGTTTTCCCAGCACCACTTGTTAAAGAGATTGTCTTTAATCCATTGTATATTCTTGCCTCCTTTGTCGAAGATAAGGTGTCCATAGGTGTGTGGATTTATCTCTGGGCTTTCTATTTTGTTCCATTGATCTATGTTTCTGTCTTTGTGCCAGTACCATACTGTCTTGATGACTGTGGCTTTGTAGTAGAGCCTGAAGTCAGGCAGGTTGATTCCTCCAGTTCCATTCTTCTTTCTCAAGATTGCTTAGGCTATTCGAGGTTTTTTGGTATTTCCATACAAATTGTGAAATTTTTTGTTCTAGCTCTGTGAAAAATACCTCTGGTCACTTGATAGGGATTGCATTGAATCTGTAAATTGCTTTGGGTAGTATACTCATTTTCACTATATTGATTCTTCCGACCCATGAACATGGTATATTTCTCCATCTATTAGTGTCCTCTTTGATTTCTTTCATCAGTGTTTTATAGTCTTCTACATATAGGTCTTTAGTTTCTTTAGGTATATATATTTCTAAGTGTTTTATTCTTTTCGTTGCAATGGTGAATGGAATTATTTCCATAATTTCTTTTTCTACTTTCTCATTATTAGTGTATAGGAATGCAAGGGATTTCTGTGTGTTGATTTTATATCCTGCAACTTTACTATATTTATTGATTAGCTCTAGTAATTTTCTGGTGGAGTCTTTAGGGTTTTCTATGTAGAGGATCATGTCATCTGCAAACAGTGAGAGTTTTACTTCTCTCTTTCCAATTTGGATTCCTTTTATTTCTTTTTCTGCTCTGATTGCTGTGGCCAAAACTTCCAGAACTATGTTGAATAGTAGAGGTGAAAGTGGGCACCCTTGTCTTGTTCTTGACTTTAGGGGAAATGCTTTCAGTTTTTCACCATTGAGGATAATATTTGCTGTGGGTTTGTCATATATAGCTTTTATTATGTTGAGGTATGTTCCTTCTATTCCTGCTTTCTGGAGAGTTTTTATCATAAATGGATGTTGAATTTTGTCAAAGGCTTTCTCTGCATCTATTAAGAAAATCATATGGCTTTTATTTTTCAATTTGTTAATGTGGTGAACTACATTGATTGATTTGCGGATATTGAAGAATCCTTGCCTCTCTGGGATAAAGCCCACTTGGTCATGGTGTATGATCTTTTTAATGTGTTGTTGGATTCTGATTGCTAGAATTTTGTTAAGGATTTTTGCATCTATGTTCATCAGTGATATTGGCCTATAGTTTTCTTTTTTTGTGGCATCTTTGTCAGGTTTTGGTATTAGGGTGATGGTGGCCTCATAGAATGAGTTTGGAAGTTTACCTTCCTCTGCAATTTTCTGAAAGAGTTTGAGTAGGATAGGTGTTAGCTCTTCTCTAAATTTTTGATAGAATTCAGCTGTGAAGCCATCTGGACCTGGGCTTTTGTTTGCTGGAAGATTTCTGATTACAGTTTCAATTTCCGTGCTTGTGATGGGTCTGTTAAGATTTTCTATTTCTTCCTGGTTCAGTTTTGGAAAGTTGTACTTTTCTAAGAATTTGTCCATTTCTTCCACGTTGTCCATTTTATTGGCATATAATTGCTGATAGTAGTCTCTTATGATCCTTTGTATTTCTGTGTTGTCTGTTGTGATCTCTCCATTTTCATTTCTAATTTTATTAATTTGATTTTTCTCCCTTTGTTTTTGATGAGTCTGGCTAATGGTTTGTCAATTTTATTTATCCTTTCAAAGAACCAGCTTTTGGCTTTGTTGATTTTTGCTATGGTCTCTTTTGTTTCTTTTGCATTTATTTCTGCCCTAGTTTTTAAGATTTCTTTCCTTCTACTAGCCCTGGGGTTCTCCATTTCTTCCTTTTCTAGTTGCTTTATGTGTAGAGTTTGGTTATTTTTTTTACTTTTTTCTTGTTTCTTGAGGTATGCCTTTATTGCATGAACTTTCCCCTTAGCACTGCTTTTACAGTGTCCCACAGGTTTTGGGTCGTTGTGTTTTCATTTTCATTTGTTTCTATGCATATTTTGATTTCTTTTTCAATTTCTTCTGTGATTTGTTGGTTATTCAGAAGCGTGTGGTTCAGCCTCCATATGTCAGAATTTTTAATAGTTTTTCTCCTGTAATTGAGATCTAATCTTACTGCATTGTAGTCAGAAAATATGCTTGGAATTATTTCAATTTTTTTGAATTTATCAGGGCTAAATTTATGGCCTAGGATGTGATCTAGCCTGGAGAAGTTTCTGTGAGCACTTGAGAAAAAGGTGAAATTCATTGTTTTGGGGTGAAATGTCCTATAGATATCAATTAGGTCCAACTGGTCTATTGTATCATTTAAAGTTTGTGTTTCCTTGTTAATTTTCTGTTTAGTTGATCTATCCATAGGTGTGAGTCAGGTATGAAAGTCTCCCACTATTATTGTGTTATTGTTAATTTCCCTTTCATACTTGTTAGCATTTGTCTTACATATTGCAGTGCTCCTATGTTGGGTACATGAGGTGAGGTGAGGTGAAGTCGCTCAGTCGTGTCTGACTCTTTGCAACCCCATGGACTGTAGCCTACCAGGCTCCTACGACCATGGGATTCTCCAGGCAAGAATACTGGAGTGGGTTTCCATTTCCTTCTCCAGGGGATCTTCCCGACCCAGGGATCGAACCCAGGTCTCCCACATTGGAGGCAGCCACCAGGGACATATATATTTATAATTGCTATATCTTCTACTTGGATTGATCCTTTGATTATTATGTAGTGTCCTTCTTTGTCTCTTTTCACAGCCTTTGTTTTAAAGTTTATTTTATCTGATATGAGTATTGCTACTCCTGCTTTCTTTTGGTCTCTATTTGCATGGAATATCTTTTTCCAGCCCTTCACTTTCAGTCTGTATATGTCCCTTGTTTTGAGGTGGGTCTCTTGTAGGCAGCATATATAGGGGTCTTGTTTTTTATCCACTCAGCCAGTCTTTGTCTTTTGGTTGGGGCATTCAACCCATTTACATTTAAGGTAATTATTGATAAGTATGATCCCATTGCCATTTACCTTATTTTTTTGGATTCGGGTTTATGCACCCTTTTTGTGTTTCCTGTCTAGAGAATATCTTTTAGCATTTGTTGAAGAGCTGGTTTGGTGGTGCTGAATTCTCTCAGCTTTTGCTTATCTGTAAAGCTTTTGATTTCTCCTTTATATTTGAATGAGATCCTTGCTGGGTACAGTAATCTGGGCTGTAGGTTATTTTCTTTCATCACTTTAAGTATAGTCTTGCCGTTCCCTCCTGGCCTGAAGAGTTTCTATTGAAAGATCAGCTGTTATCCTTATGGGAATCCCCTTGTGTGTTATTTGTTGTTTTTCCCTTGCTGCCTTTAATATTTGTTCTTTGTGTTTGATCTTTGTTAATTTGATTAATATGTGTCTTGGGGTGTTTTGCCTTGGGTTTATCCTGTTTGGGACTCTCTGGGTTTCTTGGACTTGGGTGATTATTTCCTTCCCCATTTTAGGGAAGTTTTCAACTATTATCTCCTCAAGCATTTTCTCATGGTCTTTCTTTTTCTCTTCTTCTTCTGAGACTCCTATGATTCGAATGTTGGAGCGTTTCATGTTGTCCTGGAGGTCTCTGAGATTGTCCTCATTTCTTTTAATTCATTTTTCTTTTTCCCTCTCTGATTCATTTATTTCTACCATTCTATCTTCTATTTCACTAATTCTATCTTCTGCCTCCATTATTCTACTATTTGTTGCCTCCAGAGTGTTTTTTATCTCATTTATTGCATTATTCATTATATACTGACTCTTTTTAATTTCTTCTAGGTCCTTGTTAAACCTCTCTTACATCTTCTCAATCCTTGTCTCCAGGCTATTTGTCTGTGATTCTATTTTGATTTCAAGATTTTTGATCATTTTCACTATCATTATTTGGAATTCTTTATCAGGTAGATTCCCTATCTCTTCCTCTTTTGTTTGGTTTGGTGTGCATTTATCCTGTTCCTTTACCTGCTGGGTATTCCTCTGTCTCTTCATCTTGTTTATATTGCTGCGTTTGGGGTGGCCTTTCTGTATTCTGACAGTTTGTGGAGTTCTGTTTATTATGGAATTTCCTTGCTGTGGGTGGGGTTGTATCAGTGGCTTGTCAAGGTTTCCTGGTTGGGGAAGCTTGTGTCGGTGTTCTGGTGGGTGGAGCTGGGTTTCTTCTCTCTGGAGTGCAATGAAGTGTCCAGTAATGAGTTATGAGATGTTAATGGTTTTGGAGCATCTTTGATCTGCCTGTATATTGAAGCTCAGGGCTGTGTTCCTGTGTTGCTGGAGAATTTGCATGGTATGTCTTGCTCTGAAACTTGTTGGCCCTTGGATGGTGCCTGGTTTCAATGTAGGTATGGAGGCGTTTGATGAGCTCCTATCAATTAATGTTCCCTGGAGTCAGGAGTTCTCTGATGTTCTCAGGATTTGGACTTAAGCCTCCTGCTTCTGGTTTTCAGTTTTATTTTTACAGTAGTCTCAAGACTTCTCCTTCTATACCACACCATTGATAAAACATCTAGGTTAAAGATGAAAAGTTTCTCCACATTGAGGGACACCCAGAGAGGTTCACAGAGTTACATGGAGAAGAGAAGAGGGAGGGGGGAGTTAGAGGTGACCCGAATGAGCTGAGATGGAATCAAAAGAGGAGAAAGCAAGCTAGCCAGTAATCACTTCCTTATGTGCATTCCACAGTCTGGCCCACTCAGAGATGTTCACAGAGTTATACAGAGAAGAGGAGAGGGAGGAAGGAGACAGAGGTGGCCAGGAGGATAAAAGATGGGAATTAAAAGGAGAGAGACAGATCCAGCCAGTAATCAGTTCCCTAAATAGGAAAAGGAGTACGTCAAGGCTGTATATTGTCACCCTGCTTATTTAACCTATATGCAGAGTACATCATGAGAAATGCTGGACTGGAAGAAACACAAGCTGGAATCAAGATTGCCAGGAGAAATATCAATAACCTCAGATATGCAGATAACACCACCCTTATGGCAGAAAGTGAAGAGGAACTAAAAAGCCTCTTGATGAAAGTGAAAGAGGAGAGTGAAAAAGTTGGCTTAAAGCTCAACATTCAGAAAACGAAGATCATGGCATCTGGTCCCATCACTTCATGGGAAATAGATGGGGAAACAGTAGAAACAGTGTCAGACTTTATTTTGGGGGGCTCCAAAATCACTGCAGATGGTGACTGCAGCCATGAAATTAAAAGATGCTTACTCCTTGGAAGAAAAGTTATGACCAACATAGATAGCATATTCAAAAGCAGAGACATTACTTTGCTGACTAAGTTCTGCCTAGTCAAGGCTACGGTTTTTCCTGTGGTCATGTATGGATGTGAGAGTTGGATTCTGAAGAAGGCTGAGCGCTGAAGAATTGATGCTTTTGAACTGTAGTGTTGGAGAAGACTCTTGAGAGTCCCTTGGACTGCAAGGAGATCCAACCAGTCCATTCTGAAGGAGATCAACCCTGGGATTTCTTTGGAAGGAATGATGCTAAAGCTGAAACTCCTATACTTTGGCCACCTCATGCGAAGAGTTGACTCATTGGAAAAGACTCCGGTGCTGGGAGAGATTGGGGGCAGGAGGAGAAGGGGACGACAGAGGATGAGATGGCTGGATGGCATCACGGACTCGATGGACATCAGTCTGAGTGAACTCCAGGAGATGGTGATGGACAGGGAGGCCTGGCGTGCTGCAATTCATGGGGTCGCCAAGAGTCGGACACGACTGAGCCACTGAACTGAACTGAACTGAAGTGTCTCTCCACCGTCTGGAACACACAGAGACTCACAGAGTTGGGTAGAGAAGAGAAGGGGGAGAGAGGAGACAGAGGCGACCTGTTGGAGAAAAAGGAGAGTCCAAAGGAGGAGAGAGCAGTCAAACCAGGAATCTCGCTCTCAAGTAAAAATGCGTACTTGCGAAAAATGCGAAGATTGGGTTTTTGAATGTACAAAATTGATAACAAATACCAAAAAGCAAAGATTAAAAATCTGGAGTAGAGGTTGGATTTTCAAAAATACAATATTAAAGAAAAGAAGAAGAAAGAAACAAAGTCACAAGAATTATTTTTAATATATATATATGAAGTTTGCTTTAAAAATAGGGTCTTTTTTTTTGAAAAGTAATAGTAGGGTATAAAAATGAAAATTAAAGGAGTAATAGAGGACTTAAATTTTTTTAAATGTTTAGAAAAAGAAAAGAAAAAAACAAACGGACAAACAAAAAGAATGATCATAAAAATAGTAAAGATATATCTAGGACTTTCTCTGGTGGTGTTGTGGGCAGTGTGAGGTCAGTTCATTTTCGGATAGTTCCTTGGTCCGACTTATATTTCCCAAGATCTATAGGCCCCTTCCTATGTAGTCGGTGCTAACGACAGGGTTTTAATCTATTGCACCTGTCATTTCCAAGGCAGTCCCCTCTGTTTTAGCTTCTTCTGTTTGCTGGTCTCTTCAGTGTCTGATTTCTGCCCTGACACAAGGGGGGCGGTGGAGGACACTTTTTTTAAGCTCACTTGTTCAGTCGCGCTGTGGGGAGGGAGGGATGCTGCAAACAAATAACACTGGCGTGTGCTCACAGTGTCTCAGCTCCGTTGGGCCTGCCCCGGCTCACGGTGCACACAGCTCAGGCTCTAGGCTGCTCCGCCGGGCACCGTCTGAGTCCGGCCTTGGGCTGCATGCACCTCCCAGGTCTAAGCCGCTCAGGCTCAGGCACTCAGGTAGCCCTCAGAGGCGCAGACTCGATTGGGCCTGTGTTTTGTGCCCTTCCCAGGTCCGAGTAGCTCGGGTGTTTGGCGAGCGTGGTCGCTGCGACTTATCACCTCTCCCATCCCTGCTGCTCAGTTTTCTGGGTGTATAACTGGCGCACCTTCTCAGGCAGATGATGACTGTCCAGAACCCCAAGGAGTCTCAGTTAGCAAAGAAGCCTGTTTGCAGTTTGGTAGTTAATGTCTCTCTGGGGCTGCTATTGCCCTCTTCCAGCTCTTCCAGCTCTGGCTGCCTGTCACTGGAGGGGGATGGTCTGCAGCCAGCTAATTCTGTTCCATCCTTTGTTCTGTGCATGGTCCTGGTGGTGTCTTATGTTAGAGCTTTTTGCATGGTAGCTGTCCCACAGTCTGGTTTGCTAGCCCACGACATGTCTTAAGTCAGGCAGGTGAGAATGGACACCAGATTGCAAAAGAGATACAATGTGGAGGTCAACGGCCTGATTGCTTTCATAGATACTTCCAGTTCCTCCTCTGCTCTATTCTGTACTTCAGAGAACTGCATTTCTCAGGCTCTCTTTCCCCTGGCTTCTGAGTAGATGTGACCAATAGGCTATGATAGGGGAAGACTGGACAGTAGGAGGAGGGAAGAAGAAAAGGATATCTCTCCCCCTCATCCTGCTTCCTGTGGCTTCTCTCTCACAGCTGCAACTCCTGCACGGGTTCAGCTCCCATGAGACGGGCCCACCACACACATGGGTCACTCTGGCAAGAATACTGTCTCCTCACTCTGCCCCTCCAGTGTAAGGGTGCTTTTCACCTTTGTAATCAATTCCCTCTGTAAAAGCTTCTTGCTTTAAATATTTATAGGACTTTTAATTTTTTCGGTTGGACCAAAACTGATAAGAGTGTGTTTTGTTGTAATAAAAATAAGCTATAAAGATCCACAGACATAGAAAACAAACTAATGGTTAACAAAGAAGAAATGGGGACTGGGGGAGGGATAAATTAGGAGTTTGAGATGAACACATACACACTGCCATATATAAAATAGATAAATAACAAGGACCTACTGTATAGCACAGGGAACTATACTCAGTATTTTGTAATAACCTATATGGGAAAAGAATCAGAAAAGAATATATAGAGGGATATATCTGAAGCATTTCCCTGTATACCTGTAACTAATACAACATTGTAAACCAACTACACTCCAATAAAAAAATAACCTATATATTGTTTAACAACTTGTTCCTGAAACCTACAAGGTATCAGGGACACCCCTTTATTTCAGACAAACAGAATTTCTCTCTTTTTTTTTTCAGATACAGTTCACATACCATAAAATTCACCCTTCCAAAAATCTGCAAGCAATAAATGCTGGAGAGGGTGTGGAGAAAAGGGAACCCTCCTACACTGTTGGTGGGAATGCAAACTAGTACAGCCACTATGGAGAACAGTGTGGAGATTCCTTAAAAAATTGCAAATAGAACTGCCTTATGACCCAGCAATCCCACTGCTGGGCATACACACAGAGGAAACCAGAGTTGAAAGAGACACATGTACCCCAATGTTCATCACAGCACTGTTTATAATAGCCAGGACATGGAAACAACCTAGATGTCCATCAGCAGATGAATGGATAAGAAAGCTGTGGTACATATACACAATGGAGTGTTACTCAGCCATTAAAAAGAATACATGTGAATCAGTTCTAATGAGATGGGTGAAACTGGAGCCGATTATACAGAGTGAAGTAAGCCAGAAAGAAAAACACCAATACAGTATACTAACACATATATATGGAATTTAGGAAGATGGCAATGACGACCCTGTATGCAAGACAGGAAAAAAGACACAGCTGTGTATAATGGACTTTTGGACTCAGAGGGAGAGGGAGAGGGTGGGATGATTTGGGAGAATGGCATTCTAACATGTATACTATCATGTAAGAATTGAATCACCAGTCTATGTCTGACGCAAGATACAGCATGCTTGGGGCTGGTGCATGGGGATGACCCAGAAAGATGTTATGGGGAGGGAGGTGGGAGGGGGGTTCATGTTTGGGAATGCATGTAAGAATTAAAGATTTTAAAATTTAAAAAATAAAAAACTAAAAAAATAATAATAAATAAAGTTTACAACTTCCTCTATGATCCACCCCCCAGAATTCTGGAAATAAAAGCAAAAATAAACAAATGGGATCTAATTAAAATTAAAAGCTTCTGCACAACAAAGAAAACTATAAGGAAGGTGAAAAGACAGACTTCTGAATGGGAGAAAACAATAGCAAATGAAGCAACTGACAAACAACTAATCTCAAAAATATACAAGCAACCCCTGCAGCTCAATTCCAGAAAAATAAACAACCCAATCAAAAAGTGGGCCAAAGAACTAAATAGACATTTCTCCAAAGAAGACATACAGATGGTTAACAAACACATGAAAAGATGCTCAACATCACTCATTATTAGAGAAATGCAAATCAAAACCACAATGAGGTACCACTTCACACCAGTCAGAATGGCTGCAACCCAAAAGTCTACAAGCAATAAATGCTGGAGAGGGTGTGGAGAAAAGGGAACCCTCCTACACTGTTGGTGGGAATGCAAACTAGTACAGCCACTATGGAGAACAGTGTGGAGATTCCTTAAAAAATTGCAAATAGAACTGCCTTATGACCCAGCAATCCCACTGCTGGGCATACACACAGAGGAAACCAGAATAGAAAGAGACACATGTACCCCAATGTTCATTGCAGCACTGTTTATAATAGCCAGGACATGGAAACAACCTAGATGTCCATCAGCAGATGAATGGATAAGAAAGCTGTGGTACATATACACAATGGAGTGTTACTCAGCCATTAAAAAGAATACATGTGAATCAGTTCTAATGAGATGGATGAAACTGGAGCCGATTATACAGAGTGAAGTAAGCCAGAAAGAAAAACACCAATACAGTATACTAACACATATATATGGAATTTAGAAAGATGGTAATGATGACCCTGTATGCGAGACAGCAAAAGAGACACATGTGTAGAGCGGACTTTTGGACTTCGAGGGAGAGGGAGAGGGTGGCATGATCTGGGAGAATAGCATTGAAACATGTATACTATCATGTAAGAAACAAATCGCCAATTTATGTTCGATGCAGGATACAGGATGCTTGGGGCTGATACACAGGGATGACCCAGAGAGATGTTATGGGGAGGGAGGTGGGAGGGGGGTTCATGTTTGGGAACGCATGTACACCTGTGGTGGATTCATGTCAATGTATGGCAAAACCAATACAGTATTGTAAAGTAAAATAAAGGAAAATAAATAAATAAATAAATTTACAACTCAGTGGTTTTAGTATACATTGTTCACAAAGTTGTATAAACATCACCACTATCTAATTCTAGAATATTTTCATCACTTCCCTAAGAAACCCTATCTGTATTCATTAGCAGTCACCTGCTATTACTTCCCTCTCCCCAGTCCCTGGAAACTATCAACATATTTTTCATCTCTATGAACTTGCCTCTTTTTTGACATTTGATATGAATAGAATCATATAATCAATCCATGAACTTGTATGTCCAGGTTTTTACACTTAGTATAATGTTTCCAAAGCTCAACCACCTTATAGCAAGAATCAGTACATCATTTCTGTTTACAGCTGAGTAACATTCCATTATCAGAGAACGCAATGGCACACCACTCCAGTACTCTTGCCTGGAAAAATCTCATGGACAGAGGAGCCTGGTGGGCTGCCGTCCGTGGGGTCGCTAAGAGTCGGACATGACTGAGCGACTTCCCTTTCACTATTCACTTTCATGCATTAGAGAAGGAAATGGCAACCCACTCCAGTGTTCTTGCCTGGAGAATCCCAGGGACGGGGGAGCCTGTTGGGCTGCCGTCTATGGCGTCGCACAGAGGCGGACACGACTGAAGCGACTTAGCAGCAGCAGCAGCAGCAGCAGCAACATTCCATTGTATGGCTATGCCACCTTTTGCTTACCCATTCATTAGCTGATGGAAATTTGGGTTGTCCCCACTTGTGCATGTGTGCTCACGTGCTTCAGTTTTGTCCAACTCTTTGTGACCCTATGGACCATAGCCCACAGGCTCCTTTGCCCATGGGATTCTCCAGGCAAGAATACCAGAGTGGGTTGTCATGCCCTCTTCCAGGGGATTTTCCCAACCCAGGGATCAAACACATGTTTCCTGTATCTCCTGCATTGCAGGCAGATTCTTCACCTACTGAGCCACCTGGGAAGCCCAGTTTCACATTGTTGGCTACTCTGAACAATGCTGCTACAAACTTTTGTGTACAAGTTTTGTGTAGACATAGGCTTTCAGTATTATTGGTTATATCCTGCTGGGTCATATGAAAATCCTTTAACTTTTTGAGGAATTGCCAAGTGCTTCCCAAAACAGCTGTATCATTTTACATTTCTAATTCATTCTTTTTAAAATCTATGCAAAATTCCACAAAATAGCAACATAGATTTTTCCATAATTAATTCAACATTTTCCCTATTGAAATACATTCATGTTTTCTCCATTTTTCTTTTATAATCACAATTAATCACAATCATTCATGAATATCTAATTTTGTACACCTCCATAAATGTAGAGATTCTTGCACTTGAAATTACTATGTCCCTTTAATTTTTGCTTTTAATATTTTTCTCTCTTTTTTTTGCCTTTTACATTGTTTTTTAATTTTGTATTATTTCAAGTTTTGCTTTGAAATGTTAGAGTACCTCCCAAAAGTTGTTATCAATCCATACTTATCCAACAGTGTAGGAGAGAGACAATTTGTCCACCTGTCTGGTAACACTGGGTATGGTTCTGTTTTTGCCAACCTGCCAGAGGAAAAGTTTGTTTTCTTACTTTAATTGCACTGCTCTGCTCGCTAGTGGGAGTAAGCATCTTTTCAAGTACTCATATATTTATTACCCAAACATAAATAGCTAGATTGGGTGATTTCCAAAAGCCTTTGAAGCTCTAAAATCTGACTTGTGTGATTCATGCTCTGGCAAGAGGAGATGGTTATAGCAATGCTGGCTGAAGCCAGGACTGGCTTTATGGAGCATGTGATTGTTTAATTGTGTTTCACAGGTGCTGCCACAGGCCCTAATGCTCACTGATATCCTCCCGCAGGGTGCCACTGGTAGAGCCACATCTCTTTCTATTTAGCCTAGAAAAAGATGCCAGTACCTCCAGGACAGGCACAAGTCAGTACCACCAAGGAGATCAGAGCAAGTCTGGATTGACGTTAGGAACCAAGAGGGCAAACAGTCTTAGAAAAGTGAACCTGGAAGACTGAAGGACAGAACTGGCCTTCTCCTCTTTACCTAAAGCCAACTGTTTCCCAGAAGGGAGACCATATTATAATGCATTGGGCCTTGAATCTAGAGTCAGAGGATTAAGGGTCTAGTCCTGACTCACTCATGAGAGAGCTTGGGGCATTTCCATGACTCACTTTTCAAGCCTGTTAAGTGATAATATTCTCTATTATACCAAATTATTCTAAGTTCAAATAAGGGAACAAGTGAAAATACAGCAACAACAACAAAGTAGCATTCTACCTAAAGCCAGTGCTCTGGGTTCTGGCCCACAGTCCAGATGGAAGGGACTGGCAGTGTGACTCCTCCACTCGACCAGAATCCCAAAGCAACTCTTAGAAGCACACAGATTATGTAACACCCTAAATGGGAAAAGAACTTGAATAAGAACAGATACAAGAACAACTGTACTGTTCTGCTGGACACCTGAAATTAACACAGTCTTGCTAATCAACTCTACTCCACATAAAATGGTTAAAATTTTTTAAATAAAACAAAACACAAAGGTTTAAAAACATATTCATATAGCCAAAACAAACAAAAAAAAGCCACCCTGCACCCATGCTTCCCCATTCCAGAAGCCAGCACACCTGAATTCCAGCATCTATGCTAGCCTCTCTCCATCTCCTAAAAAGATGAAGACAGTCGTTTAGGGACCCAGATGGGCTTTGTTTCCATTTTGCTTATTTCTCAGGTTATCTTATTCCACCATTTTCCTCTGTTGTTCCAATCATTTATCAAGCTCGTCCACATTTCCTTGTAAATGTCAAATTAAGTGGTGGGTAAACTTGGAAGGCAGCTGGCGGGCTGACCCAGCTGTGTGCCAGAAACAGTCAACCATCCAAGTAGAGTTCACACTCTCCAATCCATAATTTCTCAAAGGGATGACATTTTCCTGGCCCCTTGACATCTAGATGTGACCAGATGACCAGTTTTCACCCATGGAATTCAAGTTAGAATCATGTATCTCATTTCCTAATCAGAGGTTTTTAAAAGTGGGAGTACCTGCTTCACATTCCCTTTCATCTTCTGCCAGTTGGATGCAGATGACAACAGGGCCTAGAGAATGGCTGAGCCATATGATAAAAGGAGCCTGGATACCTGTGTTGAGGAAAGCTGACTTTCCTTGACTATTACATAAGTGGGAAGTCAAATTCTATTATTTAATTTTGAAGTCTACTTACTTTAGCAGCTACTATTACTTTAACATCCTGCCTGAAAACATTTCAACAACATGACCATTATAATAAACCAGGTAACAGCAAACCTCATGTAATTCCCAATAGACACCTTCCTTAGAGCCTAGAAGTTTCATCAAACAGAAAGCTCATTAAATTATCCTCATGTCATAGGAGTTCAATTCCATCATACCTTGCAATTCTTGGCTTATACTTTGAAAAGCTCTGAAGCATGAGAAACAGATGTTTAACAACAAAAAATTACAACATACTGATTGTGTGTTACTGAAAATTATCAGGAAGTATGAAAGATTCAAAGAAATATTGTAAGAATAAGATTAGTCTTGTCCAGGAGCTTAGAGTTTAAATGGGAAGAAAAGATGCTCACAGAAAAGACTTTAGGATTGTATATCTGGTTAGTACCTAATAGGTGGTCTAGGGCTTTTCACGGAGAAGGCAATGGAACCCCACCCCAGTACTCTTGCCTAGAAAATCCCATGGATGGAGGAGCCTGGTAGGCTGCAGTCCATGGGGTCGCTAAGAGTCAGACAGGACTGAGCAACTTCTCTGTCACTTTTCACTTTCATGCATTGGAGAAGGAAATGGCAACCCACTCCAGTATTCTTGCCTGGAGAATCCCAGGGATGGGGGAGCCTGGTGGGCTGCCATCTATGGGGTTGCATAGAGTCGGACACGACTGAAGTGACTTAGCAGTAGCAGTAGCAGGGCTTTTCAAGAGGGTGAGATCACTTTTACTGGGGCGAGGGAAAATAAGGTAAAGCTTCATGGAGGATGAAATTTGAGCTACGGCTTACAAGTTGTGTGGAATAAACTTTTAGAATCATACACAACAGCCAATAGAAATTAAACAAACAAGTTAAATTACTGTTAGATTCTAGAAATCTAGGTTTTGAATGCCAGGCCAAGGAAGTTGGACATCATTATAAAGGCAGAAAGGAGCTGATAATTTTAGGTCCCACTTAATTCCTAGAATTTTCTAGCTAAATATATGACTTCCCACAGCAAAAATCATGACAGTTCTCTATTCTTTTCAGATATATTCCAAGCCTCCTTGATTTCCCTATAGCCTATTTTCCTGGCCCCTAAATTTTAGTTATTGCCACCTCCGCATTTTTATTCCGTCCCTATGTACCACTTGTATATTTGTTATTTAAATTTTTCCTAAGTCTACTTCTAACTGACTCCTAAGCAAAAATAATTAAATTACAGGGTAGACATTGAGTTCAGTTCAGTTCAGTCACTCAGTCATGTCTGACTCTTTGTGACCCCATGAATCGCAGCATGCCAGGCCTCCCTGTCCATCACCAACTCCTGGAGTTCACTCAGATTCACATCCATCGAGTCCGTGATGCCATCAAGCCATCTCATCCTCTGTCGTCCCCTTCTCCTCCTGCCCCCAATCCCTCCCAGCACCAGAGTCTTTTCCAATGAGTCAACTCTTTGCATGAGGTGTCCAAAGTACTGGAGTTTCAGCTTTAGCAACATTCCTTCCAAAGAAATCCCAGGGTTGATCTCCTTTAGGATGGACTGGTTGGATCTCCTTGCAGTCCAAGGGACTCTCAAGAGTCTTCTCAAACACCACAGTTCAAAAGCATCAATTCTTCGGCGCTCAGCCTTCTTCATAGTCCAACTCTCACATCCATACATGACTACTGGAAAAACCATAGCCT
The DNA here is from genome assembly GCF_042477335.2 of Ovis canadensis. Classification (NCBI taxonomy): domain Eukaryota; kingdom Metazoa; phylum Chordata; class Mammalia; order Artiodactyla; family Bovidae; genus Ovis; species Ovis canadensis. The sequence continues at coordinate 26,225,416 of NC_091260.1, forward strand.
TGACTAGACAGACCTTAGTCGGCAAAGTAATGTCTCTGCCTTTGAATATGCTATCTAGGTTGGTCATAACTTTTCTTCCAAGGAGTAAGCATCTTTTAATTTCATGGCTGCAGATGTTGGGTAAAATTTTTTCCACTACATAGTCAAATAAACACTTGCCCATTAAAATTTTTAAAGTTTGCCATCTACATATTCTCAGTTACCATTAATGGTTTACAGATTACACTTGGACAAACATGGTTCCTCTCTGAATCATCACACATCTTCTCTCTTGGGTTCCAACTTATCACTTATCTTTCCATATTCACATTCCCCCAAGGCAGATTTTTTTGTCCATTTTGGATTTAATAACTGATAAGTAATGTTGCCATGCTGCTGCTGCTGCTGCTGCTAAGTCAATTCAGTCATGTCTGACTCTGTGAAACCCCATAGACAACAACCCACCAGGCTCCCCCATCCCTGGGATTCTCCAGGCAAGAACACTGGAGTGGGTTGCCATTTCCTTCTCTGATGCATGAAAGTGAAAAGTGAAAGTGAAGTCGCTCAGTCATGCCCAACTCTTAGCAACCCCATGGACTGCAGCCTACCAGGTTCCTCTGTCCATGGGATTTTCCAGGCAAGAGTACTGGTGTGGGGTGCCATTGCCTTCTCCGAATGTTGCCATAGGCAATACTAAAGTCTTAATTGTTCAACAAAACAAGAGTCTATTCCTTGCTCAGAACACATATGGGACAGCCCTCCTCCACCTTGTACCTAAATCATCTGGGAAAATGGACTACAGGGTCACCATGGGCAGGAAAAGAGAAAGCGATTGAATGGATTCATTGAAGGGCCAGGCCTGGAAGTAGCCTGTATCACGTCTGTCTATATACCACTGGCCATGTAGCCCCAACGCAACTTCAAGGGAAACAGAAAAACAGCCATTCTCACAGATTATTGGGGAGCACTTAGGGTCTCCCCAACCTAGTCTCCAAACTAGGTGTTCGGTTTAGTCGCTCAGTCATGTCTGACTCTTTGCGACTCCATGAATCACAGCACACCAGGCTTCCCTGTCCATCACCAACTCCCAGAGTTCACTCAAACTCACATCCGTCGAGTCAGTGATACCATCCAGCCATCTCATCCTCTGTCATCCCCTTCTCCTCCTACCCCCAATCCCTCCCAGCATCAGAGTCTTTTCCAATGAGTCAGCTCTTCGCATAAGGTGGCCAAAGTATTGGAATTTCAGTTTCAACATCAGTCCTTCCAACGAACACCCAGGACTGATCTCCTTTAGGATGGACTGGTTGGATCTCCTTGCAGTCCAAGGGACTCTCAAGGGTCTTCTCCAACACCACAGTTCAAAAGCATCAATTCTTCGGCACTCAGCTTTCTTCACAGTTCAACTCTCACATCCAGACATGACTACTGGAAAATCCATAGCCTTGAATAGACGGACATTTGTTGGCAAAGTAATGTCTCTGCTTTTGAATATATTGTCTAGGTTGGTCATAACTTTCCTTCCAACGAGTAAGCCTCTTTTAATTTCATGGCTGCAGTCACAATCTGCAGTGATTTTGGAGCTCCCCAAAAATAAATTCTGACACTGTTTCCACTGTTTTCCCATCTTTTTGCCATGAAGTGACGGGACCAGATGCCATGATCTTTGTTTTCTGAGTGCTGAGCTTTAAGCCAAATTTTTCACTCTCCTCTCACTTTCATCAAGAGGCTCTTTAGTTCTTCTTCACTTTCTACCATAAGGGTCGTGTCATCTGCATGTCTGAGGTTATTGATATTTCTCCCAGCAATCTTGATTCCAGCTTGTGCTTCTTCCAGCCCAGCATTTCTCATGATGTACTCTGCATAGAAGTTAAATAAGCAGGGTGACAGTATACAGCCTTGATGTACTCCTTTTCCTGTTTGGAACCAGTCTGTTGTTCCATGTCTACCTGTTGCTTCCTGACCTGCATACAGGTTTCTCAAGAGGCAGGTCAGGTGGTCTGGTATTCCCATCTCTTTCAGAATTTTCCACAGTTTATTGTGATACACACAGTCAAAGGCTTTGGCATAGGTGTACTGACCTAGAAAGCCCCTGGATCACTGCTCCAAAACTGTCCCCAGGACAGGCCAGAGTATCTCAGAATTAAAAGACCAAATGCATTTGCTTAACTGGGCAGGTATTTTTTCATCAAAATAGTCACTGAGGAATTCAAGAAACCAAGCCTAGCATTCATTCTCTCTTGTCCTTCCCTCATTATGATGAAGGGCAAATAGAGGACCACAACACTTCTCCATTTTGACTGGACTTGCCTTTCATTCTCCATATTGGAGTTTGAAAGTAGAGGCTGTATTAATTTTCTTTTGCTGCTATAACAAATTGAAAGTTTGGTGGTTTAAAGAACACAGACTTATCTCCTTACACTTCTGTAGCTAAGGCATCTAAAATGGATCTTAGTGGGCTAAAATCAAGGGTCAGCAAAACTGATTCCCTTTCTATAAGATCTACAGGAAGATCTGTTCCCTTGACTTTTCCACCTTCCAGCGGCCACCCACACTCCTTGGCTCATGGTCCCCTTCCAACTTCAAAGCAGAAACACTGCATGACTCATTCTCATATCTTATCACTCTGACATGGACTCTCCAGCCTCCTCTGTCCACTTAGGACAATTGTGATTGTGTTGAGACGATGAGGATAATTCAAGCTGATCTCCCCATCTTAAAGTCAGCGATTAGCAACTTAATTCCATCTGTATCTCCTTTGTGGTGGTGCTCAGTCGCTCAATTGTGTCCAATTCTTTGTGACCCCACAGACTATAGCCCACCAGGCTCATCTGCCCATGGAATTTTCCAAGCAAGAATATTGGAAGGAGTACCATTTCCTGTTCCAGGTTATCTTCCCAACCCAGGGATTGAACCTGAGTCTCTTGTGTCTCCTGCATTACAGGCAGATTTTTTACTAGTAGCACCACCTGGGAAGCCCATTTGCCTTGTAACAAAGCACATTCACAGGTCCTGGGAATTAAGACTCAGACCTCTTTGTTGAGGGGATTATTCTACTTACCATAGAGAGCCACAAGCCATGGGTTTTATTAGTCTAGTGTTTTCCTTTTCTCTTTAAAAAATATTTTTTAGAAATTTAGGTTAAAGATTTTTTGAGAAGTTTTGTGTATTTTTAACCTATCCACACCTAGAAACCTCAGGGGCTTTCCAGGTGGAGGTAGTGGTCAAGAACACACCTGCCAATGCAGGAGACACAAGAGATGTGGGTTTGATCCCTGGGTCAAGAAGATCCCCTGGAGGAGGGAATGGCAACCCACTCTAGTATTCTTGCCTGGAGAATCCCATGGATAGAGGAGCCTGGTGGGCTACAGTCCATGGGGTCGCAAGGAGTGGAACATGACTGAAGCGACTTACCATGCATACATGCAGAGATGTCAGCCATCTAGAAACAAGGACCTGGATTTCCTCATCAAAACAAAGGCTGGTGCCCAGAGTGACTCCCCGTTTAAAAGGGACATGAAGCTCCCAGGCTGCTGTAGTCTCCACCTCTTCCCAGTGCCACTCACTCCTGGCCCACTTCAGGCTATGTGACCGGCCTCACACCTTAAATTTGCAAATTCTGACCAGTGGATCACACACTATCATTTTACCCTCTGTTCTGGACTTCAGGTGTTGGACTTCCAGCTGTTGGCAGCAGGTCCTCCCATTTGGAATTCTTCCATCTGCACAAAGGTGTCATGGCAGCCCTCTCTTCTCACTCCAGAAAGTAAACAAGGCCTGCGGCATGGAAGGGGGTGTGGTGTGGCTGGATGATCACAGGCGTTTGAAAGCCCCTCTTGTGGGCCACTACATCATAAATCCCCTCAAGAAGCAGGAACCGAAGTGCATATTGGAGCAAGGGACAAAGTTTTAATTTGCTGTCGCTCCATCAACACCCACCCCCTCTTCCTTTTTCTCTTCAGTCCTTGCTGCAAGCTCTCTTCTAATGAATTTCTTTCCTCTGACAGCAGGCCGGCTTCTGGCTCCCAGCCAAGCGGCACATTGCCTTTCATTGTCCTCGTGGGCTTAAGTGAAGGGCATCTCACTCCGTTTCACTTGCAGATGTTCACGGATGTGGCGCTGGCGTTAATAACACTGCTGGCTCGACCATTCCATCTTCATCAGTGGCCACGCATCAGGCACAGATGATAAGCTGCCTGGGCTGCTGGGGAGATGAACTCTATTACCCGGGTCAGGCTGCAGGGCCTCTGCCCCAAATACCTGAAAATCACGTTAGCCCAGCAAAATCTCTTGCATCACACTGACAGTGGGTAGAATAAAGAGACCTTAAAGCTCTAAATTGTGTTGAAATTCTTACAGATGTCATGACAGCAAGAGACAAAGGCAGTAACTTTGTCACTGAGTCCAGTCAGTGTTTTCCCAATCTCTGTCATTTGAGCTCCACTTTGCAGTTTTGGCCATTGCTGCATAATACCTATAATTTTATTCATTTAATATTTCCCTTAAATCAACTCTATTGATTTGCTTTTCTTTAGCCCTATCCTAAGTCATAATGATCATAAAATTGGAGCTGAGATGTGCTCATTTTACCTCTTTAAAATACACATTACAGTTTGAATGTTTATTTAATTCATTAAAATTAGGATATTAATATTAAAATAAGAAATGTTGACCCATATATCATCTAAAGTTATCTTACGTGCTCTTCACTGGATGCAAACCATACCATGTTGCAGAAACCACAGATCTAATCCATCCTTCCAGCTCAGAACAGAATTTCACCTGAGTTAAATGATCAGGTTCAGTTCCGTTCAGTTGCTCAGTCATGTCCAACTCTTGGCGACCCCATGAATCGCAGCACGCCAGGCCTCCCTGTCCATCACCAACTCCCGGAGTTCATTCAAACATATGTCCAACGAGTCGGTGATCCATCCAGCCATCTCATCCTCTGTCACCTCCTTTGCCTCCTGCCCCCAATCCCTCCCAGCATCAGAGTCTTTTCCAATGAATCAACTCTTCCCATGAGGTGGCCAAAGTACTGGAGTTTCAGCTTTAGCATCATTCCTTCCAAAGAAATCCCAGGACTGATCTCCTTTAGGATGGACTGGTTGGGTCTCCTTGCAGTCCAAGGGACTCTCATGAGTCTTCTCCAACACCACAGTTCAAAAGCATCAATTCTTCAGTGCTCAGCTTTCTTCACAGTCCAACTCTTACATCCATACATGACCACAGGAAAAACCATAGCCTTGACTAGACGGACCTTTGTTAGCAAAGTAATGTCTCTGCTTTTGAATATGCTATCTAGGTTGGTCATAACTTTTCTTCTAAGGAGTAAGCATCTTTCAGTTTCATGGCTGCAGTCATCATCTGCAGTGATTTTGGAGACCAAGAAAATAAAGTCTGACACTGTTTCCACTGTTTCCCCACCTATTCCCTATGAAGTGATGGGACCAGGTGCCATGATCGTTTTCTGAATGTTGAGCTTTAAGCCAACTTTTTCACTCTCCTCTTTCACTTTCATCAAGAGGCTCTTTAGCTCCTCTTCACTTTTTTTTTAAGGGTGGTGTCATCTGCATATCTGAGGTTATTGATATTTCTCCCAGCAATCTTGATTCCAGCTTGTGCTTCTTCCAGCCCAGTGTTTCTCATGATGTACTCTGCATATAAATTAAATAAGCAGGGTGACAGTATACAGCCTTGATGTACTCCTTTTCCTATTTGGAACGAGTCTGTTGTTCCATGTCCAGTTCTAACTGTTGCTTCCTGACCTGCATATAGGTTTCTCAAGAAGCAGGTCAGGTGGTCTGGTATTCCCATCTCTTTCAGAATTTTCCACAGTTTATTGTGATCCACACAGTCAAAGGCTTTGGCATAGTCAATAAAGCAGAAACAGATGTTTTTCTGGAACTCTCTTGCTTTTTCAATGATTTAGAGGATGTTGGCAATTTGATCTCTGGTTCCTCTGCCTTTTCTAAACCCAGCTTGAACATCTGAAAGTTCACGGTTCACGTATTGCTGAAGCCTGGCTTGGAGAATTTTGATCATTTATTAGCATGTGAGATGAGTGCAATTGTGCAGTAGTTTGAGCATTCTTTGGCATTGTGTTTCTTTGGGATCGGAATGAAAACTGACCTTTTCCAGTCCTGTGGCCACTGCTGAGTTTTTCAAATTTGCTGGCATGGTATACTGAGTGCAGCACTTTCATAGCATCATCTTTCAGGATTTGAAATAGCTCAACTGGAATTCCATTGCCTCCACTAGCTTTGTTTGTAGTGATGCTTTCTAAGGCCCACTTGACTTCACATTCCAGGATGTCTGGCTCTAGGTGAGTGATCATACCATCATGATTATCTGGGTCATGAAGATCTTTTTTGTACAGTTCTTCTGTGTATTCTTGCCACCTCTTCTTAATATCTTCTGCTTCTGTTAGGTCCATACCATTTCTGTCCTTTATTGAGCCCATCTTTGCATGAAATGTTCCCTTGGTATCTCTAATGTTCTTGAAGAGATCTCTAGTCTTTCCCATTCTGTTGTTTTCCTCTATTTCTTTGCATTGATCACTGAAGAAGGCTTTCTTATCTCTTCTTGCTATTCTTTGGAACTCTGCATTCAGATGCTTATATCTTTCCTTTTCTCCTTTGCTTTTCTCCTCTCTTCTTTTCACAGCTATTTGTAAGGCCTCCCCAGACAGCCATTTTGCTTTTTTGCATTTCTTTTCCATGGGGATGGTCTCGATCCCTGTCTCCTGTACAATGTCACAAACCTCATTCCATAGTTCATCAGGCACTCTGTCTATCAGATCTAGCCCCTTAAATCTATTTCTCACTTCCACTGTATAATCATAAGGGATTTGATTTAGGTCATACCTGAATGGTCTAGTGGTTTTCCCTACTTTCTTCTATTTTACCCTTGTACTATTCTCTAGGTTCTCCAGGTAAAGTTTCCAAAATCCTGACAGTACTGATGCTGTAAGGTACCAAAATCACTGAGAATTCCTTTCTTATATCTCACCTAAATATTTCCCTCTGTAGTTGATAGTGGCAGAACCTGGAAATCTAGTGAAACTGTTAGTTGCTCAATGGTGTCCAACTCTTTGCAACCCCATGAACCACAGCCCGCCAGAATCTTCTGTCCATGGAATTCTCCAGGCAAGAATACTGGAGTGCATTGCCATTCCCTTCCCCAGGGGATCTTCCCCATCCAGGAATCAAACCTAATCTTCTGCACTGAAGGCAGATTCTTTACCGTCTGAGCCACCAGGAAAGCACCAAATCTAGACCACTCAGCAAATGGCTCTAGAAACAGTCCATCTCCTTAAATGCAGCAATTCCTAAGTGGCATGACAGAAACCAGCTTGGAGCCTTAGCCTCGAAGTTCAGAGATGGACATGGGCCACATTTTAGAGGTGGACAGTTAAGAAAAGAAGCAAGTTAAGAAAAGTAGTGTGAGTAGGTGAGGTGAACTGAACAACTATATCCTAGAGCAGAGGTCAGCAAACATTCTCCTGAAAAAGCTAGAAATCAAGTGTTTTGCACTTTGCAGGACAGATGGTCTCTGCCATAACCTGCTCACTTCCATCAGTGTAGTGGAAAGGCAGCTATGGACAGTACATAAACAAGCGGGTGTAGCTGTGTTCCAATAAAACTTTATTTACAAAAACAGAAGGAGGCCATAGTTTGCTGACTCTAATTTTAGTTAGTGGTTGATTGATGAGATTCACTCAACACAGATGGAAAATTCTCCTAGAGTATTAATCAAGTTTTTTCAGAGTAACCAATAGTGCATATATTTTTTATACTTACATTATTATAAATTTCATAGGTATAATTATAAATCTAATTATATATATACATACATATTATTTATATATGTATGCAAATATGTATAATTTGGGCTTCCCTTGTGGCTCAGATGGTAAATAATTCACCTGCAATGTGGGAGACCTGGGTTTGATCCCTGGGTTGGGAAGATCCCCTGAGGAGTGCATGGCTACCCACTCCAGTATTCTTGCCTGGAGAATCCCCATGGTCAGAGGAGCCTTGTGGGCTTGGGGTGGCAAAGAGTTGGACATGAATTTATATATATATGATTTAGATGTTTAAAAACATGTAATTTATGCATATAGAAAAACAAAATGCATATATGTATAAGCCATAGAAAGTGAAAGAAAGAAAGAAAATGAAGTCACTCAGTCATGTCCAACTCTTTGCAACCTCATGGACTTTAGCCTACCAGGCTCCTCTGTCCATGGGATTTTCCAGGCAAGAATACTGGAGCAGGTTGCCATTTCCTTCTCCAGGAGATCTTCCCGACCAAGGGATTGAACCCCAGTCTCCCACATTGTAGGTAGACACTTACTGTCTGAGCCACTATAGATGTAAAGTTAGAGAGAGAATTATTATAAGAAATTAACCCACATGATTATGGAAACAAGTCCCAAGATCTGCAAAGTGTCAGCAAGCTAGTGACCTAGGAAAACTGTCAATTTAGTTTTATCAGAGTCTAAAGGCCTAAGAACCAGAAGAGCCAATGGTTTTCAGCCTGAAAGCTGGCAGACTGGAGACCCAGGAAGAACTAACATTCCAATTGTAGTCCAAAGACTGAAGTGGGGAGAATTCCCAATATCTGAGCCCAAAGACAATTAGGCAAGAAGAATTCTTTCTTATTCAGAGGAGGTCAGCCTCTTTTTTCTATTCAGACCTTGAACTAATTGGATAATGTTCACTCACATTGGTTAGGACAATCTGCTTTACTCGGTCTGCAGATTTTAATGTTAGTCTCATCCAAAAACAACCTGACAATCACACCTAAAATAACATTTAACCAAATATCTGGGTACCCATGGTCCAATCAACTTGACACACAAAATAAACCACCACCCTGGCAAGGTTCTGTCCTTGGCCCTAGGGCTGGAAGTTGTCAGACGAGGATGAAGGCCCAGATTTGCAGTGAAGGCAGAGCTGAAAAACAAGTTGGATGTGAGATACTTGTTAAACTGCTGAAAAAGTCTAAGGAGAGACACAACTTATGAAATACAAGGCTGTCAAAGCTGGACAAAAGCTTCAAGATCACAAAGCCCAAAGCCTTCAGTTTTCAGATAAGAAAGCTAAGCTTTAGACAGGTCTAAAACAAAGTGACATACAGGTTGAAGAAGAAATTATACACCACAAGTTTTTTAATTAATTGCAGAAATAGAGAACAGGAGAGATTTGACTAGACTATATGTGGTCCACAAGCAATAATAAAACTAGGAGTTTAGTTAAAACAGCCCAGTGAGAGTTAACAGAATGATGCAAGTCCCAACGATGATTTTGCAGCTTCAACATGGTTCAATGGAAGAAAGATGTTCCAATTAAGGGAAATAATGCTTCTGCATTGCTTTGCCCTGGCAAACTGCTCCTGAAGTATTGCTTCCAACTGGGGACCACACATTTTTCCTTTCACAGGATTACTACTAGGGAGGACCAAGACCCTCACTCAGAGAGCATCCTCCATGGCCAGGCCAGGACGAGAGCTGGGCATTTCTAGTTGTTGCCATTGTTTAGTCACTAGATTGTGCCCAATTCTTTGCAACCCCATGGACTGTAGCCCACCAGGCTCCTCTGTCTATGGGATTTCCAAGGCAAGAATATCAGAGTACATTGCCATTTCCTTCTCCAGGAGATATTCCCGACCCAGGGATCGAACCTTCATCTCCTGCATTGGCAGGTGGAGTCTTTTCCAGTGAGCCACCAGGGAAACCCAGGCATTTCTGGTACACTCATAATAATAACCTGCTAAGACTATTTTAATATAGAAATACAACCATTTTGTGTTTCTTCCTTTTCTTCACTGCACTAGGTAGTACAAGTTTAAGCCCCACTTCAATCACTCTTTGTGAGCTAGTTCCATTGACTGGAACTCTTGTACCCAGAAGTCTGGGAGCAAATTAAAGAGAAGTTGTCCAAGAAGATAGAGAGACCTCTACCCAGCAGAAGCAGGTGGACAGAGCACCATGAATGGGTACCACTTGAGGATCCAAGTGGGAGCCTCCATTCAAGTGAGCAGCATCCATCACCATCCTCAGAGACTGCTGATCAGTCCCCGAGAAAGATTCCATGGGAACTTCACTTCACTGAAGACCACCCAGCATGTGGTCAAGATTTTTCTTGGTTTTCTTCTGATTTTCACTGGCCATCATAGGAGTTGGGAAGGACCCACACATGCCTGCAACAATGGGGAACAATCTGAACCAGTGGAGAATGCCCAAGCTTGCCCAATAATAACTCGCCCACTACAGCACTTTATCCCCATTTTCAGATGATGATGCTGATCCAGAGTTAATGTATCAGTATATTAGAACCCTCATTTGACTCAAAGCCTTTGCTTTGTCCACTATATGATACTCTCTTGATGGATGGAGTAAGTCCACACAAGAGCATCTAAGACACTGAAAATGCAGAGCCTAGAGGAGACTTCAGAGTAGAGGCAGGCAGGGAAGAAACTGGTATCTCCCTTTGAATATTTAAAGTGTTATTATCTGAAAAGTAAACTGTTCTCTGTTATTCCACGAGTGGACCTTGAATCAGCCGGAAGTCACAAGGAGCTAAAGTTCAGCTGATGGCACTAGAGCGACCCAATAGGCAGTGGACTTCCTCCCGGAGCAGTCACATATCTGTCACTGGATATATACAAGCAGGTGCTGAGTGAGTAGGTCAGGGATGTGGAACACTGAGTAGGAGATTGGGTTTTGCTCTCTGTAGTCTTGCCTTACAGTAAGATTCTATGAAGCCAAGAAGGCAGGAATTTGGCAGAAACTCTCAACTGTGACCTTATTCCTGGCCCCATGGTCCATGCTTCTGCTCACACAAAGCTGCCAAAGTTCCTCATCACCCAGCTATCCTTGGGAGACGCCCCCTGCCTTCACTCTCTGGATTAGTGCATCAGCCCCAATCCCCACTGCTCCAAGAGCTTGTAAGAATGTGTCTTAATCCAAGCTTCCGCTTGAAACTTCTGCTGCCTGACCCACATACTTCAGAGGGCCCTTTAATACCAGAGCCTGAGGGAAAGCAGATGTCATGAGGCAGAAGGTCAAGGCATATCCAGCAGGAAATTTCTGGCCCCAGAAGGCCCTCGTTAGGTTAACGATATTGATTCTTCATCAGACCTCACTGTCCTTTTCAAGTATGACTTGTGTGTTCCATGAAGCAGGTCAGGGAGAGAGGACACACACACGAAATCTACCCGCCTGTTGAGTCAGAGTGTGGAGAGAGCCTCGGGAGTGGTGGAGGCTGGAGGGGATTGTTGGAGGGGCTGCTGGGAGAGGGAGGTTCCACCTAAGAGAGGATGAGGGCATGTGAGGGCAAGAGTGGAGAAGGGTGTTAGTGGCTGAAGGCTCTGGGAAATGACCTCTGACCCTGGGGTCAGAGGGTGATGGAATGTCCACACCATCAATGTGTGTAGAGACTTAACCTCCTTGGGCCTGACACTTCCAGAGCTCTAAACTCACTTCAGAATGGGAGAAATGGCAAAGGAGGGCCTCTCCCTTTTCTCTGGAAAAGCAGCCTCTCACACACCACATCACTGCATCCATGTAATATGGGAATCAAGAGACATGGCTGCAAGGATAGCTGTGGGGCATGGGACGCCCGGCTGCGCCACCTTGGAAGGCATTTTACAACTCTGGGGCTCGGCCCAAACATGCAGGGGGAGGGGCTGGACCTCTGTGGTCCATCGCAGGGTGACAAGCAGATTCTGAGATCCTAGCATTCCTTAGATCTAGAATCCCTAGGCCCATGGTACCTAACACACATCAGCCTTCCTGAGGGCTGGTGAGAATGTCTGAACAGGAAACCCAGATCAATATTTTCACTTGAGTAGTTTACTTTTAAAACAAAATTAGAAAGGAAAGAAGATTCAGGAATGGGCCAGGCTAAGGCAGAGGTGGCTAGGCATTCATCTAGCTGTGTTAGGGCCATATTCCCCCACTGTCTGTTCTCAGGGAACAGAAAACTGCTTCCCAGTGGTAAAGGACCGGAGCAGGATGGTGTGAGGCCCCAAAGGTGCTGAGCTGAGGAGAGGAAGACAGCAGGGTTCATGGTGGTTTCAGCCCCAGGAGGGGGGAGACCAAGGACCCAGCTGTGCAGTCGCTGCAACTCTGGGAAACACATGGAACCGAACACTGGGTCATGCGGGTTTTACAGTTTGTTCCTGAAAGGGACCACCAGCATCCCAGATGCTGTTTCAAAAGGTGCCAGTTAATGGCCATAAATGAAACTGTTCCAAACAGCCCATCTGTCACCCAATTTTTACAGATATCTAATTCTGTTCACATGCTATTCCCAAGGGGAATGGTGACACAGAGCTGTTTGCCCACCACGAATCTGTCCATTTGAATGATTAATGAATTTCTCATGTCAAGTACATAGAGACGGCTGGGACCGTGGAGTGCCCTGGGAGACCTGCCTTCAGAGAAGCTAGTTAGCTCTGGTGCAGGGCTACAGCCTCCTTCCCCTCTTCCTTCAGCAAACCCTCTCCAATGCGGGTGATGGAGCAGAACTTCTCCATGGGGAGTTTTCCCCACAGTCAGAATATCCGGGAAAGAAATGACAAGGAAGTTAGAAAGAGAGGCTGCTCCCCATCTACCGTCCAGAGCACAGGATCTCTGTCTCCTGGCCTTCCACTGCTCCTCCCTGCTCCCTGTCCCTTCTTCACTTTGGTTTCCAAATTTGAGCCTCCCTCTGCTTTCCCCAGACCTCTTCCTGCCTCATCTGAGGAACAGCAAAGGCAGCATATGGCAGCCACCCCATCACCTCTCTGACTGCTGATCTAAGGTCCTGCTTAGCTCAGCCGTGTCATGAGCATCAAATCTTTCAGCCGAATATAAATGTCTGTATTATTATAAGGAACCAGTTGTCTCTTAGACTCATACTCTTTTCAGTAATTATGAGGAAGAAATGTTTTCTTCCATTTTTGGTTTCCTCTGTAATTTTTTCCACCCACTGGACCACTACTGAAATAGTACCATTGTATTCATACTTCTGTTCCTTGAATTTTCCTACTTAATGATATATGCTGGAATTGTTCCCTGTAAGATCAATAGAAGTAAATCAACAGTTTTGGCCCAGTCTTGTTCATAGCTGCAGAGTATTTCACTTTATACTAGAATTTATTACATCAGTTTCATATACCTATCTATTTAGGTTGTTTCCAGGCTTTTGTTATTTGACACAATGCTACTCTTAATATGTATATATATTTCAGCACATGTTCAAGTATATCCATAAGGATACATTCCTGGAAGTGGAATTGCTCCATCAAAGGGCATATTCATCTAACATTTGTATACATGCAATTCAGGAGACCTGGATTTGATTCCTGGGTCAAGAAGATCCCCTGGAGAAGGGAATGGCTACCTACTCCAGTATTCTTGCCAGGAAAATCCCATGGACAGAGGAGTCTGGCAGGGCTACAGTCCATGGGGTCGTAAAGAGTCAAACACGACTGAGCAACTAACACTTTCTTTCATAGCTAGGTAGAGTACATCATAAATATAAATCTTATTCAATAGCTTACAGAACTAAACTTTAGAAGTTAACAAGTAAAAAGTAGCAATCCTTTGGGAGGAGCTGCATATACACTCTACACATCTTTTTACCTACCCCAGATATTTTAGTTACAAGGTGTTTGTGTTACAGAATGGCAGCTGAAGCTCCAGCCATTTTGTCCAGCTTCCAAGCAATAGCAAAAAGGATAGGGAGTGTTCCTCTGATGGGTCAGCTTCCTTTAAGGAGCCACTTCAGTTCTATTCAATTTTTTGCTTACATTTCACTGTCCATAATTTAGTTCTACAGTCATCTCTAGCTATAATGTAGTCTTTCAGTTGGGTGATTTTCTGTCCCCAAAATAGGCTTCTCTTATTTTAGGAGACAAATGAGTGAAAATTTGGGAAATAGCTAGCAGTCACTGCTGACCTACAGGAACTTGCGCATCTATTTCATTCCATTCAGGTTCTAGAGTTCTTGCCCAGGCTTTCTTTCTGCCTCATAGCCTGGCAACCCCAGGTTGTGGTTCATTCTGCAAGCTAGTTTTCATCATGAGTCCCAAGATCTCCTCTACTTTCAACTTGTACCTCCACCTAACAGTGCTCCCTCCCCCATAAACACACATGTTCATATCCCCCTGGACTCCAGCCAGATTAAGCAAGGCCAGGATCCACATGCTGCCAGCACACCTTCGCCATGTTTTATCCCCTTCTTCCCACAGCCCCAGCAACAGGATTTCCACTTCCTCTCCCCTTCCATCCTTGACCTTCCCATATACCCACAATGCACATCACGCAGCACTGCTTCCCTTTCCCAGATCCTACAGGGGAGGGAGTGGCCGCCAGACACTATGCAGGAAAACATTTAAACGTACTGCCTCAATATTTTGAAAATAGTATCCCTGTGTGCTCAGTCGCTCAGTCGTGTCTGACTCTTTTGAAACACCATGGATTATTGTCCGCCAGAACCCTCTGTCCATGAGATTATCCTGGCAAAAATACTGGAGTGGGTTGCCATTTCCTTCTCCAAATATTATCCCTACCACACCTATATTCTTTTTAAATTTATTGAGCACATGATAAGCATATAGGCATTCTGATGAAGAATAGTGCTGTCATGGGAATCAAAATGAGATAAAATACCGAAATCTTGCCACAACACATAGCATATTGTATACGCTTAGTAAATGGTAGCCATTATTGTTATTATTATTATTTAAATAATACAACACACTCTGCCTTTGTCTTTTCTATTCCAAACAAACATGCTACCATGCACGGCTCCATTTCATAGAGACATTGTTATGCTCAGTCATGGCATTTTCTGTTTTGCTTGGTTTCAAACTCCATTTTCTGGTAACAGAGGAATTTTTTCCCAGGGAAAGGCGATACTACTTGGAGACCTAACTCCTAATTAACTTTGTTACTGGATGCCCTGTAACTCTGAGCATGTCACTTTCTTTAGGGAAGGGGGCTAATTGGAAGAGGGAAGATTGATGAAGGTCAGTGTGGATGGTGATGCGGAGTTATGGCTGGAGGCTGGGTCAGCTGAAGTCAGGCCTTTCCAAACTGCAACTTGTTGTGGACTCTAAATTATTTTTAACCCCCCTGACCTCCCCCATTTTGTGTTTGTGTAACAACAGCTTGAGAGAGCATATGAGTTAAACAAGGCAAGATGAGAATTGATCTATCAATGGTCAATCAGGGGGTCGGCTCAGGGAGACTGGGAGGGAATTGCCAGAGGCTCTGGACTGGAACTGCATTTAAATAGATTTGAAAATGGGCTGGGAGGAAAACAAGGATGTACATTCAGTCGTATCTGGGCCTCAGAGTCCACCAGGCACATCGGATTTCCTAAGGTGGAGCAGGAAATCCCCAGAGATTTACAGCTATAAATAGGAGGTTGTTTTAATATAGGGAAACTATGAATGAGCGAACTTGTAAAGAGTTATAGTTCAGTTATGTTCAAGGACTACATATAGACATCCAACAAAAATGTCAACAAATGCTTTAACTAGCCTCAGAAAATGTCATCACCAGGGCCCAGCCCTGACACAGCAGGGACTCCTCAAACCCAGGAAATTTCTAGGTTGTAGAGGATAAGCATGACAGTTGAGGTTGGAGGTGATGGGCAGAGTTTGGGAGGACAGGAAAGAGACTTTTAGGGGTTCAGCATAGGAATGGGTTCGCTGAAGACTCTTGATTCATCTAGTCTCCTATACAAACAAGCTGAATTAAGTGTTGTTATCCAAATCTGGAAGTACTTATGTTGATTTTACATTACACAGGAAGGCAGTGCTCCTGGTGGAAAAGGACTTTCATAGTAATATCTGAAATTCACCTACCATTGAGAAAAAGCAGAGGAGGGCATTAAGGTTGGTGGATCTGAAACTGACACTCAGGACAGGTCAGGAAATGTTTTGGGGAAATGTCAGATGAAGGCTTGGGTTTCCTAGCTGACACTAATGTATATTTATTATTAGCTGACATGGAATGACCCCTTACACACATCACCTCATTTAATTCACATAGCAAAAAAAAAAAAAAAAGGAAACAGGTAGTATTATTATTTCCATTTTACAGATGAAGAAATTGGGGCACAGAGAGGTCAAGGAGTTTACCTAAAATTACAGGTTTTACAGATGGTGAAGTTAAGAGCTGAATGCAAGGAGTCTGACTCCAGAGACCTGTGTTATCACAGGAATATGTGATAAAACCAATATTTGCTATACCAAAAACCCAACAGTAAAATTTATAAATTAAAGGAACTGATCCTTTTAACACTAGCGGTAAAGTACTAGATTAGCATAAATTTCCGTAAGGTAATTTTCAGTTAATTACCTCACAGAATTTTTACTTCCACTCAGAGCTGTCCTTCAATAAGTGAGTTCATTTTCATTTAAAGAGCCAGTGTTCAGGAAATAAATTCAGAAAAGGTGATGAGTTACCCTAAAGTTACATTTTGAGCTCCAACTGTGTTTTGAGATTTCCCTTTGACAGCCTGGCCTGAAGCCCCATATAGGGCCAAGCATGGAGCCTGGCACCTTCCTAGTAACTGAGAACTAAAAGACAGAATAGAATCTGAGGAAATTTCAAACTCATATTTTCATTCATTGATTCTGAGAACTAGCTCCTAGTACCTGTCACTTTCTCCAGGATATTTTAACTTTATTGTCAGAAATAAAAATCGCCTAAGCTGTTTTGTGTTCATATTTTACAATTCATTTTGAGAATTAATATTTTATCAGAAAATTATTTTGATTCAAACAGTGACTTTTAAAAGGTTTATGGTATTCTTAAGTGTAACTTTTATCATACCTTGGGGCCAGTAGCTTTTCTAGAGAAACACAGTGTAGTTATTGATGTATGGTACCCCTTGTGAATTTTCCTTCATGTTCTGAGACTGAAACGAGATAAATTATTTTCTGTACATAATTTACTACCTTCTTTCCACCTCTACCCTTCCTTTTCCCTGGCTGCCTCTTTTTCTCTCCTTTCAGTGCAAAATAAATTTAAAAAACCATTATTACATGTAAAAGGGGGAAAAAAGCTTAACAGTCATATGTGAGCCTAGCCAAGCCAAAGTTAAATTAAAATAATTGGAAGATACTCATTAAGACCCGGGAAGGTAGATGTGAAAAACTGTACTCTGAGTTCTCCCCCAGTCTAATGACCATCCCTGTTGACCATTATCTCCCTTCTCTCTTCCCTGGTCTAAGTTGAAATGATTTATCTCCTTTTCCATCTTCACATGACAGACAGGCAGGCATCAACCTTCAGCTGGAGTGGCTGCCTGATGCTCTTCTAGAGGATCTAGAATGCTAAAGCTCCGAAATTAAAACTAAGTGAAGTCACTCAGTCGTGTCCGACTCTTTGCGACCTCGTGGACTGTAGCCTACCAGGCTCCTCCATCCATGGGATTCTCCAGGCAAGAATACTGGAGTGGGTTGCCATTTCCTTCTCCAGGGAGTCTTCCTGACCCAGGGATTGAACCCGGGTCTCCCGCATTGGAGGTAGATACTTTAACCTCTGAGCCACCAGGGAAGCCTTCAAATTAAAACTGGAGATGCTCAAATCCTTGGATCAGTTAGTTAATGATGTGCCAAAAACCACCCTCCATGGCCGATTCATGTTGATGTATGGCAAAACCAATACAATATTGTAAAGTAATTATCCTCCAATTAAAATAAATAAATTAAAAAATAAAATAAAAAGAAAATCTAATGTTTATTTCTCATGGTCAATGGATTGGGTTGGTCAACTGGCTGACCTGAGCCAGGTTTGGCTGATCTTAGCTGGCTGGGCTCTCTCATGCATCTGTGGTCAACTAATGGCTAGCTGGTCTAAATGGCCTTGAATAAGACAATTCTGCTCTCTTCCACGTGTCTCCCACTCCCTTCTTGTAGGCTATGTTCTCATGATGGTGGCAGAGGTCCACAAGGAATGGAGGAAATGCACAGGTACCTCTAAAGCTTTTACCTGCACCAGATTTGTTAACATTCCATTGGCCAAGCCAGATCACATGCCCAAGTCTGGAATTAATGTAGGAGGGGACCAAGAGTTACAGGACAGACAGCCTGATACTGGAAGACCAATATGGTGGCCATAAATGCAATTAATCTCTCATAGTTCCCAAATTAAAACCTGAAAAGGAGCAAAAAGAGACATTTTGAAAGCAAAATACAGTAGTTCCTCATTATTTGAAGATTCCGTATATGAGAATTTGCTTCCTTGCTAAAATTTGCTTGTAACCTCATCCTCATTAGCTGGGGACACTTTGACAATCATTGCTCTATGTGCACAGAGCAGTGGAAATTTATGCGTGCCCTGGACTGGGGTTGAACAAGGAGATGCTCTGCTCTTGTGTTTCAGCTCTCATACTACAAGCAAGTGTTCTTTTAACAGTATGCATAATATGAACATTTTTGCATTTTTTGTCCTTTTTATCGGTGATTTCACTGTTTAAAATGGCCCCCAAGTGCAGTGCTGAAGTGCTATCTGGTTTTCCCAAGCACAGGAAGGCTGAGATGTGCCTTAAGGGGGAAAAAATGTGGTATATAAGCTTTCTTCAAGGCATGAGTTACAGTACTGTTGACCATGACTTCAATGTTAATGAGTCAACAATATATATTTTAAAAGGTGTTTTTAAGCAGACAGACACATAAAATAAAGTTATATATTGGTAAGCTGAAATGTTTTGACCAGAAGCTCACAGGAACCTAACCCTACATTTCCCCTGTGAGCAATGGGTCAATACTCACACATTCAGTGTTTCTAATATATTCTGGAGGAGGGAACGGCAAACCACCCCAGTAAACTTGCCATGAGAACCTCATGAACTATATAAAAGGACAAAAAGATTTGACACCACAAGATGAGTCCCCCAGATCTGAAGGTGTCCAATACGCCACTGGGGAAGAGCAGAGGACAACTCCTAATAGCCCCAGAAAGAATGAAGCGGCTGGGCCAAAGTGGAAATGATGCTCAGTTGTGGATGTGTCTGGTGATGAAAGTAAAATCCAACGCTGCAAAGAACAGCATTGCATAGGAACCTGGAATGTTAGGTCCATGAATCAAGGTAAACTGGATGTGGTCAAGCAGGAGATGGTAAGAATAAACATCAACATCTTAGGAATCAGTGAACTAAAATGGACAGGAATGGGCAGATTTAATTCAGATGACCATTATATCTACTAGTGTGGGCAAGAATCTCTTAGAAGTAATGGAGTAGCCCTCATAGTGAACAAAAGAGCCCAAAATGCAGTACTTGGGTGCAGTCTCAAAAATGACACAATGATCTAGGTTGGTTTCCAAGGCCAGCCATTTAACATCACAGTAATCTAAGTCTACGCCTCTACCACTGATGCCAAAGAGGCTAAAGTTGATCAGTTCTATGAAGACCTAGAAGACCTCCTAGAACTAGCACACACACAAAAAAGATGTTCTATTCATCATTGGGGATTGGAATGTAAAAGTAGGAAGTCAAGAGATACCTGGAGTAACAGGCAAGTTTGGCCTTGGCAAACAAAATGAAGCAGGGCAAAGGCTAACTGATTCTGTCAAGAGAATGAATTGATCATAGCAAATAACTTTTTTCAACAACACAAGAGATGACTTTACACATCAATTCAGTTCAGTCACTCAGTCGTGTCCGACTCTTTGCAACCCCATGAATCGCAGCACACCAGGCCTCCGTGTCCATCACCAACTCCCGGAGTTCACCCCAACTCATGTCCATCGAGTCGGTGATGCCATCCAGCCATCTCACCCTCTGTCATCCCCTTCTCCTCCTGCCCCCAACCCCTCCCAGCATCAGGGTCTTTTCCAATGAGTCAACTCTTCGCATGAGGTGGCCAAAGTACTGGAGTTTCAGCTTTTGCATCATTCCTTCCAAAGAAATCCCAGGGTTAATCTTCTTCAGAATGGACTGGTTGGATCTCCTTGCAGTCCAAGGGACTCTCAAGAATCTTCTCCAGCACCACAATTCAAAAGCATCACCAAATGGCCAATACCAAAATCAAACTGATTACATTCTTTGTAGGCAAAGATGGAGAAACTGTATACAGTCATCAAAAACAAGACCTGGAGCTGACTGTGGCTCAGATCATCAACTTCTCATAGCAAAATTCAGGCCTAAACTAAAGAAGGTGGGGAAAACCAATTGATCAGCCAGGTATGATTTAAATCAAATCACCTATGAATATGCAGTGGAAGTAACAAATAGATTCAAGGGGTTAGAACCTGTAAACAGTGTGCCTGAAGAACTATGGACAGAGGTTATAATATTGTACAGGAGGAAGCAAGCAAAACCATCCCAAAGGGGTGGGGGGAAGCAAGAAGTGGTTATCTGAGGAGGCCTTACAAATAGCTAAAGATAGAAGAGAAGTGAAAAGCAAGGGGAAAAGGAAAAGGTATATCCAACTAAATGCAGATTTCCAAAGAATAAAAAAAGACAGACAAGAAGGCCTTCTTCAATGAACAATGTATAAAAATAGAGGAAAACAACAGGAGGGAAAGACTAGAGCTCTCTTCAGGAAAACTAGAGATACCAAGGGAACATTTTGCCCAAATACAGGCACAATAAAGGATAAATGGTAGAGATCTAGTAGACACTGAAGAGATCAAGAGGAGATGGAAAGAATACACAGAAGAACTGTATAAAAAAAGATCTAAATGAACTGGATGACTACAAAGGTGTGGTCAGCCACTCAGAGTCAGGCATTCTAGAGAGCCAAGTCAAGTGGGTCTTAGGAAGCACTGCTGTTAATAAAGCTAGTGGATGCAATGGCATTCCAGTAGAACTATTCAAAATCCTAAAACATGATACCATTAAGGTGTTACATTCAATACGTTAGCAAATCTGGATGACCTAGAAGTGGCCACAGGACTGAAAAAGGTCAATCCTCCTCCCCATTTCCAAGAAGGGTAATACTAAAGAATGTGCTAACCATCAGACAATTGCACTTATCTCCCATGCTAGCTGCTGCTGCTGCTAAGTCACGTCAGTCATGTCCGACTCTGTGTGACTCCATAGACGGCAGCCCACCAGGCTCCCCTGTCCCTGGGATTCTCCAGGCAAGAACACTGGAGTGGGGTGCCATTTCCTTCTCCAATGCATGAAAGTGAGAAGTGAAAGTGAAGTTGCTCAGTCGTGTCCGACTCTTTGTGATCCCATGTACTGTAGCCTACCAGGCTCCCCCATCCATGGGATTTTCCAGGCAGGAGAACTGGAGTGGGATGCCATTGCTTTCTCCAATGCATGAAAGTGAAAAGTGAAAGTGAAGCTCCTTAGTCGTGTCTGACTTTTAGCAACCCCATGGACTGCAGCCTACCAGGCTCCCCTGTCCATGAGATTTTCCAGGCAAGAATACTGGAGTGGGGTCCCATTGCCTTCTCTGTCCCATGCTAGCAAGATCATGCTTAAAATTCTGCATACTAGGCTTCAGCATTATGTGAACCAAGAACTTCCAGATATCCAAGAGGGATTTAGAAAAGGAAGAGGAACCAGAGATCAGATTGCCAACATTCTCTGGATCATAGAGAAAACTAGGGAATTCCAGAAAAACATTTATTTCTGTTTCACTGACTATGCAAAAGCTTTTGACGGTGTTGTTGTTGTGCTAGTCCTGTCCAACTCTTTGTGACCCCATGGACTGCAGCATGCCAGGCTTCCCTTTCCTTCACCACCTCCCAGAGCTTGCTCAAACTCATGTCCATTGAGTTGGTGATGCCATCCAACCATCCCCTTCTGCTGCCCCCTTCTCCTACCTTCAATCTTTCCCAGAATCAAGGTCTTTTCTAATGAGTCGGCTCTTTGCCTCAGGTGGCCAAAGTATTGGAGTTTCAACTTCAGCATCAGTCCTTCCAATGTATATTCAGGATTGATATCCTTTGGGATTGACTGGTTTGACCTCCTTGCAGTCCAAGGGATTCTCAAGAGTCTTCTCCAACATTACAGTTCAAAAGCATCAATTCTTCGGCACTCAGCCTTCCTTATAGTCCATCTCTCACATCCATACATGACTACTGGAAAAACTATAACTTTAACTAGATGGATCTCTGTTAGTAAAGTGATGTTTCTGCTTTTTAATATGCTGTCTAGATTGGTCATAGCTTTTCTTCCGAGGACCAACCATCTTTTAATTTCATGGCTGCAGTCATCATCTGCAGTGATTTTGGAGCCCCCCAAAATAAAGTCTGCCACTGTTTCCATTGTTTCCCCATGTATTTGCCATGAAGTGATGGGACCAGATGCTATGATCTTTGTGTTTCGAATGTTGAGTTTTAAGCCAGCTTTTTTTTACTCTCCTCTTTCACCTTCATCAAGAGGCTTTTTAGTTCCTCTTCACTTTCTGCCATAAGGGTGGTGTCATCTGTATATCTGCAGTTATTGATATTTCTCTGGGCAATCTTGATTCCAGCTTGTGCTTCATCCCACCTGGCATTTCACATGATGTACTCTGCAAATATTGTAAACAAACTGTGTGGACCATAATAAACTGTGGAAAGCTTTTAAAGAGATGAGAATACCAGACCATCTTACCTGTCTCCTGAGAAACCTGTATGCTGATCAAGAAGCAATAGTCAGAACCCTGTATGGAAAATGGAACAACTGATTGGCTCAAGATTAAGAAAGGAGTATGACAGGGCAGTCTGCTGTCACCCTGTTTGTTTAATCTATACACTGAGCACATCATGAAAAATGCTGGGCTGGAGGAGCTACAAGCTGGAATCAAGATTGCCAGGAGAAACATAAACAACCTCAGATATGTGGATGATACCACTCTAATGGCAGAAAGCAAAGAGGAAATAAAGAGCCTCTTGATGAGGGTGAAGGAGGAGAGTGAAAGAGCTGACTTAAAAACTAAATATTAAAAAAACTAAGATCATGGCATCCAGCCCCATTACTTGATGCCAAATAGAGGGGAAAAGGTGGAAGTAGTGACAGATTTCCTCTTCTTGGGCTCCAAAATCACCATGGATGGTGACCGTAGTCATGAAATTTGAAGACGTTTGCTTCTTGGCAGGAAAGCTATGACGAACCTATACAGTGTGTTGAAAAGCAGAGACTTTACTCTGCCAACAAATGTCCGTAGAGTCAAGGCTATGGTTTTCCCAGTGGCCACATACCGTTGTGGAGAAGGCAATGGCACCCCACTCCAGTACTCTTGCTTGGAAAATCCCATGGATGGAGGAGCCTGGTAGGCTGCAGTCCATGGGATCGCTAAGAGTCAGACACGACTGAGGGACTTCACTTTCACTTTTCACTTTCATGCATTGGAGAAGGAAATGGCAACCCACTCCAGTGTTCTTGCCTGGAGAATCCCAGGGATGGGGGAGCCTGGTGGGCTGCCATCTATGGGGTCACACAGAGTCGGACACAACTGAAGCAACTTAGCAGCAGCAGCGGCATGTACAGTTGTGAGAGCTGGACTGTAAAGAAGGCAGAGTACCAAAGAATTGATGCCTTCAAATTGTGGTGCTGGAGAAGACTCCTGAGAGTCCCTTGGAGTCCCTTGGAGCAGGGAGATTAAACCAGTCAATCCTAAGGGAAATCAACCCTCAATACTCACTGGAAGGACTGATGCTGAAGCTGACACTCTAGTATTTTGGTCATCTGATGTGAACAGCTGATTCATTGGAAAAAGTTCCTGATGCTGGGAAAGATTGAAGGCAGAAGTAGAAGCAGGTGTCAGAGGATGAGATGGCTGGATGGCATCACCAATGCAATGGACGTGAACTTGGGCAAACTTTGGGAGATGGTGAGGGACAGAGAGACCTGATGTGCTGCAGTTCATGGGGCTGCAAAGAGTCGGACATAACTGGGCAACTGAGCAGCAACAAAAAAAATATTCATAGAATATACTAAGTAGCCCAAAAAGTTCATTCATAGAATATATTGGGTTGTCCAAAAAGTTCATTGGGTTTTCTAAACTAGCTTTAAGCCAACCCAATAATGACCACAAATAATTAGAATCAATGGTGCTTCCATTTGTTTTTGAGCTTCTAGAAAAAGATTTTATCTTCTAAAGAAGATTTTAAAATAACAAAACCTATATTCTTATCTCCACATATAATGTCACACTTCTGAAAGGCATAACAAAAACAACTCTCACATATAATTACCTACCTGGACTTACACAAAACAGTCTTTTGTTCTAAGCAGAATATTTTAGGAATGCACTCACTCACTGATGAAGGGACATATTAGTGAGATTCCTAATGGCATTCAACAAAGGGTTAGTGAGCTAGTCCTATGAATAACTCTAGCTGGAGCTTAATTTTATAGTAAATGGATGAAAACTCCAAAAGAATACTAAAGATTCCAGAGAGTAAACTAGGATTCAGATGTGTTTATGAGTCTCTGAGTGAAAATATTGAGCAAGAAAGGGATGATCATATAATTATTCATGTAATGAAAGCCAAGGAAAAACAGGATTCAACATGAACATAATTTTTCAGATTATACCTATTATATATGGAAGTTCAAAGGCATTTTGTCTTGTTAGAGTACCTGACATTCCCAAAGAGCTCTGAGCCCCACATCTGAGCTTCAGTGTTGCCTGTGATGAAGGGACCAGAGAGCTTCATGTTTAAAATCCCAATCTCTACAATGGGACAGACCCAGGTCTGGATCTTCGCTCCACATTATTGGCTGGGTGACATGGCAAAAACACTCCCTCTGTGGACCCCAGTTTCTTCATTTGTAAAATGGGAGTACTAAGAGTAATAGTACAGATATAATCAGACATTTAATGAGGGCTGACCAGGTCCCTGGCACCCTGCTTGGACCTTTCCTTGCATTATACCGCATTTAATTCATTTTATGAAAAATAGAGAGACAAAGGAGTTAAATGATCTCACCAAGAATTAGAACTGGCAGAGTCAGAATTTGATCCTAGGAAGATGACTCCACCTTCTTCATGATGCTGTTTGTGAAAATTAAATGAGATAACACCCCATAAAATGTTCTGCATGATGCCAGGCACGTAGTAAGCACATATAATAAATTTTTCAAGAATCTTTTTAGCTGATTGCCCCGCCCTTTCTCCAGTCTCACTGCAACCAACAGATCAGATATGCAATATGAAGGGTTGTACAGAGGGTTTATGTGGAGACTCTGTTTATGCTGAATTCTCCTCTGGTTGAAAGCCCCACAGGAAAGAGTCTGACCTCACCAGGGAAAGCACTCCAAATAACCCCCCAGAGAGATTCCTATTTGTCTTCATGGAGGATAATAAATGCAAGTTGGGAGATCAGATCCAAGATTCATGTTTGAACGATCTCTCTCACTGAGGTTAAAACTTCCGGCGGTTTATCTCAGCCCTTCTTGAATCTGTTTGTTTAATCTATCTGATATGGTTAACTTATTTTTTGTCCCTATCTCAGATATAACTATATTGTTTTTAGGGAAAACGTTTAAAGTATAGAGTGAAGACAGCTGTACAAGCCAAACTTCTGACTGGCCAAAACTAAACACACTCTGTATCTTCCTGGTTTTCATTTCTTGTAGAAAGGGGAACTAGAGAGAAACTGAAGAGTCTTTTGATACCATGTTCACTTACATAACTTTCTTTCTTGTTTTAATGTCTGTATAACCGAGTTCCCACCATCCTGTTCCTCCTAGTCCTGTACTTTACGGTTGGGTAGATGTAGGTACAAGCAGGAATTAATGACCATCCTTTCATCTCCCAACAAGATCCCTCCTGCTCTGTCCCCTGTCCTAACTAGGCCTTCAGGGGATCCTGACGACTCAGGCAACTCAAGAGGTGGCAGAACACACGGAAGAAACAGAGGAAGGAAAATACTCCCTCATCATTATCAGAAATTATGTGCTGGCTGAGAAAGCCTGAATTATTCAGTATGCCCTGAGTGTGAATTTGAAAGAACACTCTGCAACTATTAACAAGACTGAAGTTGAAAGATATCTGCTAATATGGAACAACTGCCAGCATCTATTATTAAGTAAGAAAGCACAAGCATTCTGGATACTATTTTACCAAGTTGTATACACATAGGCTCCGGAAGACAAAGAAAACCAGTTAAGAGTGGTTATCTCAGGGGAAAGTGTTAAGTGTGGGATAGACTTGTTTTTCAACCTACATCTTGTTGTACTATTTTAATTCTTTATAAAGAATGTTTGAACAATCAGTCATGAGCTGGAGGCTCTACATGGAGCCACAGTGACCTCCCGTTCGGGTGATCTACTCTCCGCAAATGGAGAAGAACCAAAAACTGAGGCAAGATGAGCCCTCAAGGCAGAAGAAGGGAAATCTGGAAAGAGTTCTGTGAAGATGTTGCCCAGATTGACATTCGTGACTTTCCCTATTACTCTCCTCCTGTGTAGACTTGTCTCCTTCACATATTACCACAAAGGAAAAGGGGACCCATGTAAAGATAGTACCTAACAAGTAAGAAACGAACCTACCAAACGACAGCAGATTTTTAAAAAACTATTCAGAAAGAGAATTACTTCAGGAAAGAGAAGAATTTTCATATACTTATCTCTCCTTTGGAGGCTTCCCAAGTGGCACTAGTGGTATGAAGAATCTGCCTGCCAATGCAGGAGATCCAAGAGACGCAAGTTCAATCCCTGGGTCAGGAAGATCCCCTGGAAAAGGAGATGGCAACCCATTCCAGTATTCTTGCCTGGAGAATCCCATGGACAGAGGACCCTGGCAGACTACAGTTCATGGGATCACAAAGAGTCAGATATGACTGAACACACACACACATCTCTCTATTTTTAAAGAAAAAGAACTTAGGCTCTTTATGGAGAGATAGAAAAGAAATCAGACAATCAAAGATTAGAGTATGAAATATCAAAAGGAAATAAAATATAACCTGAAGTAGCATTTGAAAAAAGTTTAAGACAATAAAGGCATAAGAACGAAAGTCACATCAGAAGCAGCAAGAATAAATAACACAGGTAGGTATATGCACGTAGTGAAAGTGAAGTGAAAGTCGCTCAGTCATGTCTGACTCCTTGAAACCCCATGGACTATACAGTCCATGGAATTCTCCAGGCCAGAATACTGGAGTGGGTAGCCTTTCCCTTCTCCAGGGGATCTTCCCAACCCAGGGATCGAACCCAGGTCTCCCACATTGCAGGTGGATTCTTTACCAGCTGAGCCACTAGTGAAGCCATATGGAGGTAGAGGTATACCTTAAGCAATTTGTATAACAAAAAATGAAAAGGAATTCTAAAAGATAAAAGAGAGTATAGAGAAGATGACAGATGGGTGAGAAAGTTCATTATATGTATAGCTAATATTCCTAAAGCGGAAAGCAGAACAAATATTCAATATAACAAGGAAGAAATGTTTTCTTAAATAACAAAAAAATATGAATCCACTGATTAAAATCTACAGAAAATAGACTTTTTGATCAAGGAAAAATACAATCTCAAATTTGAACCATAACTTAGTGGAAACCATGAAGTTCGAGAATTAAAAAAGATTCCTTTGGACATTCGGAAATTAAATAAAGCATGTTTCCCAAAGAGAGAAAATGGCTGACCTCAGCCTTCTCCATATCAACATTCAATACCAGCAGTAGGTGAACAATGTCTACAGAATTCTGATGGAGAAAAACGTGTGACCCGAGAATTATATGTTTTATGTCTAAAGACAGTTTTAATAATGCAAAAAATCTGATAACATAGCACTTATGAGACCTTTAAAAAAAAAAAAAGACACAACAAATCCAGCCAACCCAAAGATAAGTAAAAAAATGTTTGAAGTCATGTCATGATTACGAAAGCCATGGATGAAAGGACTATTGGTGACCACTGAGTGTGTAATTACATTCTCAGAGCTTAGTTCTATGTAAGCTGTAAATCTTGGTAATACAGAAAATAATAATAATAAAAAGTGAGATGAGTGAAAGAAGCTGAGAGGACGTGTAAAGTATAAATCTTCCTCTTCTTTCATGATGAGGTATAAATCTGCCCAACATTGATAAAACAAGAAAGAGACATTTAACTATCAAATTTTCAAATATTATGAGAAACAGGAAGACAAAGCAAAGCAAAGAAGGCACAGACAGAACAAAATAACCAAAATAAATTTCACAACAATATAAACAGATACTATCACCAACCAAATACTGTAATAAAATTAAGTGTAATAAATACATGTTATTAAAAAATAAATGTAAATGAGGCATCTGTACCTAACAAAAGAAAAAGACTATCAGTCTGGATTAGTAAAACTCATCTACTTATCATGCTAATAGCGAAACAATGAAGGCTTGGAGAAAAAATGTACGATACATTCATATCACAGAAAATTTGGCAATCATTCAGAAGGAACTGGGCTTCCCTGGTAGCTCAGTTGGTAAAGAATCTGCCTGCAATGCAGGAGACCCCAGTTCAATTCCTGGGTTGGGAAGATCCCCTGGAGAAGGGAACAGCAACCTACTCCATATTCTTGCCTAGAGAATCCCCATGGACAGAGGAGCCTGGTGGGCTATAATCCATGGGGTTGCAAAGAGTTAGACATGACTGAGTGACTAAGACCAGCACAGCAGAAAGAACTGGATGTGTAAGAATGATGTAGAAAAAATCCAAAATAAATTAATAGAAAAATATTATAAGAATAACGTCTGATAACACATCTGTATTTTGTAAAAGCTATGTGTTGTATAAGTACATATTTGCACACCTGTCTGTATATATAGGTGTACCCATGTGCATCTGCTATGTGTGTATGTATGTTCAGAGTTACAGCATTGGAGAAGGTGACCTGGTGAGAGCAGTCCGCCCCATAAGGAGGAGTATTTTATCCCTGACATTGTTTAGAATTGCTGGTATATGGTGCTAATAAAAAACAGACTAACTTTTAGGAGTCCTCATTATTTTTTACAGTTCTTTCCTAACAATGCACCTCAGTCTGCACCTGGGGAGGATCATTCCAATCTCCTTGCTCTTGGAATGTCAGTGTGTGTGTGTGTGTGTGCGTGTGTGTGTGTGCTCAGTGTGTGCTCACGTGCATGCTTAGTAGCCAGATGATAACAACACACAGTTAATAGTGGTCACACCTAGGAGTGGAATTAGAGGATGTTTGAAGAGCAGATATGAAGAGCAGAAAACTAATGAACTTTTCTGTCTTATAAAAAAGTTTAAATGAGAATATATCTCTTTATGATACAGCTTTAATTAACAATAAAAATGAAAAGAGTGTCAAAGAGTTCTACTTGGAAAGAAGGAGTCAATGTATTTGAAAGCTCAGTTGAGTTTGGTGCTCCTGCCAGATCTAGCAAAACTGAATACACCTTGGGTGACTTAGTGCTTATATCAAATACAAGAAAACATCCTGGTTCATCTACGTTCCAATACCTACCCCAGTGCCTGGCACACAACATTCAGTAAAGGTTTGTTGGGAGAATTAATAAATTAATCTGGTCAAAAAAGCTTTTTCCTAGCAATGAATTTCAGGAAATGTTGCATGAATTGTGTAATGAGTGACACTTTCAAAGAGAGATGTACAAAAGATACAAAACACTTGCGAAAACGGGTCCTTTGCTGCACTAACTCTCAGGACTTACAAAGGCATAACTAACACTCAGTCATCTCTCCTGCTAGACCTTTCTTTAAGGGACTCAAAAGCATTTGTGTGCTGTTTCCTGGAAACCTGAACTAATACACAGATGGTGCTTAGAGGATGGAGTGAAGGTGACGTGCAGCATGCCCCTTAGATGGTCTCTTTCAAGTGACAGATGTCTCAAGTGGTCTTTAACAATTGCTAGGTTGCAGATCCTTCCAGTGGAGTCGCTCTCAAGGGTATGAAGTGCCGTGTGTTGCTGCTGTTGTCTAAAGAGTCATCCACTCTCTTTAGGCACCTGGTGATCTGGTGGCAGCAGCAATGTTGCATTCAGCTGCTAAAAACTAATTTGCTCATTTCTGTGGTAGAAATAAAGCAGGTTCTTTTTCTTCGATGCTGCTAGCAGTTTGCACAGAGAGCCAGACTCACTGAATGGCTAAAACCCAAGATGGCTTTCCTTCTGCTTCCCATTCACCTCAGATCCAGTGAGGAAGAAAAGGAAGGGTCCCTGAATAAAGTGGGGGCTCAGGGTTATAATTTCTCACCCCTCTAGGCAGAATTATGCTCATCCTGATGGTTGGAAGGGGCACTGGTGCCATCTCAACGTTTTATAGCATCCCAGTGGGAGGAAGAGCAGTGGCAGGGACCCAGCGCAGATCCTGTTCCTTCGACTGACCCCATGGGAGGGGCACTGGGCTTCTTCTCAAATGGGACCAGTTTGGTCCTGCCTCTTGTGGAGGGCTACTTTCAAACATGGGCCTTACAAAAACATGTACATGACTAAAAGACAATCACACAGCAAAACGTCCATCATTGCACTGACACTTCTGTTCTAAATGCAGCATCCCAATCCATGTGCAACAACAAGGCACGTGCCTAAGGCTATATGCTTTCCCTACGCTCTAGCACAGGCTGGCAACCGAAAAAAGCTTCTTTCATAAAGGAGCATTTTCTTGGAGAGATCCAGGACCTCAGGGAGGTTATTCCAGGGATTCCTATAATTTCCTCTTGTGGATAATTACAGATTTAATTCATATTTGAATACAGAAGGGAGGTTGGCCATAGAGGTGATGGCAGAAAGAACCAACATTTCTGCCCCCAAATGGAACTTTAAATCTACAAACACACTTGAAGACAATCTTACTTTTGGGAGCTCTGTCTTGATGCCATGCATCTCCCTTCCTGTTCCCCTTGCAGGAATCACAGAGGGCCCTGGCCTGGAGAGTCCAGGATGTGACTAGATCTTGTTTACAAAGGATGAGGTTGCAGTGTGGTCAAAGTTCCTAGCCATGAATGGTTTTCTCTCCATATGGCAGGTACAAAAGTGCACAAGGAAGTCTGGCCACCCAGCTCTCTCTTCTCTTCTTCCCTAAGCTCTCTCATCTGCTTCATTTTCTGTCCCTTGACGTGACTGATGAGTGATCAAATGGCCTGGGTTTCAGAGGAGGGAGAGTTTCCTTTCAGGCCTCAGCCCAAGCCACAGACTTCCTCACTGGGGTTTCTGGCACATTATGTCATAACCCATGGAACTCTGCATGCCTTTCCTATCATCCTCTGAAACTTCACAGGAAAGGGGAGCTGCTAAATGTAGGGCCAGGAGTGCCCCACCCACAGCCTCACAGGCACTAGGCGGACTCAAATATTTGTTGAATTAAGAGAGCTTAGAATCTTGGTCACTGTGAAAAATTAAAGTTCCTGGTGAAAGTGACCTTGATCTCCACAATAATAAAGCATCCGGAATAGCTGCATCAAGGAGAATCCTCTGGAAATCCTATCTTGAGAGAAGGTGGATAAGTTAGAATAGATTCTCCCAATGTAAAGGATCTCATCACTTAAAGTTCCCTCTAAGCCTGTCCTTTACAAAGCGTGACACATGGGTCCATGCAGGTGTATTAAAGGATTTCATTTGTATGCAAGCAAATATTTTATAATAATTATTCTGAATGTATTTAATGTTAATTAGGAAAATATAAGTAATAAACCAAAAATATGATTTCACAGATACTTGTTTAGGACAAGATTAAGATATTTATGTTTAATTGTTTGAGCTGATTTACAGAAAGAGTTAAATAAATAATAGTCTAACAAAGTCAAAATAATGAAAATGAATATATGAAAGACTGAAATTAGAGAAACACTGACTACACCCAAGTGCATAATATATGCTCCCTGGCAGATCTGGCAAGAGCAGAAGGCGGGACACTTAGTAAGGTCAATGAATATGCTAACAAATACCCTGAATGGAGCTGCCTAGGTGGAGCTGGCGGTGAAGAGCCTGCCTGCCAATGCCAGAAATGTAAGAGATGCGGGTTTGATCCCTGGGTCAGGAAGACCCCCTGGAGGAGGGCATGTGACCCACTGCAGTATTCTTGCCTGGAGAATCCCAAGGACAGGGGAGCCTGGTGGGCTACAGCCCGTGGGCCTACAAGGAGTCGGACACAACTAAAGCGACTCACACGACACAGAAGCACATACCCTGAATGAGCTCATAAACATCACCAATATCTAATAGCTCTGCTGGGTTACTTTGAGACTGAGTTTATAGTCCTCTGGATGGAATCCTCCTTCTTCAGCTCTGCAGAGTGTCCAAAGGGGCATCACTGCCTGTGGGGGAATTGTGGACCTTCTCCAAAGGGCTGGCTTTGCAACCTCAGAGGCTTTCCAGGAGTCATCTGGGAGATGTTCCAGGGCATCAGAGCGCTTATGGAGTTTGACGGCCTTGTTTGAACCTGGTCTGAATCCCTAACCTGGAGCTTTTGCCCTCCATTTTAAAAAAGAAGAACTTTTGATATGACACAAAAGAAACACTTTTTAAAGGAATATAATCCACACCTTTAACAAGTTGAGCAATAGGAACAAAAGGAAGTCTGCTGAGGCAAAAGAAAGAACTAAATAGCCAGTCAGTGCCCTGGGCACCCAAGCAGGCAGAGCTCAGCTCAGGCACCTACAGACTGCGAGTCTTTGCAGCAGGGTGGTCACTCCACAAACCCGGAAAAATAGCCCTCATGGTCCATCTTAAGGCATGACCACCTTGTTTTATTTTTTATTATTTTTTTAATTAGAGGAAAATTACAATGTTGTGTTGGTTTCTGCTGTACAACAACACAAATCAGCCATAATTGTACACATATCGCCTTCCTCTTGAGCCTCCAACAACATCGCTTTAAAGCAATAATAGTTTGAGAAGGTAAAATGCTGTGATGTCAGAGTGAGGGGGGGATCAGAATTGGGAGCATGAGGTAGATTCTTGTAGGAACCCTAGTACCAGGCTAGACCCTGGAGCTAAGATCAGAATGCTTAGGAGCTTAGGTCTAAGTGCACAGCCAGGAATGGAAACTCACCCCCATGCCAGCCAGTCAGTGGAGACCTATGTTTCTGTCATGCCCAGGCCCTGCTCTAAGTAAAGCACACACCGAGTGGCTCCTGGCACACACACTGTGTCAAGAAAAGGTGCTGCCCCAAAAAATGCCAACTAAACCCAAAACTGGGGAAGAAGTTTCTTGAAGATGCTTAAATGCAACGGAGGGATGCAGGGGGAAAGAAGCAGCAGGCAAGATCATCAGCAGGAGGGTCAGTAGACAACTCAGAGATGAGAGAAGCCGAACATCCTGACCTGTATGCAGGTCAGGAAGCAACAGTTAGAACTGGACATGGAACAATAGACTGGTTCCAAAGAGGAAAAAGAGTACATCAAGGCTGTATACTGTCACCTGCTTATTTAACTTATGTGCAGAGTACATCATGAGAAATGCTGGGCTGGAAGAAGCACAAGCTGGAATCAAGATTGCTGGGAGAAATATCAATACCGTCAGATATGCAGATGACATCACCCTTATGGTAGAAAGTGAAGAGGAACTAAAAAGCCTCTTGATGAAAGTGAAAGAGGACAGTGAAAAAGTTGGCTTAAAGCTCAACATTCAGAAAATGAAGATCATGGCATCTGGTCCCATCACTTCATGGGTAATAGATGGGGAAACAGTGGAAACAGTGTCAGACTTTATTTTGGGGGGCTCCAAAATCACTGCAGATGGTGACTGCAGCCATGAAATTAAAAGATGCTTACTCCTTGGAAGGAAACTTATGACCAACCTAGACAGCGTATTAAAAAACAGAGATATTACTTTGCCAACAAAGGTCCATCTAGTCAAGGCTATGGTTTTTCCAGTAGTCATGTATGGATGTGAGAGTTGGACTGTGAAGAAAGCTGAGTGCTGAAGAATTGATGCTTTTGAACTGTGGTGTTGAGAAGACACTTGAGAGTCCCTTGGACTGCAAGGAAATCCAACCAGTCCATCCTAAAGGAGATCAGTCCTGGGTGTTCATTGAAACGACTAATGCTGAAGCTGAAACTCCAATACTTGGGCCACCTCATGCGAAGAATTGACTCATTGGAAAAGACCCTGATGCTGGGAGGGGTTGGGGGCAGGAGGAGAAGGGGACACCAGAGGATGAGATTGCTGGATGGCATCACCATCTCGATGGACATGAGTTTGAGTGAACTCCGGGAGTTGGCGATGGACAGGGAGGCCTGGCGTGCTGCGATTCATGGGGTCACAAAGAGTCAGACACAACTGAGCGACTGAACTGAAATGAACTGAACTGAACTGAACATCCTGCACAACAGAGTCGCTTGAACTGGGAGACTCTGTCATAGCCTATGATAGACGGAGACCATACTGCCTACCCCAGAACCATGGTCTAGATCCTCTGAAGGCCTGGCTGCACACCTGATGAGATAGATTCACTTTCTATTTCCAGTGACCTTCACAACTCATCCCCACTCTGGAGCATGCTTTCATCCTCACACCTGGGGAAGCCTGACTGATTACACAGGGACCCAGGACAGCAAGTCTGGGGAGTGAACCAGATAACCACGGTCAGCTGTCACAGCTGGACCACCGCGGCTGAGGAAGTGGGTAGGAGCCAAAGAGACTGTGGATACTGATGGTAGTTCCAATGGACAGGGAAGGCAGGGGTCAAAAGTGAAGGGCTAGAAGGGAAGTTTCCAAGAAGAGAGTGAAATAAAAATAACAGGCTTGAAGCATTAACTCCAAGGAAGACATTAACAGCCACAACCAAGTAATTAACTCATTCCAGGCAGTATGGTCTCTCTGGTGACCTTGCTCCAGGTTTGGGTAGATGACCCCTCAGTGTGTCCCATTCAGAATCCTCTCACAACACTTACCACACTGCACTGTCCTGCCAACTTACTCCTCCTTCTCTTATAAGGACAGAGGCTATCTCTTTTTCCTCTGAGTATTTTAAGATTTTTTTTTGATGGGGACCATTTTAAAGCCTTTATTGAACCTGTTACAATATTGCCTCTGCTTTATGTTTTGGGTTTTGGGCCATGAGGCACATGGCATCTCAGCTCCCAGACTAATACACCACCTGCCTAGGAAGTCAAAGTCTTAACCGCCTGACCTCCAAGGAAGTCTTCATCTGAGTATTACTAATACCTAGTAGAGGGGAAAGAGAGAGAGACAGAGGGGCAGGTGGGGAGGGAGAGAGAAGTGGGGAGGGAAGAAGGAAGGAAAGAGAGCAAGATAGAAAGATGAAGTGAACTTGAACTGAGCTGGCAAAGCTCCACCATAGCCAGATCACTTGGAGCTCCTGAGGGTGCATTACCACAGGGTTTCAACTACATTTCAAAAGTCAGCTTAGGCTTGCTGATGCTTGAGAGTAACTCATGGTGCAAGCAGGGTGCCTCTGCTGAATCCAATTGCACCCCCTCAACAGCATCAGCCTGCCACTGTTTTCTCTTTCTGTGCAGCCCCACCTGCCTTCTTCTTTGGAACCATTGCTTGCTTGACACAAAAAACGTCCTGTAGAAAATACAATCACTAATTACATTGATGAAAGAAATCCTTGTCTCAGATATGGAAAGATGAACCACAGTAAAATAATTCTTCAATAATAATTTTCCAGTCCTTTATTTTCAGCTAGAGTTGATTTTCTGCCTGTGCACTGGGTTTTCCCGGAGTTCCTGAATGCTTTTACCCACCATAAATTCACAGGAAAAAAAAACCTCTCGCAAAGTTGGCATTCTGTATTAGAAAAAGTCTGAATTGCCCCTCACCTAACTGAATTGCTTGCCTTGGTTTCTCTTCCAAGAAAATACCTAACTTCAAAGGCCATTTGCTTTAAGCTCCTGAGTTTTCTTCTAAACTCTCCCTAGATTTTCCTCACACCCCAGCCTTGTATCCTCTTTCCTCTGCTTTTCCACATCCCCAGCCACTGGCAGGCATCTGCTCACCTGCATGTCAGTCATAAGTTAGGGCTCATCATCTCCCCATCCCCCAGACAGGTAGGGAACCCCTGCCGGAAGCCCTGCCCTGTGCTTAGGCTGGGAGGTGGGCAAAGACCAATCAGATGTAGCGCATCAAGCCTCTGGGTCTCCACTGGGCAAATGCCCTTCTCTTCAAGTCCCAGCTCCAAAGTCACCTCCTCGGTGAAGGTGTTCCTGTTCAGACCTGCCTCTTTGGCCTCACAGTTCCCTCTTCATATTTCTGTGATAGTGCTTATCCTATGTTAGGACTTAAGGAAAACAAGGAACTATACCCCTGGCCTCTGATTTTAGAATCGATTGAGAAATACACACGAGCCAAAGAGATGCAGCTCATATCAGCTACTTCACATATTGGATGAAGCTGGTGGGAGAGAGCAAAGAGCATA
This sequence comes from Ovis canadensis, assembly GCF_042477335.2. Taxonomy (NCBI): domain Eukaryota; kingdom Metazoa; phylum Chordata; class Mammalia; order Artiodactyla; family Bovidae; genus Ovis; species Ovis canadensis. The sequence goes on from NC_091260.1 coordinate 26,261,635, forward strand.
CAACCAAATGAGACCCTAATATACCACACACCCCATACATACGCCTGCTAGCAAGCCTGACCATTTACTTGGCCACACTGAGCAGCTGGAGAACTTTGGACCTCCTGCCACAGAGCATAAATTTGAAGCTCAGCTCTAACACTTATGAGCTATATGATATGGGCGCTTGACTTAACTTCTCTACCCGTTACTCCCTGAGCTACAAGGTGGAGCTACAGCGGCACCTGACTTCTGGCTTGTGGGAAGCACTGAATGAGGGAAAGCTTGTGTAGCTCCTGGCACAGTGCTTGGCACAGACTCAGGGATCAGTAACCACAAACATACCCATTCCTTTCATGCTGCCCTGCGCAGCCCACTAGGTTGTAACTGAGAACTTCTGGTCAGTAAGAGCACAGGCCCTGGAGCCAGAGCCCAAGTTCAAACCCAGATTCAGCCCTAGCTCTGTGGCCCAGGGCCAGTTATTTAACCTCTCTGTGAAAAATAAAAGTATTAGTCACTCAGTCGTGTCTAACTCTTTGTGATCCCATGGACTGTAACCCTCCAGGCTCCTCTGTCCGTCAAATTCCCTAGGCAGGAATACTGGAGTGGGTTGCCATGCCTTTCTCCAGAGAATCTTCTCAACCCAGGGATCAGAACCCAGGTCTCCCCCATCGCAGTCAGATTCTGTACTATCTGAGCTACCAGGGAAGCCCCAACCTCTGTGATTTAGTTTTATTATCAGTAAAAAGGGTTGTTCTCAGTCTCCCTGGTTGGTTGGGGACTGGTGTTCAAGAATGCAGGCAAAGCACTTGGAACAGCTTTGACACAGAGTATGCAGCTTGGGCTAAATATGTTAGGGTATAAACAAATATTTGTCTACACTGTGTTTAAGAAGAGAGGGAAAGAGATGTGTGTGGATGCCTTCATCCAATGGCTAACATTGGATTTAGACCCTTACACTGTACACATCCCTTATCAGAAAATGCACTTTTCGACCATCACTTCATTTTGCTCCTAGCAAATAACCACCTTGCACTGCTCACCAGCAGCCTGTGGGGCTTCAGGTTCAAGGTCAAAAGACAGCATGGATAGGGCCAGGCAGACCTGGTCAGACCCCTTGGGTCCCATCCTGGTCCTGCCCTTCCTGGCTGCACACACTTGGGTAAATTTTGGAAGTTCTCTTTGCCTTGGTTTCCTACATCATGCTAAAAAAAAAAAAAAAATGCCATCAATTCTTACCATGGGAGCTTAATAGTAATCTAGGCTTCCCTGCTGGCTCAAGAATGGTAAAGCATCTGCCTGCAATGCAGGAGACCCAGGTTCAATCCCTGGGTGGGAAAGATCCCCTGGAGAAGGAAATGGCAACCCACTCCAGTATTCTTGCTGGAGAATTCCATGGACAGAGAAGCCTGGCAGGCTATAGTCCATGGCATTGCAAAGAGTCAAACACGGCTTCCCCTGGCCTTGGTTTCCTTCATCTATAACAGCACCCAGCACATCATGCTAAAAAATGCCATCAGTTCTTACTAGCACGAGCTTAGTTAACTGCCAGTGATTTCACTGGGTTTGCTATTGTTGTCCCTATTTTACAAACAAGTGAGCCAAGGCAGCCAGTTGTTGCTGGAGCCACGTCTGGAACTCAGCCTTCTGTTTCATTGCTTATTCCATTAAATTCCACTCTGAATGTTAGAATGATTTTTTGGTGTGTACGCACTACTTGTTATCATTTTATTTTCCCCTGGTGCATTTTAGAAACAAGGAGGCCAGTATTTCTGGCCAACTCACCTACATTTTAGACCCGCTAGACTTCGCTCGGTTTCCCCCATAAAAATAAAGTCGCAGGGCTCAAAATATTTAGAATGGCTCATTGGAAAATTTTCCCAACAAAGAGGGACCTCATTGTGGAAAACAGGATCAAGTTGGCACCTACTCAGACCTAGAGACAGAAACCAGTGAAGTCACCACTTTCCTACCCTTCTGAATACAATGTGAAATAAAGAACAGACAGAAAAGAAGGCAGCAAGATCCCGCTGTTTTATGACTATAATGAGAGCACATGACCAATGTTCATGGAGCAGCTTTCACCAAATCCCAAGAGGAACTCCGGCCAGGAAATTACATCCCTTTCTTACCCCCCAGTCTAGAATCTCCTGATCTATCTCTGCTTCTGGAACTTGAAGTTCAAATCCATTATCTGGTCTCTTCTAAGGAAAAAGAAGTGGTTTCCATGTTTCAACCACAGTAAATTTCATCCCTCTGTCTGAGCACATCAACAGCTGCCATTGTCATGCAACCTTCCAGCTGAGTCAGACCCAGGACGATCATAGCTCTCAGCGAGAGCCGGAAGTGGAAGCATCAGTCCTGACTACTCTCACATCCTCCTGTCTGATAACTTTGAAACTCAACCCACCCTCAGCCAAGTAAGGATCTGAGGCTAAGCAGGATGGGTCCCTCCTTCAAAGCTCACAGAAAGCATTCTAACTGCAAGTTCTGTGGGGTTCACAGGAGCTAAAGAAAGCACAGTGATAATAAAAAGCCATTCACAGTGTACTTACTTAAGCAGCAGGAGGTAGGCTAAGTGCTTTAATATACATTATCTAATTTACACCCAATCTCAACCTGTGACATAGTTTCCCATCTATGTCTGAGAAAGCTCAGACTTATAGAGAAAAAATCACTTGCCCAAGGTGGCCCAAGTAGCAAAGGGCAGGGCTGGGATCTGAAGGAGGGTCTGCTCTGCCTCCAAAGCCCACCATTTCCCCATTGCATTGGAAGTCCTAAGGTGTGTCATCCACCAGAGGTGTCAGATAGCTGGAGATTCACCCAGCAGACACTTCACTGAGCATCTACGTCATTTCAGACACTGTGCTAATTCCAAGGGGTACAAAGGTGACAGGAGGCTTCTATTCTACTAAAGACACACAAGGAAATAAGACTTCAACGGCGCATTCCTCGAAAACAGACCATCGAACCCTCAAACAGGTTTTGGGAAATCTGGGAATAAGAGAGGCTGGTCCTGACTTGCTACCTGGAGTTCTAGAACCCTGGAAAACCATGCAGATGAATCCACGGATGACCAATCACTGTGCAAGGTGTCCGGGCCACTGGTCCTGGGGTCAACCTTCTGGAGCTCTGTAGGTCCCAGCAGCTGCAGAGACAGCAGACAAATCCTCCGAGGTTCCAGGGGAGGAGCTTGATAAGAACCAGAGTCAGGAAGATGAGATGCAGCTAGAGATGGCAGCCTGGCCCTGAGACATGGTCCCAGGCTGCTGCAGCACATCCCGGTGGGAGTCTTCACCAGAGGCCAACAGTCGAGACCAGACAGCGCTGTGGAATGTGGATGCCAGCTCAGAGTGACCACAAATCCTGCCCCATTAATGCCACATCACTATGATGTCCCCCCAAAAGGAACAGTCTTGCCTTGCCAAGGAGAGGGAGGGAGAGAGAAATACTTGATCTGATTGAACACAAACTCAAGAAAACTGAGAAATCACTGAAGTTCCCTGAGTTGACCTGAGCGTGACTAGATTGAGCTTCCTGCATCAGTCACTATGGTGACTGGAGGTAGAAACTCAATGCAGCTAAAGGATAACTTACATCTCTGCACATACGAAGTGTGACTCCAACTCCCTGGGCTAGAGCAGGAGTCTGAGTGAGTGTTGATGGCAGCCTGGATTAAAGAGCAGAAGAAGAACTGGAGAGAAGTGGGTGGCTTGAAGTCATATTTCACAGGCAGTACTCTGGGGACCCCATAATGGGTTGAATTTTTTAAAAATGGGTGTTATGAATTGAACTGTGGCACCCAAAATTCATATGCTTAAGTCCTAACCCCCAGTACTTTAGAATGGGACTTGACTTGGAAATAGGGTTGCTGCTGCTGCTGCTAAGTCACTTCAGTCATGTCCAATTCTGTGCAATCCCATAAACTGCAGCCCACCAGGCTCCCCCGTCCCTGGGATTCTCCAGGCAAGAACACTGGAGTGGGTTGCCATTTCCTTCTCCTGGAAATAGGGTTACTGCAGATGTAATTGGTAAGATGAAGTCATGCTGGTGTGAGGTGGCCCCTCACTCACTATGACTAGTGTCTTTATAAGAAGACAACTTTGTGTAGACAGACACAGGAAGAGCGCATTGAACAGGAAGGCAGAGATCTGGGTGACATCCCTACAAGTCAATGAACAGCAAACACTGTTGGCAAATCACCACGAGCTACAAGAAGTGTGCACGACAGATTCTCCCTCACAGTCCCCATGGGGAGCCAACCCAATGGACACCTTGATGTCAGACTTCTAGCCTCCAGAACTATGAACCAAACTACTGTTATTGAAGCCACCCAGTGCTCAGCAGTAAAGAATCCGCCTGCAATGCAGGAGACACAGGTTCAATTCTGAGGTAAAGAAGACCCCCTGGAGAAGGAAAGGGGAACCCACTCCAGTATTCTTGCCTGGGAAATCCCATGGACAGAGGAGCCTGCTGGGCTACAGTCCATGGGTCACAAAAGAGTCAGACACAACTTAGTAACTAAACAGCAACAACAAAGCCACCCAGTATGGCAGTCCTAGCAAACCAAAACAATAGAGTCACATTTTTATTTATTCGTTGCATGTTTTCTAGGCACCTAGTATTGACTGGATAAAGCAGAAGGTACCCTGAGGGATTCAAAGCTTGACGCTACCTGTGATCGTTGTCCTTATTCTGGGGGCCACAGTCTCATAAATGTTCCTTTAGTCACAAGAAGCTGCTGGTGGGAATCCCTGGTTCTCCGGTCAGGGTTCCATCAGGAAACCTGAGTCCTTCCAGCTCCTGAAGATGAAAGCCTCATGGCCACACAAACCCACTGAGCCTCACAGCTCTGTAGCCTGCTCCCTACCCAAGATGCAAGCGAGTAACTGATTGTCTTATCTACTGCCTTTGGGCTTCCTTCCTCCTAGCCTTATTTCCTTTCACAGGACTGACTCCCAAGGTTTCCTAGAACAGACATAACACACATTCTGTGAAAAACAAATTCCCCGAGCCTCACCCTTTTCACGAAATAGTCGCTCTGCCTCTTGAATTAACTGAAACCTCATTCTGGTCTCTTCAAATTTACCCTGGATTGTGTCCTTGCACCACACCCCCCACCTGGTACTTCAGGGTGTAAGGCTACCCAAAGAGAATCATTTCCTGTGACAGAAAGCTAGGCTTTATTCTTTAACTCTGCCTCTCACTTTCTTCCGGAAGCTAATGATACCATTTTCTATAGTGGACACCAGTCCATTCTTCACCTCTGCTCTTCTAACCTGGGAAACATCTCATCTCTGGGAACAGAGAGAGCTTGCTGACCCATCTTCTCTGTCTCTTGGTTAGTCCAGGATCTTAGCTTATAAATGTTCAAAACATCTTTTTCTCCCTAGATGTTGACACTGTCTTGATAAGCAGGATCTTTTTTGGTACTTCAAGGTGGAAGCTAGGCAACTTCTTTATCTTTAAACTCCTAGTATAATGTCCTTATCACCTTGATGCAACGGAAACCGCTGAGGCACATTTTCCTGAAAAGAACAGATCCACAAAAAGAATATCTTGTCTAGTGTTCTAGAGAACACCAGCTCCCTGCTACACACAATGAGATGGAGGGAGTGACTGCAAAAGGGCATAAGAAGCTATTCAAAGCTTTGCGAGATAAAAAAAGGAGAGATAGAAAATTTGGATCTATCAGCCTGCTTTTTCTTATTGCATCTGCCCCACGACTCTCTTTGTCCCCCAAACCCAGTGCCCAAAGAGCCAAGAGCACTCACTCACTGCTCTGACCAGTGGACATTCACACCTATTTCAGTGTAAGGAGAGGGGAGAAGTCAACTCAGTTTCTAAGTAGTTAGTTTTTTATTTCATGAGAGAGTTGAGAGTCTCAATAGCCAAGATGTGTTTGATTGGCAAGAACCTGACAAGAGTGGGAAAAGATGGTAAAAGTCCCAGAGGGGCTATTCATCTCAGGAGAGCCACTGGGTACAGAGGATGGTGAGACCCAAGGAGCAGAATCCAGTTGGTCAGGGACAGGATGGCGTGGAAATCAACTCCAGAACTCAGAGCACCACCGGGGTGGGGGGAAGGAGGAGAAGGAGGAGGGGCAGAATCCTAAAATGACAAAAGAAACATGGAAGTGACTGTGTTTATCTTGAATTGTCTAGACAGACTAGACTCTAGGCAAAAGTTTCCACTACCTAGAAGAATCGGAATTTGACAGCTGAACTGCATAGAAAGAAAAGACTTCAAGCTGCACTTCTGCAACAGCATGTTTGAGGTTTCAGCCATACCCGCCATACTAGTAATGGACATAGTGTCTCCCTATTCCATGCTTGAGACTATTCATAGCATATCCCAGGCACACTGCCTCCCCTTCTATGACATTTTTTTTTTCTTTTTACTGAAGTATAGTTGAGACAGAGGAGCCTGGTGCACTGCAGTCCATGGGGTCGCTAAGAGTCAGACACGACTGAGCGACTTCACTTTCACTTTTCACTTTCATGCACTGGAGAAGGAAATGACACCCACTCCAGTGTTCTTGCCTGGAGAATCCCAGGGACGGGGGAGCCTGGTGGGCGGCCATCTACGGGGTCGCACAGAGTCAGACACAACTGAAGCGACATAGCAGCATCAGCAGCAGCGGTTGATTTACAATGTTGTGTTAGTTTTGGGTGTACAGCTTCAGTGACCTTTTATTACCATTAAAATAAAATCCCGGTTCCTACCATGACTTTAGGAGTTCAGCCAGGCCATGGTCCCAGCCTTCCTGCATCATCCAGGCTCTGCCTCCCACTGCATCTGTGCCTTGTCCCCTTCTTTGCTGAGCTAACACTCTCCAGCCACAGTAGCATCCTTTCGAGTCTCAGGCTTGCCAGACCCTTTCCAGTGCTTTCCAATGCTCTGTTCTATGCTGCTTACAAACTCTCCCAAAGGCTTCTTATTGATAAGACAGGCTGTCGTCTGTCCTAGAGAAAGCTCCTTGACTCTCATGAGGTTCCTTACCTTCTCCTGGGCTTCCCTGGTGGCTCAGATGGTAAAGAATCTGCCTGCAATGCAGGAGACCAGGTTTGATCCCTAGGTTGGGAAGATTCCCTGGAGAAGGGAATGGCAATGCACTCCAGTATTCTTTCCTGGAGAATTCCATTGACAGAGGAGCCTGGCGAGCTACAGTCCATGGAGTTGCAAAGAGTCGGACATGACTAAGCAACTAACACACACACACACACACACACACACCTTCTCCTATCCCCCAGTTCCCTGCCTCAACATTGAGAACTCCTAGCCTGCTGCTGCTGCTAAGTCGCCTCAGTCATGTCCAACTCTGTGCAACCCCATAGACAGCAGCCCACCAGCCTCTCCCATCCATCTCTGGGATTCTCCAGGCAAGAACTCTGGAGTGGGTTGCCATTTCCTTCTCCAATGCATGAAAGTGAAAAGTGGAAGGGAAGTCGCTCAGTCGTGTCCGACTGTTCGCAACCGCATGGACTGCAGCCTACCAGGCTCCTCCGTCCATGGGATTTTCCAGGCAAGAGGACTGGAGTGGAGTGCCTTCTCTGACTCCTAGCCTAGACTCACCCTACCTGTAATTGTTCCATTTGTTGGTTGTTATTGTTGTCTTTCACTTCAGTTAGTATGTAAACTCCATGAAGGTATAACCTTCATTGCTCATATTTGATCTTTCATTTCCAAATACTAGCCAGGTGTCCAGCACTCAATAAGTATTTGTTAAATGAAGGAATATTGCCCAGCTTATTGACCGTGTAACTTCTTTGTTGGAGCTAGAAGAAGAGTGAAGTTTTCTCTGTTGATGTGGGTAATGCCTCCGCAACATCTGTTTAGAGTACCATAGGGAGCATTTTGCCTTAACAAGCTAAGAATTTACATTGGCAAAAAACACATGTGGTTACTAGTGACATTAAGCCAGTGGTGAGCAACCTTTTCTGCTTGAGACCCAACTCAGGAAAAATACAAATGTTTATGATCAGCATTTAAAAATTTAATATGAAGATAACTTTACTGACTCCTATGGGGAGGAAGAAATGGTGTGTATTTTTACCACTGCAATGATGTACTTTATTGATCAGACATATATCAGTGGGCAATAGGCCTTACTTTTGGACCACTCAAATGCTAATAGGAACAGTGATTCATAGATGTCTGTGACATAATAAGAAATACGTATTTGGTCTTTGCCCCTGGTTCCTGACAGAGAGCTTCTAAAACCCTCAGAATTTCCTGAGAGGTGGAGGTAATAGGAGCGTCTTTTGTTATTCATAACAGGCCCTTTTCAACCTTACCAGAGTTTTACGATAATGAGGTGACTCTTGATGGGCCCCTAGATAGCTTCAGGATGGGGCTGGTTGCCAAAAGAACCAACCATGTGATCAGCGAGTTGGAATTTTTGACTGCTGTGCATCCCCCGCTCCTACCACCTCTGGGGCGGCAAAGTGGCTGGAGACTGAATTTAATCACCAGTGGCCAGTGATACAATAAATCATGCCTATGTAATGAAACCTCCCTTAAAAACCCCTATACAGTGGACTTTGGAGATTTTCCAGGTTGGTGAGCACATCAAGGTGCTAGGAAGTTGTCATGCCTGAAGAGAACATGGGGGTCCTGTGCCCCTTCCTCCATACCTTGACCTCTGCAGCTCCTCCAGTCGGCTATTCTTGAATTATCCTTTATAATCAACTAGTAATAGTTAAGTGGGCTTCCCTAGAGGCTCACACAGTAAAGAATCTGCCTGCAATGCAGGAGACACAGGTTCAATCCCTGGGTTGGGAAGATCCCCTGGAGAAGGGAATGGCAACCCACTCCAGTATGCTTGCCTGGAGAATTCCATGAACAGAGGAGCCTGGTGGGTTATAGTCCATGGGGTAGCAAAGATTCAGACCCGACTGAGCAACTAACACAGACTCACACAGTAATAGTAAATAAAGCACTTTCCTGAGTTCTGTGAGTCATTCCAACAAATCATCAAACCTAAGGAGGGGGTTGTAGGAACACTTGAATTTATAGCTGATTGGTCAGAAGTGACAATATGGGATTTGTGACTGGTATCTAAAGTGGGGGCAGGCTTGTGGGACTAAGCCCTTAACTCCTAGGATCTAACGCCAATTCCAGGTAGATAGTTTCAAAATGGAATGGAATTGTGGGACACCCAGCTGGTGTCAGTGGGTTGAAGTGGTATTGAAAAAGATCCCATGCATTTAATGTCAGAAGTGTTGTGAATAAGAGCAGTTCAAGAGCTTATCTCTTCCTCCTTAAGGAAGGACTTTAAAGCCAGACTTTATATATATCAGACTTTAAGGTCATGCCGTCCAAAGAAGATAAACACACCCTAAGGTTTCATAAGATTATTCATTAGGTTATAGGAAGAATATATTTAAAAATCTATTTATTTTTTGTTTCACTCATTAAAAACACATACTATGTAAATATGTAGCAGAACATGGGTATCATTTATGTATATATATAATCTAACAGGATGCATATTTAAAACTTCCTATGAATAGGAGGTCATGCTGAAAAAATATTGGAGGCTACTGATGTTGCATCCCCAAATGCATTAAATTACTTTTTCCTTGAATCAACAATATGAAAATACTATGATCCACATCTAACAGATGGGAAAATTGAGGCTCAGAGGGGAACCTACTAATTCAATGTCACGTGTGGTGTGAAGGACACAGCTTGGGCTGGTATGTGTCCATGCCCCTCCGTAACATCTACTGACTGATAACCTGTTTATGTCAGGCTCCGTGGCAGGTGTTGGGGATAAAAAGACAAACAAGTTATGTTTCCCCCACAACACATGCTCACACTCTCAATAGTTGGGCCATCCACTCCCACTGAGATAGAATCTTCTCTCCAGTCAGGATGTGGGACCTGCAGCAAAACTGGCTCCTGCTAGTTTCCTGGGACTTTCCTCTCTGCTTTTCTCCTGCCTTCCTATCCCTCCATCTTCACTGAACATAAGGATCTGGGCATCAGTGGTTCTGCCTGCAGTGACTCTAAGGACATCCTAGAAGGTGGCTCGGTCCCTGCAGGGCTCAGCAGTATGTGAGAGCAGGCACTCACATGGAGAAGAGTGAGTGGACTCAGAGGCTGGACACACGTGGGGCAGGGAGGCTCTCTGCCAGGCCCCAGCAGTAAGGATGAGGGCAGAGCATCAGGGAGATGGGGTTCAGGCTGCACAGAGAAGTCCGTGGGTTGAGGGCAGAACTGCCTTTTGGGCATGTGGTGAGGGCAGCGGGGAAACAGTCAAGGACCAAGGCTTGTTGTAGGGTTTGTGTTCCCTGCAGCTGCCAGAGGAATGGAGCAGGGATCTGTTTATTGGAGCTGAAATCAAAGGCATAAGCTTATCAACTAGGAAGGAAACAAGAACCAGTTACTAGAACTGAAAACACGGTCACAGTGGACTTGTCAACAATGCTGGCTTATTAAATCACCAGTTGGCCATTTAAATTCCCTCATCTTAAAACAAGACTCTTCTAAAAGCCAAGGGGAGACAGAAACTAGAAATGAAATATAAGTATGTAACTATTGGGTTTATAAAAACGTTCATTTGGGTTCTTCCATAAGAGCGTATGGAAAAATCTTAACAAATGTTTTGGGTAACCTAATATAGCACCTTTCTTCTTTCCTTGGATCAATATTGACTGAGGGCATATATGTGCTGGTCAGGAAACTAGACACCAGGTGCAACGGTGAGGCAGCTAACCTTGCTCCTGCAGGACTTTCTGGGCAGAGGGAGACAAACAGCTGAAAATCAACAGGACACAGCACTGAGAGGGGATATGGCAGTGGCCACAGGGGCTTTTGTGCTTCTTCAATCAAGATGCAAAGATGCAAGCATAGCCACGCAAACTCAAGTATCCAAGCCTAACCACTAATGGAAAGGAGCCTAGAAGAGGCAGAGGTAGAAGATGCAGGGGAGCGGAGGGTAACTAGTGGTTTGAGAACCTCAGGGATTCAGAAAGGGAGCAAGATCTAGAGCCTTCTAACTGTTTGGTATTCTGTTTACCCATAGGTATAACAGCCGTGTCTCCAGAGCTGAGATAGTAGGAATAATGGATGATTAAGTGCTGATGTCTTCATAAGGAATGATATGTTTCTAGAGAGGCTGTGAACTGGCTGTACCACACTGTCTAATGGAAAACCTTGGCATTTGGAATTGGATGAACCATTTTTGAGTTCTAGTTATACCACTTTTCTAACCAAGTGAGCGTGGGCAAATCATTTAACTTCTTTTAGCCCTGGGTTGGTTGCTTTGTTCTTCCCTAGGACCTCCAACAGACAGAATTCAGTTCATCACAATCCTTTGTTCATGACACCTTCTCATCATTAATCCAGCATATTGCAATGATTCATTCACATTGTTGCATATAGGTGGCATATTTTAAACTGCCATATGACACCTCATTATGGGAATGCCTATGTGGATCACCCATGTATGTCAGATTTAGTAAGGCATATCAGTGGGGAAAAGAGAAACTCAGCTACATAGCGATAGAAAATAAAATAATTTTCCATAGGGACTAAAATAAAACAGAATCTTTAAAAGATACCACACGAAAAAATCAACTCCAGATAGTCTTACATGTCAGAAACAAAACTTTAAAACTTATAGAAGAAAATTTAGATGAATATATTTTAGGCCTTCTAATAGGGAAAGATTTCTTAAAGAAGACACACTGTTTATAAATAAAAGATTAATTAATTTAAATATTTTAAAGTTAGGAGTATTTTCATCAGAATACAAGAACAGTTTCAGCTTCAATTTTCTCATTGATAAAGTGAGGATAATAATGCATTATAGAATTCTAGCAAGATGAAATGAAATAACACATATGTAACACTTAACACGGATCCTAGCACTTAGCAAACAATAAATGGTAACAATTATTAATCTTCTCAAACAATGATGTTATTATTTATCAAATAATACCAAGTAATATGACAAGATATATTTAAGCCATATGAGAATAAGTGCTTAATTTCATGGTGATAGTTTCAAGAAAGAAATGATAATGTAATCTACATTAGTAGTCAACAAATACTTACTGAACCTATAGTGAGACAGTCGACAAATATTTATTGAGCTTTCATGCCAGGCACCAGACCAGGGGCTGGTTAATTTATGTCAACCACCATGACAATTTTTTCACAGTCTAACACACACACTACCTTCATATATTTGTCTGTGGCCAGAGCAGAGAAAGGACCTCCACATACTTTGATAACTTGTACATAGCACTATGGAACTTCGGCCCTGTTCAAACCAGAAATCCTAGAACCAGCCAACTCTCGATTATTTGTACTAATTGGAGAGTACAGAAAAACAGACAATCCGAAACAGATAGATAAGTTTTCTCTCATTCGTTCTGAGGTTTATGCAAATAATCAAAAGCCTCAAATCAATTTGACCCAACAATAAGGAAGCAAGACCAGACGTAAGGCAGTTTGGGGAAACTGTTTGATCAGCAGCTCAATAATGACCCGAAGACGCTCTCCATTTCTTTGCGTTGTGGCTCTGGATACAGAAGTACATGCACGTACACTTCAGTACAGCTGCCGGCTGTCCTGGAATATACAAAGCCTTGTACACAGGAAATGAGACTGTGCTGTGGACACCGGGTTTGGAAAGTGCTGAAAAGCAGCTCAGGGTCTGCTCTGCTGCCTCCATTTCCTAGGACTCTACCACCCTGAGGGCTTCGTATATTCATGCAACATAGCTTCCTCTTTGGGTTTCTCCTACCAGGAACAGTCAACATAAACTTTTAAAAATAATGAATTGTGCCTAAATAGATTCTATCACACAATTTGCCTAATGTGAATTGAATAAACATTTATTGAGCTTTGGGGATGTCAACAATTATTCAGCTCTCACAAGTAACATTTGCTTAAAAATCTACCTGAGAACAGGATAACAACCTTCTCAAAATAAGAAATTCATATCTAGCTAACCCAAAAGAAACCTAATCTAAACATCTTTTAGAGAACAAACAGTTCTCCTGAAATTCACCCTGATATGATTTATGGGACTGACATAGATTTGGATACTGACTTTTAAGAGAAAAGAACAAAACTACTCCCTACCACAACATATTCTTTTTCCCACAACCTAGTGAGTTTCCTCCATTCCCGGAACCAATCCAATCATCTTCAGAGTACTTCCTTTTTCTGGGAATGTGCTTCAAGTGGAAGTGATGCACCCAGTGTGGGTGTAGGGAGTAGGAAGGGAATGGGCCAGGAAATAAAGCCCGACTCTGGTCTATCACACACTAGCTGTGCAAGTCTGAGCTTAATAGCACCAAGTTGTTGTTCTGTCGGTCTTCACAGCAGATCATCATCCCCCTTCCCTACTTCACAGTTATTGTAGGATAATGTCTTCAGAAGCATGTTAAAGATAATAGCATACTCTATACTTATCTTCTACTAGATCATGATTTCCTCAAGGGCAGAAAGCATGCCTTTTTTATTATTCCTTTTATTTATTTATCTTTTGGCCATGCTACACAGTTGGTAGGATCTTAGTTCTCCAACCAGGGATTGAACCCATGCCTCCTGCAGTGGAAGCTCGGAGTCCTAACCGCTGGATAGCCAGGGAATTCCCCAGGAAGCATGTTTTAATTTAATTTTTAATTTGTTTTAATGTTTTAGTTTGTATATTCCATCTCTCAATAAATGTTAATATTAAATGACAGCTGTCATGAAATAAGAGGAAAACAAAATTCAACAGTAAAAGTTCAAATAAATAAATATAAGGGCTTCCCTGATGGCTCAGATGGTAAAGAATCTGCCTGAAATGCAAGAGACCTGGGTTCAATCCCTGGGTCAGGAAGATCCCCTGGTGGAGTGCATGGCAACCCGCTCCAGTATTCTTACCTGGAGAATTCTGTGGACCAAAGCAGACCACACTAACAAGCAGAGCCAGGGAGTATCAGGATGTTCCAAGAGCCTGGTGGGCTACAATCCGTGGAGTTAAAAGGGTCGGACATGACTGAGTGACTAGCATTTTCAAGGATATAATGTACCACATGATAAATATAATTAACAGTGCTGTACAGTTATTAATAAAGTAAGTCCTAAGAGCTCTCATCACAAGGAAAATTTTTTTTCTATTTTTTAAATTTTGTATCTATATGGGATAATGAATATTCACTAATCTCATTATTTCATGATATCAGGCAAATCGTTATGCAGTATACCTTAGACTTATATAGTGCTATATATCAATTATATCTTAATACAACTAGAAGAAAAGATAATTATAGGAAGCAGGAAAAAATAAATTTTTAAAAAACCCATAAATGTTCAAGATGTCTTCTGGTCAGTACATGATACACTGCACCTAAAGAAGGATGGTGGCAGTTAAACAGCAGAAAGAATATATGCTGAAGCTCTCTAAGCAGTGAAGCACTGAAAACCACAGGCTCTTTTTGGCCATGGTTTTACATTTAGAGATGAAAGTTAGTCAGGCCAGGCTGAGAATAGACAATGAGAAACTAACAAGTTTCAACAGGCTTAGGATCACTTCCAAGATGAGACTGTATCCTGGGCTCTCCCCACCCGGGTTCTAATCCCTCCTCTTGGGAGTCTCTCTTCCCCAGTGCATCCCATGATCGGTAAGTTTCAGGAGAATAACTAGGGTGACTCAGCTCAGTGTCTCCTCTTCTTCTTCCTGGGAGTTGGTTTCCAAAGATGATCTGCTAGGGAAGGTGATCTGCTAGGTTTCCATGGGAAGAGGGAAAAGAGAGAGATCAGGAAGGAAAAAGAATGTGGAAGACCAAAGCAGACCACACTAGCAAGCAGAGCCAGGGATTATGAGGATGTTCCAACAGCAGGGGTATCTAATATCCAATTCTCCTTTTGATTTTGTGAAAATTGTCTGTTAAGTGTCACGACAATGTAACCAGCTTCAGTACCTACGGTCTTTCACTAAAGTCATGGCCTTATGTGCAGGGCTGCCCTGGAGAACTGAAAGAAAGGTGTCCATGTGGGGGAGATGATGTGCTTAAAGGATAGTGTGTACAGGAGAAAAGACGAGAAGAGATCAAGAAGGGATTCACCGGAAACAGGAACTTGGAGCTAGAGACGAAACAGAGGGCTGTCTACAATTCCTGGAGATATGGGGAAACACCGGGCTTCCCAAGAAGGAGAGGGAGGCTCAAGTCATTGTATGGGGCCACCAACTGGAAGCATGGCCCCAGTACACTGAATAGCAACAGACAGACAGCATCTGGGTTACAGGTCTCTAAAGTCGTATTGTTCTCAGCTGAGAGTACGAACCATCCTGGGGAAGAGGGAAAAGGGAAGGATAGAGCAGGGAGGCGGGCACAGAAAAGACGTTCCTTCTTTTCTTCTCCTATTATTTCAGGGGTCAGAAGGTAAAGCCAGAGAGCTGGCTATTTCTGCTCACTGGAGGTCATACAGCCCATAGTAGACTGAGGAACCAACAGTCAAACCATTCTTCCTTCAAATTAAAGCAGAGAATGAGGCAATTTCCTGGAAATTTGGATTTTTTAAAAAATCATCTTGGACTGAATTAATTGTCCCACCTCTCTGACTCACCTGTGGATTCATGCTGCAGAATAACTCCCAAGTCCGGTTTCAAGATGCTTACCTAATGTGGGCCAGGGAATATTTGATATGTAATAGCATCTTTAATTTGTGCGAAAAATATCTCAATGGCTTGAAAATCTTAACATCTTAAACACCAGTGGGGCAGGCCTTGTCCAGCACAATCCGGTGACTCATTGTTTCCAGGATCACCTGAGCCTTCCAGGGTTGCCCTTCCACCTGCAGGAAGGAAAAGCTGACCTGGGCAACTCTGCTGTCTCCAAGGTCCAAGTAGAGGAGATTGTCAGGTGAGAAACCACCTGCTGTATAGCCACCAGGTACACAGGGGCTTCAGAGAGAGTGAAGCTGCCCCTCCCGGCCTGAGTCTCAACCTGGCCATCCTGTCTGAGAGGCGGTGTAGACTGCCAGCTACTACGGCACCTTTTACTCTCCCTTGACATGAAGATGGCCTGAGAATCACAGGTGGCTTCTCTTACTCAGATTCCCTGAGCTGCTTTTTTTTTTTTTTTTTTTTTTGGCCCATCTCATTTTCTGCTGGTTTTGTTCAATTTTCTGCAAGCTTTTCTATCTGGCTCACTTACTTCCCTTTATCCCTCACAGTCCTCTCCTGTCATTCCACTGACTGGAGGGGACATGTTTCCATCAGAAAGCAGAGCTGAGCCCCCCCAGCCCCTCCTCCAATCTGCAGTCTCCCTGACCTCAGTGGCCCCACTGCCTGGCTTTTGAGGTCAGCAGGGACTTTCCCAGATGGTACTTCGTTCTCCTTTAGCTTTTTAATTTCTGGCTGTCAGGCTTCCTCTTCTTAATCACGTGTGGGACCACATTTCACACAACAAAAGCCAACCTAGGCCTTGGGTGAACTGCGGTTCTAGAGGGGGAATGAAAAGGGCTGATGAGTGTGGTGCCGGGAAAGGTGCTCAAGCAGGCACCCGGGGCTCCAGCACAGGGCCAGCCCCACTGCTTATTCCACCCCACGATCAAGTCACCTAACTGCCTAGACTTCAGAAGATCACGCTGCTGAGCCCTTCTCACGGTGGAAGTGGCTAATACATGCGTCACTGAGGAATGTAAAGCACTGCTCAGTACACTGAAGGCCCCCATCAAGGGCAGCGAATGAATACATCAAAGCCTTCAGAGTGAAGGCCGGGTGGCTCTCTCACTATTTACTCCCGGTGCTCAGGACACGGAAGGGAGGAAGGGTGGGAGGAAGGAGACCATGCCTCCAAGAGGTATAAAATTTTAGGTTCTCTCCCTATCTGTGATGCCTGCTACCTGCTGGCTGGAGGAAGAACACCTGAGCCACCACCTAGGTCTCTCCTGAACTTGCATCTGTGAATTAAGTCCCATCTGTGTGAAAAGTGAGAAAGTCTAGCACTAAACCAGAGATGCTTTTGTCTGAAAGTCAACAGCCAAAGTCCTGAGCTGGCACAAGCTCAGGAATAATGTTCATATAGGGAAGCCAGTGTTACAACAGCGATATCTACGTGTTTACAGGGCTTTATAGTTTATTAAGCGTTTTCCAGGACCTGACCCTGTTCTGATCTTCAAAATACCACGCAGGCAGAGAGGAGAGATTAGTCCTATTTTCCAGATGAGGAGACTGGGATTCACAGGAGTACAGAAACTCACAGCCAATCACAAGGCCGGTAAGAGGCAGAGCTGGGATTTGGACACTGTTTCCTGACCCTCTGGACCTTTCAGTCACTGGTGAGGATACTCATGAGGGTGGATCAGTAGTAAGCTGACTACCTCTGTAGCAACCAAAACTAATATGATTTCCTCTTTATTTCAATAGAATGACTTTTATTCTGAATCCCTGGACAGAATTTAGAAATCCCATCCTGCTAAAATAAGAAAAAAAACCTCCTTTCAAGCAACACATACCATTAGTAAATCAGCAATTTTACATAGTTGACTTCTGTAATAGTCAACTGATTGCCAGCAGCAACAGTGGCATATCATTCCCCTCATTAGAAACAGTAGAATTGAGGCGAGTAAGGATGTAGTAAAACTGGTGTTTATGCTCCACACTGGTGGCCCCGTCCACTGCTACCACCATTTAGAAGCTGTGTACCATACCTATCAGGAGCCATGAAATTGTTCACACTCTCTGAACCAGTAGCTTTACATCTGGGAATTTATCCTAAGGCAATAGTATGAAATACAGAGAAAAAAAAAATCTCTCCTGGCCTCTGGTTGTTGAATTCTCCCTTGTGTAGCAACGAGATAGCGTGATATCTTTTCAATGTATTTCCGTTGTTTAAATTATTTCACCTTAGGTCCTGTTACCTGGCTCAGGGACCATCATTATTATGAACACATACACATACAAAGATAGCCAATATAAATATTATTATCCTCCCCTTCTTTCCTTCATAGTTGATCCCAATTAACCTTTTCAGCTGCATTGCCTGTTACCCCATCTCTCCAACCCACGCCCCCATCAAACTCAGAGCTCTGGTCAAGCCCACCTTCTCACAGTGGACCAGAGGGACCATGAATACATACCATTCTTAACTTCCACAAGCATCAGAATCACCTGGAAAGATGGTTACAGCACAGCCTGACACACACACTCTCTTGCCACCCTGACTCAGCAGGTCCTGTGGGAGGCCCAGGCATGTGCATTTCCAACAAGTTCTAGGTGCTGCTGCTGCTGCTGGTAGGGGTTCCACTTCGAGAACCCCTTGGGTAAACAACAGTCTGCCTCAGAGGACTTCCTTCTCCCAGCAAAATCTCTCCAGTCCTTCCAGCCCCAGCTCCTCCCTTCTTTTTTGCAGCCATCTCCAATCCCACCAAGCTGAACTAATTACTTGTCCCTTGTGCGTCTTGGGGGAGAGAAGAGCACCTATTCCACTGTATAATTAGAGTGAGTTGTATAATCAGTGTCAGCTCCCTGCTAACTGGGAGCATCTGGAGGGCTGGCCCACAGCCTCCCCATCCCGGAACCCCTAGAGCAAGCACAACGCCTGACACACAGCGGCCATACACACATGTACGGCTGCGCTCTTCCCCACTGCCCCCTCAACAGGAAGGGATGGTCAGCTCCTATTCCCACAGGATTCATTCTCACATTGAATGGCTGTTCAAGAAACACAACCACCACCACAATTAGCTATGACAGCAAAAGAAGAAACATGAGCAGAGTTTATTAGTTTGCCAGGCTAATAAATATCATCTTTGCTCTCTAAACTCCCTAATGAAGATAGCAGCTCTCAGCCAAATAAATAAAACATTAGGTCGACAACACTGAGCACATCACAAGCACAGTTCGCTAATTCGCTCATTGCCGAAGGACATCAGCCACCTTTGGGATAATCTCCATAAACACACTGCCCAGACTCCCTTTCTACTAGATAAACAGTGTCATGCTAAGGCTTTAACATTTTTCAATGTCTTATATGTATTTTATTTCAGTAACTATCTTTTAATAGTAAGATACCCGTCTGAATCAAATGAAAGCTATTTTTCAGTAATGGTCCTGAAAGCCAATTCCTTTTCTGGAAAAACATCCTTTTTGAATCACAAGTGGTTGGGCTAAACTGTGTTCTCAGAATATTAATGTGAGCTTAAGCTATTAAAATGTCATGGTTAACCTTTTTAAAACCTAATTAAATTAAAATAATAATAATATGTGGAACAATTTTACTGGAAGAAAAGGCTCTTTTTCAAAGAACCTGTTCCAAGTCTCAGGACTAACACCTTGAAGCCATGGTGGGAAAGAGGTTTCGCATGCAGACAAAAGAGAGCCCAGCTTTGCACGTGCTGTGATTACCTTTTGGTTATTAGTGTTAGAGTTAATTATTGCAGCATGCTGGAGGGCAGGGACAATTTACTTGCCTGATCACACCTAATAAGATGTATTTGCAGATGCCAGCATCTCCTGGACTTAATCAACAAACCATCAAGACAATCAATGCTGTTAGGCCCCATGTCCTTGTGATATGTTTTTCAAACAAAAAGATAAAAATCCAAGGACAGAGGGCTAAGGATGTAGGCAAGCTGCTCAGAAGGCATGAGGCTTATCTCCCTCCTGTTTGGCTGAAGCCACTGTGCAGAAGGATTGGTTCACCCCAAGGCCTGATTCTATCAAGAGCAAAGTTCAAGCCAGCCAACATAAGGAAATTTACATCTGAAAACTCCCACACTTCTTGGTAACTGGTTCTGGAAATCTCTTCTACTGACTTTATCCTGTGTGGGAAAAAGCACTGGCTCAGATCAAGTCTTTTTCATACAGAGTATGAATTTGAGGGGAAAATTATATTTACATCCCCAAAACTCAGTGCATCATTTTCCACAAAACAATGTATGGTGAAAGACTTGAGTAACATTCTGAATTCAACTGGTAAGATTTCATATTCAGTATGAACCATTCTCTGCCTGTTGTATTCTTGCCCGGAACATATTTCTGCAAGCTTTGGGTAAGCTGCCCTGGTTTTTGCTTAGTGTTATACAACAAGTCCCCTCAAATCTGAGAAAGTATTGAAGAAAAAGTTGGAAACGAGAGGAAAGCCTTGACATTGAAAGAGGAAATCTTACTGCACACAGAGAAGTTGCTTGTCAACAGCTACACTAATAGCTTGGGATTAGGAAGGAATGTTTTAAGCATCTTACATCCCAGTAGAAGAGTGTTTTAGTTCCATGTAGGCATTGTACTGTGGGCTTCCCAGGCGGCGCTAGTGGTGGCTGCCAGTGCAGGAGACATACGCGATGTGGGTTCAGTTCCTGGGTTGGGATGATCCCCTGGAGAAGGGAATGGCTACCCGCTCCAGTATTCTTGCCTGGAGAATCCCATGGACAGATGAGCCTGGCAGGCTACAGTCCATAGGGTCACACAGAGTTGGACATGACTGAAGCAACTTAGCATGCATGCATGTTTTACTATGTTTCCGTGATGTTTTAGGAAATTGTGTGGAAACTTAGAATTGATGTGTAACAGTGTAATTTTTCCCACTTCCAATAACAAGAAATTGGCTCTGGTTGGCATTTTTCATGTAGACCATCTGACTTTTAGAAGCAGATTACTGGTGTTAAATGGGAAGAGACTGTATTTTAGAGACTGCATAGGAAGTGATGCCCTCTACCTCTGTACTTACTCCACACCCACTCAGGAACACTGAGTACTATGAGTCCAGCACTGTGTCGTGGGCTGTGGACACAAGAGTGAAGGAGCCAGCATCTGTGTCTGGAACAGCCCTAGGATGGGGCCAGAGGGCCAGCAGAGTAAGTGGGGAGTAGGGGGAGGAGCAAGTGGTGGGACCCTCATCCAGCTCCCAGAGCCAAGGAGGCATGAGCAGGAGGAGGAGAGGGGATGAGCAGGCCATACTAAAGCCCAAAGACAGAGGAAAAGGCAGCTGAACCTGAGTGCATCACTGCACCCAAAAGGGCAGGTCATCCCACTGTGGCACCCTCACTGTATCCCAGGAAAGAAGAATTCCAGTTCCTCTCAGGGGCTCTGCCCACAGGCTTCTGCATCATCTTCAGGTTAAGCTACTTCAGGGACAAACTGTGAATGGGTTCTAAGACTTTGTTTCCTCATCTAAATATGGGATAAAGTTCCTCCTTCTAAAGTTATTGTATCAAATGAGTTAATATATGAAAAGTACTTAGACCAGTGCCTAGCAATATGCTGGCGATTATTTTATTTACCTATTTTTCTATTTTTCAGTGCAATATATTAGCTATTATTATTAGCTTGCTGTTGTTGTTCAGTTGATCAGTTGTGTCCAACTCTGAGACCCCATGAGCTGCAGCACACCAGGCTTCCCTGTCCTTTACCATCTTCCAGAGTTGGCTCAAACTCCATGTCCATTGAGTTGATGATGCCATCCAACCATCTCATTCTCTGTTGCCCCTTTCTCCTCCTGCCCTCAATCTTACCCAGCATCAGGGTGTTTTCTGAAGAGTCGGCTCTTCGAATCAGATGGTCAAAGTATTGGAGCTTCAGCTTCAGCATCAGTCCTTCCAATGAATATTCAGGGTTGATTTCCTTTAGGATTGACTGGTTTAATCTCCTTGCTGTCCAAGGGACTCAAGAGCTAGAGGCCCTAAAACGTGTCACAGTGAAACCTAAGAGTCCCTGAGCTCACGCTGGGGCTTTTAACACCTGCATTCCCGGTCTCTCTCTCTCTCTTATTTTCACTTGCCTTCTGTTTTCTTCCACATAAGCAAATGCATATTTTCGAACCACTCATTGGTGCCATGAACCTGCATACTACATGGATTTAACTTAAGAAAATCCAAGAATGCCCACCTGGCTGGATGAGGTAGGGGAGAACAATTTCAATATTGTGAGTCTTCCTTGCCTTCTATCAGGGAGCACAAGGTGAGCTCCAGAAGAGAGGGTGACATGAGCCTGTCCCACCAACAGGGCCACTTTCCCAGCCCCAGCTGTCCTGAACATCTTGCCATGTACATGCAGGTGAGGTAGGGGAACTTCAGGCATAAATCTGACTATATGCAATGTTCACCCTCCATACTGATTTTGGAAGCCAAACCTCCCTTTAAAAAGAGATGTGCCAGCACCTCTGTCTGTCAAGCACTGAGTAAACTCTAATTGAATCAGAAATGTTGAAGGCTTTCTAAGAGCTGTTTTTGACTTTGGAAGATTTACATCCTCCCTAAGGGTAGCGTGAGCAATGGAACAAATGCCTCCCAGACGTGAAAAGAGAAGAAGGCACTGGTTTCTACTACCTGAGTCACCACACCCTTCCCTCCCCGACAGGCTCCCAAGGTAAAATCAGCTTCCTCTCCACCTAAAGTAGGGCTAAACAGGGAAATCTGTCACATAGCAGCTACAGCAGGGCAGACACAGAGCTCCAGAGCTTGAAAAATAGATGCTCTCAACTCATAAGCCCACAAACCCCGTGCTGCTCCCAACCTTATAGGCAGGTATGTTCTCCCCACAGGGTTTCATTTCAAAATCCAGGGCAATCACTGAAAAAAAGAGGAGTGATTCGCTCTTTCAGATATGCACAATTTTCATCAGCGTTAGTCTCTGGTGGCTAGAGTCTCAGGCAGTCTCTTACTACCTCTCCTCGTCTTCCCTATTCTAGGGAAACGGTTTTCCTAAGCGTCCACGGATGCCTGCCTGGGTTTTGAGGCACGGTCCACACCCCAAGTCAGGAGACAGAATCCTCTCCCCCAAGTCTGACACTTACAGAGTGCTGTGATCTCAGATTCCAGCTTCCTTCTCCCTCCTGAAATCTAATCATGCCTTTTGTCTTTCAACCACAATTATACATCAAAAGAGAAACATGACGATGCAACAGTTTGCCCGGACCTGTGTAACTGATTCACAGTGGTAAATAGAAGGTGTAATTACAGCTGAAAGGCAGCACCTTCTGCAGGGAGAAGAAAAAAAGGAAAATGTTCGTTATAAAATGCTCTTGTCTTTATTTTAAGCTTGGTGCCTACGTCTAATTCTCTAACACAGAGAAACAAGTGAATAACCATGTCCACATAAAAACGCTCCCATTCACCCCTTACAACGAGTAATATTTGAGAGACCCTTTCAGCAAATGGACAGTTCGCCTCAATTGTCAAATAAACATCAGAAGAAGTTTTAGTCTTTCTCCACTGCTACAAAACCTGAACAGAGATGAGCGAAACAGCATGAAAGCCAAACCAGCTCACGCGGAAGACTCCAGAGATCAAGATCTTCCAAATGGAAACTCCAGTTAGCTCAGCTTCTCGGAATCTCATTGCTTCAACTGTGATTTCAAAGAGGAAATCCCTGAGGGCCCAGCAGGTACATATCATCAATTGTCCACATTACTTATATAGAAACTCGTCCTGCTGAACATTCTAGACCGAGAAGTGACAACTTCCAAATGAGATCTGCCAGCACAACCCCATTTTCCCCAAACAGCAAGAATCAGCAGAGCATACCTAGGAGTCCTCTCAATTTATTCTTCATTATAAACCAGAGGGAAAGGAACTCGGCTAAGTGAGATCCCAAGCCGCACAAAGTGAAGTTGCTCAGTCATGTCCAACTCTTTGCAACCCCATGGACTGTAGCCTACCAGGCGCCTCCATCCGTGGGATTTTCCAAGCAAGAGTACTGAAGTGGGTTGCCATTTCCTTCTCCAGGAGATATTCCCTACCCAGGGATCGAACCCAGGTCTCCCGCATTGGAGGCAGACACTTTACCCTCTGAGCCACTATTCACAAGCCACACAAAGGCACTAACCTAATCCCATCCAGAGGAAAACAAGATGAAGACTCTTAGTGGGCAAACTCGGAGACTCAGAGGAACCTAGTGAGACAGGACACCAAATAGATCTAAGTCACAAAGAGCCAGGCTAACGAGGCATCAGGCTATGAGGCCTGTGTCCCTGAGCAAAGGCCTTCGGGCCACATCACCTGTCTACAGTGGGTATGTGTGTCAAGTAGAGTCCTGGGTGCATATGAGTCTTGCTTTAGAAAGCAGGAGGGCAACAAGGTTTTATTGTACATGAGTTGTATAGTGTTGGCCAAATGCACCCTTCCCATTGAAAGGGCTGGTTAAACATAAGATGAGGCCTCAGCCATACACAACAGCCTTGTCTGGAATGTTACTCACCTCCTGCGCCCCTCCTGCCTCAGGTGGGAAGTGGAATCACAGTAAAAAAAATCTTGGCTCACATGTTCATTCACTCTCTTTCCTGGAAAAATTATTGTGGCTGGGCGTGTCCTCTGCTTGGGAAGACTTCTGTTTGGAGGGCCCTCTGGAAGGTGGAGAGGAGTCAGGGTGAAGCCGGGGGGAAGAGAGCAAAAACTGGGTGTTCCAGTTCTATGCTGGCCAAGTCTTTGGGAAACGAGGGGAATTGCTTAACTCCCACATTATCAGCCCACGTCCCTGCTGGAGAAGAGATAAGGTATAGGCAGATGGGCCAGGAGAAAGATACACTCAGCTGGAATGGGCTCAGTGCCTGTGAGAGGCAGAAAGACGTGCAAGTCAGGCCCAAGTCAGGGAAGCCCTAACGTCAATGGGGTCCAGAATCCAGAAGGCCCCAGTGTACCGCAGCAACTTCCACCGCCCAGGTCTCTCCCACTATGCTCAGACCAGGACAGGAGGGCACGGAGGTGTGGGAGGCAGAGAACTGCCTGGAGCTGAGACCCCTAATTCACTCTAGTTCCACATGTGACTGCTTCTCCTACCACATACCCTGGCACTCAAAAAACAAGGCAAAATATTAAGGGCCTGCAATCTGCAAGGCCCTGTCGTCGTTGTTTGGTTGCTCAGTCGTGACTGACTCTTTTGTGACCCCGTAGACTGTAGCCCCTCCAGTACTCTTGCCTGGAAAATCTTATGGATGGAGGAGCCTGGTGGGCTGCAGTCCATGGGGTCACTAAGAGTCGGATACTACTGAGCGACTTCACTTTCATGCATTGGAGAAGGAAATGGAAACCCACTCTAGTGTTCTTGCCTGGAGAATCCCAGGGATGAGGGAGCCTGGTGGGCTGCCGTCTATGGGGTTGCACAGAGTCAGACATGACTGCAGTGACTTAGCAGCAGCAGCAGACTGTAGCCCACCAGGCTCCCCTGTCCATGGGATTTCCCAGGCAAGAATACTGGAGTGGGTTGCCATTTCCTTCTCCAGGGGATCTTCCTGACCCAGGGATAGAACCCATGTCGCTTTCACTGGCAGCCAGATTCTTTACCACTGAGCCACCAGGGAAGCCACAAGGCCCTGAAGATGAACAAAATTAGCAAGAGACAACTGTGCCCAGAACAAGTGGTAAAAGGAAAGAGCCTGGGCTTCTGAGGCTGTCCTGATCTCGGTTCGGTCTTTTGTAAATTGTGTGGCCTTGACCAAGTCACTTTGTGTCTCTGTTAAAGGGGATAAAACTACACACCACCAAGTGTTTTTGAATAGATAAAGATAATGTATACAAGGCACTTCCGCCAGAGGCACGGTGACCTGACAAAACGGAAACAGCATTACTAGCTGTAGAGAATCTCAGACTTTGTAAGCAGCTAACAACAGAGCAAAGAAACAAGATGAAACAAATGCAGTGGATCCAGAACAAGAGCAAAGTGGGCTTGATGTGACTGGGCCCAGGAGAGAGGGAAAAGGGACGCACTGCAGAGGAGCTGACTCAGCTGCTCCTGAAACAACAAGAAGCAACGCCTCCCGGCCCCAGAGGCCTCACGGTGCCCACACAGGGCCACGCACTAAGAAGAGCTTGTCCTTAGTTTAGTGCCCTGCTGTCATCATCTTGAAATTCTAAATCATTTTTGGACAAGAGACTTTGCCTTTGTAGTAGGCCCTGCAAACTGCATGGCCAGCCCTGTTCCTGTTGATTGAGACTGATGGAGTTTTAGCTGATCATCTCTAAGGCAGGCCTTTTTCCATGATGCAGCAGATGTTGGCAATTTGATCTCTGATTCCTCTGCCTTTTCTAAAACCAGCTTGAACATCTGGAAGTTCATGGTTCACGTACTGCTGAAGCCTGGCTTAGAAAATTTTGAGCATCACTTTACTAGCGTGTGAGATGAGTGCAATTGTGCAGTAGTTTGAGAATTCTTTGGCATTGCCTTTCTTTGGGATTGGAATGAAAACTGACCTTTTCCAGTCCTGTGGCCACTGCTGAGTTTTCCAAATTCACTGGCCAGAGATCAAATTGCCAACATCTGCTGAATCATCAAAAAAGCAAGAGAGTTCCAGAAAAACATCTATTTCTGCTTTATTGACTATGCCAAAGCCTTTGACTATGCGGATCACAATAAACTGTGGAAAATTCTTCAAGAGCTGGGAATACCAGACCACCTGACCTGCCTCTTGAGAAACTGATATGCAGGTCAGGAAGCAACAGTTAGAACTGGACATGGAACAACAAACTGGTTCCAAATAGGAAAAGGAGTACCTCAAGGCTGTATATTGTCAGCCTGCTTATTTAACTTATATGCAGAGTACATCATGAGAAACGCTGGGCTGGAAGAAGCACAAGCTGGAATCAAGATTGCTGGGAGAAATATCAATAACCTCAGATATGTAGATGACACCATCCTTATGGCAGAAAGTGAAGAGGAACAAAAGAGCTTCTTGATAAAAGTGAAAGAGGAGAGTGAAAAAGTTGGCTTAAAGCTCAACATTCAGAAAACAAAGATCACGGCATCTGGTCCCATCACTTCATGGCAAATAGATGCAGAAACAGTGAAAACAGTGGCTGACTTTATTTTGTGGGGCTCCAAAATCACTGCAGATGGTGACTGCAGCCATGAAATTAAAAGACGCTTACTCCTTGGAAGGAAAGTTATGACCAATCTAGACAGCATATTCAAAAGCAGAGATATTACTTTGCCAACAAAGTTCCATCTAGTCAAGGCTATGGTTTTTCCAGTAGTCATGTATGGATGTGAGAGTTGGACTGTGAAGAAAGCTGAGTGTAGAAGAATTGATGCTTTTGAACTGTGGTGTTGGAGAAGATCTTGAGAGTCCCTTGGACTGCAAGGAGACCCAACCAGTCCATTCTGAAGGAGATCAGTCCTGGGTGTTCTTTGGAAGGACTGATGCTAAAGCTGAAACTCCAATACTTTGGCCACCTCATGCGAAGAGTTGACTCATTGGAAAAGACCCTAATGCTGGGAGGGATTGAGGGCAGGAGAAGAAGGGGACGACAGAGGATGAGATGGTTGGATGGCATCACCGACTCGATGGATGTGAGTTTGGGTGAACTCCGGGAGTTGGTGATGGACAGGGAGGCCTGGCGTGCTGCAATTCATGGGGTCACAAAGAGTCAGACATGAGCGAGCGACTGAACTGAACTGAGGCAGACACCTCCTTCTCAGGGCCTCCAGAGCTGGACAAACATCACTGCCCCTCCGTCTCCCAGTGTGTGGGCATACCAAGGCTGCTAGGTTCTCCTTCTCAGCTCCAGGCATCCTAATCCATAGAACCCACCCCAGTTTCTCTGCGGGTAACAGTGTGGGTAAAAATCTGTACCAGGTCATCACTTTCAAAATACAAGGAAACATTCCCCTCCATGAAAACCCTGTCCAGAATTCAAGACTTCAACCTGGCAGAAACCATCCCTTGTGTAGCCCCATCAGCCTTCCATTCAACCAACTTCTATTGAGTGCCTACCACAGGCTTCCCTGGTGGCTCAGATGGTAAAGAACCTGCCCGCAATGCGGAAGACTTCGGTTCAATTCCTGAGTTGGGAAGATCCCCTGGAGAAGGGCATGGCAACCCACTCCAGTGTTCTTGCCTGGAGAATCCCCTTGCAGTCCATGGGGTCACAGAGAGTTGGACATGACTGAGCGACTAAGCATGCACACACCAGGTACCAAGTGCTCAGCTGGGCCTTACTGAACCCTGTCTTCCTGGCCACATGCAAATCCCACCTACAGCGGACAGGTGATTAGCTAAGGTAACAATGTTCTCCAGAACCTAGAGTAAGATATGCCTTTGGGCAATGTGACCCGGAGACTGTTGCCAGGAAGAAAGTGTACATTTTGGAATGGGGATGAGAACCCAGAAGTAGGGCAGTGTTCTCTCCAACTCCAGCAGCGAGGAGAGGCATTTGGATGAGATGCTGTAAACCCTGTCATATTTCCCTGTCTGCTGTTAAGAAGGGTCCTGCCTAATTCAGTATCTTACAATAACCTAAAATGGAAAAGAATCTGAAAAAGTATGTGCATATACATATATATAAACTGAATCACTTTGCTTTACACCTGAAACTAACACAGCATTGTAAATCAACTATTCTTCAGTTTTTTTAGAAAAAGTGTCCTGCCCTCTATGAATTGCATTATTGTCAGGTGTTCTGCATCCCTAGGTGTGATCCTGTGGGATCTCAGATTGGCGGGGAAGTAATCTGTCACCTTTGACCTAGACTAGCTTCCCCTGTGGGAAAGCGTTGGGGTGGCCAGAGATCCCCGGCCACAGAGGTGGCAAGATTTTGAGATATCCTGGAGAAAGCAGTCTGCAAAGCAGCCAGAGAGTGGGTAGAGGGCGCAGAGGCAAGATGCAGGCTCCTGCTGACTAACCTCTTTTCTCTTTCTCTGTGAGAGTCCCGCCTCTGAGCAGCCAGAGACCCGAAGGAGAGAAGATCTGAGAAGCTGATCTATAGGAAGTGCCAAGAAAAGATTCCCCATTCATCAGAATCAGTGAACTGTAAGCCACAAGCAGTGAGAGTAAAAATAGCTATATCCATCTCAGGAGGAAGGGAGCACACAGAATAACGGGATAGTCCACCCTTCTAAATCTGAGACAGGAGCTCTTGGCATTATCTAAACTCCAGGCCCCATTGTATTAAATATGAAAACCTCTCACCCTCTTTTAGAGTTGTATAAATTTCAAGTAAAGTAGTATATTGACTTCAATTAAGTAAAAGTCATAATGGTGATATAAGCATATGCTTTCTGAACTAAGCTTGCTACTTTTCTCTCTCTCCAATTTTCCTACCGCCATTCCCACCCCCACTGCTTGAGATTCTGATACACCCTTAATTGAGAAATTTTGTCCCCCAATTGGAAATACTCAATTTAAAGTTATTTGAGATTGTGACCCTTTGGAGGCACTGTCTTAATCTGCTTGGATCTTCTTAAATCTTCTTTGGATCTCTGGCTGCTCAGAGAAGTGAGGTTCAAGAAGACGAAAAAAATTAGTTGGCAGGAACCCACATCTCACGGGTGCTATCACCAAGCCTAGTAAATGGCCTTAAATAGTGCTCAATATATACTGACAAAAGATTACATATGTGAGTGGATGGATGGATGGAGGTAAGGGATGTCAGATTATTATCCATTCTTCTTCAGGGCCAAAGTTAATTTTGTGCTGTAACCCTGGGCTCTAGGAGGCCATAGTCTGGGGAGAAATGAGAAAAAATCTGGGGCATATGCAGATTCTCAAAGAGAACAGGCAAGGCTTCATCAACCTCCTTTCCCATGCTTGGTGGGAACGTCCAGTTTCCCAGGTCTCAGTATTCCCACATGAGCAAAACCCCTTGCCTTTGGGCTGCAGCATATGGTCAGCAGGCACAGAGCAAGCCAGACTACACCACAAAATCTCTTGGAGAGGCTCAAAAGACTCCAAGACTCCATACACAAGAAAGTCTGGTGTTGTGACCCTCCTGGATTGCAAAGAGAAGAAAGGAGGCGGGTCACAGCTCACACTGACAAGCCAGAGGCCATTAGGTGAAACAAGAATGGGTCTAGAGTTGTGTCATGTATGATCAACAGTTGAATGAACTGAAGATCGTCAGCCACTTGGTTGTCATTGTTTAGTCACTAAGTTGTACCTGACTTTTTTGTGACCCCATGGACTGTAGCCCAGCAAAGGTCCATCTAGTCAAAGCTGTGGTTTTTCCAGTAGTCATGTATGGATGTGAGAGTTGGACTATAAAGACAGCTGAGCACTGAAGAATTGATGCTTTTGAACTGCGGTGTTGGAGAAGACTCTTGAAAATCCCTTGGACTACAAGGAGATCCAACCAGTCAATCCTAAAGGAAATCAGTTCTGAATATTCATTGGAAGGACTCATGCTGAAGCTGAAACTCCAATACTTTGGCCACCTGATGTGAAGAACTGACTCACTTGAAAACACCCTGATGCTTGGAAAGACTGAAGGCAGGAGGAGAAGGGGCAACAGAGGATGAGATGGTTGGATGGCATCACTGACTCAATGGACATGATTTTGATTAAACTCCAGGAGCTGGTGATGAACAGGGAGGCCCGGCGTGCTGCAGTCCATGGGGTCGCAAAGAGTTGGACATGACTGAGCGTCTGAACTGAACTGAACTGGACTGTAGACCTGCCAGGCTCCTCTGGGCTCTTTCTAGGCAAGAATACTGGAGTGGGTTGCTATATATCATTCTCTAGGACATCATCCCAGCCCAGGGGTTGAACCCGTGTCTCCTGCATTGGCAGGCAGATTCTTTACTGCGGAGCCACCAGGGAAGCCCCAGGCATTTGGTGGGAGAAGAGTAAAGGTGGCTGCAGAGCGCTAACACCCTCCCTTCAGGAATTTCAGTGAAAATATGCTGAAAGTCAATATACTTGAATATTTAGATCTAGAGGACAAAACTATGACCAAGGGGAGGCTTCTTTAATTTTACACAAGGAAGCAGCTTTTAATAATTAAGCCTGTCCCACCACAGAATATTGAAGTCTATCATTGTTAAGAGATATGATGAGTAAGTTTCCTTTCAGTGGACGAACTGAAACAGATGTATGCTCATCTGACTGAGCTGTCATGTGAGGGATTTCTGTGGTGGAAGCGAGGCAGGGCTGGATGATTTAAGCTCTTTTCCATGATTCATTTGTTCAGGTGAGACACCCAAGCCGTTCTCAATCCTCACCCCACCCATTCCCACTCAGACTGTGATATCAAGTTTTAATTCAAGGGTCTGACTAAGAATTCACTTCCCCACTTAGAATTCAGGAGGTTCCTAAGTTTATTGGTGGGAAACTCTGTATTTCCCCAGACATGTGCTAGCCTCTTTATCTCTTAAAGGGATATGTCCCCCATACCAACAAAGGGATGGTGGAAACCTTCACTTAGAAATGTCTCCTCAAACTCGGTCTCTGGGTTTTAGCTCCTCTATTTTTCTCTCCCTCCCTCCCCACACACCCACACCCAAAAGGGATTCCTGCCAAGTGCTTTGGAAATCTCCCTCAGGTCCCTGTACTGTAACTCCATCCTGGTAAGCCTGCCAAGTATTCTTTCAGCTCATCTCTGGAAAACAATTCACATCAATGTCCCTGCCTAGAGGCCACCAGACTCTTTTAAGGAAATGTTCCACAGCCCTTTAAAGTGAATGACACCAGGAAGTGCCGAATCACTTCCTGGATCGAATACCCTTCTATCACCAAGCTGGTGTCACACTCCCCATCCCCGTCCATCTCCACCACACTGTGATCTGAGCAGGGCCTAGGCCCAGTGCCAAGTGTCCCAGGGCATCTGTGTCCACTGCCACCCCCTCCCCACTGAGTAGTGCAGTCTTGAACTCCTTACCCTTTCCTCTGATATACAAGAAACTGGGAACTCTAAAAAAATTTGAATTACCCTTGACACCTCCACTCCACCTACACAGGACACAAGGAATGCATGCAAGCTGGGTGCCAGGAACTGTCCAAAGTCCACCTTCAAACTAAACCCTGAAGCTAACTCTGGGTTGCCAATGTGGTCAAAGCTGAGGATGGGTAGTCTGACCAGCGCCACCAAGCCTTGGAAGGTGCTCAGGAAGTCGTCATGGGGACAATGGCTCAGTAAGCAGTCACAGGGAGGCTGGCTGCACTGCTGAGGGACTCTGAGCACAGATTTGGGAGTTGGGAGAAGTGACTGGGCTGTTTCTTCATCCATCAGTAAGGAAATTGGTCTTGGGTTTTAGAGCTTCCCTGGTGGCTCAGTTGGAAAAGAATCTGCCTGCAGCACAGGAGACGTGGGTTTGATCCCTGGGTTGGGACGATCCCCTGAAGAAGGGACTGGATACCCACTCCTGGAGAATTCCATGGACAGAGGAGGCTGGTGGGCTACAGTTCATGGGGTTGCAAAGAGTCAGACACAGCAGCTGAGTGACTAACACTTTCTGGAGCTAGAACTTGTCTAAAAGGACACAGTTTTCTGATTGAAAGGGACGTTTTCCCTCCATCTCTTCTGTTTCAGATGAGGAAATCTACATCCTGGGGAGCACACTGACTTGGCCAAGCTCACAGTGATCTTTAGAGCCTGGTCTTCCACCTCCAGAGCCCAGCTCCACTGAGTCCTTCCAGACTACCTCTCCTGGACCCTAGGAGACTAAAGCCTCTGGGAACGAGGAAAAGGAACACAGAGACCACACAGCAAGGGGTGGAAGGAGCCTGCAGTATTCTCCTTGGCTCACTTTGGCAAAAGGCAATGCTATTAGCATAAAGGCCTTAAGGAAATATTAATTTTTCACAACCCTTCCTCTTCTACCATGTTCCCCATGAAGAGTTCAAAGTACAGATCAAAGCAAAACAATCTCCTGAGGAGGTCTCTGCCCCCAGACTGTACTCAGATTTAGCAACAAGTTCCAGAGGACCACTTACTTCTGAATTCTGTGTTCCCATAACCCCAGGTAGGCATGTGTGTTTCAGGGGACTCTGTGGGCTGGCTTAGAGCCCTACTGGAGGTGTGGCAAGCACCTTTTCAGTGTTTCCTAAGCAACTCTCATAGAAACTTTTGGGAATAATTATTATCTTCCATTGATGACTCAGACTGTGCAGCCACGTGAGTGTTGAGTGCCCTGTTATGCTAACAAGGTGAAGTCAGTAGACAAGAGAGCAGTCAGGTCTTTAGTTCCAGGCCAAAACCCACATGTCCAATAGATGAGTTTAATGAGGTTCCCTAAATGAAAGCAATTCATGGCTACTTGACAACAGTCAGGTGACACAGTTCTGGCAGACACTGGTAACTGCGAAGTGCGTAATAGCAAGACACTGTGTGGTTAGAACAACCACACAGGAGCTGAAAGAATTTTAATTTGGGAGAAGATACTTTCTTTTGCAGGGTTGTTTGTGCTGTTAACTTGGATGATCTAATTCATCTTCAGTTTTTCCATGACCCAAGCCAAGACTGACAACAGTCAATAACATCATTGTGTACAACTAATATTTTCTAGATATAAATAATTTGGAACACAGCCCGCCTGTTTCTCGCAATGATCTACATATTGCTCACTTGGAGATGACACGGTACTTTAAAATGTCTGCATAGCTGTCACCTGGCACCAAGTTGGGCTGGGATCAGTGACTGCCTGGGTCTACATTCCAGGAACCTGGGACCCTGAAATGTCTGCATGGCTCAGAAAGTCAAAAACTTCAGGTGAAAATAGCACCCAGGCTGATGAAAACACTCCGTGGTGGTCACCCCCGGAACTTCTCCAGATCCTGTTGCCAGAGGCCCAAAGTAAGTGCTACAATCTAATTGGCTAAGATATCCCTTAGCCTAAGTCAATTATCTTACAAGCTACACAGAAACACAGCCATTTCCATTTTATCAGTCAGTTCAGTTCAGTTGCTCAGCTGTGTCCAACTCTTTGTGACCCAATGGACTGCAAGCACACCAGGCCTCCCTGTCCATCACCAACTCCCGGAGCCGGCTCAGACTCATGTCCATTGAGTTGGTGATGCCATCCAACCATCTCAGCCTCTGTCATCCCCTTCTCTTCCTGCTTTCAATCTTTCCCAGCATCAGGGTGTTTTCAAATGAGTCAGTTCTTCACATCAGGTGGCTAAAATATTGGAGCTTCAGCTTCAGCGTGAGTCCTTCCAATGAATATTCAGGGCTGATTTCCTTTAGGATGGACTGGTTTGCTCTCCTTGCAGTCCAAGGGACTCTCAAGAGTCTTCTCCAACACCACAGTTCAAAAGCATCAACTCTTCAGAGCTCAGCTTTCCTTATTGTCCAACTGTCACATCCATACATGACTGCCGGAAAAACCATAGCTTTGACTCGATGGACCTTTCTCAGCAAAATAATGTCTCTGGTTTTTAATATGCTGTCTAGGTTGGTTATAGATTTTCTTCCAAGGAGTAAGCATCTTTCAATTTCATGGCTGCAGTCACCATCTGCAGTGATTTTGGAGCCCAAGAAAATAAAGTCTGACACTGTTTCCATTGTTCCCCCATCTATTTGCCGTCAAGTGATGGGACCAGGTGCCATGATCTTAGTTTTCTGAATGTTGAGTTTTAAGACAAATTTTTCACTCTCCTCTTTCACTTTCATCAAGAGGCTCTTTAGTTCTTCTTCGCTTTCTACCCTAAGGGTGTTATAATCTGTGTATCTGAGGTTATTGATTTTTCTCCCGGCAATCTTCATTCCAGCCTGTGCTTCATCCAGTCCAGCATTTCTCATGATGTACTCTGCATATAAGTTAAATAAGCAGGGTGACAATATACAGCCTTGACATACTCCTTTCCTGATTTGGAACCAGTCTGTTGTTCCATGTCCAGTTCTCACTGTTGCCTCTTGACCTGCATACAGATTTCTCAGGAGGTAGGTCAGGTGGTCTGGTATTCCCATCTCTTGAAGAATTTTCCAGTTTGTTGTGATCCACAGTCAAAGCTTTGCCATGGTCAATAAAGCAGAAGTAGATGATTTCCTGGAACTCTCTTGCTTTTTCCATGATCCAGCAGATGTTGGCAATTTGATCTGTGGTTCCTCTGCCTTTTCTAGATCCAGCTTGAACATCTGGAAGTTCATGGTTCATGTACTGTTGAAGCCTGGCTTGAAGAATTTTGAGCTTTACTTTGCTAGCGTGTCAGATGGGTGCAATTGTGCAGTAGTTTGAACATTCTTTGGCATTGCCTCTCTTTGGGACTGGAATGAAAACTGACCTTTTCCAGTCCTGTGGCCACTGCTGAGTTTTCTGAATTTACTGGCATATAGAATGTAGCACTTTCACAGCATCATCTTTTAGGATTTAAAATAGCTCAGCTGGCATTCCATCATATCCACTAGCTTTGTTCACAGTGATTCTTCATAAGGCCCACTTGAGTCCGCATTCCAGGATGTCTGGCTCTAGGTGAGTGATCATACCATCATGATTATCTGGGTCATGAAGATCTTTTTTGTACAGTTCTTCTGTGTATTCCTGCCACCTCTTCTTAATATCTTCTGCTTCCGTTAGGCCCATACCATTTCTGTCCTTTATTGAGCCCATCTTTGCATGAAATGTTCCCTTGGTATCTCTAATTTTCTTGAAGAGATCTCTAGTCTCCCCATTCTATTGCTTTCCTCTATTTCTTTGCACTGATCACCAAGAAAGGGTTTCTTATCTCTCCTTGCTATTCTTTGCAACTCAACATTCAAATGGGTATATCTTTCCTTTTCTCCTTTGCCTTTAGCTTCCTTCTTTTCTCAGCTATTTTTAAGGCCTCATCAGACAACCATTTTGCATTTTTGCCTTTCTTTTTCTTGGGGATGATCTTGAACACTGCCTCCTGTACAATGTCATGAACCTCTGTCCATAGTTCTTCAGGCACTCTGTCTAGCAGATCTAATCCCTTGAATCTATCTGTTCCTTCCACTGTATAATGGTAACGGATCTGATTTAGGTCATGCCTGAATGGTCTAGTGGTTTTCCCTACTTTCTTCAATTTAAGTCTGAATTTGGTAATAAGGAGTTCATGAACTGAGCTACCATCAGCTCCAGGTCTTGTTTTTGCTGACTGTATACAGTTTCTCCATCTTTGGCTGCAAAGAATATAATCAATCTGATTTCAGTATTGACCATCTGGTGATGTCCATGTGTAGAGTCTTCTCTTGTGTTGTTGGAAGAGAGTATTTGCTATGACCAGTATGTTCTCTTGGCAAAACTCTATTAGCCTTTGCCCTACTTCACTCTGCACTCCAAGGCCAAATTTGCCTGTTACTCTAGCTATCTCTTGACTTCCTACTTTTGCATTCCAATCACTATGATGAAAAATACATCTTTTGGGGGGTGTTGGTTCTAGAAGGTCTTGTAGGTCTTCATAAAACCATTCAACTTCAGCTTCTTCAGCATTACTGGTTGGGGCATAGACTTGGATTATTGTGATATTGAATGGTTTGCCTTGGAACCAAACAGATATCATTCTGTCATTTTTGAGACTGCATCCAAGTACTGCATTTTGGGCTCTTTTTTGACTATGCTGCTGCTGCTACTGCTGCTAAGTCACTATGAGGGCTATTCAATTTCTTCTAAGGGTTTCTTGCCCACAGTAGTAGATATAATGGTCATCTGAGTTAAATTCACCCATTCCAGTCCATTTGAGTTCACTGATTCCTAAAATGTCGATGTACATTCTTCCCATCTCCTGTTTGACCACTAGTTTTCTTCTAAGCCTTGTCTTTTTGGGAAACAGAAGTGGACAGTGCACAGGAAAAGCACCAGGTGTCAGCAGAGTAGGAAGAGCTCATTAATCAAGCTTCCTACTTCACTTTGCAGAGAAGTAAACTGAGTTCCTGCTTAAA
Organism: Ovis canadensis; assembly: GCF_042477335.2. Lineage (NCBI taxonomy): Eukaryota > Metazoa > Chordata > Mammalia > Artiodactyla > Bovidae > Ovis > Ovis canadensis. The sequence goes on from NC_091260.1 coordinate 26,298,109, forward strand.
TCATGTTCCCTAAAAGCAGAGCTTGAGACAAGGATTCCGGCACACATGGTTTATTGAGGGAGTGTTCTTCAGGAAAAACCTATGAGGGAGCAAGTGAAGCAGTACAGAAAAGAGGAAAGTGCTTAGAAAAGCTGTGACCTCAGAAAAAGTCTAGTCTTGACCTGGAGAGCTGGCTACACGTCTCCTCTGGCATGGTAGGGTCTGCCTTCCTATCTGTAGTGGATAATACTCCAGGGAAAGGAGAAGCTGGGAGCTTTAGCAGGCAATGCTCATGGCAGCTGGGGGATGAGCCCACTGGCCCAGTAATGGGGATCTGGGCAGGGCCCAGGGGTAGTGCCTACTACAGCACCAGAGAAACGTCTATATCGAACATCTGTATAAATAAATAATTTTATTTCTATAAATACATAAATGTCTACATATGTCTTTCTCTCTAAAGATATGTAGAGGTAGAGAGACAGATATACAGAGACAGAAAGAGACACACAGAGTGGGAGAGGAGAGACACACAGGCTAAATGCGCCCTGCAGAAGCTGAAGTTCTAAGGGAGTATATACTACGAGTAATGGAGACACTTGGTAGAGAACACATACTAAGTGGAGGATGAGAAGTGTAATCCACAAGATATTGGAGCAGACGTTCCAAGAGGGTGTGTCTGTGTTGTGTTAATGGCAGCACTCTAAAATGAAAAGCCAAGAACTCCCCGACTAGGGTAGAGTTTTATAGGTGAGACTAGGGGGTTGGTAACCTGGAGAACACATTTGTCCAGGAGGCTAGGTCAGGTTCTGAGGCCTGGGCACAGCTCAGGCTGTAGGAGGGCACCCAGCAGTCACCAGATGGTGTGCAGAGAAAATGGGGACTGACACAGAGGTGACCCCAGAATTACAGTCCAGGGTCCTGAGTGGGATCCTGCCCAGTGGCAGAGCTCTTGCCAGGGGATGAGAAGAGTTTATACGGGGGGGGGTGGAGACAGCTTTAAGGAAGTCAGAGGCAGGGGCCATGATGTGGGCACAACACAAATCCCACGGAGACTTGGTGGATGCACAGCCCTGCGCTGATGGCAAGGGGATGGGGGGGAGGTGTGATGGCAGAGGGAAGGCCAGGACCATGCAGAAGCACTGGGTCCCAGCAGGGCCAGCGGCTGACCACATCTCAGGAGAGTTTCTCTAATTTCCCCTCATTCGTCCCCAAGGCTTCCCCAGTGGCTCAGATGGTAAAGAACTTGCTTGCAATGCAGGAGACCCAGGTTCGATCCCTGGGTTGGGAAAATCCCCTGGAAGAGGACATGGCAACCAACTCCAGTATCCTCACCTGAAAAATTCCATTGTCAGAGAAGCCTGATGGGCTGCAGTCCACAGGGCTGCAAAGAGTCAGACACAGCTGAGTGACTAACACCTTCACTCTCTCTCTCTCATTGGTCCCAGAAGGAAGGGCAACCTGTGCCTGCAGATGTTTGGGTGGAGTGCGGGAACTGGGAAATTGGGAGGGGTGGTGAGCAGTTAACGTACCTGCTGAGGATAGAGGCAAGATCTCAGCAGTGGTTTGGGGCAAGAAACCTATTTAGGAAACCAAGCTCTGCAGGCAGCGGAAATCTCTGGATGGGAGTTTGCACCTGAATCTCTAGGGGACAAGGCAGCCACTCTCGCTATCCAAGCCCGTGTTTGCTGAATGTGCAAACATTCCTGAGTACGGATCTTAAAAAAATGATTAAAAAGAGTTTCTCCCATAGGGAAAATACAATATTAATCTTGAAAGTTCTCTTCCTCTTTTTTTCCCACTGCTGCACTTCTCCAATAAAACATCGCATCATGGTTTTGTTTATTTTAGCATATTACAGTTTTGATAAAGCCACAAATCCTTATATCAAATATATTCTTCAGTGTCAAAAGGGCACGCAAAGAAATGTTTCCTAATGAAAGATTTATCTTTTATCTGACAGTGATGATTTAGCTGGTACTGATCTCTTCATCCTCTTTTCCATTAAAAAAAAAAAAAGTTGAACAAAATTACCTGTCTTCGAATAACAGCTCCTTTTAAAACCTGACTGCTTTGTCATTACCTCTGTAATCTCCCTTGGAGATCATGGGCTATTCATTTTCTCCCTGGCTCCAATTTGCCTTTTGATATTTTTCTTTGGTCTGTTCAAACAGTCCTCCAATTGCGCAGCTCATCAGAGCAAGCCTTGCACAAGCAAGAGCCCACTGCCATGGTGTGGCACCCATGCGTGTCACCCAGCACTCCACCAGCTCTGGGGCCTCTCCGTGTACCATGGTGGTGCTTTGAAAATGGTCTAAGCTCTTCTCATTAAAGCTTTCCCCAGCTCTTATCCCTGTGACATCTTTTATCTATATATCATGTCAGAGGCCACAGCCTCATAGTCCTAAAAAAATAAAGTAGCTCCTGAATCTTTAAAAAAAAAAAAAAGAAAGAAAGAAAAATCTGACAAAAGGAAAGACTGGAAATATGACATGATTACCTGCAGACCCTCAGGGCCCCATGCACAGCTATAAGGGGGGGTTCCCCTGCACAAGGGCACCTGGATGAGAGGTGAGTGGACCTGAAATTCAGCCCACGTAGAGCTGTGTGTGCCTACAGAGAGTCCCTTTCCCACTTGGCACCAAATGCCATCTGAACTGGCAGCTTCCCTGGGCTCTTAGTGGGTAGCTTCTTCTGCATGATGCATTGAGCCAAAGGGCACGTTAGGGCGTTGTTTCTTCTCATCATGTTGAATTGTTGCTCTTTTCTTCTTTGGTTATTTGTTTTCCAGTTCTTTCTTTTTTAATTTTCTTTTTTTAAAGTTGATTGATAAAGTTATGTTAGTTTCAGGAGTACAGCAAAGTGATTCAGTTGTACGCATACATGCATCAATCCTTTTTAAAAATTCTCTTCCCATTTAGGGTATTACAGAGTATTGAGTAGAGTTGCCTGTGCTATATGTTGATTATCCATTTTAAATATAGCCATGGGTACATGTCAATCCAAAACTCCCAATCTATCCCTCTCCCCAGCCTTTCCCCACTGGTATTTGTTGTTTTTTTTTTTCCTTTAATTTTGTCTATGTGATTTGATCTCCGCTGTCCCCTGTGGAAAGTTCAGCAGCCCCTAGCATAGCCATGGTTCAGAGGAAGCATTGCACACACAAGAAACCTCTGCCTCTCCTCTTACACTTCCCCTCAAAAAGAAATTTCTTTGCACCTATGTTTAATCAGCATTGTGGATCCAAGTGCACTGGCTTCGTCCCTACTAGATTCGGAATGCACAATCACATCCCATCTCATTAGTGACAAGAAAGCTGAGCTGTCAAGCATGGCTTCCTAAATGCTAGGAAAAGGGTCTGAATTAGAGCAAGGTCCAGGATCTAGACACAAGCTGAGTTGGCTTTTTTCTTCTCTTTTAAGCTTTATTGATCTCAGGAAGAACTGAAGGCTTGTTGAAAAAAGGTGGCAATCAGCTCAACATACTAATTTATGTATTATTTATGGACTTAAAGAAGCCTAGACTCAGAACAATAAAGAAAAATGAAATCGTGATAGAACTGCCATTGTATTCAATTCTAACATTAGGGGTATGCTCACACAAGGACTGAGACTGCAAGGGGCAGGGAACGGGGGAGTGGAAGCGATGTGGAATTTTAGATCAGACAGCAGCACCTCCCCGTGCGACCTGGAGCAAGTTCCAACGTCTCTCTAGGATTGTTTTCTCATTGGTAAAATGGATAGAAATACTGATTATCGGGGTTGTTGTGATCATTGTGTGGCAGAAGTCGTGGATGAAACTCAAAATGGGTACAAATTCCTGCTGTGGGTATCCTGTGTGAGGAGAGGCATGGGTCCAGCCTGCAGAGTAGCCACCTTTCCTGACCTACTGCTGCTGCTGCTAAGTCGCGTCAGTCGTGTCCGACTCTGTGCGATCCCATAGACGGCAGCCCACCAGGCTCCTCTGTCCCTGGGATTCTCCAGGCAAGAACACTGGAGTGGGTTGCCATTTCCTTCTCCAATGCATGAAAGTGAAAAGTGAAAGTGAAGTCGCTCAGTCGTGTCCGATAGCCTACGAGGCTCCTCCGTCCATGGGATTTCCCAGGCAAGAGTACTGGAGTGGGGTGCCAACCAAAGCCCATGGAAAAAGGCAACTCTGAAAGTAGTAAAGGACTCTCTCATTTTTCCTCCAAAAAGACAGAAAAGGAAAGACCTGCCCCACAGATTCAGGAAACAGCTCCCCCCTCGCTCCTCCTTGCCCTCTCTCCCTCCCTTTCTTGCTCTCTTTCTCTCCTCCCTCCCTCAACCTCTTTTCTGAAATAAATCCAGAACTGGCTCAATCACCCACCTACTACACAACACTATGTCCAGTATTTTTTCTCACTATACCCTCCAAGTCAAGGCCAGCCTGCCTTCCATGCTGACCAAGGCAAACCCCAGTCTCTGGTGGTCCCCTTCCACCAGGCTTCTTGCTGCCACCAGAGAGGCTGTTGAAATCTGATTGTCCATCCATCTTGTGCTGATCCAGTGCCCTTGGTCCTCCGAGAGGGGACAGTGACCTTCTATGTCAAGTTCAGTGAAGGATGCCCACCCTAACGTGGGTTCCCAGGACAGCAGTTCTTAGCTGGTGTTCCCCACTCCCTCCTGACCTGTTCTCCAGATGTCAGTTCTCAGGAGCTCTCTATCAGAATTCATTCATGTGGCTAGAGCATGCTCTCCCTTTCAGTTCCCTGAATCTAGACCTCTGATGGCAAGGTGAGTTTTCTTTTCAGCTTTGAAATTCAGTAGATCTCAAAACAATCAAGGAGGGCTGTCCTAATTGTCTTCAGCCCTCCCTTACTCTGCAAGCTCCGTTCCCTCTCCTTCTCTGCTCCCTCCCCCACCCTCCCCGTTCCTTCCTCTTCCCAGTGCCAACTCCAACTTCTTTCTTCCCTGCCCATCCTCATCCCAAAAAGAACAAAGCTACTCCCTGAGTTTCACCCCAGGGATTTCATCTCTCACACAGAGCATAAGCTAAACCTTCAGTGAGACATGTTACTACCAATATAACATGTGCTGAAAGATTGTTATGTATGACAAACACCACTGGATATTCTACATCCTTTATCTCCTTTGATCCTCACCACCACGTGGTACAGATGCTATATTCTCCATTATACACACATGAAACTTAGACTTTAAGAGGCTGAAGAACTCCTCCACGGATGCAGAGCCTGTAGATGGCAGAGTACAATCTGAACCCCTTCTCTGTGATTCCTCCACTCCTCAGAGCCCCACCTTCCCACATCCCATATAGCCGACAAGTATACACTATGCCAGGAATTCTTGGTAGTTCTTAGCCATCATCATAAAATAACTCATTTTCTTCTCACAGAAATTCTGTGAGGTAGCACCGTTATTATCCCCATTTCACAGATGTGGAAACTGAGACAGCATGAGCTTAAGTAACTTGCTTGGGATCCTGAGCTGGTGAGGAGCAGGACAGGGATGCAAACCCAAGTAGTCTAAAGCCCTTTAGACAATATGGCTCCTACCCAGCCTAGGTCCTCCCAGAAGCCTCCTCCCAACAGAAGAGGAGTGACAAGTGTCAATGGGACAGGCGAGGGGCCAGTGGGGACCTTTGCACCTACATTGTCTGAGAACAGACTTTCCTTAATTGTCCTGAATACACTTGAAGGCCCAATATTGTGGGATGAGCTAAAGGTTCTCGTCACTGTGGGGTGTGCTGGGGCAGGGACCCCAGGAAGGGCAGATGAAGAGAGGGTACAGCAGAGAGTGACAAGAGCAACATTGGACCTTCTGAGAAAGTGGTTCAAGGGGGCTGAAATCAAATATGTCAGCCTTCAGAGACAAATCTGTAGCTGTAAGCATTAATCGGGCATCTACGGTGAGCTCGATACAATGATTAAAACGCTTGGTCCTCGCTCCTGAGGTGCTCAGTCTATGAGCCTCGCACCCAAGTCTTTGTCTCCCAGCAGCTACACTTAAATTGATCCAAAGCTGCAACGTGCATTTTCCTGTTTTAAGACTTAGTTTCTTAAACATCACCAAAAAAGTCTGTATTCCCACCATGCAGAATTAATCATTTTTTTCGCTATCTGTTTTCTCACAAGCTTTATCCCCCTCATCTTTACTCTCCTGCCAGGCTTCCCCCGCAGAAAATTACTACCTGGAAGTTTAGCAGATATCTTTCCATCCATTTTTTCGTACAATTTTACATTCTTAACCCTTTATTTTTCACTCCTGATCTCACTTTCCACTTCTATTTTTCAATGGTCACCCTGAAGATTTTAAAATACATACCTAACTTCCCATTTTTGCAACTCAATCTAGAGTGATTTGATACCTGCATTCCACCTGCCAAATCTTTGCTTGCTTTAACTTCCCTCCCAAACTTACCCAGTCTTAAACCTTTGTTGTTTTATAACCAAGAGTTTTAGTTATATTTCACTTTTAAACAAGTACGTAAATTGCTTTGCTTCTGCATCCCATATCTTCCTTCCAGGTTTACTTGCATTCATGCTTTTTCTTTTTAGATTTATTTATTTAGCTGTGATGGGTCTTCGTTGCTGCACACAGGCTTTCTCTAGTTGCAGTGAGTGGCTTAGGGGAGGTGGCTACTCTTTGTTGCGATGTGTGGGTGCTAGCGTGCTCAGGCTTCAGCGCGTGGGCTCAGTAGTGACAGCAGACAGGCTCAGTTGGTGTGTGACATGTGGGATCTTCCTGGACCTGAGACTGAACCAGTGTCCCTTGCATTGCAAGGTGAATTCTTAACCACTGGACCACCAGAGAAACCCCTAGGACATTCTTTATGAGTTCTCTCTATCTGTAAGTAGTAAATTATTCGAGTTCTTTTATGGTTAAAAATTTTGCCCTCACTCTTCGAAATATTATTTGGCTGATGTTACATAGTCTATAATTTACTTTTAAATATTTCAGCAGAGATAGCATGACACACATTTATGAAAATGCAGGCTAGTTTTAATCTACAGTCGTGGTTGGGTAAGACTGGGAGTACCCTAATTAATAATAAACACTCTAAGTGTGGTTAGTTACAATTTGAATTTAAAAGATTCCATTCAAGACTCCCCAGAGGCAACTTCTGCGAGCCTCATAAAGACTGCTATCCAAAGCCACAGAGAGAGCATGTTAATTATCACAGTTTTATAGAAATATTTCTCATTGTTGAAATAATTGGTGGTCAGCCTACATGGATTGGTTAGAAATATTGAGTAGACACCTTCTCTGCTCCTGTATAAGAACTGGGTCCTGTACAGAACTGGGTCAGCCCAACCGCTTACCTCCCCGTAGAGCAGGAAGCTCCCTTTTGACCAGCATTCTACCATTCACTTTCCCTTTTCACTTTCATGCATTGGAGAAGGAAATGGCAGCCCACTCCAGTGTTCTTGCCTGGAGAATCCCAAGGACAGGGGGAGCCTGGTGGGCTGCTGTCCATGGGGTCACATAGAGTCGGACACAACTGAAGCGACTTAGCAGCAGCAGCAGCAGCTACCATTTAAAGGAGGACTCTTGTCATTTGATCCAGCAACAATATCCTTCTTCTAGAATAACGTCACATCTGCCTCTATGAAATATTTTATGCAAGGCATTGGCAGAAATGCCTAAAGGATGCCAAACTGGAATTTCCTTGACCTTATAAAAACAGGAGTGATTACTATTTATGCCTGCTTACCAAAAATGTTTGGGAGTGGGGCAGAATTCTGTATAAGACTTGTTTTCATTATTACATTCTACCTGGTGGCAACATTGTACAGAAGAGGACTTCACTCACTGCCAATTGCTAGAAGGCACCAAAATTTACCAAAAGAATAAAGCAGTAATTGAATAGACTTAGTTGTTCTTAACAGCTGGATCTGAAACTCTGAGGTAGAGTGTTCCAGAATAAAAGCTATTATCTTCCGGCATCTACTGATGAGAAGCCTTCTGTCAGTGCGACGGCCACTGCCTTGTAGGTAGTTCCGGTGGATATTTTAATTTTGTATTCTGCCATTCTACTATAATTGGAACCTACGGAAGGATTTTTTTCTTTTTCAACCCTTTTTGGCATTCTTTTTCTTTCTAAAATGTTGTATCTTCATATTTGGAAAATACTTGGCCATTGCTCTTCTGTGGATCTTGGCTTTCCATCAGTGTCATATTCTTTTTTTAATGGCGTTCCTATTTGATATAAGTTGGCGTTTCTCATCATGTCCTTCATTTCTCAATTTCTGTCGATCAGTCTCTGCTACATAGGGAAAACGATGTCAGTTCTATCTTCCAAATGCTAATTCTCTCCTAACCTGTGTCTAAACCATCCTATAACTCATCTATTGAGCTTTTTAGGTCAATGACTCTGTTTCTCATTTTCAAGATTTCTTCTTGGTTTCTTTTGACTTTGAATAACTTTTTCTGGCCATTTCTATATGTTCGATATGGGAATAGGATCCTTAACGTGTGTTCAGTTTGACTCTTTGATTCAGACGTCATTACATTAATTCTTCAGTGTAAGTGGGAATAAGATACAAGGCAGCTTGATTTTAGAAAAGTTTGAGAGAGCAAGTAAGGCACCCACTGAGAATCTGTTTGCCATTGGAAAGAGCAGAAGCAGGAGAGGGACCACAGCAAAGCAGGGATAAGAAAGATTTCATCTACATGGAAAAACCTCTTTACAGCTACTTCACAATTATATTGTGTTTTCTAAAACTGATTTGCAACATCATGGATAGAACTTGGCTTTGTTTAACTCCAAACTCTTGAGAGAAAACCATGCCAAAAAGCAGAAGTGTTTGATCCTGTGAGACACAGTTATTAGGGGACTATTTGATGCAAATAAATCAACAAACACCAAGCAGCTGGATACGTGACACCAGGGCAAGCTTGGAAAGACTTAGGAGCCAGCCAGCAGGGAGACTGCTAATTGGGAATAGACAGTCATGGGGTTTTAAAGCACACCAGTGACATCATGCTGCCACTTCATTTTTTCTTCCTATTTTGTGACAAAATTGAGGAAAGATACAAGGGATCTTTTAGCTGGTCAGGAATGCCAGAAAGGTTAAATCAGGCAATCCCTCTCATCAGCAAACAGCCTACACAGATAAATATTTAATGGTTCTGACAGAGAAGTGATGAAGGGCTACAGGGCTAGAAGCCTTGCTATTTCAGAAACAAAACAAAATTAAACACCATAAGTACTAAGATTTACTAATGCCCTCAGGACAGTGTCAATATTCATTAAAACCTGTTAAGTATTGCTGCGATCTCTCACCGAGAACCCCTGAATGGCTGCCACAATGCAGATTCCTGGGCTTCCACCCAGAGGGCTCCATTCGGTAGGTCTGCAAGGGAGCCCAGGAACCTGCATGTCGACAAATACCCTACATTCTGACAGGGCTTCCGAGGTGACTCAGCCATGACTGATGATCCGCCCACCAGTGCAGGAGACAGGTTTGATCCCTGGGTCAGGGATCCCCTGCAAGAAGAAATGGCTACCTACTGCAGTATTTTTACCTGGAGAATCTGTGTGGACAGAAGAGCTTGGTGGGCCCCAGTCCCTGGGGTTGCAAAAAATCAAGATATGACTGAGCACGCATACATACACATATTGTAATGTGAATGATTCAAAAAACCCTTTGAAAAACACTAGATTAAATTATAGAACAAATTATAACTAGGAGCTGGTATATATATTTCAATTCAGCACTTTAATGTGATTGAACTTTTAAATAAATAAAATAATTACTGATTAGTGCACAAAGTTTCTTTCACTCAAACAAACAAAAAGAATGGAAAGCTATGCTAACCAGAATTTTCAGTTACCAACCATGAGACAAGTGTCCTATAGCTCTAACACAGTGCTTCTCATCCCCGACTGCAGAGTACAATCATTTGGGGCACTTATTAAAAATACCAGTGCCTGGACTCAACCTCAACCAATTAAATCTGAACATCTAGGGATGGAGTCCAGGCATCAGCAATTTTTTAAAGCTCACCAAGCAATGTTCATGTGCAGCCAAGGTCAAGAACCACCAGTTCTAATGAGAACTAAGGAGCTAGTCTTGCAAAACCAAACTTGGAAAGCGAAGGCAAACACTGCTGCCTTCAAATGGCACTCAGGCTGGACCTTAGAAATAATTGGGCATCTGGTGGAAAGGCCAGTATTTCAGAATGTACCCTGAAAGCAAGCTGCTTTGGAATTCACAAATGGATTTTGCAGGTAGGACCTCTCTCTGAAATAACACCAGGTAGGTGCCTTTTGCTCCAGCATCCTATGGCTTATAAGTATGACATTACAGCTGCACTCTTTAGTCAATTATCAGCTGCATTTGAAAATGAGACCAGTCATCATCACTGATTAATTATATATATATATATATTCAGTGTATATGTATTATTATATTATATATATAAAATATTCAGTATATTTCAGTCTCTATTCATCAGCAGAGGGATCCCACCATTCAACAGATTAACAGATTATTTTAGTGATTCAGTTCAGTCAGTTCAGTTGTTCAGTCATGTCTGACCCTTTGCCCCATGGGCTGCAGCACACCAGGCTTCCCTGTCCATCACCAACCCCCAGAGCCTGCTCAGACTCCTGTCCATCACATCAGTGATGCCATCCAACCATCTCAGTCTCTGTTGTCCCCTTCTCCTCCCATCTTCAATCTTTCCCAGCATCAGAGTCTTTTCCAATGACTCGGTTCTTCAAATCAGATGGCCAAAGTATTGGAGTTTCAACTTCAGCATCAGTACTTTCTAATGAATATTCAGGACTGATTTCCTTTAGCATTAACTGGTTGGATCTCCTTGCAGTCCAAGGGACTCTCAAGAGTCTTCTCCAACACCACAGTTCAAAAACATCAGTTCCTCGGTGCTCAGCTTTCTTTACAGTCCAACTCTCACATCCATACATGACTACTGGAAAAACCATAGCTTTGACTAGATGGACCTTTATTGGCAAAGTAATGGGTCTGCTTTTGAATATGCTGTCTAGGTTGGTCATAGCTTTTCTTCCAGGGAGCGTCTTTTAATTTCATGGTTGCAGTCACCATCTGCAGTGATTTTGGAGCCCAAGAAAATAAAGTCTGACACTGTTTCCTCATCTATTTGCCATGAAGTGATGGGACCAGGTGCCATGATCTTAGTTTTCTGAATGTTGAGTTTTAAGACAAATTTTTCACTCTCCTCTTTCACTTTCATCAAGAGGCTCTTTAGTTCTTCTTCGATTTCTGCCATAAGGATGGTATCATCTGTGTATCTGAGGTTATTGATATTTCTTCCAGAAATCTTGATTTCCAGCTTGTGCTTCATCCAGTCCAGCATTTCTAATGATGTACTCTGCATATAAGTTAAATAAGCAGGGTGACAATATACACCCTTGACATACTCCTTTCCTGTTTTGGAACCAGTCTGTTCTTCCATGTCCAATTCTAACTGTTGTTTCTTGACCTGCATACAGATTTCTCAGGAGGCAGGTCAGGTGGTCCGGTATTTCCATCTCTTGAAGAATTTTCCAGTTTATTGTGATCCACACAGTCACGCCATACTACTTTGGCATAGTCAATAAAGCAAAAGTAGATGTTTTTCTGGAACTCTCTTGCTTTTTTGATGATCCAACGATGTTGGCAATTTGATCTCTGGTTCCTCTGCCTTTTCTAGGTCCAGCTTGAACATCTGGAAGTTCACAGTTCATGTACTGTTGAAGCCTGGCTTGGAGAATTTTGAGCATTACTTTGCTAGTGTGTGAGATGAGTGCAGTTGTGTGGTAGTTTGAACATTCTTTGGCATTGCCATTCTTTGGGATTGGAATGAAAACTGACCTTTTCCAGTCTTGTGGCCACTGCTGAGTTTTCCAAATTTGCTGACATAGTAAGTGCAGCACTTCCACAGCATCATCTTTTAGGATTTGAAATAGCTCAGCTGGAATTCCATCACCTCCACTAGCTTTGTTCGTAGTGATGCTTCCTAAGGCCCACTTGAGTTCGCATTCCAGGATGTCTGGCTCTAGGTGAGTCATCACACCATTGTGGTTATCTGGGTCATGAAGATCTTTTTTGTATAGTTCTTCTTCGTATTCTAGCCACCTTTGCTTCATATCTTCTGATTCTGTTAGATCCATACCATTTCTGTCCTTTATTGCACTCATCTTTGCATGAAATGTTCCCTTGGTATCTCTAATATTCTTGAAGAGATCTCTAGTCTTTCCCATTCTATTGTTTTCCTCTATTTCTTTGCATTGATCACTGAGGAAGTCTTTCTTATCTCTCCTTGCTATTCTTTGGAACTCTGAATCCAAATGGGTATATCTTTCCTTTCCTCCGTTGCCTTTAGATTGTCTTCTTTTCTCAGCCAGCTAGTATTTTTCTTCAGGTTAGTAAAATGCTTATAGATAAGCTTTGGTCAAGCAGTAGCCCCTGCAGCCTGGATAGGAAGGGAGTTTAGGGGAGAATGGATACAGGTGTACATATGGCCGAGTCCCTTTGCTGTCCATCTGAAACTATCTCAACACTTTAATTGGCTATACTCCAGTATAAAATTTTACAAGTTTTTTTAAAAGTAAAAAGGTTAAAATTGCATAATTGTAAAAAAATTTTTTAAAAGCAGTGCTGCTTTTCCCCTGTTCAATCCCTAGGTCAGGAAGATCCCCTGGAGAAGGGAATGGCTCCCCACTCCAGTATCCTTGCCTGGAGAATTCCATGGACAGAGGAGACTGGCAGGCTACAGTCCACGGGGTCAAAAATAGTCGGATGCAACTGAGCAACTAACACATACGGCCCCTGATACTGACAAAGAAGTTTACTAAAGCCTCCCTAAACTCACTCCTGGCCCTCGTGGTCTGGGAAAGCTGGAAATGCATCCCACAGGCCCTGGTGTCATTTCCCTTACCTCCACCCACTGCATCCTTTCTGCCTCCTCGTACACTCCAAGAAGCAAAGTTTGGGGTTTTGACTTGAAAACAATGTTCAACTTTTCTTTTCAACTTTGCTTTTCTAAATGAAATAAGCTCCATATCTTGAACCCTTTTTCCCCCAAAGTACCCTGCAGTCATGAAAGTATTTTTAATAGCTTCCTGTGTACTCTCCATCTTTTTCACATCTCTTAAATGGCAGCTTCATCAAGCAGTACCTGTCATGCGATCAGCCAGATGATGGTGTGCCTTCGGTAAGGTGCCTTGGGAAGAGGGCAGTTGGCAGCAGAATGACGAGGACTGCTCTGCCCTTGCCCTGAAATCTCCAGCACCTGATCTTTTATTCTTGGCCAGCTTTGCGGAAGCAGCCTGGCTAGAATCTCATTCTCTTGTTGCCCCTAACAATTCCACTGCAGGGAACAGCTTGGTGTGAGGGGGTTGGAGAAGAGGTGGAAAAGCAAGTGAGTGTTACAACTCTGCCTTACATCTGGATGACCTTGGGCAAGCCATTTAACCTCTCTGAGTTTCTGCTTCCTTTTCTGTGAAACAGAAATAAAAACACCCATCCTGCCTTCCTTAACAGACGGTTGTGAGAATAAAGTGAGATGATAGATGTGAAAGTGCTCTGGAAATTGCAAAGCCTGATATAGCTCCAAAGTTTTATCACTAGATAGTGTGATCCATGTACCCCTGATTCCATTCTTCATGACAAAGAAAGCCGTCAACATCAAATGCACAACTGAAGCGTCCCCTGGGGACACGTACAAGTTCTCCTTCCTCCTGTCTGAATTACTGATGGGGATAGATATTCCCAAGGCATAGAAAATTCTGCTGGCCTTGGTCCCCTGAGAGCTGTCACAGAAAATATGGCAAGGAAGCCTAGAGAAAGATAAAGGGATTAAGGGGCATCAAAGGAAGGGGTTTTGTTTCAGCAAAGACCTTTTCTATAGAGTCTTTAAGGCAGAACTGACTCTTCATTCTCCACAGATGGTTTCCACGGTGGCCCTGTCGGAAGGCCCCAGATGGACACCATGATATCTGTGAGAGCCTTACACTTCCCGAGCAGTCTAAATCATACGCAAGCAATCAAGCTTCTGGTTTTTTCACATTGTGCTTGAGCAGCCAAAAGGCATCAGAGGATAAGTACTCTGCCGATGTAAAAAACAGAACCATGCACATTTGGCCATAATATTTTAATAACAAATGAAACGTGAATCCCCTTGCCACACGGAGGATGGGCTGGAGGAGTTAACTCCATCTGAAGAATAAGCTGGCTTACTGTCAAATAGGATGAAATTGTGTTCCTAGGAATGCATGTCACATTAAACGTAAAAGATGCAGAAAGAAATAATGATGTGGAAAATGTATACAGTACAAATAGAGTTTTAAAATATTAATAGAACGTGGGGAGCCACGGTTCGTAAATCCTCCAGCTCAACTGTTCTGAGAAGCTTGATGTTTAGTGACACCTAGTGGTGTCCGATATGAAAGCCTTTACGGGTGTTCTTTTGAGGTAAAACAATGAATTCACCAAACTTGCCTACTGGCTGGCACATAGAGTTTGGGGGTTGGTTTTGTTTTAAGTAAACTCTCATTCACTTGCCCATTTCCCATGGACCAGGACCTGAAGAATCACATGCGATGGCAGAATATGGTAACAAGAGTCACGGAGAACAGACTGCCTTCAGGTCTGTTATATTTTTCATCTGTACTTAAATTGGTGCTAATATAAGCCTGCTTTCTTAAAACACAGTAGATGGCTCCTGCCGCAAAAACACGGCATTTGTATGTCAACAATCTAAGACACGTCGCCTGGTACAGGCCGGACGTTAAAGAGACAGTGGCACCAAAGAAAAACCTCATTCAAAGAATGGACAGCATATTCCATTTTAAAATAACGACTTTTAAAAGATGCTTTTATCCCGAACTAGTAGCCTTTCTCCCTTTTATCCAAGGACTTACTGTGCTTTTATATTATATCATCCAAACCTGGCTGACGTAAACTCTGTCTTAAAATATGCAGAGGACATCATGAGAAACGCAGGACTGGAAGAAACAAGCTGGAATCAAGATTGCTGGGAGAAATATCAATACCCTCAGATATGCAGATGACATCGCCCTTATGGCAGAAAGTGAAGAGGAACTGAAAAAGCCTCTTGATGAAAGTGAAAGAGGAGAGTGAAAAAGTTGGCTTAAAGCTCAACATTCAGAAAATGAAGATCATGGCATCCAGTCCCATCACTTCATGGGAAATAGATGGGGAAACAGTGGAAACAGTGTCAGACTTTATTTTGGGGGGCTCCAAAATCACTGCAGATGGTGACTGCAACCATGAAATTAAAAGACGCTTACTCCTTGGAAGAAAAGTTATGACAAACCTAGATAGCATATTCAAAAGCAGAGACATTACTTTGCCAACAAAGGTCCGTCTAGAAGGCTATGGTTTTTCCAGTAGTCATGTATGGATGTGAGAGTTGGACTGTGAAGAAGGCTGAGTGCTGAAGAATTGATGCTTTTGAACTGTGGTGTTGGAGAAGACTCTTGAGAGTCCCTTGGACTGCAAGGAGATCCAACCAGTCCGTTCTGAAGATCAGCCCTGGGATTTCTTTGGAAGGAATGATGCTGAAGCTGAAACTCTAGTACTTTGGCCACTTCATGCGAAGAGTTGACTCATTGGAAAAGACTCTGATGCTGGGAGGGATTGGGGGCAGGAGGAGAAGGGGATGACAGAGGATGAGATGGCTGGATGGCATCACCGACTCGATGGATGTGAGTCTGAGTGAATTCCAGGAGTTGGTGATGGACAGGGAGGCCTGGCGTGCTGCGATTCATGGGGTCGCAAAGAGTCGGACACAACTGAACGACTGAACTGAACTGAACTGAAAGGTCTTCCTGGACAGTGAAGTAGCAAGACAATGTGCCTTCGAAAACTCCAAGTGTCCATATGGCCACACACTTCCGTTTCTGAGACACTCTTTCTGAGGAGGCTTTTATTATTGAAGAGTCAGTAAAGATCTCTGAGTCAACTGATAGTGAAAGGAACAAGGGTCAGAGAATAACACTCAGATGGGACTTGATTCAAGTGCAAGAAAATAGCAATTGCTTACTTCCTATCTTTACTTCCATTTGAAAATTTTCCTGGAATTTTGCCTAAGTATTCATTCTTTTATTCACTCAACAAATAATTCAATACCAAGATGAGTAAAGTAGAGAAATGAGACCTTTATGACACTTTGTTTTAGTCATTGAAATTATTGGATGAGGTGTTTTTGATCCCAAGTTAAAAATATACTTTGAGCTTGAATAAGTGGATAACGCTTCAGTCCCTTCCTTGCATCACACGCAATTCGATGTGGACACCTCAGGAGATGCCTTGTCCTAGATGTCATCTAGTTTGATTCAGGTTCTCAAGAGAGTCCCCTGGTGTTCAGAAGCAGTATCTGCATCAAGTGGAGCTCCCTGCTGCTAGATACAGATAACAGCCAAGCTCTAAGACCTGGAAGATGCTGTGCCAGGAGTATGGGTGGAAGGGAAGGGAAGTCGTGGCAGAAGGCACACTCAGATCAGGGCCAGTCTCCAGCACACTCACCATCAGGGCCAGCAGCCTCACCAGAATACACGGATTAATAGATTGCTACCCACAGAGCTCAGGAGGACAAACGAAATTATGCCGTCACCTGTCAGTGAGCATCTTCCTCCCAACCTTGGCTCCATAGCTCTTATAGCTATTAGGGAAAGCAGCCTAAGCAGTGGCCAGCTACTCATGTGAAATATTTACATGCCTTGCTCCATGAGTCCATTCATGTATGGGCTTGAATGCTTCCTCCTCAAAATGGCCTTTCCTGACTATCTATCTCAAATACACCACCCTGATCTGCTTATTGCCGAAGCCCTCTCCTACCCATATTCCTGGTTGCCACTGGAACTGCCACGCCCTCTCCTCCCATCCCCTCCACATCCAAGCCATCATCAGGACCTGATTCTTCCTCTGAATCTCCCTCTTGTGTGTCCTCTGCTACAGACCCTCCATCAGGTCCTCAGTTCAGGCTCTCATTGCCTTTTATCTCCTACTTGGCTACTGAAAGACCCTCCCTTCTATGGCTAAGTACTATTTCATTTTATAAAGGAATCACATCTTCTTTATCCACTCCTCTATCAGGGGACACTTAGGTTGCTTTTATGTCCTGACTATTGTAGACAGTGCTACAGTGGACATACATGTATCTTTCTGAATTGTGGTTTTCGCGGTGTATACGAACAGAGGAGCCTGGCAGGCTACAGTCCATGGAGTCACCAAGTGCTGGACGTAACTTAGCGACTAAACAACAACAAATACCCTGTAGTGGGATTGCTGGGTCATATGCTAGTTTAAGGAACCTCCACACTGGTCTCCATAGTGACTTATCAATTTACATTCCTACCAACAATGTAGTTGTTGTTGTGACTAAACAACAAGATGGGTGAGATGGGGGTGGGGACGTACGTATACATAGAGCTGGTTCACTTTGTTGTACAGCAGAAACTAAGACGGCACTGTAAAGCAAGTATACTCCAGTGTTTACAAATTAAATAAACGAACGAACCTCCCTGCCCTCAAGGTTGCCTCCTCCGGTTTGTCCTCCATACCAAGTCAGAACAGACTTTCTACTCTTCCCTCATGGCCCTCCTACCTACTTAACTTTCTAAGTCCTAACACGTACACGAAGACATTCAAATTTCCCTAGGACCTGAATCCTCCGCCCTCAGCCCTCACCATCCCCCAAATGCACACCGTTCCATGCACACACAGGGAGTGGAATGTCCCACCACCTGCTATGGCTCTGCGCCATTTCACACACTGCTCCTTCTACCAGGATGCCCCATCTTCCCAGGTATGGAAGGATATACATACTCTCCTCCTCAGCCTCCTTCCCTACAGAGTTAGCTGTTCCCTCCTTTGAGTCATCCTAGCATTTTGCTTTATCTCTTCAATAACTTCCTCGTACGTTTCTCACAATAGTTTCGTTCACCTATATGTCTCCACCAACAGACTGTGAGACCCTTCAGAGACAGGGCACTACTTGTATTATTCTTTGTACCTCCAGCATTTAGCATAGTGCCAGACACAGATTTAATGGTCCAAAAGTATTGGTTGAATGAATAAAAATTGTAAGGCATCAATTAAATCAACAACATGGAGAGATTTTTTTTTCAGCACCAGAGCATCTAATAACTGTGTCTCCTCTTTGCTACCCCAGAGTCTTCACTATTTCCTGCAGTCCATGGGGTCGGAAAGAGTTGGTCATGACCTAGTGGCTGAACAACAGGTCTTCACTATTCAAGAGTCTCTTCCCTATTTCCCTTTCTCTCTAAGAGAATTCTGATCTCCTTCAAGGAAATACTTTCTCTTCCAGGTAGCCCATAAGGGAAATTTGATCTCATTCCCAGCTTCACAATGTTCCAAAGGTAATCTCATTTCCATCCTTTTCCAGTGATTGGTTCCACAAGGGCATATCACTGAATTCAGACCTGGGAAACAAAAGAAAATATTTGAAGAAGAAGCCTACACACAGAGGCCAGCAAAGCCAAGAGCATCTTGGGAAATGGGGCAAGAGCCCCTAGATTAAGCCAGCACTGAAGCCTGCTCTATCTCTGGACTTCCAGTCCTGTGGTCCAATAAACATAAACATCCATTTGACCACAGTGTGATAGAAAGGATTCTCCAGAGAAATAGAACCCATTGGACATGTGTGAGTATTTAGATATACTGGTTTATAGATAGATAAATATATAAGTAGATAGATGGATAGATTAATTTTAAGGAATTGGCTCACACAATTATGGAGATTCAAGTCCAAAATCTGTAGGGTAGATCAGCAGGCTGGAGACCAGGGAAGAGCTGATATTGCAGCTCAGATGCAAAGACAGCCTGGAGCTCAATTCTTTCTTCCTCTGGGAACAGTGCACGTGTACATGCTCAGTGGTGTCCCGATTTTTGCGACCTCATGTGCTGTCCATCTAGTCAAGGCTATGGTTTTTCCAGTGGTCATGTATGGATGTGAGAGTTGGACTATAAAGAAAGCTGAGTGCCAAAGAATTGATGTTTTTGAACGGTGTTGGAGAAGACTCTTGAGAGTCCCTTGGACTACAAGGAGATCCAACCAGTCCATTCTGAAGGAGTTCAGTCCTGGGTGTTCTTTGGAAGGACTGATGTTGAAGCTGAAACTCCTGTACTTTGGCCACCTCATGCAAAGAGCTGACTCGTTTGAAAAGACCTGGATCCTGGGAAAGATTGAGGGCAGGAGGAGAAGGGGACGACAGAGGATGAGATGGTTAGATGGCATCACCGACTCAATGGACATGGCTTTAGGTGGACTCCGGGAGTTGGTGATGGACAGGGAGGCCTGGAGTGCTGCAGTTCATGGGTTCGCAAAGAATCGGAGACAACTGAGTGACTGAACTGAACTGAACATGTACTGTAGCCCACCGGGCTCCTCTGTAAATGGGATTCTCCAGGCAAGAATATTAGAGAGGGTTGCCAAGCCCTCCTCCAGGGTGTCTTCTCAACCCAAGGCTTAAACCCGAGTCTCTTATGTCCCCTGCATTGGCAGGTGAGTTCTTTACCACTAGCACCACCTGGGAAGTAGTCTTTTCATTAAGTTCTTTAACCGATAGGATGAGGCCCATCCACATTATGGAGGGTAATCTGCTTTATTCAAAGTGTACTGATTTAAATGTCTGTCTTATCCAGGAAATACCTTCACAGCAACACCCACATGTTTGACCAAACATCTGGGTACCAAGACCTAGACAGTTGACACGTAAAATTAACCATCACACAGTCTCTGTCCTGTGTATTATAAGTCTGCTGATGGCTTCCCTGGTGGTTCAGATGGTAAAGAATCTAATTGAAATGCAGGAAAAGTAGGTTCAATCCCTGTGTTGGGAAGATCCCCTGGAGAAGGTAATGGCTACCCACTCCAGTGTTCCTGCCTGGAAAATTCCCTGGACAGCGGAGCCTGGCAGGCTACAGTCCACAAGGTCACAAAGAGTTGGACACAACCGAGCAACTCACACTTTCACTTGTCCTTTATTGTTTATTTTCTCCAGTGGTGCTATGCCTACGCTGTTATTCAGCTGCTCAGTCATGTCTGACTCTTTGCAGGCCCGTGGACTGCGCATGCCAGGTTTTCCTGTTGTTCTCTATCTCCCAGAGTTTGCTCAGATTCATGTTCACTGAATCAGTGATGCTAGCTAACCAACTCATCCTCTGCCACCCTCATATCTCACAAATTACCTCACAATGTGTCTGTATGTCACAATGTGTGAATTCTCACTTGGAGGAAGCAGAAATGAGGTTGGAGTGGGAACTCCAGAGGGACAGAGGGCATGAGCCATTGACCATGACTGGTGGCATGAATGCATTGACTGAGCAGAGACTCTCCATACTTCATACCGGAGATCAGCTTCTCACAACCCACTAAGTAATAATTACGAAGATCTGTCTCCATGGGACACTTGGACACCTGCACATATATTTTCCATTCATTATCATTTTATATTCTTTCCAAAGTGAGGAAGGAATAAAAACATAAACGGAGTAAGAGAAAATAAGGAGAGTCAAAATCATGAAGGTTAATAATTTGCTTTCCTGATGCATTTGGAAATACCACTATCTTTAAAGCTTTTATAAATTTTTCATCTAATTCAAAATTAGCCTCTACACTGAAGTCCTCCGAGCAGGAACACCTTAATTTAAATGGTCACCCTAATAGTAGAATAGACACCTTACCCACTCCCACCCCACCCCCATGCTGGATCTGAAGCTTGCTCATTACTCAAGCACTCTGTTGGCCAACATTACTCAAGCTTCATTTGGAGCCTGGCAGAATGCTAGAGCTGTCTAGTATATGGAGAGCTCAGAATAAAGGGCTTTCTAATTTCAAAATGCTTCTCATTTAATTTCAAAGCACCATCCACATACTTGTGATCGCTAATTTTATGTGACTTGGCTAGGCCACAGTGTCCATCTATTTGGTCAGCAATTATGCTGGCTGTTTCTATGAGGGTATTTGAATGAGGAAGGGATGATTTTAACATTTAAACAGGTAGACATTGAGTAAAGCAGATTGCCCTCCCTCATGTGGGTGGGCCTTATCTGTTCCGTTGAAGGCTTGAATAAAACAAAAAGACTGACCTCTTCCCAACAAGAGGGAATTCTGCCAGCAAACAGCCTTTGGACTTCATCAGCAACATGGCCTTTCCTCCTGGTCTCCAGCCCTCTGGCCCATGCTACAGATTCTGGGCTTGCCAGCCTTCTTAACTGTGGAATACAGACACATGTCTTATTGGTTCTATTTCTATAGAGCATTACTACAACACTCAAGGTGATTCTTGAAGCATAAAATGTCACAGGTCTCATTAAAAATAACAAGGGGCACAGGAGAAGAGGCTGGCAGATAGAACGGAAGAGGGTTTTCAGAAATCATGGATCAGAGCTCAGCCTCAAATAAGAGAGAGAATTGAAAGAGGCCAAGAAAAAGAGAAAAGGCATGGGGAAAAGAGAAGAAGCACTCAAAAAGAGTTAGTAACAGCTTCTAGATACTGAACACTGCCTCTCTACCAGGCTCTGCCCGGTTCAGCCTCTTTGCTGCTCTCAACCACACCCTTTCCTGGTCTGTGGAGGAGAGAACAGAAGGACCTTGAGCCCTAACAGAACATGCCCCCACTTGCTCCCTCACTTCCGGGCCTCTTTGGAATGCTCTCCACCACCCTCAAGTCCTCCTGCTCAGACCCTTGCCCAACATCTTCAGCTCCTCCAGGTCTCAACCTGCATGTCATGAACCCCCTAATTTGTAACCATCTGCTTACTTCTGTCTCTGCTGGCCACACTGGGTAGGGGGGTCATAGCACCCAGCACCAGATAATGTTTGCTGAATGAATGAATGGGAAAGAACCAAGGGAGGAAGTAGCCCTGGGAGGAGAAGAAAAGGCACAGAGCGCAAGCTGGGCGGTCCACCCCTGCACGCTGCAGGTGAGCAGTTATAGAGGCAGCACAGTCACCCTCGCGGCTTCCCCCTGCCTCCAGGATGCGAGAATCTAGACATCTGCGGACAGGCACCAGCCCTGTGGCAGATCATACCAAAGCCAGGCCTCTCTGCTTTTGCAGAGCTGTGCTCACACCGAAGCCCGAAAATATCCTGGCCTCATCAGGCATGGATACACCCACGGGCCGTCAAGGCACCTGAGTGCCTGAGACAGCCGGCTCTGTCCCGGAGGGCTGGGGGCGGGGGGCGGGGGGGAGAGGCGCAAGCAAGCGAAGCAAGCGGCTGCCCTTCCTCTCACCCACAGGGGTCATTCGTGCACGACTGCCTTGGAGCCAATCAACTCCTCCCCAGCCTTCGGACGCAGACCTCTTCATTCACTATCCATGGTTTTGCATGTTCCTAGAGCAAAGAAGAGGTTTAATTCCAAAATCCTTCACACCATAAACTAACAAGCATTGACTAGGTAGCACCTACAGAGTCTGCAGAAACACAGGGAACATACAGCACGAAAAAATGATCCAGGGCCGCCTCTCAGTGAGCATACTCCAGCAAGGGCCCATCTCTTGCCCTGATTTTCTTACAGTTCATCTGTCACCTAATTCTGATGTCCACCCAAGCGGTAAATGGATTTTAGGCCTTTTAACCTAACACACGCTGCCACCTCATTCATTAGACCCAGAAACCAGACACAGAGTGGGGCCTGATAAATATTTGCCACAAAGGGTGCCAGCTGCAGCCTGCATACTGATGGAGGAGGCCAAGGCCCTGCCTGGTCTGCAGGAGGTGGGAACCTTGGCCTTCCTGCTGGGCTTCCCAGTGGCTCCTCGCCTTTCTGAGGTGAGAAAAGCTGAAGGCAGGGCTCATGCTGCAGCGTGGGCTTTTTAGCAATTATGGTTTGTTGCACCTCTTGTTGGACAAAGCCATGTTCGAACTGACTGCCTGGCACGTGTAGGAGTGGGCAAGGAGAAGAAAGCAGAGCCTTCCTTCTCTCACTGCTGCGTGAACCCAATGGCTGCCCTGGGTGGGGTGGGCGTTCAGGCCAATGAGGGAAGGCCTCCTGCACATCATCCTAACCATCAATATCCCCAGGATTTCAGCTCACCTATTGATGAAATGGATGTTTTTCACTTAAAAAAAAAGAAAAAACCAGGCTTGACTTAGAGGCATGAATCATTTTCTTTCCAAAGAGTTCAAAGAAGATGGGTGTTAACCGTTACTGAGTCATCACTATTAGCATCTGGGGTTGTAACAGACACTTTGGAGCATTTCTGCCTCCTTTAACTTTCACAGTAACTTTACAAGGTAGACCATAGGTGTGAAGCAGAAAACAGGACTCAAGGTAGGTAACTAACTCATTCAAGGGCCCACAGGAGGACAGCCTGGATATGCCCCAGCAAGCCCAGCCAAGGACCAGTTTGGGACCTTAAAATACAAACCTTCTAAAGGTGTGTATATGTGTGTGTACACACATGTACACATACACATGTATAGTATGTATATACACATACACATATCTACATATATAAACACACGGATATACATATCTACATATATAAACACACGGATATACATATCTACATATATAAACACACGGATATACATATCTACATATATAAACACACGGATATACATATCTACATATATAAACACACGGATATACATATCTACATATATAAACACACGGATATACATATCTACATATATAAACACACGGATATACATATCTACATATATAAACACACGGATATACATATCTACATATATAAACACACGGATATACATATCTACATATATAAACACATACAGACTTATAGACAGTCAGCCCTCCATATCCTGGGGGATTCACATCCTCAAATTCAAACAACCTCAATGAAAAATATTCAGGGTAGGGGGAGGAAGTCCAGAAAATTCCAAAAACTAAACTTGAGGGCAGCTATTTACACAATATTTTCATTGCATTTACAACTATTTACATAGCATTTGGACAAATATGGACAAAATGTGGTCCACTGGAGAAGGAATGGCAAACCACTTCAGTATTCTTGCCTTGAGAACCCGATGAACAGTAGGAAAAGGCAAAAAGATAGGACACTGAAAGATGAACTCCCCAGGTCGGTAGGTGCCCAGTATGCTACTGGAGATCAGTGGAGAAGTAACTCCAGAAAGAATGAAGGGATGGAGCCAAAGCAAAAACAACACCTAGTTGTGGATGTGACTGGTGATGGAAGCAAGGTCCAATGCTGTAAAGAGCAATATTGCATAGGAACCTGGAATATTAATAATATTAATCATTAATCATTTGCCGTCCATTAATCACGGCAAATTGGAACTGGTCAAACAGGAGATGGCAAGAGTGAACATAGACAAAAAAGATCTTCACGACGCAGATAATCATGATGATGTGATCACTCACCTAGAGCCAGACATTCTGGAATAGGAAGTCAAGTGGGCCTTAGGAAATATCACTATGAACAAAGCTAGTGGAGGTGATGGAATTCCAGTTGAACTATTTCAAATCCTGAAAGATGATGCTGTGAAAGTGCTGCACTTACTATGTCAGCAAATTTGGAAAACTCAGCAGTGGCCACAGGACTGAAAAAGGTCAGTTTTCATTCCAATCCCAAAGAAAGGCAATGCCAAAGAATGCTCAAACTACCACACAATTGCACTCATCTCACACACTAGTAAAGTAATGCTCTAAATTCTCCAAGCCAGGCTTCAGCAATACATGAACTGTGAAATTCCAGATGTTCAAGCTGGATCTAGAAAAGGCAGAGGAGCCAGAGATCAAATTGCCAACAACTTCTGGATTATTAAAAAAAAAAACAAGAAAGTTCCAGAAAAACATCTATTTCTGCTTTATTGACTATGCCAAAGCCTTTAACTGTGTGGATCACAATAAACTGCGGAAAATTCTGAAAGAGATGGGAATACCAGACCACCTGACCCACCTCTTGAGAAACCTATATGCAGTCAGGAAGCAACAGTTAGAACTGGATATGGAACAACAGACTGGTTCCAAATAGGAAAAGGAGTCCGTCAAGGCTGTATAGTGTCACCCTGCTTACTTAACTTCTATGCAGAGTACATCATGAGAAACGCTGGGCTGGAGAAAACACAAGCTGGAATCAAGATTGCTGGAAGAAATATCAATAACCTCAGATATGCAGATGACACCACCCTTATGGCAGAAAGCAAAGAAGAACTAAAGAGCCTCTTGATGAAAGTGAAAGAGGAGATTGAAAAAGTTGGCTTGAAGTTCAACATTCAGAAAACTAAGATCATGGCACCTGGCCCCATCATTTCATGGCAAATAGACGGGGAAACAGTGTAAACAGTTCTGACTTTATTTTGGGGGGCTCCAAAATCACTGCAGATGGGGACTGTAGCCATGAAATTAAAGGACACTGACTCCTTGGAAGAAAAGTTATGACCAACCTAGAGAACTTACTAAAAAGCAGAGACATTACTTTGCCAACAAATGTCTGTCTAGTCAAGGCTATAGTTTTTCCAGTAGTCATGTATGGATGTGAGAGTTGGACTGTCAAGAAAGCTGAGTGCCGAAGAATTGATGCTTTTGAACTGTGGTGCTGGAGAAGACTCTTGAGAGTCCCTTGGACTGCAAGGAGATCCAACCAGTACATCCTGAAGGAAATCAGTCCTGAGTGTTCATTCGACTGATGTTGAAGCTGAAACTCCAATATTTTGGCCACCTGATGTGAAGAGCTGACTCACTTGAAAAGACCCTGATGCTGGGAAAGATTAAGGACACAAGGAGAAGTGGATGACAGAGGATGAGATGGCTGGATGGCATCACAAACCCAACTGACGTGAGTTTGGGTGGACTCCGGGAGTTGGTGATAGACAGGGAGGCCTGGTGTGCTGTGGTCCATGAGATCGCAGAGTCAGACATGACTGAGCAACTGAACTGAACCTAGCATTTACTTTGTATTAGGTACTATAGTAATCCAGAGATAATTTGAAGTATACAGAAGGATTGCATAGGTTACATGCAAGTACTACATCATTTTGTGTAAGGGACTTGAAGCATCCTTGCATTTTCATATCTATGGGAAATCCTTGAACCAGTCCTCCATAGACAACAAGGAGCAACTATATACTTCTTTCTTTATGGTCAAATTAAGAGATTTATTATGTGTTGTAAACTTTGCAGTTGATCTTATAATGTAATTTTCTATCATTGTGTAATATTGCCTTTGAAATTGTTTTGAGTTGGTCCTGCACAGTCACAAAGGATGGGGTCACCCAGTCTATTCTCCTTAATCTTTTTTCATATTATCCACATGGAGAAAATGATAATAATTATATACCATGCTGAGGTAATTTGGGGGAAATTTGAGCATATCTCTTTGAAACTTGGCGTAATACATTACATTTTCTTTGTTTTTATATAATCATGATAAAAATAAAAGATAATAGGGAATATGTTGAATATTGAACTAGAATAAAACTTTCCCCAAATCTTTTCATATTTTTTAATGAGAACCTTGAGCTTGCTTCCATGAAGATAACAAGCATAACTTTCTTATATAAGATTTTAAGGCTGAAATGGCTGCACACAATTCCTGATTAACAGTTTTTACTGGTGACCCTTGAAATTTATGAGAGTCACATCAATGAGAAATTTTTTACACATACGTATAATAATAATTTTAAAACCATTGAAAATAAATAACCATTGAAAATTTCACAACAGTGAAAATTATACCTTAAAAATCTAACCACTCTTCTTTCTTTTCAGTGGCAATATAATATTGAAATGTATTTAATGATGGGAACAGATTTTTGATCCAATGAACTTTACTACCTCAGACATTTCAAAATAATAACACTCTAAGTTGGAGGGTATGAATGTCACCCTCCAGAGCCAATCACCTACAAAACAGACAAGGAAGCCTTCATCTGTGCGGGAGGCTGAATATATCTATGCTGTGATTCCTGGGACCTGTGAATATGCTACTTCACTGGCAAATGGTTAGCTAAAGACTCTTGAGATGGGAGGATGCTCCTGATTACCCATGTGGACTCAGTGTAACCCTAAGGGTTCTTATAAGAAAAAGTAGAAGGCAGTCGAGTCAGAGAAGGTATGACAACAGAAACTGAGGGCAGAGTCAGGGAGATATTTGAAGACGCCATGCTGTCGGCTTTGAAGATGGAGGGAGGGGCCGCAAGTCCAGGAATGCAAGTGGCTTCAGATAGTTAGAAAAGGTTAAGGAACAGAAAGATTCTCCCCTACTGCCTCCAAAAGGAATGCAATCCTGCCAACATCTTTATTTTTGGCCCAGTGAATCCTATCTCTGACGTCTGACCTCTAGGACTGTAAGATAATAAACTTGTGTTGCTTTAAGCCACTAAGTTTGTGGGAATATTAATGGAAAACTAACGTACCTAGACAGATGCAGAGTCAGGACCTAGAGCTTGGCCCACAAGGAACCCTGGCCAACCTCTGCACCTCCCCCACCTCCAACCACCTACTTTGGGGGCAGCAAACACACAGATTCTCCAACAGCTCCACAGGCCCATGTCCACAGGTGGCAGAGTGTACTGTCCAGTTGGCTGCTGAAGTAGGTCTCTGGGGAGAAGAGCTCCCTGACCTCACTCCAAATAGCAACCTAGGGTCATGCATGCTGGGTTTTGCTCAACACAGTTGTCCCCAAGGGGACCACAGAGCAGCCTGAGCTCCACTTGGGTTACCCTCCCGAGGCTGCTCGAGAGCTCCTGCCACAGCAGGCCCTGCCCTGCCACCTTACAGCTGAGAGTAACAAAGTCTTGGGCTTCCCAGGTAGCTAAGTGGTAGAGAATCCACCTAACAATGCAGGAGATGCAGGTTCAATCCCTGGGTCGGGAAGATCTCCTGGAGAAGGACATGGCAACCAACTTCAGTTTTCTTGCTTGGAAAATCCCATGGACAGAGAAGCCTGGCAGGCTAAAGTCCATGGGGTCACAAAGAATCAGACACGACTTAGTGGGGAACACCAATGAAGTCTTATAGCAACACAGGTGCCCACTGTGACATCTGAGTATACCAATGACTAATGATAAAGAATCACTGTCTTCGGTGGCCTTTGGTACCAAGTTTGGTACACAACAATACACCACCTGCCTTTGCACCATGAATCTTGCCCTCTACAGAAGTACTCAGTAGATCAGTATCTTATACTTCCACTATTAAGGGTACTGTTTATTTCAATGAGAGGAATGCGTTTATACTTCAGTTCTATTAGGATCCCTGAGTTAACTCATGTAATATTTCCCTTTTATTCCAGTGATATTTTGGTGCTAATTATAGACTGTTGCCTTGGCAAGTCTTAATCTGGTTTTCATAAATCTCACTTCTCTCCTGCTAGTATGTGTATGTACATGCATGCACACACACACACTTGCACACTCACGCCCACCTGCACCTGTTTTCTTTGGGAGTGGCATAGCCAATGAAGACATTCTGAAATTTCCCAAGTCACCCCATGTGTATGCTCAGTCACTTC
The DNA here is from genome assembly GCF_042477335.2 of Ovis canadensis. Lineage (NCBI taxonomy): Eukaryota > Metazoa > Chordata > Mammalia > Artiodactyla > Bovidae > Ovis > Ovis canadensis. The sequence continues at coordinate 26,326,523 of NC_091260.1, forward strand.
AGTTGTGTCCAACTCTTTGTGACCCCATGGACTTTAGCTCACCAGGCTCCTCTGTCCATGGGATTTTCCAAGCAAGAATACTAAAGAGGGTTGCCATTTCCTCCTCCAGGGGATCTTCCCGACCCAGCAATCAAATCTGAGTCTCTTGTGTCTCCTGCGTTGGCAGGTGGATTCTTTACCACTAAGCCACTTGGGAAACCCCCCAAGCTACCCCACCCCTCATTATTCCTTTTTCTTTTTTTTTTTAATTTTAAAATCTTTAATTCTTACATGCGTTCCCAAACATGACCCCCCTCCCACCTCCCTCCCCACAACATCTCTCTGCCCACCCCTCATTATTCCCAGCACTAACCCTCAGTCAGATCACACTGACACAGCTGTGCCAGTCATACATATATATATATGTATGTATATATAGATATAGATATAGATTCATCAGGGCTCCAAGTTGGCTGGTTAGTGCCTATGCTTCCAGTTAAGTCAGTTTAGTATAACCCTTGTTGTACCACTTGCCTGAGTATTAGCCATATGACGACCCTGGGGAACCAGCCTTTCAAGGGTTCTGACATGAGCAATGACCCAAGAAACTTTGTTGTAGATTTGAATATATGTGCAAGAATAGAATAGATATGCCAAGTCATGTTCATAATTATTCCCTTCAAGAGGTTTAAAAACCATTATACCTGTTTCTCCTTCTGAGAATTAGCCATTTCTATACCCCAAAGTCAGTCCTTTGTGGTCCTTTTCAAATTTGTCAAAGTCAATCCCCTGCAAGCTAGAGAGTGGCTGCTCTTTATGCATTACTTTCTCAAAAGATGAGGAAGGAAATAGGGAAACCTGTAGAACAAGAGTTTGTGGCCCCATCTATCTCTTTTCTCAGAGGCATCATCCTCCTCATGGCACTTCTGACTGAAGGTTTCCAAAGCTCTTTTGAACAATTTGTGTAGGGCTCAGAGGCCCAAATCCCTCCTCGCCTGTGGCCAGCATGACAAATCCACCGCTGACGAGGATGAACACCAGCACAGCCACACCCTCCCTGCTCTCCTTCAGCGCTAAAGTCAGTCTGGTCCTCACACTCTGAGTCTGGAGAACTGCAAACAACTTCACACTTCCTTGCAACGCTAGCTGGAATGATGCCAAACATAAGCTCCCTGAGTGCTGCAATGTGGCTTCTATTTTAGAAACAGAAATTTCGACCCAAGAGGGTCCCTCTGATCACCTGACAGTAACGGGACAACTCAGGAGAAGAACACTGAATAGAGAGCAAGGAATGAGTCTCCCTTCGTCTTGGACAGCTGGTGGATGCAACGCGTTGAGTTGCCTACAACTTTCTGTCTCTCCTTGTGGCACAAGCGCCCCCTTCACCATCCCACACTGTCATGGACATGCCCACAGGAACAGGCAGGCACTCCCCCAAGAAGAGGGCTATTCTGTGCCTGAAAGTTGAGTAATGGACTGTAATGGACTTTCTTGAGAAGGAAGACACCATCAGGAGCTTAACACCTTCCTAGGAAAGTCATGTGGGCAGGTTCCTAGAACATCCACACCAGGTGCCTATATTAACCTACCTTCCCAGATCCTGCTTCCTAACTTTTGAAAAAACAAGACGCCTAAGAGTGAAAACACTTCCAGTCTGCAGGCTTCCCCTTCCTCTCATAGAAAGAGAGGACAAAAGGAAGCACCGCAAATACCGCAGCAACAGGAAGGTGATGTTTGCCTGCCACAAGGGAAGGTAAAAATCCCGGTCTGACAGAGAACTGATGAGAAGGTACATGGAATTGGCTTGGGGTCTCATTACAAGTGGACTGAATGCATACAGATGACAAATGACAAATATGCACCATTTTAGGAAAAAACTCTTCCAATAAATATTTTGTTATGAGCCTAAGTATATCACATTAGGATGGTTTCTGCCATTAGGGTGATATCATCTGCATATCCGAGGTTGTTGATATTTCTCCCAGCAATCTTGGTTCCAGCTTGTGATTCATCTAACCCAGCATTTCGAATGATGTACTTTGCATATAGGTCAGAAAAACTTGGAGACTATATACAGCCTTGATGTACTCCTTTCCCAATTTGGAACCAGTCCATTGTTCCATGTCCAGTTCTAACTGTTGCTTCTTGACCTATATACAGGTTTCTTAGGAGGCAAGTAAGGTTGTTGGTATTCCCATCTCCTTAAGAATTTTCCACAGTTTGTTATGATCCACCCAGTCAAAGACTTTAGTGTAGTCAATGGAGCAGAAGTAGATGTTTTCCTGGCATTCCCTTGCTTTTTCTATGATCCAACAGATGTTGACAAATTAATCTCTGGTTCCTCTGCCTTTTATAAATCTGTATATATATATATAAATCTTTTATATAAGCTTGTATATCTGGAGCTAGGACTAGGCTGGTGGTAATACCTGATCAATGGTTTGAAGAGAAAGTCAGCTTACCTAGGCAATTTATCTAAGTAAGTCACAGGCTGAGTCCCATAGAAATCCAACTTATTGTTTTATAGACATATTGCACTTATTTTTCACTGAAAATAAAATTTTATTTACAAATGAAGTATAGATACTATTTTCCCATTTATAGGCTCTGATATGCAGTTTTGAAACAGGATTTCAAATAAATACAAACACCTATTTTGAATAGATAAAAACACTGTTTGTATTTAAAATATATGATAGAATTGTCCATCATGGCAAGAAGGAGTATTTTATCACTGATATTGTTTAGGATACTGGTATAAATGCTATAAAAACCAGACTGGCTTTCAGCCAGTTTTACTATTGATCTCAATGCTATGGTTTTTCCAGTAGTCATGTATGGATGTGAGAATTGGACTATAAAGAAAGCTGAGTGCCGAAAAATTGATGCTTTTGAACTGTGGTGTTGGAGAAGACTCTTGAGAGTCCCTTGGACTACAAGGAGATCCAACCAGTCCATCCTAAAGGAGATCAGTCCTGGGTGTTCATTGGAGGGACTGATGTTGAAACTGAAACGCCAATACTTTGGCCACCTGATGCAAAGAGCTGACTCATTTGAAAAGACCCTGATGCTGGGAAAGATTGAGGGCAGGAGAAGGGGACAACAGAGGATAAGATGGCTGGATGGCATCACCAACACAATGGACATGGGTTTGGTTGGACTCCGGGAGTTGGTGATGGACAGGGAGGCCTGGCGTGCTGCGGTTCATGGGTTCACAAAGAGTTGGACATGACTGAGCAACTGAACTGAACTGAACTGAACTGGCTATTGATCTCAAATCTCTCTTTTGCTTGTCTCTGGAACAGACAGTTTCCCTCCCTTGGGGTGTCACAGTCTTAGTAACTGCCTCAAGTCTTTTCAGAATGAAGCAAGGATGAATACCAATATACCTAGGAACTAAATATACCTAGAAGATATATTTAGAAATTTCAGAATACCATTGCCTTTAGAAAATCCCATTAAAACCATCTGAATAAATCTACAACTGTTACCAATCACTGCTTGATCATCTTTACATTTCTTATTTTGCTTTAGGAAGATGTCATTCACTCGCCTCTAACTCAAGATCAAACAGCCACATTTCTTCAACATCTGGCGGAGCCCTCCACAGCCTTTCCAATGCAGCTTCAACTGAACTTACTTCACACTTCGGGAGATTGTCCCAGCCCAGCCCCCAACAGATTCTGTGAATATAAACACCTGTGTAATAGGTTTTAACCCAAACAAAGATAGTAAGAACCTCTTACTAAACTTTCAGTTCAGTTCGGTTCATTTCAGTCACTCAGTCATGTCCCACTCTTTGCGACCCCATGAATCACAGCACGCCAGGCCTCCCTGTCCATCACCAACTCCCAGAGTTCATCAGACTCACGTCCATCGAGTCAGTGATGCCATCCAGCCATCTCATCCTCTGTCGTCCCCTTCTCCTCCTGCCTCCAATCCCTCCCAGCATCAGAGTCTTTTCCAATGAGTCAACTCTTCGCATGAGGTGGCCAAAGTACTGGAGTTTCAGCTTTAGCATCATTCCCTCCAAAGAACACCCAGGGCTGATCTCCTTTCGAAATGGACTGGTGTGACCTCCTTGCAGTCCAAGGGACTCTCCAGAGTCTTCTCCAACACCACAGTTCAAAAGCATCAATTCTTCGGCGCTCAGCCTTCTTCACAGTCCAACTCTCACACCCATACATGACCACTGGAAAAACCATAGCCTTGACCAGACGGACCTTTGTTGGCAAAGCAATATCTCTGCTTTTGAATATGCTATCTAGTTGGTCATAACTTTCCTTCCAAGGAGTAAGTGTCTTATAATTTCATGGCCGCAATCACCATCTGCAGTGATTTTGGAGCCAAAAAAAATGAAGTCTGACACTGTTTCCCCATCTATTTCCCATGAAGTGATGGGACTAGATGCCATGATCTTCGTTTTCTGAATGTTGAGCTTTAAGCCAACTTTTTCACTCTCCTCTTTCACTTTCATCAAGAGGATTTTTAGGCCCTTATCAAAGGCTGCAAATTCAAATGTCCAGGGCCAGGCAAGTAACACAAATAAGTAAAACAATCAGGGACTGGTGGACTGTGTAAACTGGAGAAGGTATGCAGTTCAGAAAAGTTCTGCACCAGGCCAGATCACAAGCACATTGTGGTGGTGGTGGCGGTGTTTTGGAGGTTTTTTTTGGAAACTTTATTTACTTTTAAGATTTATTTTAGATAATTTTAATAATATTTCCATGGAGGCTGAAAAAGAACATACATAGATATAGATTAGATATAGATATCAGAGTAACCTTTATTACTGATGTTGTTCAGATTCTCTTTCTACTTTAGACATCATTTGCTTTGTATATTTTGAAACAATGTTATTTGGTTCATAGGAGTTTATGAATATTATATAGTTTGGAAAATTATTTATTTTATCAACATAAAGGTCCCATAACCTTATTTAATGTGCTCCTTATTCTACCTTTACATATTGACATTATCCCTTTTTATTCATTTTCTAATATACCAACACCTTTTAAGCATTTGCTTCACTTTGTTTTAGATCAATTTCTTTTCTTTTTTTCTTTTTTTTAATATAAATTTATTCATTTTAATTGGAGGTCCTTTTCAACAACACAAAACTGGGTTCTGTTTTTTGACACCATATGAGATTCTACTTCTTTTAATAAGGATAATATTTTGTCCCTTTTTATATTTATTGCAATGATCTGGTTGTTTGTAGTTTTATCACAGCATTCTATGCTTTCTTGATGCTAATTCAGTTTTATGTTTTACTATGTGGATTCTTTTTGTTTTATGTTCGTTTAGGTGATTTTGATTGATTTTCTTTAGGGTTCTGGAAATTCATTTGCTTTTTATTATGCTAAATAACACTTCTGTATACAATACTTTAGCTTATATTTCCCTGTCAGAACCAAGAGAATATTGTAGTTTTCGTTGTGCCATTTGACATAAGAAGTTAAACACATTCCTTCTTCTCTTCTGTTCACTCTCAGGTTTTTTGTTCATAAAATTCAGATTACTATTAATTTCATATTACATATTCTCTTTAAGGAGGATCATGGGACATTTGCACTCAGCTTTTTTCACATCAGTTCTGCTTTTACTGGCTTCAATGTAGTAATTGTTAATTCCACAATTGTGTTCTTGCTGTGAGCAATCTCTCTCAATTCATTTAACTTCCTTTTTATCTTAACCCACTGCCTTTTCAGTTCAGCTCTTTTTTACTTCTGGCTTTCTCTCCTGATAGAGGTCATGTCTTCTTGAATGTCAAAAAGTCTTGTGAAATTTTCTCATGGGTTCTGTGGGAGAAGATATTTAAAGGTATGTTTTTCCCTCTGAGTTGCCCAGATCCTTTCCTTCCCTTTACTCCGCACAGTCTTTTCACATGCCCCACATTATTGTTTTCTCGAAGCATCCAGCTAGCCTCAGAGTTTGTCAGCAAAGAGTGTGATATGCACTCTCCCAAGGTAATTCATTCCCAGTTTTGTGTGGGTTTTCATAATGATCTTTGGTTTGCTGCAGAAGTATCTACTTCCTATCTCTTTTTCCTTTTTCTCTCCCCCTTGAACCAATGGAATACATGAGAGGCTGGAGTTCCTAGCATGTGCTGCTTCTAAACTAGTGCTTTATTCATGAAACTACATCTCCCAAAATACATAGTGCTATTGTACACAGGTGTGCAGATGCGTGCGCACGCGCACGCACACACACACACACACACACACCCTCATGCCCAGTTGACTTCTGAGATTTTAAGTTTCTTCCCAGATGGAGAAAACTGGAAAAAGAATACACTCTTCTGGCCTCAAGGTAGGGGGGGACCCCAGAAATGCAACTGATCATTTTAAAATTATATGGGACCTAAGTTCTTATATTAAGAGGACAAGTGGTGGTGGGATATGCAATAGCTCTTGACTTCTTTCAGGCAGTCTGCTTTGAAAACAAATCTGAAGCTTGACTAGTTCTCCTAGTCCAACTCCATCTGCTTCATAATTATTGTCAGTCCATCCCAGATTGTCATTGTGATGGCGATATGAATGGTCATCTCATATGGGATCATTGTGTATATTTTAGTAAGAAATAAACCAGAAGTCTCTCTAACTATTTATACACCTCCCCCTAGCTTCTGCTCCTGAAAGGTCAGGGGCTGTCTTCCTTTCAACATCAAGAACGAAAGCTTTTCACACACACACTCATATTACCACACACGTACACGCACACACACACACACCATGGCTGCCAAACTGTTTAAGATTCCCTTCCATCTAATTTTGATGTCAATGATGCACAAAATCTCTGGAAATCGATCAAAGATGCTCCTGCCAAAAAAAGAAACAAGCAAACTGGAAATCACTAAAGCAGTATTCGCCATCCAGTGCTTAAATTTACTCTTATATCAGTTAATTGATAAAAGAAAAGAGGATGATTCAATGTCTGTTTTGCTTCCATCCTTTGCATAAAAGAAATCACCTTCATGTTGGAAAGGACAGGAAAGTGTGATTACGAACCTGAATTTTGAAAGATACACTTAAGACAGTGCCTGCAACATAATAAATACTCAACAGATATTAAAATTTCCCCTTTTTTGAAATAGAAATTTTAAAAGGTGCTGGATGACTGAAATGGGAAAATCACCAATTTTCAAAAAAGTGAATAAGATGTAGTCTGAAAAAGAACACTTCAATAGATGTGACATCAATTCCTGGTCAAATTCAGGAACAAAATATTTAGAGATGGATTGTGAGTGGTTTGGAAAGGAAGATGAAATTATTGAAAATAATGAGTTCCATATGATTAAGTCTGGCTAAACTTACCTGATTTCCTTTGTTTTAGTCACTGAATGGTTTTTGTTACAGGAATACACTTGATGGAAAATATCCATATTTTGGTAAAATACTGGAAAAATAGAAGAAAAAAACTTACTCCTATATGACAACTGCCATCCATATGTTTGGAAGTTCACAGGGTGATGCCTAATTTAGAGTTCAGTCTACAGGGCAAGGAAATATAGCAGCTGAAGCTTGCCTTCCATGTACTATTCTGCTTCCTCTGTCTGAAAAGGATATGGATGTTGGCAGATGGTCTTTCCCACAGGCCAAGTCATGGTCTTGGTATATTAAAAACTCATCCCTACACCTCCCTTGAGGATGGTAGACTGCCATCAAATGCTGTGTGCTCCAGAACACGACATCATATGGTTGCCACCATAGCCAGATGCTTAGTAAGTCGTACTAAAATGCAGACAGTTGAAAGAGATGCCTCTGCTTGCTGCTGAGGGCTTCATCTTGCCAAAAATCACTGCTTGCCCTAGAAAGCCCAGAGAAAGATGGCAAAGCCAGGGGAGGGACTAAGCATCTGACCTACCAATAGCAGAGGGAAGGGGTGAACTGAGAAGCCATCAGTCAAACTCACCTGAGCCATCAGCTGTGGAGATCCAAATTACCCTGAGGTCCATGTGGGCTCAGTGTGGGGAAGGGGAAAGCAACAGGAAAAATCTAATTAAAAGCCCCAGAGCCAACATAACCTTGACATCCTCCCAGGAACCACTGAAGGTCTCATGAGCCCTTCTCTCCGGGGTGTGGGTTCCGTGGCCCAGACTCAGGAGCAGCCCACCCTCTGCAGCTCTGCTCTGGTTCCTCAGGCCCCTGACTGCTCCTCAAGCAGCAGCAGTAACACGCCCTGGCCTGGTGTTTCGTCCGGCCTCTGTCACAGACAGTTAATTCCGTCATCCTTCCTTCCCTCCTTCCTTCTTTTCCTTTATTTTATTCAAATTTGGGGGTGGGGAAGGGAAACTGATGTCCAGCCATTTGGCCAACTGAACAATCTAAGTTGTGGCATATCTTTAAATACCCCTAATAAAAAAGAATCCAAAGAATTACAGCCTCCTTTATGACAGGTATGATTAAACTGCCTGGGCATGATTTGTCTCTATTATATAAGACATGAGGGAAAAAAAAAAAAGGGGATTAAACCATCCTCATTATTACTTTTGGGTGAAGAAAAAAAAAAAAAAACCTTTACTTGCATACTGAAGACTGCACCTCGGCTCAGAAAAAAAATTTTCAATCCATTCATTGTTATTAACAATCAAGGAGCTGGCCACAAACAGAGCATTTAAGAAAGAGTTAATAATTGTGTCTGAAAAGACAATCGCTTACCCTAACGTGGACTAGAAATCTCTACCACCTGTCAAAACAGCTAAAATGAAACATGGAACCGAGATAAAAGATCCTTCTGAGAACAGGCAGCCCACAGCAGGGCTCACGGGTTAGGAGTCAATGCTGTGTCACACGGGAAGGGATATGAGCAGGGCTGTGGAAACACTGTCTTGTTCCAGCTTAGTGTATATAGCAGACTGATGCCTGCAGGCTTTATGAAAGAGCGCTCTAGGGCATGGTGGTTCTTGCAATGGAGTCCAGCATGCTCTGGCTTACACTCAGTTCGTGGGGGTCTTGAAATTCTCCCTACCAGTATGCTTTCTTCAGTCAGGAAGAAGGCAATAGCAGAGTTGATATTCAAGAAGTTTCAAATACTCTGGGTTCTCCAAGGGAGGATGCCCTCATCATCCGTTACAAGTGAAGAAGGAGGCATGACTTGCTCATTTGGAAGTTCTCACGGTTTTTTCCCTACCTTCAGATCAGTTCAGTCGCTCAGTCGTGTTCAACTCTTTGTGACACCTTGAATCACAGCACGCCAGGCCTCCCTGTCCATCACCAACTCCTGGAGTTCACTCAAACTCACGTCCATCAAGTCAGTGATGTTATCCAGCCATCTCACCCTCTGTTGTCCCCTTCTCCTCCTGCCCCCAGTCCCTCCCAGCATCAGAGTCTTTTCCAATGAGTCAACCCTTCGCATGAGATGGCCAAAATACTGAAGTTTCAGCTTTAGCATCATTCCCTCCAAAGAACACCCAGGACTGATCTCCTTTAGAATGGACTGGTTGGATCTCCTTGCAGTCCAAGGGACTCTCAAGAGTCTTCTCCAACACCACAGTTCAAAAGCATCAATTCTTCAGCACTCAGTTTTCTTCACAGTCCGAATTTCACGTCCATACATGACCACAGGAAAAACCATAGCCTTGACTAGATGGACCTTTGTTGGCAAAGTAATATCTCTGCTTTTGAATATGCTATCTAGGTTGGTCATAACTTTCCTTCCAAGGAGTAAGCTTCGTTTAATTTCATGGCTGCAATCACCATCTGCAGTGATTTTGGAGCCCCCAAAAAATAAAGTCTGACACTGTTTCCACTGTTTCCCCATCTATTTCCCATGAAGTGATGGGACCAGATGCCATGATCTTTGTTTTCTGAATGTTGAGCTTTAAGCCAACTTTTTCACTCTCTTTCACTTTCATCCCTCCCTTACTGCCCTGAAATACATGACCTACCCTCTCCCCACTTCCTCTCACTCTCTCTGCCTCCCTCCCAATTTTACTTTGCCTTCAGGTATATACGATATCAGACATACTCCTAGTGTGTGATAGTTCATATGAAAGAAACTAGAGCACTTGGAATTCAGAGAGTATTTTGGTTTGGGCTGGCTGAGAAGTTGTTTTAATCAATCTGATTTTATTAGTAATTTATTTCTAATTTCTTAGCCATCCATGGAATACAGGTTTAATAAGACATAACACTACATCATCAACTCCATAAAAATTGAAACTAAGCCCGCTTTCTTAGTGTTGCAGGAAAAGCCTGTACTAGAAGCCTGAGACCTAGTTTTGACTCCTGGTTCTGCAGCTACACAGTGATGCGAGCCTGGATGAGTTATTTTGATATCTTGGCCATTGTTTTCTCATCACTGATACTTATTTAACCTTTGAGGTCAGGGACCCCTCGGAGAATTTGACGAAGATATAGACCCTCTTCCCAGGCGCACATGAACACAGAGCTTTGCACAGAATTTCAAGGTTTGGGGGCTCCCCGCAACAGCCCACCTAGGACTCTACTTGTGCAAGTGAACCCAGGGTCAGAAACTCATGGACAGGAGGATCGCTATAGCATCTTTCAGCTCTAATGGGCTCAGCTTTGTGACTCTGCAAGCAAGAGACAGCCCTGAGGAATTTATTTGAGAAGAAAGAGGGAAAAGAAAAAAGAGGAGCAAAAGGAAAGGAAAAAAGAGGAAAAAAGAGAGGCTCTAGTTCTAGTAACTCAAAAAATACTTAAAAATCCAGTTGTTGGATGAACACTTACATGAATTAAATGCAATATAATGAAATTTTATGTTATAAAGGAAAAGGTAATGTAACATGTCAATGCATTTTAAAGTTATACACTCTTGGGAACAATAAAATAACTCATAGTGAATAAAACAAAGAAAGGAAAATGAAAGAAAAAAGCATTTGCCATAACTAAACAATTATCTCAAAATATAATTAAATACTTAAAATTCTATGATAATTGAATTAATCTTTACACTTTTAAATCATCTGGTTTCTGTAACTTGACTCTTTAATCTTTTGGGAAAATAAACCTACACTGCAGATTTTTAGTTCTATAAGAACACATCACTACCCACATTTTTTAAAATGCAATTTAAGCAACTCAGCAGAGATATTCAGTCTAAGAGGTTTAATTAACTTTAGATAAATGTCCTGAGCCAGTCCCCAAGCAGAATACAATCTTTTACAAACATTATGTCAGCACCAAGCTAGAGAAGCCATGGGCTCAAGAGAGGTGGTACTGGATTCCAGTACTGGACATGGGGCACTAGGAAAGTCCCTTGCTCTATCTGGGGCTCAGCTGTTTCCTCTACAAAGTACAGGTGTTGGAGCTGATTATCTCTAGAATCCTCTCCTGTGCTACTTTTACAATGAGTCTCTCTTCATCATACTCCCCAAAGCACTATCATAAATCAACCAAAGGGGCTAAACCCAGTTTTCTCCCAAATACAGGTCCTTGCGCATTTGTGGCCCTAAATATATAAAAGTCCAAATTGAGCAGGGAAGGTAAAGGTAATGGCAAATCTAACCTTATGAACATTCCCCAAACATGCTTTCTAACTGCTATAGGTTTTCCCAGAAAGTAGAGAAGCAAGAAGAGGGAAGAGGGCCTATGTTTGTATTCTTGAATATTATCAACTAGTAATTATGAATTACTAATTTGCCCTGAACATTCTGCTTACAAGGGAAAAGTTAACTAGTTGCCTGACTCTAAGAACTTGTAACCTAGAGTGAACACCAACAAATGAGGCAAACACAAATGTATTTATTTTACCAAGATTTAGAGCAGAGATTGTACAACTAGAGGGGCCAGGCTGGTGATGTAAAAATGAAAAGCAGGTTGTCTCTGATGCAGTAGGGAGCAGTGGGGACTATGGAAGATGAAATATTGTGTTAGCCAAAATCAACATGTCAGCAGGTGAAACTGATGCACTGGTCAGATCTAGTTTGAAATCTGGATTTAAGGCTCAAGAGAAGTGAGACTTGAGGTTATCCATCTAATTAGAGGCAGAACAAGAATTCCAATGTAGGCCTTTTCATTCTCAGACCAGTGTTTTCTCCCCTTATACCAGAGCTTTCTTTTGTCAAAAGTCAGAGCAAATTCCCTTCACAATGGATGCTGGCATCATTCTCTCCCATAACTCCTATTGCTACACCTCAGACCATGCTCCACACTCACCATCATCAGACTCTCCCTCTAAAATACCACTTTTATAATGTCCCTTCCCTGCTCAAGAAGCCACCAGACCCCACCTATCTCTTCATGGTGGGGGTCCTCTCATCTCCCTGGGGACCTCTCTAATCAGGCCCTGCTTAACCCAAATCAAGGTGACTTACGCCAGGATAGACAGAGTCTTGGTGCTCACTTAGCCTCATCATTTATTCACTACATTTCCCCCTCCTGGAAAGTTTTCCACACTCATTAGTCAAATCTTTTGAAAAAAAAGGATCAATATCAGTCTCAGTTCTTTAAGATGTATGGGTGCTAAGTCGCTCAGTCATGCCCACTTCTTTGTGACCACATGGGCGCAGTCCACCAGGCTCCTCTGCCCATGGGCTTCTCCAGGCAAGAATACTGGAGTGGGTTGCCACGTCCTTCTCCAGGGGATCATCCCAACCCAGGTATCGAACCTGTATCTCTTACATCTCCTGCACCAGCAGGCAAGTTCTTTACTACTAGCATCATCTGGGAAGCCCATTCTTTAAGATGAGGGACGCACAAAGGGGCTTCTTCAAATTCCTCCCACTTTCTCATCTTGACCTGAGATGATGGAAACCTTCAGGAGAGTCTTCCTTTAGTGGCAGAATAACCAGGGAATCCATGAGAGGGGTAGGCGCTCAACTGCAGAGACATGTTATTCAGAAACAGGGAGCAGTCGATCCTATTGAGAATACACTCATTTTTCTGACTCATATCAATATTCTCTCAAGCACAGTGATGTCAGCCACACATATGGGAATGTCCACAAAGAGAAAAAGCAAGTAACGTGGTTGATGGATAGAGCATCCTCCCATCGTCTGAATCTAGCACATTTTTTGTGGGTGCAGAGAGAAGGTTCTGGGAAGAAAACCCAAAGATGTTGAAAGAGAAGTGGTGCTGGGGTCATCGTTTTCGACACCACTGAAGCAAGCAAACGTGCTCCATGCTTTAACATTCAGAATGTCACACTGCTGTTACCCTCAAGGCTTATTCTCCTTTTTAATACGTCTATTTTATGATATTTCATTTCTCTAATTTTCAGGCTGGCTCAGGTGCAATAAATGAGATTCTAGGTCAGGGATAATTTTTACACATGATTAACAAGCTAAAAGAATAGTGCCTTTCCAAAAAATAAATTGTTCACCTGAGGTAATTAGCCAGTGGTTCCTAGTTTCTAAATATTCTCATTATAACCCATCTCTTCCTGCCAAAATAGGACTCACTGTGGAATTTGGACCTTCAAGTGGGCACTATGCCCATTTGTGGGTTTTGGAATGAGCAGAGGTGCTGCTGCCTTTCATCTGCCATGAATGAGATTCAGTCATCGGACTGAGGCTTTCATCAGCCAGCCCTGCTGGAAACCTTTCTGTGTGAGTGGGAGCCTGCCAGACATTCATATCAAAACTCCACAGGCTTTATTTAACTCTCCCTGGAAGGAGGTATAAAGGTTACAAAATAATGAGGAAGAGCTCTGTTGAGCAGGAACCCAAGAGTCACAACCTCTTTGTTAAAACTGACAAAAGAGGTGGGAGATAAACTCTATGAGGGACAGAATCTGGGCTATTTAACCTGCCGTAGGGGATGCTGGAAGGGAACAAAATCACAGGATTCATACATATGAAGGGATATTATAATAGGGAATACTGAGTAGCTGTTCCCAATTCCTCTGAGCACAGGTAAGAAATGGGCTTCTATAGAAGCAAAAGGCTTTGCAAGTATTTCAGTACGTTGGAAAGAATATATATGAAGACAGAAAATCTGAGTTCTAAACGTTTTCTCCCTTAGCTGGTTAACTAGCCTCGGTACTTCTGCTTTCTGGGAAATTAGAACAGGATAGCCACCTCCCCACCTAATAATAATTGATGGTGCTAGTAGTAAAGAATCCACCTGCCAATGCAGGAGACATAAGAGATGTGGGTTCGATCCTTGGATTGGGAAGATCCCCTGGAGGAGGGTATGGCAACCCACTCCAGTATTCTTGTCTGGAGAATCCCATGGACAGAGGAGCTTGGTGCATTAGAGTCCATAGTCACAGAGAGTTGGACACAACTGAAATAATTTAGCATGCACACAAAAAAGCAATGAGGGGCACTCAAATGCACACAATTGCACGTTAAAAGTGAAGCATGTACCTGTGGCTGATTCATGTTGATAATATGGCAAAACCCATCACAATGCTGTAGTTATCCTCCAACTTGGCTTCCCTTGTGGCTCAACTGGTAAGGAATCTGCCTGCAATGCGGGAGACCTGGGTTTGATCCCTGGGTTGGGAAGATCCCCTGGAGAAGGGAAAGGTTACCCAATCCAGTATTCTGGCCTGGAAAATTCCATGGACTGTTTAGTCCATGGGGTTGCAAAGAGTCAGACACAACTGAGTGACTTTCATTTCACTTCATTTATCCTTCAACTAGAATAAGTAAATTAATTTTTTAAAAGTAAAGTGTGTTAGCAAAATCTAAGGAATTACCTCAGCTTGGACAAAAAATAGATGAGGGGTTCGATGTTCTTTTCACCAGTCCTGCACTAACTTACCTGGTGACCTTATCAGGTAGAATCTAGTCAGCCCTGTAAATATGTCTATTTCTCGAGAACAAAAGAGATGGAGTATTTGTGTGTGTGAGTGTATATATACATAGTCAGTTTGTAGACACAAAGGGTCTTGCTAATGCCACTTTTTATTTTATTTATTCTTTATTGAAGGATAATTGCTTTACAGAATTTTGTGGTTTTCTGTCAAACCTCAACATGAATCGGCAGTTCAGTTCAGTCACTCAGTCATGTCAAACTCTTTGTGACACATGAACTGCAGCACATCAGGCCTCCCTGTCCATCACCAACTCCTGGAGTTCACTCAAACTCATGTCCATCGAGTCGATGATGCCATCCCCAGCCATCTCATCCTCTGTCATCCCCTTCTCCTCCTGCTCCCAATCCCTCCCAGCATCAGAGTCTTTTCCAATGAGTCAACTCTTCACATGAGATGGCCAAAGTACTGGAGTTTCAGCTTTAGCATCATTCCTTCCAAAGAAATCCCAGGGTTGATCTCCTTCAGAATGGACTGGTTGGATCTCCTTGCAGTCCAAGGGACTCTCAAGAGTCTTCTCCAACACCACAGTTCAAACGCATCAATTCTTCGGTGCTCAGCCTTCTTCACAGTCCAACTCTCACATCCTTACATGACCACTAGAAAAACCATAGCCTTGACTAGATGGACCTTTGTTGGCAAAGTAATATCTCTGCTTTTGAATATGCTATCTAGGTTGGTCATAACTTTCCTTCCAAAATGTAAGTGTCTTATAATTTCATGGCTGCAGTCACCATCTGCAGTGATTTTGGAGCCCAGAAAAATAAAGTCTGACCCTGTTTCCACCGTTTCCCCATCTATTTTCCATGGAGTGATGGGACCAGATGCCATGATCTTCGTTTTCTGAATGTTGAGCTTTAAGTCAACTTTTTCACTCTCCTCTTTCAGTTTTATCAACAGCCATAGGTATACATATATCCCCTCCCTTTTGAACCTCCCACCCATCTCCCTCCCCATCCCACCCCTCTAGGTTGATACAGAGCCCCTGTTTGAGTTTCCTGAGCCATACAGCAAATTCCCGTTGGCTATCTATTTTAGATATGGTAACGTAAGTTTCCATGTTACTCTTTCCATGCATCTCACCCTCTCCTCCCATCTCCTCATGTCCAGAAGTCTATTCTCTATGTCTGTTTCTTCAGTGGTAACCCACTCCAGTCTTCTTGCCTGGAAAATCCCATGGGCAGAGGAGCCTGGTAGGCTGCAGTCCATGGGGTCGCTAAGAGTCGGGCATGACTGAGTGACTTCACTTTCATTTTTCACTTTCATGCAATGGAGAAGGAAATGGCAGCGCACTCCAGTGTTCTTGCCTGGAGAATCCCAGGGACAGAGGAGCCTAGTGAGCTGCTGTCTATGAGGTCGCACAGAGTTGGACACAACTGAAGTGACTTAGCAGCAGCCGCAGTTTCTTCATTGCTGTCCTGTTATAAGTTCTTCAGTACTATTCTTCTAGGTTCCATATATATGTGTTAGAATATGATATTTATCTTTCTCTTTCTGATTCACTTCACTCTGTATAATAGGCTCTAGGTCCATCCACCTCATCAGAACTGATTCAAATGTGTTCCTTTTTAATGCTGAGTAATATTCCATTGTGTATATGTACCACAACTTCTTTATCCATTCATCTGTCGACGGACATCTACGTTCCTTCCACATTCTAGCTATTGTAAATAGTGCTGCAATGAACAATGGGATGTATGTGTCTTTTTCAATTTTGGTTTCCTCAGGATATATTGCTGGGTCATATGGTGGTTTTATTCCTAGTTTTTTAAGGAATCTCCATACCATTTTCCATAGTGGCTGTATCAATTTACATTCCCACAAACAGTGCAAGAGCATTCCCTTTTCTCCATACCCTCTCCAGCATATATTGTATGTAGACTTTTGGATGATGGCCATTCTGACTGGTGTGAGGTGATATCTCATTGTAGTTTTGATTTGCATTTCTCTAATTATGAGCAATGTTGAGCATCTTTTCTTGTGTTTGTTAGTGATTTGTATGTCTTCCCCACTTTTTGATTGGATTGTTTGTTTTTCTGGCATTGAGTTGTATGAGTTGCTTGTATATTTTGGAAATTAATCCTTTGTCAGTTGTTTCATTTGCTGTTGTTTTCTTCCATTCTGAGGGTTGTCTTTTCACCTTGCTTCTAGTTTCCTTTGTTGTGCAAAACCTTTTAAGTTTATTCAGTTTACTTTTGTTTTTATTTCCATTACTCTAGGAGATGGGTCATAGAGGATTTTGCTTTGATTTTTGTCATCGAGTATTCTGCCTAGGTTTTCCTCTAAGAGTTTTATAGTTTCTGATCTTACATTTAGGTCTTTAATCCATTTTGAGTTTATCTTTGTGTATGGTGTTAGGAAGTGTTCTGATTTCATTCTTTTACATGTAGCTGTCCACTTTTCCCAGCACCATTTATTGAAGATGCTGTCTTTGCCCCATTGTATTTTCTTGCCTCCTTTGGTAAAAATAAGGTACACATAGGTGCATGGGTTTATTTCTGGGGTTTCTATCTTGTTCCATTGATCTATATTATGTTTTTGCACCAGTACCATACTGCCCTGATGATTGTAGCTTTGTAGTATAATCTGAAGTCAGGAAAGTTTATTCCTCCAGTTCCATCCTTCTTTCTCAAGATTTCTTTGGCTATTCGGGGTCTTTTATGTTTCCATATGAATTGTGAAATTTTCTGTTCTAGTTCCATGAAAAATGCCATTGGTAATTTGCTAGGGATCACATTGAATCTGTAGATTGCATTTGGCAGTATAGACATTTTCACAATATTGATTCTTCCTACCCAGGAACATGGCATAGCTCTCCATCTGTTTATGTCATCTTTGATTTCTTTCATTAGTGTCTTATAATTTTCTGTGCAAAGTTCTTTTGTCTGTGCACAGTTCTTATGTCTTTTGCCATACATGACTACTGGAAAAACCAAGGCCTTGACTAGACAGACCTTTGTTGGCAAAGTAATATCTCTGCTTTTTAATAAGCTGTCTAGGTTTGTCATAACTTTTCTTCCAAGGAGTAAGCGTCTTTTAATTTCATGGCTTTAGTCACCATCTGGAGTGATTTTGGAGCCCCAAAAAAGAAAGTCTGTCACTGTTTCCACTGTTTCCCCATCTATTTCCCATGAAGTGATGGGGCCAGATGCCATGATCTCAGTTTTCTGAATGTTGATTTTAAGCCAATTTTTTTCACTCTCCTCTTTCAGTTTCATCAAGAGGCTCTTTAGTTCTTCTTTGCTTTCTGCCATAAGGGTGGTGTCATCTGCATATCTGAGGTTATTGATATCTCTCCTGGCAATCTTGATTCTAAGATTGATTCTTCATCCAATCCAGCATTTCTCATGATATACTCTGCATATAAGTTAAATAAGCAGGGTGACAATATACAGCCTTAACATACTCCTTTCCTGATTTGGAACCAGTCTGTTGTTCTATGTCCAGTTCTAACTGTTGCTTCTTGACCTGCATACAGGTTTCTCAGGAGCCAGGTCAGGTGGTCTGGTATTCCCATCTCTTTCAGAAATGTCCACAGTTTGTTGTATTCCACACAGTCAAAGATTTTGGCATAGTCAACAAAGCAGTAGATGTTTTTCTGGAACTCTCTTGCTTTTTTGATGATCCAACGCATGTTGGCAATTTGATCTCTGGTTCCTCTGCCTTTTCTAAATCCAGCTTGAACATCTGGAATTTAACAGTTAACTTACTACTGAAGCCTGGACGGGAGAATTTTGAGTGTTTTTTTTTTGCTAGCATGTGAGATGAGTACAACTGTGCGGTAGTTTGAGCATTCATTAGCATTGCCTTTCTTTGGGATTGGAATAAAAACGGACCTTTTCCAGTCCTGTGACCACTGCTGAGTTTTCCAAATTTGCTGGCATATTGAGGGCAGCACTTTCACGGCATCATCTTTTAGGATTTGAAATAGCTCAACTGGAATTCCATTGCCTCCACTAGCTTTGTTCATAGTGATGCTTCCTAAGGCCCACTTGACTTCCCATTCCAAGATGTCTGGCTCTAGTGAGTGATCACACCATCGTGATTATCTGGGTTGTGAAGATCTTTTTTGTGTAGTTCTTCTGTGTATTCTTGCCACCTCTTCTTAATATCTTCTGCCTCTGTTAGGTCCATACCATTTCTGTCCTTTACTGAGCCCATCTTTGCATGAAATGTTCCCTTGGTATCTCTGATTTTCTTGAAGAGATATCTAGCCTTTCTCATTCTATTGTTTTCCTTTATTTCTTTGCACTGATCACTGAGGAAGGCTTTCTTATCTCTCCTTAGGTAAGTTTATTCCTAGATATTTAATTCTTTTTGTTGCAATGGTGAAGGGGATTGATTCCTTAATTTCTCTTTCTGATTTTTCATTGTTAGTATATAGAAAAGTAAATGACTTCTGTGTATTGGTTTTGTATCCTGCAACTTTATTGAACTCACTGATTAACTCTATTAATTTTCTTATACTATCTTTAGGGTTTTCTACGTACAGTATCATGTCATCTGCAAACAGGGAGAGCTTTACTTCTTCTTTTCTGATCTGGATTCCTTTTATTTCTTTTTCTTCTCTAATTGCTGTAGCTAGGACTTCCAAAACTATGTTGAATAATAGTGGTGAAAGTGGATACCCTTGTCTTGTTCCTGATCTTAGGGGGAATGCTTTCAGTTTTTCACCATTGAGAATAATGTTTGCTGTAGGCTTATCATTAATGTCACTTTTTAAATTCTCTTTTAGAGGCTGATTTAGGCCTAAAATCAAAGTAACATCATAAGAAATGCTGAGGTATATAACATAATAACTTGGCTTATGGGTCTTATTACTGAATACTGATGTCCAGGGTTTCTTATTATATGGTTTTACAGTTTTTTAAAACCACCAAAATAAAATATTCCAGAAGCTGACATTACTTTAGAAAACTCACAAGAGCCCATGGGAAAACTACTACAGATAATAATAAAATAGTATATTATACAATTAATATATAGCAGTAAGTTTTATATATATTCAAACAAAAACCAACTGGAATGGAAGAGAATGCCCCATTTGTGATATCAAAATATGAAATAAAATTCTTAGGTACAAACTTAAAAAGATATGCCCAAAAACTATATGAGGAAAACCACAAAGCATTCATTTAAGTCTCAAAAGTAGGCATGAAAGAAAAAAGAGATATATCGTGTCTTGGCATATCAGTTATCATGAAGGTAATATATAAATTTAACACAATCCCAATATAAAATTTCATCCATTTTTTTTTCTGGCATATAGCAATTTACAACTAGTTTCATTTGGAAGGACAAATAAACAATAATAGCCATGAAAATATCTTTAAAAAAGAAAAACAATGGAGGAATATAGGGAACTAGCTTATACAAAATAAAATAACTACAATTGAAAACACCACGGCATCGGCGCATGACTAGAGAACTAGTGGAACAGAATAGAAAATTCAGGCATAGACCCGATTGCACATGGAAGTTTAATATAGAGTAAAGAAGGTTTCTCAAATTGGTGAGAAAAGATAGTAAATGCTGAAAGTATAAATGGCTAGCTATATGAAAAAAATAAAATTGGATCCATTTCTCATACCATATACTATATAAAATCCAAATGGGTTAGTGATTTAAATTTAAATTAGTGCCTTTAAATACAATAAATAAATAAATATTCTCCAACTACCAAAAAACAGTAAAATATAAACCTCTACAAATACCAAATGAAAACACAGGTAAATTGCTCTAGAATTACAATGAGGGAAATTTTTTTGTCACTGTGGCTCAATATCCAGAAGTAAGAGAAAAAATTAATAAATCTGATAGTAATCAAAAATATTTGAGTAAGTCACAGCATCATGAATGAAGTAACATACCAAATGATGAACTAGGGCGAAACAGTTCACAACTAATCACAAAGTGTTAATATCTCAAACATATAAAGAGCTTCTAAGAATACAATAAAGCCCAAGATTCCTGTAAGAAAAAATAGGCAAGATGATATCAATATAATGGTCAGAGTAAGAAACTGCAGAAGACCACCGCTCTATAGAAGCAACTAAAACTCTGGCAAAAACTGTCAGAATCAAACTTTTTTTTTGAGACAAACCAAAAGCTTGTTGCAACTTGGGAGGCACTGAATCAGCAAAAAGGGCTGAATCTCAGTAAGAACACTGACCTTTGTGGCATTTTAGTCCCATCACCTGTTGCTCAGCTTAACAGTAGCCTTGAAAGAAACAGCTTCCTTTCCCAGTAACAGAGCCGATACCAGAGGGAGCAGAACAGACCTCATCTGGAAAGAGTTGTCCTTGGTTGATCTGCCCAGTGACTCCATGGAAGACAAGCTCAAAAGGCATGTTTTTTCTTACCTGAAACTCAGCCAGAACTATGACCTCTACCCAGGGGTGTCTGTCAAAAACATTTACAGGCAAATATTTTAATAGGTACTGTATGTAGCAATGGGTAATGGTTATTTAAAAAAAAAAAACTAGATTAACAAAAAACTTGGAGGAAAGGCTGGGAAATAGTACACATTGGGGAATAAGGACTTTGAAAGGCTCCAACATATTCCTGACCATATAGAAGGTCTCACACATAAACAGGACTGTGCGCATGCTCAGGAAACACCTTAGAAGGCTTCACATTCTCAGTTCTGGCTGATCTTGACTCTGCACAAATAGGAAACGAACACTAAGGCAGAGCTGCGAACTGCCTGGCTGAGTACTGGAAGTGTGCCTCAACATAGACAGCCCATGTGCAAAAACGGGGAGCTACTTTGTTCCTAAACATTTAAGGAAATCCATATCCAAGCATTAACTAACCACTTCACTAACAGAACAGAAACTTCAGTGGTCACAAATGACCAAAAGATGCACTTTTTAAAACTTGTTCAGAAAAGTCACTAGGAAGTCAACAACTAAAACAAGTAGAAACAACAAACCTGAAGGAAGATGGGGAATCTTATTTCTAGAATCACCACATTATAGTATTCAAATGCTGTTTCCATTTAAAAATTATGAGGCATGGAAAGAAACAAGAAAATGAGGTCCATACACAGCAGGAGAGAAACAATCAATAGATGGTATGGGGAGGGAAGAGGGAGGGGGGTTCAGGATTGGGAACACATGTACACCCGTGGCGGGTTCATGTTGATGTATGCCAAAACCCATAGAATATTGTAAAGTAAACAAAAATAAATTAAAAAAAGAAGAAAAGGTCCCTGAGGTAACCCAGACACTGAGATACTAGAAAAACAGTTTGAATCAGCTATTTTAAATATGTTCAAATTTCTAAAGGAAATCATGCCTAAAGAATGAAAGGAATCATGAGAACAAGGTCTTACCAAGAGAATATCAAAAAAGAGAGAAATTATCAAAAGGAACCAAACAGAAATTCTGGAGTTGAAATGTACAATGAGTGAAATTGAAATTTCACTACAGGAGCTCAACAACAAATTATTGCAGACAAAAGAAAGAACCAGCAACCCTGAAGACAGGTCAGCTGAGATTATCTAATGAAAGAAACAGAAAAGAAAAAAGAATGAAGGAAAATGAAAGAATCTCAGGAACCTGTTGAACTCCATCAATCACCCCAACATATATATAATGGGAGTCCCAAAGGAAGAAGAAATAGAAAGCAAAAGAAAGAATATTCAAAGAAATAATGGCAAAAATAATTGGTAAATCTCTCCAAAATCTTTTAGTATCAAGCAAAATATTTTCATTAAAGGCCCTTTGTTACTTAAAAAGATTCAGTCTGTTAGTCGCTCAGTCTTGTCCAACTCTGTGACCCCATGGACTGTAGCCCGCCAGGCTCCTCTGTCCGTGGGACTTTCCAGGCAAGAAAACTGGAGTGGGTTGCTGTTTCCTTCTCCAGGGGATATTCCCAACCCAGGGATCAAACCCAGGACTTCCACGTCACAGGCAGATTCTTTACTGTCTGAGCCATCAGGGAAAGTGAAAGTGAAAGTCACTCAGTTGCGTCTGACTCTTTGTGATCCCATAGTCCATGGAATTCTCCAAACCAGAATACTGGAGTGGGTAACCTTTCCCTTCTCCAGGGGATCTTCCCAACCCAGGGATCAAACCCAGGTCTCCCGCATTGCAAGAGGATTATTTATCAGCTGAGCCACAAGGGAAGCCCAATTAAAAAGATTAATTGTGACTATTTCTTCACAATCAGGAAAGGTATGTTTAGGAAGAAGTCAGCAAAGAATTATTACTTTGCAAAAACCACATTGAAACCTGAGCCTTTTCTTCTAGAGGTAAGTGTAGAATCACTGCCAACTGCTCATTAAGCTGCTTCCTTTTGGCATCATCTTCTGTTCTTGCTGACAAAAAAAAACTCCTGCCATGCCTCAGACTGATGTGGAAAAGTACCACCAGAAGAATTCGGCTCTCCGAGTGAATGGTTTAGCTGATCACCAAAGCATAATATCAACAAAGACAGAAACGAAACCAGGGGCTGTTTCTACACGACATTAAAACAAATGGCTGAGTACATCAGTTTAAGGACTTTTATCAGTTTCATGAAACCTACAGGGATTTTCACTGTCCTGATTTCTTCTCTGAACTGATAGAGCTGCTAAGGGACTTGGTATCATGTGGCTGTAGCAAGAATGCACATTTATTAAGAATTTCAGACTGTTGGTCATATGATTCAGGTTCGTATGCTCTCTCTCAGATCTTAAAAAATCAGCTCAAGAAGACCTGGCATCAATTCACATCCAAAGAACTGCCAGAGTTAGCACAATGGTAGGAGGTGAAATTGAGCAGATACCACAGGGTGAAGAACAGCTTTGCTGGTTCCAGTCTCTTCTTTCTACGTCTGCAAAAGTCCTACTTCCAGACATGAGGAGTCATGCTCCAGATGCCTTGTCTTGTCTATTTCAAGCAGGTTTCCTGAGCGTTCTTTTGCAATCACAAATCTTTCCAACCCCTTCTAATTCATCACTAGACCCTTTCTCCAGGAATAGGGTTGAGTTTTGTGGGAAAGACTGAAGACATAAATTTAAAAATCACACAAACCCTAAAGCTGGACTTTTTTTTCCATTTTGGATGAACACTTCTTTGTTTTATTGCTACTGTGTTCCTGTTAGTTGGAGTAGCCCTCAGAGTCAACAGAGTCCCAGATGTAGTACTTGGGTGCATCTCAACAATGACAGAGTGGTCTCAGTTCATTTCCAAGGCAAACCATTCAATGTCACAGTAATCCAAGTTCCTGTTAGTTTCTCCTAAAACCCCTTTTTAAAATTTTATGATGCCTGGAAAATCCTAGAATTAGGCAGGGGCATGAGTATGCAAACCAAGTAGGTTTGAATCCCACCTAACTCCTTAGTGTACCCCTGAACAGGGGGCTCCCCCGCATCACTGGGTTACTCCATGATACAGTAATTGTCTATTTACCTGTCTAACTGTGTGAAAACAAACAACTAAACTTCACTGTGTCTTTATTTTCTGACCTGTAAAGTAAGGAATAATAAAAAATATTTACCTTATGATATTGAGAAATGGTACACACTAAGCATTCTGTATTTTCTGCTATTATTATTATCACTATTATTATCATTATTATTAGGCTGTGAGCACCTTGAATAGGAGCCTTTGATCTAATTCTCCATGTCATGGTACCTGGCACATACTAGCTGCTCAATAAATATTGGGTGGGTGACTGAATGAATGAATAGAAAGACAACTATTTAAATGAGCAAGCAGCTGTGAGAGCAAGAATGCAATGCACAGTCCCACTGAATTTGCGGTTGGGACTTGCTAGATCTTTCTGACAGATTCATTGGTGCTTCTATGTCCAGTGCGAAAGGAGTGCTTGTGAATAGGAACTGGGCTGATGGTGGGACTCCAGGTTTTATCTGTTGATGTAGTTTATTAAAAGAATGTATTCATCTGTATATTTGATACTGAAAGAGTGATGATGGCTGCCCAGCCACCGAGAGACTTAGCACCTAGGAACGCAGGAGAGATCCCAGGCACCCAAAGAGGGTTCTGGAAGCAATAGTACCGAAACTGAAGCCACAGCTACTACTGATCCTGCTGCCATGAAGGATTTCCTCAGAAAGATGTCAGAAGCCACTAGCGACCAGAGAAGAAACTGGGGGTCACACAACCAGAGACAGGTAGGAAGACCACTGTGCTTCGGACTCCAGGCCTCTGTGCCTCTTAACCATTGACCTTTTGGCAGTGGGTGGAGATTATGAGGGTTTCGGTGTCTTCTGAGGAGAGAGAACAGTGGGGATCTGGGCCAGCCACTCAGAGAGTCAGACTCTTGCTGAAGGATATGGGTCCCTGCCTCTCTCCTTTTTTACTCCATCGTAGGTGAGGGAAATTTCCCGATTACCAATCACTATTTAATTCCTTCCTTGCTTGCTTTTGTTCCCCCTTGGGGATTAAAATAATGGTAATACTTTAAAGCATAAATCATGAAAGTTCATCATAAGATATTTATTCATTTTTTTGCTAGAAACTTACTCAGTAAGCCTGGGCAAGTTATTGAACTTGGTCTTCATCAAATGCAGTTTTCCCATCTATGAACTCAGGCTCCCTTCTCATTAAATATGGATAGTGTTGATCTCCACCTGCTGACTCTCCCCTTTGTGCTGGTGTTTTATATTCATGGAAGCTCAGCAAGGAACAAAATATAGAATTCAGTACAGAGCTTCTGTCCATTGGGTTTTCATTCAAAATTCAACAGGTAGACAGAACTCTCTGCATAAGAAAAGGATGAGGTGACTAAGGGAAGACAAGTAATGATGCTTGGATGTGGGCTGCCAGAGCTCTGAGGGCAAAAGGAGGATCTTTTCAAAGAAAGTGTGTCTGGAGATGTGAACAGTGTATGTCAAGGTCATACTGGGAGAATCTTACAACACCCAATGTCAGTGGAGTCTGAGCTATGCAAACACAATAAACTCCCATTTGCCTGGAATCAGACTTGCACCTCTGTGCTCATCTTTATGAGATGGGGACAATTGGGTATTATACAAATGTATATGTTAATTTATCCAAAAAGCAAGAAACTCAACAGCATAATATCTAGTACCTCATGTGTGAAGATGATGCTGATATTGTCAGAAAGCACACAGACGACAATGCAAGCTCTGTGCCCTCACAGAAGTGACGGTATCATTGATGAAACAGATCGGATAAAAACAGGAGACAAACTTGAGCAGTAGTATAAGATAGATTGTAAGGACTGGTATCAACTGAAAGGACTGAAGGAATTAAGGAAAGGAAGATGTGATATGTACTTGGAAGGTTTTGCAGCAAGGTGGAGCTGTGACTGGACCTTGAAGCTTGAACTGAATTTGAGTCTGTGGAGAGGAAAACGAGAAGGAACGGCCTACAGGAGCCAGTACCCACTGTCTCGTGAGAAGTGGCTCTTACATTTTTCAGGAATAATGTTTACCAGTTGCTAAAGCAGTCATTATTAAAAATTAAAATATACAAGCTTACAACTAACTAAATAATATTGTATTTATAACTTAATTTATATGTATAATATATGAGTACATGTTAGCTCGTTTCAGTCGTGTCCGACTTTTTGCACCTATGGACTATAGCCCACCAGGCTCCTCTGTTCATGGGATTCTCCAGGCAAGAATACTGGAGTGGGTTGCCATTTCCTTCTTCAGGGGATTGTCTTGACCTGCCTCTCTGATGTCTCCTGCACTGGCAGGCAGGTTCTTTACCACTAGCGCCACCTGGGAAGCCCTGTATAATTTAGCATTATGCAGTATTATAAATACTGTCCTAAATAAATACATAAACACTAAATAAATACTCTAAATAAATACTCAGAACTCATCACTTCCTAATTATTTTACTGCATCTTACTATTATTTATGCCCTTGAGGTTATCTACATCTACTGCATCTGGAAAGCAGCAATGCTGTGTAATAACGTGCTCCTGAACACCTTTTCCCAACTCCTTGCTGAGAGCACATACATAGCAGAAGTCTGCAACTGCTATAAATCAGTTCAGTTCAGTTGCTCAGTCGTGTCCGACTCTTTGTGACCCCATGAACCGCAGTACGCCAGGCCTCCCTTTCCATCACCAACTCCCAGAGTCCGCTCAAACCCATGTCCATCAAGTCGGTGATGCCATTCAACCATCTCATCCACTGACATCCCCTTCTCCTCCTGCCCTCAATCTTTCCCAGCATCAGGGTCTTTTCAAATGAGTTAGCTCTTCACATCAGGTGGCCAAAGTATTGGAGTTTCAGCTTCAACATCAGTACCTCCAATGAACACCCAGGACTGATTTCCCTTAGGATGGACTGGTTGGATCTCCTTGCAGTCCAAGGGACTCTCAAGAGTCTTCTCCAACACCACAGTTTAAAAGCATCAATTCTTCAGTGCTTAGCCCTCTTTATAGTCCAACTCTCACATCTATACATGACCACTGGAAAAACCATAGCCTTGACTAGATGGACCTTTGTTGGCAAAGTAATGTCTCTGCTCTTGAATATGCTGTCTAGGTTGGTCATATCTTTCCTTCCAAGGAGCAACTGTCTTTTAATTTCATGGCTGCAATCACCATCTGCAGTGATTTTGGAGCCCAGAAAAATAAACTCTGTCACTGTTTCCACTGTTTCCCCATCTATCTGCCATGAAGTGATGGGACTGGACGCCATGATCTTAGTTTTCTGAATGTTGAGCTTTAAGCCATCTTTTTCACTCTTCTCTTTCACTTTCATCAAAAGGCTTTTTAGTTTCTCTTCACTTTCTGCCATAAGGGTGGTGTCATCTGCCTATCTGAGGTTATCGATATTTCTCCCAGCAATCTTGATTCCAGCTTGTGCTTCTTCCAGTCCAGCATTTCTCATGATGTACTCTGCATATAAGTTAAATAAGCAGGGTGACAATATACAGCCTTGACATACTCCTTTTCCTATTTGGAACCGGTCTGTTGTTCCATGTCCAGTTCTCACTGTTGCTTCTGGACCTATATATAGGTTTCTCAAGAGGCAGGTCAGGTGATCTGGTATTCCCATCTCTTGAAGAATTTTCCACAGTTTATTGTGATCCACACAGTCAAAGGCTTTGACATAGTCAATAAAGCAGAAATAGATGTTTTTCTGGAACTCTCTTGCTTTTTTGATGATCCAGTGGATGTTGGCAATTTGATCTGTGGTTCCTCTGCCTTTTCTAAAACCAGCTTGAACATCAGAAAGTTCACGGTTCACGTATTGCTGAAGCCTGACTTGGAGAATTTTGACCATTACTTTACTAGCATGTGAGATGAGTGAAAATGTGCAGTAGTTTGAGCATTCTTTGGCATTGCCTTTCTTTGGGATTGGAATAAAAACTGACCTTTTCCAGTCCTGTGGCCACTGCTGAGTTTTCCAATTTGCTAGCATATTGAGTGCAGCACTTTCACAGCATCATCTTTTAGAATTTGAAATAACTCAACTGGAATTAAATCGCCTCCACTAGCTTTGTTCGTAGTGATGCTTCATAACACCCACCTGATTTCACATTCCAGGATGTCTGGCTCTAGGTGAGTGGGAGTGATCACACCTTTGTGATTATCTGCATCGTGAAGATCTTTTTTGTACAGTTCTTCTGTGTATTCTTGCCACCTCTTAGTATCTTCTGCTTCTGTTAGGTCCATACCATTTGTGTCCTTTACTGAGCCCATCTTTGCATGAAATGTTCCCTTGGTATCTCTGATTTTCTTGAAGAGATCTCTAGTCTTTCCCATTCTGTTGTTTTCCTCTATTTCTTTGCATTGATCACTGAGGAAGGCTTTCTTATTTCTCCTTGCTGTTCTTTGGAACTCTGCATTCAAATGTGTGTATCTTTCCTTTTCTCCTTTACTTTTCGCTTCTCTTCTTTTCACAGCTATTTGTAAGGCCTCCTCAGACAGCCATTTTGCTTTTTGCTATAAATCAGGGCACGATCTATTGTTCTGTTGGTTGTTTATACTTCAGTAATAGAAAAATATTAATAATGCAGATTAAACTTTAAAATATATAATGTTGGCAGTTGTTACAGTGTGAATGACACCAAAAATATTGAAGGAATCTTGAAAAAGGAAGATTCTTTCTCATCCCTGGGAAGACACCAATCCTGCCCATACCTCAGTCTTGGACTTCCAGCCTCCAGAGTCTGAATCAATAAAATTCTGTTGTTCAAGCCACCTTGGTTTGTGGTATTCTATTACAGCAGCCCAGCACACTAATACACCTCCCAAATCAGCTTCTTGATCTGACACCTGCCTATCTCTCTAGCCACATCCCACCTTCCCCTCCCCAGGCTTTACAATCCAGCCATGTCTGTCTGCTTCAAATCCCCCAAATGTGCTGTGTTCGTTCACGCCCCCGGGCTTGTGCCCAGATTGCTCTGCCTACCTGAAATATCCCCTCCCGTGCCCACTTCCCCCTGGGGGACCAGCGAGCCCTAGAAGATTCAGCTCAGTCTCCCTGCTTCCGTTTCCCTCGTCGCTGCACCCTTCTGGCTCCCAGCCAAACTCCCACAGAATCCGCCGTTCCTCCTCAGATGCGCACCCCCTTCCATCTATTGTTTGTCTCAGTCTGGTCTCTCACTCCAGCCACTGCCCCCTGCAACCAGCCCCAGGCCCCACTTCAGCCAGCTTCACATACGTGTGATATGACAGCACCTCTCCTCAGCCCACCTGCTTGCCTCTCACTTCCTGGCCCAGCCCTTCTCTGATGCCAAGACTGGGACATCCACAGAAACCCACGGACACACCCATGGGCCAATCCGATGACATGCAGGGGAAGTAACCCCTCAGAGACTACTCACAGATGAAGTTTCCCTTTTTGTCCCTGTGCAGGCAGTTCTAACTCAAGTTTCACGAAGCTCCTCAGAAGTTCCAGCAGTTGACCACGGGTGGATAGAACAGGGGCCAACGCCAAAGGCATCCATGTATTCTTCTTTCTTCTTTCCCAGTTTTACTCCCATGGTCCCTCCCTTTCTTCTGATCCCTGGAATCAAGTAAGACACTGTGTTTATTTTGTATTGCATTGGATTAAACTACATGAAATTGCCAATACTGATCATTCTTGGCCTACAAAACGCCAGTTTCATATGATCTAATGATTATTTGTTTGCTCTTTTCCAACAGAATGTACACTTCTTCTTCCTCCATTTATTTATTATTTTAATTGAAGCATAGTTGATAGAATGTAAGCTTCTTGGGGCTTCCCAGGTGGCACAAGTGGTAAAGAACCTGCCTGCCAACGTAGGAGATTAAGAGACTCAGGTTCAATTCCTGGATCGGGAAAATCCTCTGGAAGAGTGCATGGCAACCCTGGTGGGCTACAGTCCATAGGGCCACAAAGAGTCAGACACAACTGAAATGACTCAGTAGGCATCATGCATGCAAGCTTCTTGAGGTCAGGAGCAGCATCATTCATTTCTCATTCCTGGCATCAGCAAGGCTGGTACTTAGCAGTCCCTCAACAAACAGTAGATGAGTATAGAACGATCTTCTCAGGGCAGGTAAGGAAAAGATAAAGGAAGAATTCTTCTGTAAGTATTAGGACCTCACATTCTACCCAAAAAGTCAATATGATTAGAGATTTAAATATGGAAAAGAAATCATTTTTTAAGTACAAAGAAAATAGTTTCTAGCCCACTGGTGGAGGCAGTTCTACAAACCAAATTTCCAATGCAGAGTGGGAAGGGCTCCCCCAGAAAAAGCATGGGTATTCAAGCAGCATGGAAGGCAAACCTGGGGGCTCCCGGGGGAGTGACATCAAGCTAAATTCTGAGAGACAAACAGAAATTAGGCAGGAGAGGGGCTAGTGAGAAATGTTCCAGGCAGAGGGACGAGCCTGCACAAAGGCATGGAGGTGAGAGAATCAACTGGAGGCAACAAAAGCAATTGTCTTAAAGCTCTCCATGGAGACACTAACTAACCCTTGGCTTTGGAGAAGGCATGCCAAGTCTCAAACAAATGGCAGCTGTGTTTCTTAGGGCAGAAGCTCAGAGTTAGACTTGGAGTCAATGCTGTCAGCTTGGGGGTGAACTGGGATCTCCGTGTGGGACCAAATGGTTGATGAATCCCAGGGTAAGTGCAGCCTTAGTCTGTACACTGGTACCAGCTTTGACAAGGAAAGATGAAAACTGGCCTGATCCTCTCATGACAGGGCATCCTGATCCCAGGATTGGGTCATGGACCAAATATACATTGATAAACACTGTCCATTCTTGAATATGACTTGACCTTTAAAAGGAACAAAAATGAATCATCTATAGAGATGTGGATGGACCTAGAGACTGCTTTACAGAGTGAAGTAAGTCAGAAAGAGAAAAACAAATATCATATATTAACACATATATATGGTATCCAGAAATACGGTAGAGATGAAACTATTTGCAAGGTAGAAATAAAGATACAGACATAGAGAACAGACTTGTGGGCAGCAGGGGAAGGTGGGACAAACTGGGAGAGCACTGCCACGTGTGAAATAGATACCAGTGGGAAGCTGCTGTGTGACACAGGGAACTCAGCTCAGTGCTCCGTGATGGCCTAGAGAGGCGGGATGGAGAATGCAGGTGGACGGGGGGCTCAGGAGGAAGGGGATAGATGTATACTAATAGCTAATTCACATTGTTGGGCAGCAGAAACTAACACAGCATTATAAAGCAATCATGCTCCAATTAAAACAATAACAACAACTGAAAAAGCTGCCTAGTAAGTCACCCCACTATGGCCCTAGAGTGTTTGAATTGCCGTGATTCAGCATGACTGAGAACTAGGATCCAACACAGGACCAGAAAACGGAATATGCAGGCTGGCCATTTTTCAGTCTAAAGTGAACTGGAGTCTATGGGTGCTATATTTTATGGTCTGTAACAAAGCCTTTTCCCCTACACAAAGCTCAATACATATATCATGTTTCCCCTAGTGAACTGATCTACATAATAAAAAGATGGTTCTTTGCAATGCAAATTGATAATTTAAGATAACGTTGTAAATTTTCCTGTTCCAGGAACTGGGCAAACTGAATCAACATACTTCATTTTATAGTAATAACCATGCGATATTTCACCAAGTGTCTTTAAAATCTGCTTAAAGTAATAAAGTACGTGTTTTGCCATGAAATCCTTTAAAATGAGAGAGAGTGAAGTAACAAAACACCGTGATATTCTAAAGAGGATGAACCAGTATATTCCATGCCCCTTCAAGAGCAGTGGTGATAGAACATGGGTCCTGATAAGAGCTTTTATGGTAGGCTCATCATTTATCATTTTTAATAATGAAGAAAAGTCACCTGGCTTCAGAAACTTGGTCTGTCAGTGGAGGATAGGCACAAAAAGTCTAATATTTTTAAGTCATCTATTTTAAAACACCTGTCTTCAGTCACTTATCTACTTTTTTCAGACATCTGATAGGATAAACTGGAAGAAACTGATCAAATAATATCATCGGCAACATATCCAAAGAGTTTCTGTAGTCATTTATTTCCCAAGTTACAACTATATGTTATTTATGACTCATGTCAAAAATGCCTTGGGGCTTTTGTTTCTCAATTCCATAACAGTTTATTTCCCCTAAACTGTGCCCATGTTTTACAGCAAGGTCCACAGCAATAAAGCAAGAAATCAGAAAAATCAGCATTTGATATCCACAGTTTAGCATTTTCTGCTACCTGGGACAATCCAGAGATCATAGAAGGGGTCTTGGTGACCTTGCAGCAGCTGCAAATCACTGTGACCTAAATTATAATAGGCTCCTCTTCAATAATACATTACTGACTCAGTACACTTAGGCGTCCTTGGGGCTTCTCAGTAGGAACCAAAATGATTCCCGCACACACCACATTTTTCTTATCACACAGCTTCCATCAATACATTTATGATCTCTTTAAGACACACAATAGAGGGCACATCTATGCATCGTGCCCACGTTTATCCACAAGTGCTCAGATAGACACATAAGTCAATACATTCTAAATGAAAGGGCTAACTAAAAATTCTTATCCAAGGGGCGAATGCATGGCTGCTCACATTCAAGGTCTGTCCTAATAGAAACTGAGTTAGAAACCAGACAAAAGCAAGCCAGTGGAGGTCAGCCGTGAAGGTCAAGGAGATGAAGGAGCTGCCGTGGCAGGCAGAGAAGGAGACCCACCGAGACCCTTGGCATTAGCTGAGAATGAGTCCTCAGACTGTCGGGGGTTCCTGTATGCAAGCAAACCTCTATAGGATAGGATTCCACAAGAAAAAGCAATAAAATACAAATAGAAATGCAATGTCCCTTCAGACCAAAGTAAAGAACAACAAAGCCACACTGAAATGTCAATGCCCATTGCTGGTCCCGGTGGGGGCAACCAGACCCCAGTGATCCCGTGCTGTCCAGCATATACACGTCGCCTCCCAGCTTCCTCAGGAGCTCAGTGATTCACACGCAACAGGAACAAATCAAATGTGTCCCTCTGTATGATGACAAATTGCTAGATACTGTGATTAAAAAAGTAAAATTTTATATGTAGGGGGTGCCAACTGGGTAAGATATACTGTGCTAAAAGTTGCCTATCTATGATCTCATTAAATCTTTACCTGAATTCAATGTGGTAAATATGACCCCTCATTTAATGCATGAGAATCTTCAGTTTAGTGAATTAGACATCTCAGCTCAGGTCTGTCCAGTTCATAATCATTTTCCCATCTCTTTGATCTCCCCTGTCTTCATCCAGAGAGGTGGCCTCCCAGGAAACATGTTTGTACCACCTCTTTCTGTCAGTTGAGCCATTCAAAAGCTCAAATCTGAGTGAAGAGCAAGAGAGATGAAGCTGGTTGATGAGTCTTAACAGCAAAGACTGAAAAGAGGAGCCTCGAACTTGAGCTGCTGATTTCTAGGCAGCCCTTGGAGCCCACACGAGACCTTCCAGCAAGCACTCTTTCCTAAGCTAGATTGAGTTCTTTCTGCTCCCTGCTGTGGCCACCATGCCCTTCATGACAGGAGACAGGAGGGAGCTCCCTGTCCCACTGGAGGGACTGAGAGGGAGCTCCATACCCCAGGAAGACCTTACTTTCCCAGCCTCGGCACTTCCACTAGCAGGAATCAAGATGAAGCCCCAGAACGGCTTGTCCTGGCAAGACCCCACACCCTCCCTCCCTGACTCCCTCCACTGCTCACGTCTCAGCCACCACCCTCCTCCTCATGGCCACCAGACTTTTATTCCTGTGAATCAGCTACCAAAAGAACTCCAGGGCCCCAAACCATGGGGACATCTCCTTTTCTGACCCTTGTCCTCTGCCAACACCCACTCCTAACTTCTGAAATCCACTACTATACCTGTCGGATCACACAGCCAATCCTCAGCAAAACCTCTGCTATCCTCAGCCTCCTCGGAACCATGCCCTTCACCTGTCACTGTGACTAAATCTGAGGACGCTGCTTCTCCGGCAGCCCCTGTAAATGGTGGCTGTTTCCCCCTTCACACCCCTTAAACAGCCAGACTGGAGATGGGATAACAGTTCTCTGCTCCTCACTACCTTTTCAGACCTTTCTTCTTCCCAATTCTGCACCCCAGAGCTTCGTATCTTACGTTATCACACGGTTCCCCTCATCCCTCTTTGTCACAGTGATCCCCACTGTGTCCCCAATCCTCGCATCTCTACCCTCATTCCGTTAAGATTTTTGCTCTTGGCTCATTGCCACTCTAACAGCACTCTTATCAAAATTCTTGGTACTTTTAATATCTTGTCCTCTGTGCCGTCTCAGCCACCCACTCCCACAGTCACACCCTGGACTTTGTCATTTATCAACAATGGCAACTTCAGGTTCACTCCTTTATCCAGCTGCCTATTTAATAGCCCCACTGTCTTGCAGTTATCTCATACTTAGTACATCCAAAACCAAACTCAATCCTCTGCTCAAACCTACTCCAACTGCTATTCTGCTATCTCAGTTAAGACTCTTAACTGAGCCTCATCCTTCCAGGCCTGTGGACCAAAGTCTTTACTTTTCCTCAAAGCCTATATCCATGGCTTCCCTAGTGGCTCAGTGGTAAAGAATCCACCTGCCAGTGCAGGAGACCTGGATATGATCCCTGATCCAGGAAGATGCTGCATGCCGCAGAACAACTAGGCCCCTCCACCGCAACAGGTGAACTTGGGCTCCAGAGCCCAGCACCCGCACCTGCTGAGCCTGCATTGCGCAACTACTGCAACAGGCGTGCCCTAGAGCCTGTGCTCCGCCATGAGAAGCCTGCGCACTGCAACAAAGAGTAGCCCCCCGCTTGCTGCAACCAGAGAAAAGGCTGAGTAGCAATGAAGACCCAGCACAGCCAAAAATAATGAAGAATGTTTTTAAAGCCTACGTACAGTCTGTCAAGATCCAAGACTTAGATCTACCTTCAAAACATTTCCAGAATCCAACCACATCTCACCAGCTCACTACAGCCACCCTGATCTGAGCCAGCATCATCTCTTGCTTGGATTACTGCAGTGGTCTTCTTTAACTGACCCCACTCCTGCTGCCCTTGGCCACTCTCCCACCTCCAGGCTCTTCCCAACCCAGAAACCAAAGTGGACTGTCTGAGGCATAAATCAAGTTATGTCTGTCAGTGTTCAAAAGCTCTCCATCGGCTTTCCATCACATCAAAAGTAAAAACTACACTGCTTATGATAAGTTACAGGACATCAGATGTGCAAGCCCCGAGCACCACCTGGGCCTCCTCTGCCGCTGTGTCACTGTTCATCCTGGTTCAGCCCCTCTGGCCACCCTGCAGTTTCTTCAACACGCTCAGCATGCTTCTGCCTCAGGGCCTTTCTCTCTCTTACCTCAACCTGGAGCATTCTTTTTTGCAGATTTTTACTACCTTACTTCTTCTCTCTTTCTGGTCTTTACTCATATATCACCTTCCCATTGAGGGTGTCCCACACCACCCAACTTAAAACTGCGCCTTCTGGGTGGGATGAACTAGAGATTCAGCTTGATGTATACACATTACTATATACACTACTATACGGAACAACAGACTGGTTCCAAATAGGAAAAGGAGTACATCAAGGCTGTCTATTGTCAGCCTACTTATTTAACTTATATGCAGAGTACATCATGAGAAACATTGGACTGGAAGAAGCACAAGCTGGAATCAAGATTGCCAGGAGAAATATTGATAACCTCAGATACGCAGATGACACCACCCATATGGCAGAAAGTGAAGAGGAACTAAAAAGCCTCTTGATGAAACTGAAAGAGGAGAGTGAAAAAGTTGGCTTAAAGCTCAACATTCAGAAAACGAAGATCATGGCATCTGGTCCCATCACTTCATGGAAAATAGATGGGGAAACAGTGTCAGACTTTATCTTTTTGGGCTCCAAAATCACTGCAGATGGTGACTGCAGCCATGAAATTAAAAGACGCTTACTCCTTGGAAGAAAAGTTATGACAAACCTAGATAGCATATGCAAAAGCAGAGACATTACGTTGCCAACAAAGGTCCGTTTAGTCAAGGCTATGGTTTTTCCTGTGGTCATGTATGGATGTGAGAGTTGGACTGTGAAGAAAGCTGAGTGCCAAAGAATTGATGCTTTTGAACTGTGGTGTTGGAGAAGACTCTTGAGAGTCCCTTGGAGCAAGGAGATCCAACCAGTCCATTCTAAAGGAGACCAGTCCTGGGATTTCTTTGGAAGGACTGATGCTAAAGCTGAAACTCCAGTACTTTGGCCACCTCATGCGAAGAGTTGACTCATTGGAAAAGACTCTGATGCTGGGAGGGATTGGGGGCAGGAGGAGAAGGGGACGACAGAGGATGAGATGGCTGGATGGCATCACGGACTCGATGGACGTGAGTTTGAGTGAACTCCAGAAGATGGTGATGGACAGGGAGGCCTGGCGTGCTGCGATTCATGGGGTCACAAAGAGTCGGACACGACTGAGTGACTGAACTGAACTGAACTGATATACACTACTGATACTCTGCATAAAATAGACAACTAACGTGAATCCACTATATAGCTCAAGCAACCTTCTCAGTGCTCTGTGGTGAACTAAATGGGAAAGAAATTTTTAAAAAGGGTTATATGTATGCATATAGCTGATTCGCTTTGCTGTACAGTAGAAACTAATGCAACATTGGAAAGCAACTATAGTCCAATAAAAAAGTTTTTTTTAAAAAATTGCAATCCCTCTATATCCTCTCTTCTTCCTACCCTGAAACTATCTGTTCCCCCTTTCTTTATTTTTCTTCATGACACTTAATTGTCATCTTCACACTATAAACATTTACTTCTCTTCTTAGTGTCTGCCTCTACCTGGTGGAATGCCAACTCCACAAAGGCAGGGATTTTTGTGTTTTATTCACAGCTATGTCCTCAACACAGACAGCATTGCCTGGTACATAGTAGGTACTCAATATTATTGAATGAATAAATGAAAATGAACAGAGTTAAGTAGATTAATCAATGTCTCAAAGGCCACAGAGCAAGTTAGGACCAGAAACAGGCCTCCAGCTCACATTTATCTGCAGCCACATTGTGCTTTCCACTCACAAATTCCCTGCATCACATGACCATGTATGCACGGGAAATTCCCTACATCACATGATTGTATATGCTTGGGACAGCTCACAAATAGACACAACCAGAAATGTTAACTTCTCAAGTGATGAGTTTCTTATGGTCATATTTGAAAGATGAAGGACAAGAAGGAATCTGCCTGGAATTATTCAAATCAGGGAAAACTCTGTAAAGGGCCAATTGGTAAATATTTTATGCTTTACAGGCTATTTGGCCTTTGTCTTAACTACTCAACTCTGCGATTATAACACAAGAGCAGCCACAGATAATAGGGAAACAAACATGGCTGTGCTCCAATAAAGCTGTATGTACAAGAAAGAGATGATGGACTAGATTCCACCCACGGGCCATAATTTGTTAATCCCCGGGTTAAATCTGTAAAATTGCAATTAGGATGACTGTGTTCTTATGTTTCAAATCTTGGGCAATTATAGGAAGCAGTAGGATAAAACACAAAGAGTATCAGCTTTGATTGTAGCCAGTTCTGTGTTCAGATTCCAGCCTTGCCATGTGCTACCTGTGACATTATGTAGGAAACTTACTCAGTCCTCTGAAATACAGTTTGCTCACCCAACAAAAGGGATGAAAAAAGAAAGTGAAAGTGAAAGTCACTCAGTCGTGTCCAACTCTTTGAGACTCCATGGGCTATACAGTCTGTGGAATTCTCCAGGCCAGAATACTGGAATGGGTAGCCTTTCCTTTCTCCAGTGGATCTTCCTGACCAAGGGATCAAACCCAGGTCTCCTGCATTGCACGCAGCTTTTTTACCAGCTGAGCCACAAGAAAAGCCCAAGAATACTGGAGTGGGTAGTCTATCCCTTCTCCAGTGGATCTTCCCAACCCAGGAACCAAACCGGGGTCTCCTGCATTGCAGGCAGATTCTTTACCAACTGCTCTATTAGGGAAAGCCCTCATAAACAAAAGGGACAAACAACCCTTATCAGGCAGGGCTGTTCTAAGGTACAAATGAGACAGTGTATGTATAGCAACCACTGAACTATATATAATAATTACTCTATAATCATGATGGTGGTAGTGACAATAGCATTATTAGGTAGTTCTGATGAGACCCCCATGAACTTTAAATTCCTTGGAATCCAAGTCTGTCTCTCTTTTTTCATTTTGAGGTCCCCTTAGCACATTGTCCTGGTCTGGAGATTTTGGTACCAAGCATCTTATAAAAGACAAGTTACAGGACACATCACTTTATATAATGCCTGCTAAACGACTGAAAGCGAGATGTAATGTAGATTGTAAAGTAAAATAAAGTAGAAAAATTAAATTTTTAAAAAATGAGCTCTGGAAGAGTTTATGCCCAGGAGGATTATGGACTTAGTAGCTGTGAATTATGATCACAGCATCAAGGGCAATAAACCAACACATTTTCACCCACGTGTTATCTAGTCCTCCACTGTTCTGTGGTTGACGTTTGTTCTCAGATTGTCTCAGCCTTTTCCATTCCACCCACTCCCTAGTAGCCTTGCTGCACACACTAGGGGCAGGAAAACAAGACTGTGCTTCGCTGATGTCCTTTGATCTCAGGCTCCTCTGTCACCTGGCATCAAGCAGACACCCCACAAGATATCTGCAAATCCTCAGTGAGGTGACCTCTTCACTGGTGGAACTCACGGCACATATTTTGCTGGCATGGATGCTGGCTGAGGCTGTAGAAGTTCTGCTGTGGGTACAGAGGTTTCCTTTCCTGATTTCCCGACAGAGGCAGCAGCACCCTTAGGGGGCTAATTCTGCAGTGTTGTTCTGGGAGTCACTTCCAGAAGCTAAGTCTGGAGCCGTCTCCTCTGGCCTTTGAACATAATGTATTCAATCTGCCTGTGTTAAAACTAAAAATTAAGGGCTTCCCTGGTGGCTCCGTGGTAAATAATTCACCTGCCAAGGCATGAGACACAGGTTTGATCCCTGATCAGGGAAGATCCCACGGACTATAGAGCAACTAAGCCCGTGCGCCACAGCTACTGAGCCTGTGCTCCAGAGCCCAGGAGCCACAGATGCTGAACCCACGCGCCGCAACTACTGAAGCCCATGTACCGAGCTCCAGCACAAGAGAAGCCACAGCAGGAAGTGCACACACAGCAACTAGAGAATAGACCCTACTCACCACAACTAGAGAAAGCCTGCACACAGCAATGAAGACCCGGGGCAGCCAAAAATAAATAAATGATTTTTTAAATCTACCAAGTAATTGCTGCCAGCTGGAGCTCAACCCAGACTGATACCCCTCCTTTATTAAGAGCCCAGCTCCAATCGAAATCCCCAAGTCTCTTTCAGAATACAAAAGCACTGAAGATATGACCCTGGACTGGTTCCTGAAACACGAAGGAGGGAGACAAGCCTGCCCCTTCCAACCAAGTTGGGTGTGGGAAGAAGGACAGGGAGAAGGGCAAAAGAAGGGAGAAGAAGCAGGCACTGAGGCACATGCATCTAACCTCCCTTCTCTGCGGTAACATCCACAGGGAGAAAGTCTATTAGACAGAATGCAGCCAGCCAAAGCAGCGGGGAGCTTCTGGCCCTGCTCCCTCCTGGGAGCTCCCTGTGGGCAAAGCCTTGGCTCAGTACCCCCACAGCAGCAAGGGGTGATCACAGAGCTGACCTCACTATGGCCCTGAGGTTTCAGAAACTTCCACATACCTGTGGAAAAAGGTGAGATGCAAGGAACAAATTGGAAAACAATACACAAGACATTATAATTTTTGTACTTAAAAATGGGCTCTCTATGGTGTACTTGTGTGCAAACCTTTTGCAAAAAAAGAAATCTGATGTCAAATGTCAAATCGTGGGCAGTGGTTACTTCCCACAAAAAATGGGGAAGAATCATGGAAAGAGGAGAACATCCCCTTTTTCAGTTATAATGTTCAATACTGTGTGAATTTTTTTTAAGTCAACATGGACTTCCTTTGAGGTTAAATTTTTTTCTCTTTTTGCCTCTTCCTTCTTCACAGATGTGAGCCAAATGGAAGCCTCCAGGTGTGGACAGCTAATGTCAAGAGTTGTTAAACATGATCTGCTCAAGGGAATTTCTATTCAAACTTGGCTGTTACACATCCTAATGTTCTAAAAGTTTTCCT
Organism: Ovis canadensis; assembly: GCF_042477335.2. Classification (NCBI taxonomy): domain Eukaryota; kingdom Metazoa; phylum Chordata; class Mammalia; order Artiodactyla; family Bovidae; genus Ovis; species Ovis canadensis. The sequence goes on from NC_091260.1 coordinate 26,366,814, forward strand.
TCTTCTACTTTGGGAAAAAATATAAATTGGTGATATCAAAATGGTCAAGTTTGTCTGTATCCTTGACCAGTGGTTCTCAAACTTGAGCAGACATCAGAATCACCTAGCAGACTTGTTAAGACACAGATTTCAACACATCCACAGGCTTTGTTTCAGTACATCTGGGTCAAGCCCAAGAATGCACATTTCTAGCCTGTTCCCAGGGGTGCTAATGCTACTGATGGGCAGACCAGACTCCAAGACCCTCTGATCTAGACCCTCGCTACCAGAACTGTAGTCCCAGTCCAGCCACCACATGACCTGGGAGCTTATTAAAAATACAGAATGCTGGGTCTGAGCCCAGGCCTCCTGAGGCAGAAGCTGCACTGTAAGAAAACCCCCATGTGGGGGCTCACACGGACTGGACAGCCAGAGAGTCTGCTCTAGACGTTCAGAGCCTTTGGCCCCATGCTCTGAGATGCTCCCACTAAACACTAAGCCATCCTGGAGCGCTCCCTCCACTGCTGAGACAGGACAGTGCCCTCTTGGTGACCTCGGGGACAGAGGCTAGAAGGAAGGAAGAGCCCGTCCATAACAGAAGAGGCCTCGAGCAGAGCCTCCCAGGGACGCACAGCAGGGACGCACTTTCCCTCCTTGGGCACATTTCCACAGCCCCCGTGGAGCTGTCTTCTCAACAGTGTTACTGGGTTACATCCTCCTGAGCTCACAGAGAGCTAGCAGCTGGACCCTGGCCAGAGCCTCCCTACAGCACAGCTGGAGACCACCCGAGGTCTCCCCCCCACCCCCGTCAGGCCCTCCCATGTGCCATCTGTAAAGCCAGCGCTCAAGCAGAATACAACCCAGCCCAACAGAAGGCCCTCTGGACATTCAGAGACAAAGCAAGCATGATTTCCATCACTTAATTCATCCCAGAGCCTCCCCCATCGAGAGAGATTATGCAGGCCACATGTCAAACCCAGTTTCACTGCCTTATGGTGGTCAAGCTGGCTATGTCTAGATATTTAAGATCATCCGATTAGGCCCACCAGCCTCCTGACAAACACACTTGGTTCCTATAGCCCAGGGAGCCACCGATGGGAGGACCTGCTGCCCTCCCACTCCTCCCCAGACTTGCCTCTGAGCCCTTCCTGCTACAGGGAGCATCCACACGGATCCCCTGCGACCCCTTGGACACAGTCACATCATGTCTGAGTTCTCTCCCCAAAAGCCACACCAGGACAGGAACATAGGAACTGTGAACAAACAAGCAAAAAGTCTTTCAGCTGATTGCACAGGCTGTTTTTCTCTATTAATCTACAAAGATGTGTTTTTACATAACTCATTGGAAAGTCTCAACCTCTCCCACAGAGAAACAGAATCGCGTTGATTGGTCTCCAAACTACGGAGTCAAAAACTGGATGGTGTGCTGAATAGCTGAATAAAAAAATCATCTTTAAAAACTGGAGGAATTAAGTGAAACAATAATTTTCACATAAATAAATAAGCAGGTATGGGTCTAATTGTGGTTAAAAAACAACCCTAACCTTCTCAACACTACCACTTGTTGAGGTTTACTGAAGGTTGGTCCCATACTAGACCTTTTAGGACTACCTTATTTATTTTCATAACAATCCTCTGTGATGGGAGGAGCTATTTAGATTCACAGCACCTCAGACACCAAATGTGTGGGCTTTTTTCACACCAACAACCAGTCCTCCAAGCCTCCAACATCACCTGGATGTCTCACAATTGAACTCAGTTCTGGAACTAAAGACATGGAGTTAGCATCAGACCACGCAGATTAAAGGACTGGGTCCCACAAGGCTGCCCTCACCAGAGACCAGCGGCAAGTCCTGGGTGCCCAGGGGACCCACACTTCTGTCTGCCTTGGCTGCAAAGTCAGGGGTTCCCACAGCCAGCCCCATTCATGTTCGATCATTTACAAAGGGGTTCATAGAGCTCAAGAGGATACTCAATATTACGAGTTTATTCTGGAGGATGTAAGTGAACAGCCGGATGGCGAGGTGTACCGGGAAAGGTCCAGAAGGATCCCAAGCACAGAAGCTTCTGTCCCTACAGCACCATCTTGACACATAGATGTGTTCACCAACTCCAAAGCTCTCTGAACCCCACTGTTTGGAGACTGAACAGAGGTCTGATTACATAGGCAGGATTAAATCACTGGCCATTGATGACTGAACTCAACCAGCAGCCTCTCTCAGGTTGAGTGGTGGGCATTAAATTTCCAAGCCTCTAATCAAGCCTTCTTCTTTCTAGAGACTGGCCCCCATCCTGAGCTATCCACAGGCCCATTTGCGGAGTCCTGCTCCAAGGCCACAAGTTCAAGGCCTTGCACCAAGGCCACAGAAGCACAGCCCAGAACCAAGGTCGCCTGTGAAACTGACTGACCCCCTTTGTAACCTTTGCCAAAAGCCCCCTGATCATCACCAGCAGGTTTCCTGACCCCAAATTAGGCAAAAAATTACCACCCTGGCAGTCACCCTATAGCACCCTACTGAGTCACTCAGTCATGTCTGATTCTTTGCAACATCATGGACTGTAACCCACCAGACTCCTCTGTCCATGCAGTTCTCCAGGCAAGAATACTGGAGTGGGTAGCTACTTCCTTCTCCAGAGGCTCTTCCCAACCCAGGATTGAACCTGGGTCTCCTGTTTTGCAGGAAGATTCTTTACCATCTGAGCCACCAGGGAAGGCAATAGTGTCCTAACCAATCACCTAATGCCAACATTCCTGCAATAATTTTGAGACTATAAAAATTGTCTACTAACCCATGAAAAGCATTGACTTTCTCTGGTCTATCAGGAGGTTGGCCTGCTGCACTCACAGTGCCCACATTCTGTCTGCTCTTTGTTCTTAATAAACTCTCTCCTTTCTACAGTACTCTATCTGGAAATTCTTTTCCAACCTGCATTTGAACTGCCACGATGCCACTAAGAATTTGCTTCAGTGGAATAAAAGACTCTCTAATATCTTTATCCCTTAGGAAATTGAAAGGGTTTTAAGAGCTCTGTCCTTCCTTCCTATGCCAAAAACCTGAGTCAAAGATCAAAGAGCTTCCTATGATAGCCACGTGGGTACTATTCACTCTTCTGTACAGATGGGAACACTGAAATTTAAAGAGGTTAATTAACTTGCATGAGGTCATACATCAAGGAACTTGAGTAGGCCAGTTCGAGCCTCTATGCTTAATCATTCTATACAGGCTTTCAGTCTTCCAGTCTTAAGGGGCACCTCCCATGAAAAAAATAATAAACACAATAATGAAATGAACGTCCAAACACTTTGGGAAATATTGGAGGGGTCAACTTGACTTTGTATCAAGGTAACCTCCACGTAACATCGTTACATATGTCTATGGTGTGTTGTGTTTGAGGGAGTGTTCAGGAGGCCCAGATGGCTCACATATTGTTTTGATAAATGGAGAGCAGTCACTCCCATCATTGGCAGGGAAAGCAAAATTATGTCTCACCTCCAGACCAACTCATCACAGCACCAGCTGAAGAAACACTTTATTTGGTCATGACCCAAGCATGAGTGCTGATGCGTAAAGAGGCCCCAGGTCATCAGCCCAGATTGACGGCACGAGGAGACTGCCTGCTTCTCAGTCCTCCTGTCTCCAAGCCTCATTCCTCTTTGCCAGGATGACAGATTGTCTTGTGTCATGCTGGGGGATGGACACACACAAGCACACACACAAACAGGTGATGCCTGAGAGGAGCTCAGCTTCACTTGATAAGCATGAGGTAATAGAAATGGAAAGAACTCTGCTTACGTTAGTTGCAAATGAGAACGGGCAGTTGGTTTTTATTATTAAACCAAAGGATGATTTAACATGCGTTGGAGAGCTGGCTACTTTCTCATAGATGGAATCATCTTTTTATAAATGCTAACCCTCAAAATTTTGTCAGATATAATTCATAAGGGGTGAGGGGGTCAAAACCACTCATGTGTAAAGTGCATCAAACACCCAAACTCAGAAGCATGTAAGAGAAATAGAAGGGCAGAGGAAAGGCAAATGGGAGTGTTATGGAAAGAAAAGCCAGGTCTGTGTTTGAACCTTGCTGCACAGCAAATAATATATAGCACAGTAAATCACAAATGGACTTAAATGTCTTGTTGAGACAAAATGGAGTTAAGGAAATGAAAATTATGGGTTGACTTATGAGTGGTCATAATAAGAAACAGCAGTTATTGAGGATCTTCTATGTATCAAACAATATAAATATAATTCCCATTTTACATATGGGGAAACTGAGGCTTAAAGGGACTAAATAACCTAACCTACAGGAGATGCCACACATGATCCACACACTGGATCCAAATTGAGATTGAGTTGAATCCAAAGCCCAGGTTTTTTTTGTTTTTTTGTTTTTTTTTTAGAATACATGGGAAATGGCTATGATTTTTTTGAGACTACAAATTGGAAAACGGCTTCCAACTGGAGGTATGCCTGGAAGGGCCTGGGGTAACCATCAAGGATGACCTGTTCAACAGCCTTTCCCACTTTCATCTTTCTTGTTCAAACCTCACTTATGTTATGTAATTGTCCAATTTATAACTCCCAAAGGAGAATCCCAATTGAACTAAGAGAATCCTTGATTGGCATTCTCCTAATCACTGTTATTGATCTAGTGGTAGGCACATGACCTTAGACGGCAATTATACTAAAGACAGGAACATGTATTCCAATCTTGAGAGATACTCTTGTCTTTTCTCTGAATAGAACAAGGAAATGTATCACCCTTTGGCTAACTGGCAGCCTTATTGTGATCCTGAGGAGAACCACATGAAGACACAGGCAACACCCAACAAGGGCATTATGGCAAGATGGAAAAAGCACAAGTCTATAAGAAAAAACTCATTGAGCCGATGACTTCACCAATTACTGAACCTGTCATACTTCTGAATTCCTTGTAATATAAAATGTATATTTTTAACTAGTTTGAGGCAGAGTTTTTAACTGAGCTACAAAAGCATCCTAATGTAATTTGTTTCCTGCCCAAATAATCTCCTTTAATAAGCAAGTCCCTATGTTCCACAATTAGAGATTTATCCCTTTGAATATTTATGTTCTCTAAAAGGTAATAGGTAAATAACTGTATAGAGAAGGGACAGTTTTTCTTAGTATTGCACAAAAGGAAACGGTTTACAAAGGAAAATGTTAATGTTAAAATGTTAAAATTTTAATGTAGAAATACCGTTATTAAACTCTAAAGGGAAACAATAAACTGGAGAACAATTTGTCTGCATACAATACTGAGAGTTAATATTGTTTCGATATAAAAAGCTCTGAAAATAGGTGAATACCTCAAGAAAAAAATGTGCAAAACAGACAAACAAGCAATGGCCATTAAATGTATTTTTAATATTTAATTTTACTACTAATAAAGAAGTACGAGTTAAAATACCATGTTCATCTAACAATTTTGAATTGGCTGTTTTGTCCTTAAAGGAATAAAGACTGCCTTATCAGAAAAGAACTGACTTATTAACCTGGCTACCAGCTGAGGTTGCTCAGCCCTCATCAGTCTTCATCAGACCAGCCTGGCTTCGTTACTACGGCAGACTCAGCGGTAAAGGGAGACAGAGGGAGCAAACACACAGGCCTCTGGAGGCCTGGGCTCAGAACTGGCAAACCATCACTCTTACCACATTTTATTAGCCAAAGCAAGTCACCAGCCCAGCAGAGCTTTGGGGGAAGATGGACTCTGCTTCTTTTTTTTTTTTTTTTTTTGACTCTGCTTCTTGATGGGAGGATTTGTAAAATCATATTGCAAAGTTTCTGAATATAGGAAGAGGGAGAGAATCGGGTCCATTTTCAATCAATCTGTCATAAGCATACACTGCATTGTTCCAATTACACTTTTAAAATTGGGTGTATCTATCTAAAATATATATACATAAATATATGTGATATGTAGATAGGTAGACCAGCCATAAAAATATACTCTCAACTAAAAAAATACCACACAAAAGAGAATACCCAGATGACCAATGAGTCTATGAAAAGATCTTCAGTAGCACTAGTCGCCATGGAAATTAAATGCAAATTAAAGCTGCAAAGAGACACCATTACCTACTCACCAGAATGGCTAAAATTAAAACAAACAAATTCTTAAAAACTGACAATACCACATATTGATGAGATAGGGAATTACTGCTGCTGCTGTTGCTGCTAAGTCGCTTCAGTCGTGTCCAACTCTGTGCGACCCCATAGACGGCAGCCCACCAGGCTCCCCCGTCCCTGGGATTCTCCAGGCAAGAACACTGGAGTGGGTTGCCATTTCCTTCTCCAATGCATGAAAGTGAAAAGTGAAAGGGAAGTCGCTCAGTCGTGTCTGACTCCTAGCGACCCCATGGACTGCAGCCTACCAGGCTCCTCTGTCCATGGGATTTTCCAGGCAAGAGTACTGGAGTGGGTTGCCATTGCCTAGGACTCAGATATTGCTGGTAGGAATGCAAATTGGTAGAATCACTATGAAGCTTGTCCATATCTACTGAACTGAACATATGTACACTCTATCACCCAGCAATTCCATTCCTAGGTATATACCCAAAATAAATGCATATATGTACAAAAAAGACATGATTAAGAATATTCATAGATGTGTATTTATGATAGCCAAGATCAACCAAAATATTCATCAACACTGGAAAGAATAAAATGTGAGATTTTTTCACAAAATGGAATGGTACATAGTAAGGAAAAAGAGAAATGCTGGACTGGAAGAAACACAAGCTGGAATCAAGATTGCTGGGAGAAGTATCAATAACCTCAGATATGCAGATGACACCACCCTATGGCAGAAAGTGAAGAGGAACTAAAAAGCCTCTTGATGAAAGTGAAAGTGGAGAGTGAAAAAGTTGGCCTAAAGCTCAACATTCAGAAAATGAAGATCATGGCATCTGGTCCCATCACTTCATGGGAAATAGATGGGGAAACAGTGGAAACAGTGTCAGACTTTATTTTGGGGGGCTCCAAAATCACTGCAGATGGTGACTACAGCCATGAAATTAAAAGACGCTTACTCCTTGGAAGAAAAGTTATGATCAACCTAGATAGTATATTCAAAAGCAGAGACTTTACTTTGCCGACTAAGGTCGTCTAGTCAAGGCTGTGGTTTTTCCTGTGGTCATGTATGGATGTGAGAGTTGGACTGTGAAGAAGATTGAGCACCAAAGAATTGATGCTTTTGAATGGTGGTGTTGGAGAAGACTCTTGAGAGTCCCTTAGACTGCAAGGAGATCCAACCAGTCCATTCTGAAGGAGATCAGTCCTGCATGTTCTTTGGAAGGAATGATGCTGAAGCTGAAACTCTAGTACTTTGGACACCTCATGCGAAGAGTTGACTCATTGGAAAAGACTCTGATGCTGGGAGGGATTGGGGGCAGGAGGAGAAGGGGACGACTCAGGATGAGATGGCTGGATGGCATCACTGACTCGATGGACGTGAGTCTGAGTGAACTCCGGGAGATGGTGATGGACAGGGAGGCCTGGCGTGCTGCGATTCATGGGGTCGCAAAGAGTCGGACACAACTGAGTGACTGAACTGAAGGAAAAAGAATAAATACTTTTTACTAGCAACAAAGTTGGTAACTCTAACAGACACAATGTTGAGCAAACACACCCAGAGCCCAAAAAGGTACACACCTTACAGTGTAATTGCACGTGTGTAAAACTAACCTGTGATCATAGAAATCAGAATGGCAGTTACCTTTGACAACAGGGTGATCCAAGTGTGGCACAAGGTGCTGCTGGCAAACTGGTCTTGATCTAGGTTGTGACTACACTGTACCAGTTCAAGATGCGCCCCTGAAACTTTGGCACTTTGTTGTCTGTGTGTTTCACTTCAGTAACAATGTGTACAAAATAATAAGAAGAATTCAACTTCTTTTTAAGTTTTCCCAGTTAAAAGGCTAATATCTTTTGAGTAGAGTCTTCATTTGAACCCAGCACAGAGCTCCACAGAAGAGGGGCCGGCTGGGGCCAGCTGAAGGCCAGGGGAGAGGCCAGGAGGCATGTCTGGTGTGCGAGACCCAGCCTCTGTGGGGGCGGGACCCAAAGGCACTCAGCAGACTGCAGTAAGCACCGCAGCTTGACTGGACCCCAGTGAACACACGCAAACAGCAGGCCCTGAAGAGGCCTATGTCTTCAGTCGTGCCTGACTCTGCAACCTCATGGACTATAGCCCACCAGGCTCCTCTGTCCATGGAAATTTCCAGGCAGGAATACTGGAGTGGGTTGCCATTTCCTCCTCCAAGTGATCTTCCCCACCCAGGGATCAAACCTGAGTCTCCTGTGTCTCCCGCATTGCAGGGGGATTCTTTACCGCTGAACCACCGGAGAACACCCCAGCAGGGCCTGTTTTACAGCAAAACCAGCCCCAGCGGCCGTGGCTCTGGTGGCTGTTACCCAGCTCCTTCCTGCCCTGCTACCCCCACCGCACCCCCTCTGGCTGAGCACACTCCTCTGCTCTATTTTATGCTCTTCCTGGCCCTTTAAATCACCAGCACACAGCACAGCAGAATCCACAATGCTTATTTTAGCGAGCGGCTGCAAAAAGGTCAGAAGTGACAGCGAGTTTGGAGGGACCCAGATGTCCCCAGCTGAAAGGGCTCTTTCTCGCAGCTCACTTCCACTTCCCTCTCCCTCTTCAACTTCAATTTTCTCCATCTAATCTCTCACTGCCGACACAGTTAGGATTTTCTCACTGATAAAAATGAGATCCATGTTCCCGAGGCTTGGGGCTGCCTAATGGATGTTCGGGACAAGCTGCCAGTATATAAGCAAGGATGTGAGTAAAGGGACAGAGCTCACTCAGCAGGACTCTGCAAACAGATGACTATCTCAAGAGAGAAATATGCAAAGAACAGGATCGGGCAATGGCCAGTAATGGCTCAGTTTTACCAGTCATCAGTGAACTACAAGTTAAAACATACTATGTTCATCTACCAGATCTGGTTATGTTTTGCTTTACAGAATAAAGACTACATTATTAAGGAAGGAACTGCCCTGTTAACTCACTACCAGCTCAGGTTCCTCAGCCCTCCTCAGTCATCAGAACAGCCGGGCAGAGAGAGAGAGGGGGGAGGCACACAGGCCTCCTCCTGAGGCCCAGGTTAAGATCTGACAGACCGTCACTTCCACTGCACTCTATGAGCCAAAACAAGTCACAAGGCCAGCATACATGGAGGTAATGGACTCTGCTTCTTGGTGGGAAGGTTTGCAAACTCGTAAAGATTCTAAATAGGGAGAAGTGGAGAACTGGGGCCCTCGCTAATCGATCTGTCACAAGTATACATACTGCTGCTGCTGCTAAGTCGCTTCAGTCGTGTCCGACTCTGTGCGACCCTGCAGACGGCAGCCCACCAGGCTCCCCCGTCCCTGCAATTCTCCAGGCAAGGACACTGGAGTGGGTTGCCATTTCCTTCTCCAATTCATGAACTCACTTTCAGTATATATACTGCTGCTGCTACTGCTGCTAAGTCGCTTCAGCCGTGTCCAACTCTGTGCAGAGATGGCAGCCCACCAGGCTCCCCCGTCCCTGGGATTTTCCAGGCAAGAACACTGGAGTGGGTTGCCATTTCCTTCTCCAACGCAGGAAAGTGAAAAGTGAAAGTGAAGTCGCTCAGTCATGTCCAACCCTCAGCGACCCCCTGGACTGCAGCCTTCCAGGCTCCTCCGTCCATGGGATTTTCCAGGCAGGAGTACTGGAGTGGGGTGCCATTGCCTTCTCCGAGTATACATTGTCCCAATTATATTTTTTAAAAATTATGTGTATCTATCTAAAATATGGGCTTCTCTGATGGTTCACCTGGTAAAGAACTCAGCTGCCAATGCAGGAGATGCAAGAGACACGAATTTGATCCTTGGGTTAGGAAGAGCCTCTGGAGAGGGAAACGGCAACCCACTCCAGTATTCCTGCCTGGAAAATTCCATGGACAGAGGAGCCTGGTGGGCCACAGTCCATGGGGTCACAAAGAGTCAGACACGACTGAGGGCACGTGCACACGTATCTAAACTATATAACAGACATAAATATAAAAATACAGTTTATATAGAACCATTATATTTTCATAGATATGAACAGACAAAGCAGATAGTTGGACTGAGCAGATTATTAGCACGAATCACTGCATCTCCATAACAGTGAGGGATATCTGTCATCCAGTGTATTCAGGCTTTGTTCAAGAATTTTATGACGTGCACAGTTTGCCCCCATAGGGGTTTTAAAAAATGCATGATTTTAATCAGTGTAATGTTTGAGTGTGTCTGGCCTGTACCCAGAGAGGTTGGTAACAAATTTGACTTACTAACTACAGCAAAGTAGGACACAGTGTTGTCTGCAAAAATCACAGTAATCAAATGAACACAGAGAGAAAATGTTGGGAAACAGTCATTTTCAAGATGGAAAATTAAACACTGCACCTTTTCTGGGCAGATACAACCCACTGCAGAAGCACAACACTGACCTGCTCTTCAGCCGCGGAGACCTATTGTTAATGAAGCCCTAGCATAAAGTAAATAAAAGCAGAAACCTTTCGTAAGTAGACTCTTGAGAGGTGATTCTGACCTCATTGCATCTCAGGCCACGTAAGCCAAGCAATGCCCCAGCTAAGCCCTAACCCAAGTACACAGGGATTGTGCAAATTTTTAAAAGCCCAAGTCACAGGAACTTCCAAGTACCCTGCTGGCTGGCCCACCTGCCTCCTGATCAATGCCATGACCACACATAGCAAAGGAAGGACCATTCTTAGGAGGTCCTGCTACCCTCACCTGTCATCCTCCTGAGAGAGCCTATGTCCCAAACAGACAGCAGGATCAATCTCTTTAGCACCCAGCTAATCTCAAAGATATAACTCTAGCTGTTATATACCAACTAAAGGAAAACAGTGATTCTTCTGTCCAACTATAGCTATGTTTACCAAGGGTGTAACTGGGCCCAAATCTAAAGGGACTGGGTTTATTTAATGGAGATATTCTAATACAACAGCTGGACACTGAAAGAAAACAGGAATGAGACAGAAAAGCCAGAGTGCAGACGTCTGAGGAATCCAATCCTATTTTAGTCTTTCTAAGACTGGGACTTCCCTGGTGGTCCAGTGGCTGAGTCCACACCCCCAATGCAGGGGGCCCAGGTTTGACCCCTGGTCAGGGAACTAGCTCCTATATGCCGCAACTAAGAGTTCACACACTGCAACTGAGTTCAAATGCAGAAATTAAAGATCCTATGTGCTACAACTAATACCCAGCACAGTCAAATAAATAATTTTTAAAAATTTTTCCTAAGATCGTTAACTCCCAATAGCACATAGCAGTTACAAACTCTACTTCTTGAATCTTCATTCGTTTACCCAATCTATCGATGTGCCTTGACCATCAGTTGTGAAACTGTGCTGGGGGCTCAGGGTTTAAGGCAGGATGGGGGAAGGAAGATCAATTATTAAGATCAATTAATAAGATATAATCCATGGCCTTGAGAAGCTCAGTTTAGAGGGAAGGCCTGAACTAGTGTACAAGTGCTCTGAATGGGACTGATCCATGTGCCAGAACACACATTTCCCAGGGCCTCTAAAAAGCATAGTAGGCTGGCTAAAGGCCACCTGAAGATGCCAGGTCGTAATCCCTGATAGCTGTTATCCTATAAAGAACAGGATCCTTGCAGACGTGATAAGGATCTTGACATGCGGAAATTGTCCTGGAGTCCGCTGGTGGGCCTGGACAATCTGATCACAAGCCTCCTCATAAGAGAAAGACAGAGAGAGACGCCACACACACACACGAAAGGGAACACACCGTGAAGACAGAGGCAGAGTCTGCCGTGAGGCAGCCACAAGCCACAGAGCACCAGGAGTCTCCAGAAGCTGGGGAACGTCAAGGGAGGGGCCCTCCCATAACCTCCGGAGGCAACACAGCCCCGCTGACCCAGACCCTGGCCCTGGCCTCCACAGCTGTGAGAAAACAAGCTTCTGTTATTTGGGGCCAAGGGGTTCATGACAATACGGTGTTCAACAGGCAGAGGAAACTAATGTATGATGAACCGGAGAAGAGTTTCAAGAAATAACACAACACGTGAGCTGAGGGTAGAGAGGGTGTGGGGATGGAAGGTGAGATGTCAACAGCTTGATCACGGCTCATGTGTAAAATGCAAAAAGGTGAGAGATGAAACCAGCCATGGAGAGCCCAGTATGTTTTTGTTAAACTTGTATTTCACTTAATATTGATTCATGCTGACTGAGGGGGAGTTTTCGCAGGGTTTAACGCCTTTACAACACAACCTGCAACCTTCCATGTATTCACGATGTGGAGCCTTTGTCTCTACACTCACCCCCATATCCAGTCTGTCAGGAAATCCTATGGACTCAATATTCCAAGTGTCTCTAAGTTGTTACTCCCAGGAATACCTTGAAGGTCCAGTGGATAGGACTCCTCGTTTTCACTGCTATGGCTGAGATCCAATGCCTAATCGGGGAACTAAGATCCTACAGGCTGCATGGCACGGCCATAAAGGAAAAACACCTTATGTCCCTTCTTCCAGTCCCAGCAACCATCCTGATTCAAGCCAGTGTCATCCTGATTTGAAGTGCCTGGTCCTCTGCTTTCCTTCTTGCCAGTCTTCACCTACTGTCCACACGGCGGTCAGGATGGTCCTTATAGATGCTCAGTCAGGTCATGACTCCTCTTCTTCCCCATTTAACTCCTGTGCTTCACCATAGCCTTGCTTTACACTCCCACCTACCCTGCTGCAGCCACTGTGGGCTCCTTGCCTTCAACACACTAACACATCAACCTTCAACACAACACAACCTTCAACAACCTTCAACACACCAACACACCAAACTTCAACAAAACCTTCAATAACCATCAATATAGCCTTCAGCTGCCTTCAACACACCAACAGAGTCCTGCCTCGAGGCTCCTCGCAGCCATTCCCTCTTCTGCAACGACCCATCCCCAGACATCCTGACCTCCTTCAAGTCTTTGCCTAATTGTCATGCTCTCTAGGAGGCCTACCTTGACCACTGTATTCTTCTTACCTCCCAAGGCACTTTGTATTCCTCTTACGCTTCTTTTCTCTTTTTTCCATATATTTTAGCATAGTTATAATTAACTTATTGTGTTTATCGTTTAATATCTACTCCACTAAAATAAGATTTGTGGGGAAAGGAATCTTTGGTTTGTTCTCTGCCATAACCCAAACATTAGCACATAGTGTGTATTGACACATAGGAGGTGCTGGATAAATATCTGCTGAATGACTAAATGAACAAATGAATGGGGACTGGATTGGAGCAGAGGTCAGCCTGAGGTTGAGAGTCCAGATGAACTCAAAACAGCAGACTAGTCTTGACTCTGAAATGATGTGAAAATTATGATGATTGAACAATGATTTGGAAGGATCCAGAAGAGAAATCTCTGGTTCTGAAGGTAAACTGACCGGAGGAAGGTTTGCTTACACAGAACCAAATCGTGTCAAAGTTCAGATCAATTTTGGTAAATATTCTGAGCACTGGGCTTCAGTTCAGTTCAGTCGCTCAGTCGTGTCCGAATCTTTGTGACACCATGAATCACAGCACGCCAGGCCTCCCTGTCCATCACCAACTCCCAGAGTTCACTCAAACTCATGTCCATCGAGTCAGTGATGCCATCCAGCCATCTCATCCTCTGTCGTCCCCTTCTCCTCCTGCCCCCAATCCCTCCCAACATCAGGGTCTTTTCCAATGAGTCAACTCTTCGCATGAGGTGGCCAAAGTATTGGAGCTTCAGCCTCAGCATCAGTCCTTCCAATGAGCACCCAGGACTGGTCTCCTTTAGGATGGACTGGTTGGATCTCCTTGCATATTCTGAGCATTCTGAGCATTGGACTTAGAAGTCATTAAACATTTATCAAGCTGTTATGGTATTCAAGGACATTCAAACTTTTTTTTAAATACATTTTGATATATCCTGGTACATTCATGTGATGGATTATAATGTAGCCTTTTAAAATGTGCTGTAGAAGCCAGGACATGGAAACAACCTAGATGTCCGTCAGCAGATGAATGGATAGGAAAGCTGTGGTACATACACACAATGGAGTATTATTCAGCCATTAAAAAGAATACATGTGAATCAGTTCTAATGAGGTGGATGAAACTGGAGCCGATTATACAGATTGAGGTAAGCCAGAAAGAAAAACACCAATACAGTATACTAACGCATATATATAGAATTTAGAAAGATGGTAACAATGACCCTATATGCGAGATAGAAAAAGAGACACAGATGTAAATAACAGTCTTTTGGCCTCTGAGGGAGAAGGGGTGAGGGTGGGATGATTTGAGAGAATAGCAATGAAACATGTATATTATCATATGTGAAAGAGATCGCCAATCTAGGTTCAATGCATGAGACAGGGTGCTTGGGGCTGGTGCACTGGGATGACCCAGAGGGATGGGATGGGAAAGGAGGTGGGAGGGGGGTTCAGGATGGCAAACACATGTACACCCATGCCTGATTCATGTGAATGTACGGAAAAACCACTACAATATTGTAGTTTTCTGTATATGTCCTGTATATGTTCACAAAAATATATATATTGGAAGAAAAGACATCAAAATGTTAACAATGTTTTTTTCTGAGTTGTAGGGTTCCAGTCCAAGTAAAAGTGGAGTAAGCAGGTCCACCCAAGTCTCCTCCAACTAAATGCAACTATAAAATCTGGACTGAATGCAAGGAGCAGTGATTTAAGCATTCTAAACATAAAGTTGGAAAAGGCAATGGCACCCCACTCCAGTACTCTTGCCTGGAAACTCCCATGGATGGAGGAGCCTGGTGGGCTGCAGTCCATGGGGTCGCGAAAAGTCTGACATGACTGAGCGACTTCACTTTAACTTTTCACTTTCCTGCATTGGAGAAGGAAATGGCAACCCACTCCAGTGTCCTTGCCTGGAGAATCCCAGGGAAGGGGGAGCCTGGTGGGCTGCCGTCTCTGGGGTCGCACAGAGTCGGACATGACTGAAGCGACTTAGCAGCAGCAGCAGCAAACATAAAGTAGCAGGAGGTGTGGGGAATCAGCCTCTGAAGTACCCCTGAGCCAGTGCAGAGTATACCATTTTTTAAACTCCAGTGTACCCTTGCCTCTTGATGAGGGTGAAGGAAGAGAGTGGAAAAGCTGGTAGAAAACGCAACATTTAAAAGAATTAAGATCGTGGCATCCAATCCCATCACTTCATGGAAAATATATGGGGGGAAAGTGGAAATAGTGGCAGGTTTTACTTTCTTGGGCTCCAAAATCACTGCAGACAGTGACTGCAGCCACGGAATTAAAAGATGCTTGCCCCTTGGAAGAAAAACTATGACAAACCTAGACAGCATATTAAAAAGCAGAGACATCACTTTGCCAGCAAAGATCCATATAGTCAAAGCTGTGTCTTTTCCAATAGTCATGTATGTATGTGAAAGAAGGATGGGCACTGAAGAATTGATGTTTTCAAACTGTGGTGCTGGAGAAGACTCTTGAGAGCCCCTAGGACTGCAAGGAGATCAAACCAGTCAATTCTAAAGGAAATCAACCCTGAATATTCATTGGAAGGACTGATGCTGAAGCTGAAATCCAATACTTTGGCCACCTGATGCTGGGAAAGATTGAGGGCAGGAGGAAAAGGGGGCAACAGAGGATGAGATGGTTAGATAGCATCACTGACACAATGGACATGAATCTGGGCAAACTCCAGAAGACAGTGAAAGACAGGGAAGCCTGTCATGCTGCAGTTGCAGAAGTCAAACTGCAGATTTGCAGTTACAAAAGGCAGACACAACTTAGTGACTGAACAACAACCCTGGCCTGTGCTGGGGTTTTTGCAGAGGAGCAGGTCGGGAGGAACCACAAGTAGGCTTCCATGCAGACAGAAAGCTCTGGGAGAAACCCTCCAGCTCTGACTCCAGGGGCAGTAAACAGGTCTCTAGTAGTAACAGTAAGGGGCCTACAATGCCTGAAACACTGAGGGAGGGGAACGTTCTTCTCTGATCAGAGGAGCTACATTCCCAAAAGAAAGAGGCAAAACCCATTGCTTTTTTCTCTCTGCGTCCTCCCAGTACTTGGTCCTGAAGCAAACACAGTTGTAGGGGAGCAGGGTAAATAAAGTCACAGCTTTCTGGGGTAAGTACCGAAAAGAAGAGTCCCCAGGGCCCTGAACATATAAAGAAATCACAGAGAGAAAGGAACTTGGAAAATCAGTCCCATAAAGTTGTTGATAAACCCCTGGGCTCACTGCCAAGCTACACATAAACAGACATAATCCTAACCAGCAAAACAGCTCAGAGTTCAACTAAGAAATAAACCATCTCCCAAGTGTCAGCAGGTGGCACACATGGGACAGGTCTGAATAGCACTGTGAAGGCTTTGAAAAAGAACTGACATTGAAACCAGAGCCCACAAAATGCTGGTTAAGAACCTGTGACCTGAACCCAAGCGGACCAACTCTCTTCTAAAAGAAATTACCAAAAAATAATAATAATATAAATAACAAATAAAAGTACCAACATACTCCATAGAACTTAGACAACACCCAAAGTCACATAACATAAAAGTCAAAATGTCTAACACGCAGCCCAAAATCACTTGGAAGATGAACAACTAGAAAACTCAGTTTCCAAGGGAAAAGATAAGGAACAGATATTCACAGAGATGACACAGATGTTGGAGTTATCTGATTAAGACTTCACGGCAGCAGCTGGATCCTGATGCTCATAGCAGCATTATCTACAAATGCCAAAATACCGAAACAACCTAAGTGTCCATCAACAGATGAATGGACAAAAAAGATGCGGTATATATATAATGGAATACTACTCAGCCACTGTTTAAAAATGAAATTTTGCCATTTACAGCGACTTGGATAGACTTGTAGGGTATTAGGCTGAGTGAAATAAGTCAGACAGAGAAAGATAAATATTGTGTGATATCACTTGGATGTGGAATCTGAAAAAATAAGACAAACTAGTGAATATAACAAAAAAAGAAACAGACTTACAGAGAACAAACTAGTGGTTACCAGTGGGGAGGGGGAAGGGGGAAGAGGGACAATTGGGATGAAGAGGGAACTAGGAGGCACCAACAAGCGTGTGTAAAATAAATAAGCTACAAGTATATATTGTTCAGCACAGGGAAATATAGCCAATATTCTATAAAGCTATAAATGGAATATAACGTTTAACATTGTGAATCACTATGTTATACATCTGAAACATATAATATTATACATCAACTATTCAAAAGCAGAGATATTACTTTGCAGACTAAGGTCCGTCTAGTCGAGGCTATGGTTTTTCCTGTGGTCATGTATGGATGTGAGAGTTGGACTGTGAAGAAGGCTGAGCGCCGAAGAATTGATGCTTTTGAACTGTGGTGCTGGAGAAGACTCTTGAGAGTCCCTTGGACTGCAAGGAGATCCACCCAGTCCATTCTAAAGGAGATCAGTCCTGGGTGTTCATTGGAAGTACTGATGCTAAACCTGAAACTCCAGTACTTTGGCTGCCTCATGCGAAGAGTTGACTCATTGGAAAAGACTCTGATGCTTGGAGGGATTGGGGGCAGGAGGAGAAGGGGACAACAGAGAATGAGATGGCTGGATGGCATCACTGACTCGATGGGTGTGAGTCTGAGTGAACTCCGGGAGTTGGTGATGGACAGGGAGGCCTGGCGTGCTGCGATTCATGGGGTCACAAAGAGTCGGACATGACTGAGTGACTGAACTGAACTGATACCTCAATTATAAAAAAAGACTTCAAAGCAGCTATTATAAACTTTCTCCACCAAGTAAGGGTGAACATTCATGAAATGAACAGAAAGTTAGAAAGTATCAGCAAAGGATATAAGATAGAAGAATATAAGATAGGATATAAGATAGAAAGTAGAGCCAAGTGGAAAATTTCAAACCAAATAATAATAATACCCGCATTGAAGCAGCTGAACAGTAGTATGGAGATAACAGAAGCAAGTGAACATAAAGATAGACCAATAAAAGGCAATTTGAGCAACACAAAGAATAAATCTAGGCACTAATTCAGGCTTCCCTGGTGGCTCAGGGGTAAAGAATCTGCCTGCCAATGCAGGCGATTTGGGTTCGAGTCCAGTACCTGACAGGCTGAAAGGAAAAGAATTATGAGAATTCTACATTCAGGATAATATCCCTCGAGATGAAAGACATTCTCAGATGAAGAAAAACTATGAGAATTCATTTAGACCTGCTCTAAAGAAGTGCTAAAGCATGTTCCTCAGGCAGCAGAGAAATAACATGAGAAGGAAACTTGGATCTTCAGGAACCAAGGAAGAGAAACAAAATGGCAAATATCTGGTAAGTATCATAGTGTATTATTCCCCTCTTGTGTTCTTGAAAATACACACGGCAATTGAAAATAATGACAGCACTGTCTGACAGGGTTCTCACGGTGTGTAGACGTTGTGAGGTCGCTAAAACATATATGGAAGAGGATGAGGGGACCTCTGTGCTGGTGATGTTAGAATAGGAACTTGATTAACAGGAAAGACATTCATGCTCGGGAATGAACAGGGAGCAGGGAGAATGTTCTCCATACCAGAGCATGTCCTGTGACCACAAGGTTTGTCTCCACTTTCACCTACCACACCCAACTTTACCCATCTTTCCTTCCTTCTAAATACATGCGGTCTTCATGAATTCTTTCTCACTCCCCACTCAGACAGGGGTCCACAGTCCCCAGGCCACGAACTGATACTGGTCTGTGGCCAGTCAGGAACTGCACCTCACAGCAGGAGGTGAGTCGGGGTGAGCAAGAGAAGATTCGTCTGTATTTACAGCTGCTCCCCATCACTCCCGTCCCATCAGATTAGCAGCAGGATCAGATTCTCATAGGAGCACAAACCCTACTGTGAACTGCACATGCAAAGAGATCTAGGCTGCAGGTTCCTTATAAGAATCTAATGCCTGATGATCTGATTCTGCACTGTGGTCAGTTGTACAATTATTTCATTATCTATCACAATGTACTAATAATAGTATTAAAGTGCTCAATAAATGTAATGTACTTGAATCATCCCTAAACCATCCCCTGACCTCAGTCTATGGAAAAATTGTCTTCCACAAAACCAGTCTCTGGTGCCAAAATGGTTGGGGACTGCTGTTCTATGGCACCCTCTTAGCATATGCTTTATAACTAGCTAAAGTGAAGTGAAGTGGAAGTTGCTCAGTCGTGTCTGACTATTTGCGACCCCATGGACTATACAGTCCATGGAATTCTCCAGGCCAGAATACTGGAGCGGGCAGCCATTCCCTTCTCCAGGGATCAAACCCAGGTCTCCCGCATTGCTTCCAGATTCTTTATCGGCTGAGCCACCAGGGAAGAATAACTACCTGAGGGTTCTTATAATAAATGATAATTTGTAATGCTAATAATAACAGCCACAACCATCTATTATGTACCTCCTGTCTACCAGTTATAGCACTAAGTACTATACAAGTATTATGTCTAAGTCTTACCCCAGACCCTTTGAGGTAGACAATATTATCCCCTACTTGACAAAAGAGGAAACAGCCTCAATGTGTCGCTGTGATTTTCACACCTGTTTTATCTACAGTGGTTACACTTACCAGGTTTTGCTAAGTCATATCGATCCTGGAGCATCCTGGGTTCACAGACTCCAAGCTGGAATGACCTTAGTAATGTGCTCCTATTTTCATCCTCCAATTCTACAGCTGATAAAACTGGGCTGGTTTGGTTTGGTTTGAAATTGAGTTCAACCCATTAAATCCCAAAGAAGGACAGGCCAATGAAAGGTCAGTGAACTGGTAGATTTCCACTATGGCTCTTCAGCCTCCTCCCAAATAACATGCAAGACAAGGCTGAGATAGTTGGAGGGAGTTTCTTGCAAACTGCAGAGCCATTCTTGATCCTCGCTGAGATCAGAATGAAACAATTTATGTTTCTAGGCATCAATACCTTCGACTGACCTTGGTGCTGAATGCTTATTGTGATTTTTGTGCTGCAGCACATTCCAAGTTCAAAGTAAGATGGATATAGCTTAGTAATACATGCTGGAGAAAAATCAATTTCTATGATAAATGATGTGATGCTTGTCTTGACTCGGGGCTGTGTGGGCAGCCTCCTGAAAGGCCACAGCTCCCCCCTGAGCACTACAAACTGCTTGTTACCTTACACTGTTTGGGACTGAGCTGCAGTGTGCAGGGAGAGAAATAGCATCTAACCATTCAATTGTAATGTCTGCCACAGTCTTCATGTGTCCCTCCAAAATTCATATATTGAAATCCTGCCCCTTCCCAAGATGATGGTATTAGGAAGTAGGGCCTTTAGGGGTTGCTTAAGTCATGAGGGTGGAGTGCTCCTGAATGGGATTAGTGCCCTTATAAAAGAGGCCCCAGAGAGCGCCCTCACCCTTACACCATGTGAGGACACAGTGAAATGCACCAGTTGTGAGCCAGGGAAAAGGCTCTCATCTAACTATGCTGGCACCTTGACGTTGGACTTCCCGAACTCCAGGATTATGAGCAATAAATGTCTGCTGTTAATAAGCTATCCAGTCTGTAGCATTTTGTTATAGCAGTCCATATAGACTAAGATAATATATGAGGGAAATTTGCAGAAGGACCATTTGAAAAGTCTTTATTGAGTTTGTTACAATATTGCTTCTGCTTTATGTTTTGGTG
Source organism: Ovis canadensis (assembly GCF_042477335.2). Lineage (NCBI taxonomy): Eukaryota > Metazoa > Chordata > Mammalia > Artiodactyla > Bovidae > Ovis > Ovis canadensis. The sequence continues at coordinate 26,387,500 of NC_091260.1, forward strand.
TTTTAACCACAAGACATCTGGGATCTTAGCTCCCCAACTAGGGATCAAACCCCTACCCCTATACTGGAAAGTGAAGTCTTAATGACTGGACCACCGGGAAGTCCCTCAGAGGGAACTTTTTATAGAGGAGGCCCATTGTGTTGAGCACTGGGGAGAAATGGAATCTGGACTTGTAGAAATGAGACTGGAGAGGATGGTATTCCAAGCTGAAAAGGCAAGGACAGGAGATGGGGCCAGCTAGTGAGGAGCAGAGTTTGCCTGGAGCACAGAATATATTTTCAAAGGAGGGAAAAAGAACAGAGGTTGGAAAGATGGATGGGGCCTATATTAGAAGGGTTCTTCCAATGGAAGTAATTGAAACCCAGTTCAAATTAGCTGAGTCAAAAAAAGAAAAGGGAATTAATTGATTGTCATAACTGGTACATCTAGAGATGGTGATGTCCTCCATTTCTCTCTCTCCCCTTCCCTCTGCTGCTCACAAATGGGTATTGGCTCACTCCCTCTGCAGGCCCACTTCTTCCAGGTAGTCATGGAAAACAACGATCAGCAGGTCAATCTATGGCCCTGTCTAAAGCACCTGCCTCTTACTGAGCCAATCACTGGGCCCTGGCAAATGGGGTGCAATGGTTGGCCAGGCCTGATTTATATGCCCACCCTCTTGCCATAGACTAGGATGCAAAATCATGAGAAAGGGGATGGGAAAGCAGGATATAAAATGCACAGTTAACACAATCCACCACAGGGCCACAAAGAGAACCAGATTGGGACTGTATTTTTTAGACAGTGGCAGGGACAGCGGATGCTTTTAAGGTGAAAGGCATAATCAGAGATGTGAGTTAGTCAGAAGGGGGAGTCTAGAGCCAGTGGGTAGAGTGAACTGCAGCAGTCGGGGGCAGGTCCATCCAGCTCTAAGGGCTCAGCTCTCAGTCTGTACTGGTGGAAGTACAGAGGACAGGTCCTTGCCATGGACGAACAGGGGAGAGCAGAGCACTGGGAGGGAGCAGGCCTCACCTCTTTACCCCAGAACCAACACCAGCAAAAGGGAATAGGAGCCCCAGTAAAACAACCAGGCTTCAGTGGTTTCTTTGCAAGCCTGTGACCCCAACAGACTCACAAGACTTAATATTGGGGAAAGGGTGGGACGTGGAATGAGCTTTTCCCAGTCCAACAGATGGGGGTTCTGGAGGATAATTACATGATCTGTGCACATGTCTGAAATAAGATCCAGAAGCATGCATCCAAGTCAACAGTGGTTTACAAGAGGAGAGGGTCTTTCACTTTGCATCTTAAACACTTTGATGTTGTATAGAACAGTTTTACCTTCATAACGAAAATATACACTGCATATACATTCAGAAATATATATGACAAAGGTAAGGAATTGTAACTTTTGTTCCTTGATCTGGTGGCTTGGAGCACAGCAAGTTCAGTAGGGTAGGGAGATAAACTGGAGAGGAGTGCAGAACAGGGAAGTAGCTAGTTCTCCCTGGGGTCTCAAAAACATTTCATTAAGATGTTGCTCAAGCTGAGACTTGAAAGAGGAGCTTTGGTCAGAGTGTTGGTCAGACCAATAAGGCAGAGAAGAGAGAGACTAAGATGGAACTATGAGGCCAGTAGCAGCGGGGGTGGGGAAGGGGCTGTCTGCTGGCCCAGTGCAATGGCTGCTCAATGTGCCCCTGCCTCCCCACCGCTACCCCAGCCCACCCCTGCTTGTATGCCACGCCCCAGGTTTGCCCAGAGGGCAATAGGAGGCGACTGAAAGATTTGACGCCAGGAAGTAGCAAGAGCAACTTTGAGTTCAGAAGTTCACCATAGGCAAAGGTTAGTGGGAGGGGTCTGATGGGAGGCTCCTGGAATGACCTGAACAAGACCTGCTGGAGGCCTGAACCATTGCCCTCAGGACCGCGAAGCTTCTCACACTGGTGAGGAACCGTCACAAGCAGAGCAAGGGCACTGGCGGTACTGGCTCAGGGCTACTGGTCTGAGCGGCCCCTGGATGCTGGGCTGCAGGAGGAGGAGAGCTTTCTTAAGGTCAAGTCTAAAGTTCTGTCATTATAAACCAGCACTGACGCCTCCCCCTTCTGTCAAGTTAGTTATCTCCGCTTTGTGGCTGCCATCCATCCAGTGATTCTATCATCCCAATGATGGCAGCACATCATCCAATCAACCACTTCTCAAAAACGCCTGCCCCCTGCTGGCCAGTGCTCCCTGGGCCTGGGTGAAGCGAGGTGCCCAGTTCGCGCCGGTGCACAGCCAGGCGGTAGGTCCTCCCACCTCACTGAGTAAACCCATGCTAACATACCCGGCCCCTGAGCTCCCAGCCCAGCACTCTGCCAGGAGGCTTTTGGCCACCACCCTCCTCCTGTCTCAGGGAAGAAGTCAGTCGCCTGTCAACACCCACGCAGACATCTCTGCCAGGATGGCTCCCATATCAACAAATTCCCTGCTTCCCATCCCTACTTGCTCCCAGCCCCAAACCCTCACCATTGATCCCCACGCAGTCCCCACATCCTGCGGTCACCTGTGCCTTCTTGGGACTCGGTCAGCAAATGCTCTGACTCTGCTTCTGCTCTGGAGGCAAAGATCTTGGGGAAGACAAATCCTCCGGCAAGGCCAGGGCCCCCTAAGAGCCTGGTGGGTTCCTGCAGGCACCAGGGCCACCGTCCAGAGCAAGGGAGGCGTCCATCACCAACGGGCCTTTGCTCAGCAACTTCAGACTCAAGAACAAGCTGAAGGTTACTCAAGAGCACTTTAGGACACAGCATGATGCACGGATCTTCCCAGGTGGCTTGGAGGTAAAGAATCCACCTGCAACGCAGGAGAGGCGAGAAACACAGGGTCCATCCCTGAGTCAGAAAGACCTCCTGGAGAAGGAAATGCAACCCACTCCAGAATTCTTGCCTGGAAAATTTCATGGACAGAGGAGCCCGGCTGGCTGCAGTCCATGGGGTTGCAAGGAGTCACTCTATGAGCTACTGAGCTTGCAGGCCCAAGCAGGATACGTGAGCACTCCCCAGACCTCTGATCACCTCTCCCCTCCCCCTGCTCATCCTCCTTCCTGAGGTGAGGCTCCCTCTGCCTGCTCTGTGCCTCTGGATCTGAAAACTCTGCTTAGAACACGAACTGGGGGAGGCTGGATCCATGGAGCCTGAGAGCACACTGAATCATTTTAAGAGCTGGTTATTTTGAGGCCCCAAGCTCAAGAAAGGAATTCAGAGAGAAAATTTAAAAAAAATAAGACTGATAGCAGGAGTGCAGCCTCCACTAACATGGGCCGTCAGCTGAAACCAATTTGCACGGCTCAGCACAGTCTCAGCTCATGAACTGTGCTTTACCTTAGAAAAGCCCTTCAGCACACGGACACACGCACACACAGAGACACACACATACACACGCAGACAAAAGGCAGGCTGAGTTGCAGAGCCATATAGCATGAAAGGATCTTTTTACTTTAGCAATAATCCCTGTGGTTTTGACCTCACCAGCCCCATGTCTTGTGAAGAGGTCTTAGGTGGGACCAGCTGCCCAGTCATCCCAGGCCTGCAAGTTGGATTTTTAGGAGCTACTTTTGGCTACAGAACCTCAGAAGCAGAAAATCTCAGAAAGCAGCTCATGCTGCCCCACTTTATACTAGTCACTTATCCCTGAAATATCCCATCTCTCCACCCACCTTTATTTTTCAACCTCAGAAACTAATCTGAAGTTCTAAAATATGTTAAGTCCCCCATCCCACAGCTCACCAGAGAATGCCTGAATCTGAATCTCTGAAAAGTGGCTGGTCTTCTCCTTGGGAAAATCAAAGATCTTCCCTTCCACCTGGTCTCCATTACCTACGGGCCAGGAAGAAGACAATAGAAGGCTTGATCTCTCCCCAGTTCCTTTAAGACCCCACCCAGCCAAGCCCTACCTTCTCTTTGGAACTTTCTGAAAACCAAGTCAGCTTCTTGGATTTTAGAATCCTTGCACCTCTCTTGACTGAGGGCACAGCCCCACTCTCCCAGCCACTCCCATTGTCTACCCAGCAGCTTGCATGATGTTTCTCTAGATGAGAAACCATTCCTTCACCTTCAGTCCATGACAGAAATGGGGTGGAGAAATGTTTTACTCCAATGTTAAGTGAAAAATACAAAGTTCAGAGCTCTGCATATGGTAAGCTACTAACGGTATTCAAAGAAGAGAAAATGAATGTAAATTAATTTACTTGCATGTAAATAAAATATCTCTGGAAGGATACATAAGAAACTCATTACGCTGCTTGCTTCTGAGGAAAACTGCATGTTTTGTCACCTTTGAATTCTGAAACACACATTCAAAAGGAAGTAATGAAATCACAATTTAAAATACACATACTTGTTTTTTAAATATTTTTATTCACCAGAGCTTCAAGGTTGACTAAGTAAGGTAAGCCTAACAGAAGTGTACTTGTGGGGTAGAAAATAAGTCACCCAGTCGTGTCTATTTGCGACCCCATGGACTGTAGCCTGCCAGGTTTCTCCGTCCATGAGAATTTCCAGGTAATATTGGAGTGGGTTGCCATTTCCTTCCCCAGGGGACCTTCCCGATCCAGGGATCAAACCTGGGTCTCTGCACTGCAGGCAGATTCTTTACCGTCCGAGCCACCAGGGAAGCCCACTTGCGGGGTAGAGTAGGGGTCTACACACTGCAGTGAAAGAAGCGAACAAGGTCAGGATGGTGGCCTTCTGAGCTATGGTGGAGCCAGAGAGGAGGGAAAACCAGTGTGGGACTAAGTGGTATGCTGCTAGTAGGATACTGGGTTTCCCAGGTGGCGCTAGTGGTAGAGAACCTGCCTGCCAATGTAGGAAACTCAGGGGGCATGGGTTCAATCCCTGGGTTGGGAAGATCCCCTGCAGGAGGGCACGGCAACCCACTCCAGTATTCTTGCCTGGAGAATCCCTGTGGACAGAGGAGCCTGGCAGGCTACAGTCCATGGGGTCGCAAAGAGTCGGACACGACTGAAGCAACTTAGCACACACACACCAGTGTGGCACTGTAACACCTTAGACACTTGTTTTTATTTTTTCGGCCATGCCGTGTGGTTTGCAGAATCTTAGTTTCCCAACCAGGGATTGACCCCAGCCCTGGCAGTGAAAGCACAGAGTCCTAACCACCGGACCACCTTAGACCTTCAGTAACACTTCTAAAGTCACAAAATCATGAGTGCAACTGGACTTTCTTAAAACGGGGACAAGACAAGGACAAGGCTAGTGAACCGGCTGGTATGGGGCCAATACTGAGGCAGCACACTTAGGCCGAGAAGCTGACTACAGGCAGCCTTGAGAAGGTCAGAGGTTCATGGAGGCCATAGGAAAGCAGGGGGTACAAACAGGCTGGGGATTTGAGCCAAGTCCCCCCAGAGAGCTCGCCAAACCCAGTGCAGAAGTTTCTATGAGTTCCTGCTTCACCAAGACCAAGGCTACCCTTGGGGGGAAATGGCTCTGTGACTCTGGGGGCAGAGGCCTGCGGCGCAGCCCCGCTGCCAGCCCTACGGAGCCTCCACGAGGTCCAGAACGTGGCACTCGTTCCTCAGGCCCTTTCCTGACCTCTGCCAGAAAACAGCCACATCTACACGGACTGGCCTGCGAGAGGCACGCCCTAGGGTCATGCAGTCCCCAACACGTTCCGCCACTGCCTCTGCAGGGGACCACTCTGAAGAGGTGGTGGGGAGCCTACGGGCCATGTCAGGGACTCATATGGAGGCAGGACTTCCTGTCTTCTAGAAAAACCTTAGAAAAACACACACACACATACACATACACACTTCTGTCTTTACAAAACAAAAACCTTCATGGGTAATTCACACATTTCAAAAAATTACTTTCTGAAAAGACTTAAAGAAGCTCTGTTTTTAGGTCAAAAATGTGATTTGTTATTCCTATGTTTTATTTCTATATTTTATCATACCCTGAGATAAGAATTGATGCTTTTGAACTGTGGTGTTGGAGAAGACTCTTGAGAGTCCCTTGGACTGCAAGGAGATCCAACCAGTCCATTCTGAAGGAGATCAGCCCTGGGATTTCTTTGGAAGGAATGATGCTAAAGCTGAAACTCCAGTACTTTGGCCACCTCATGCGAAGAGTTGACTCATTGGAAAAGACTCTGATGCTGGGAGGGATTGAGGGCAGAAGGAGACGGGGACGACCCAGGATGAGATGGCTGGATGGCATCACGGACTCGATGGACGTGAGTCTGAGTGAACTCTGGGAGATGGTGATGGACAGGGAGGCCTGGCGTGCTGCGATTCATGGGGTCGCAAAGAGTTGGACACGACTGAGCAACTGAACTGAACTGAACTGAACTGAGATGTATTTGTACAAATTTCTCATGATCCAAAACATTTGAGAACCCCATGGTTGAAAGAGAACTCAGAGTTGAAAGAGCAGAAGCAGCCCATCTCCTCATAAGATTTTCTTCACGTAGAACATGCTCCACACACCTGACTCACTCGGTGATAACGGGATTGAGAACGTTCTTGTGTTAGTGATCTAATATGAACAACTCTCTTTCCAGCATACAGAAATGCTTCTCAAAGTCTAATGTACATAAGAATCACCAGGGAAGGGTGTTAAAATATCAGGTTCCCACCTCCTCCCATTTCAACTACAGTTCCGCTTCTGGCTCAGTGCACCAGAGTTTTGTTTTACACCTGAGCAAGGACTCAGTTACAATATGCACTTCCCTGTCTGATGTGAATTCAGTGGAGACCTGCCAAACAGAACAATGACTGTGATCTATTTTATTACTGGTGGCTTTTAAATAAACATGCAAAAATCGTATGGCTCCATCAGGTACTTGAAGCAAACACACATTCCCTCAACAGGGGAGTTAAACAGGTATGAAATTAAATACCTATACAATTTAATTTTTTATGTCTTTAAGCAAAGCACTAAAGAAGTTCAGGTAGACCTAAAACATCTTTTTTCTTTTGTTCTCTCTCCTCTTCCCCAAGGTCCCAGCACTGAAGCACATGCCCTGAAAAAAAAAGAAAAGGAAACTGCCACTTACTAAACCCCTATTGTGCCCATTTTGCTGATGTGGAAATAGAAGCTTAGAAAGAGTCAATGTCTTACTCAAGCGACACATGTAGGACAAATCATTTCACCCAGCACACCTATGCTATGCACGGGAAAATAATAACTAACACACACAGATGATGGCATGGTTTGTTTTCATTTACTAAGAGTCCCTCCAGTCCTTTTCTTCAAATCTCATCTGTTTCCATGGTTTCACATTCCATCTATCTATAGTCATCAACTTCCAGCTTCATACTGTCGGCCCAGAGCTTGTCTCTGAGCTTTAGAGACGTACCTACTTACGACTTGCTGGTGACTGAAACTGAAAATGTCAAACACCGACCTGTTTGTCAGCCCCTCCTTCTCCAGCAGAATCCATTTCCCACCTCAGTCTTCACCATTGCACTTTCTGGCACTACCGTCAACCCGACCGCTCAAGCCAAAACGCCAGGCAAGCACCTTGAGAGGGTGCCTCCAAACTGTAACTGAAACCTAACCACTGTCCACTCCCTTCTGTTTTCACCATGCAGGTGTGTATGTATGCATCTCTGAGCCGGTTTTCCTTAGCTGTGGGGTTGCAGTCAAACATGTTTGCAAGCCACTTATTCCCCATCAGGTCAGGGCCCCTGCCACCTCTTTGATCTCATCTTCCAGCACCTTCCCCTCTTTTTCCCTTAAGTGTTGAGATCTTTCGCACCTCAGGATATTTGCTCTTCCCTCCATCTGGAACATTCTTCTCCTTCTTTCCCATGCCTGGCTCACTGTCATCCTTCAAATCTCTATAAATGTCACATCCTCAGAAAGGCCTCCTCTGACCACACTTTGTAAACCATGTTCTACACAGTCATTTTTTCTAATGAATACTTACCAGCTGACTTGCTTATCATCAGTTTTTCCATGAGACTATAAGCTTTGAGAGGACAAGAATGGTCTGCATAAATGCTGATTCCCTGAACTCCACTTTCACCTAATTCAAAGGGCCCTCCCAAATGGTGGGGTAATGAATGACTGTCTGAAGTGTTTTGGTATTCATAGTAGTAGTGTGAGAACTGTGTCCCCCAAAAGATATATCTGAGTCTTAACCCTTGGTACCTGTGAACATGACCTCAGTTAGAATTAGGGTCATTGCAAGTTGTAATTAGTTAAGATGAGGTCATACTGGAGTAAGAAGGAGCCTTGATCCAATATAACTGATGTTCTCATGAGAATATGAGTTTCTATTGTTTTAAGTCACCCAATTGGTGGTATTTTGATACATACAGTAGTCCTGTTATCTGCCACTTGAGTACCATGAGAAGATGATAATAAATAATTTCTAAAATGATATTTAGCTCTAAAGTTGGTGGATTTTACAAGTAATTAATGGCAGTGAAGTTAGGTACAATATACGATTTGGAGGACCTGGAGATGAGTTCTCAGGTAGTTTTATACCTTGAAGGTAGAATACCCTAACAAAAACTCTAATAGTTCATCTGAATCAGTGTTACCCCAGCCCTTGGGGCCAAAAATGAGACAGATCTGATTCATCAAGCAATGAAATTGCTCATTAAACTTTTGCCATCTGACCTGGAAGAAAAGAAAATCATATTAATGTTGGAAGATGTTCTCATTGTTTGTTTTCCTAGATAAAATACTTTTTAAAGTCATGTACTGATAATGAAGTTACATCAGACTTTTAGGACATCTTTGAACACAAATTACATTACCGCTGATGTCTCGGTTGGTTCATCAAGATTAATGAAATTGTTACTGCCAGAAGCCATGATTCCATGGAAATTAAAATTGTATTTTTCAAGTGCTATAAATGATGATGCTTGGAAGTCTTGTAATTATTGAATAATAGAAGTCATCTTTTTATCTGTATTTTCAAGATGGGTTGTAAGCAGCACTTTCAAGGAAAAAAACTATTCAAATTTTAATTTATAAAAATGGCAGTTAAATATTGAAAGAAAATTGCTCCTGGCCAGGCAGCGGGTCATGAAAGGAACACAGCCTGGAATCACAGCGTTCAAGCCTTCTTCTGACTCTGCTCCTTCATAGTGCTGCGATCTAGAGCTACTTACTTCACCTTTGAACTCTGCGAGTCCTCATCTGTTAAAGGTAGGAAGGGAAGAACTAGATCGTTTCCAAAATCCATCCAAGCTCTCAAATAGCCTTGTCCATGGACATTTTACTCTTATTCCCCTGCAACATGTTTATATGGGCTCAGGATTTCATGGCGAGCCTTCCATCCTTTTTTAAGCCAACAAATGTCTCGCTCATCTCTCCGTCCCTCTACCAGCCAGACAGGCCAGCCAGAGGCCAGGGCTGGACTCAGGAAATTGCTGAAGCCACCTCCTGCCACTGGTGCCCCACAGACAACTGTGTAGTCTGTTTATTGCACAAGGACACTGCAGGGCAGCCGCGAGGTGGCCTCACCTGGAGACAGCACCTTTTCTTAACCCCAACGAAGGCCCCAAAGAGGCTCAAGGCTGCCAGGCTCCCACCTCCCTGGATTTCATACTTTCTTTGAAAGGCTGCAGATACCTTCCTTATTTCAGAGAAAGCAGCTAAAGAGTATACTTGCTTTTTATTACTGTTACTAATTCATTACTGTTTATCATCACTTGCCTTAAGAACTGATGAACAGCCTCATTCCTGTAGACCCAAGGAGCCATAGACTGGCTAAATAATTCCCCAATTCGAGTTGCCCTTATAATACTCTACTCTACACATGACAACAATCTACGTTGCTAGTTGTGATTCCGTTAAAATGTTTAAATTTTTCTGTAACAAGCTAGAGGGGTGGGAAGGGGTGGGAGGTGGGAGGAAGATTAAAGAGAGAGGTGATGGACAGGGAGGCCTGGTGTGCTGTGATCCATGGGGTCGCAAAGAGTCGGACACGGCTAAGCAACTGAACTGACATGTGTATAGCTATAGCTGACTCATGCCGATGTAAGGTGCAGGCCAACACAATATTGTGAAGCAATTTTCCTTTAATTAAAAATAAATAAGTTTGGGAAAAAACGTTTAAATTGTTAAGCTTTGTGGTTTGTCCTAGAATCACGTTCTCCTGACTAGGGTGGATATTAGTTTAACCTCTATTCAAATATATGATATTAGCTTGCTCTCACATCATGTAATTTGTAGAAGATTGAAGTTAGGACAACAAAGATAAGGGTATGCAATACAGATTTAGCTCATGGCATACTGTAAAGTGAGATTTCTCTCATGAAGGTGGACATCTTGGATGGATGGCTCCCTGGAGGCAGAGGTGGATCCACTGGCTGAGCGGCTTCCCTGAATATTCAAGAAAATGAGTTTCTATAACCAATCAAGAAATCAGCCCTTGTAAATACTACCTCCTTCACTGGCTGTCACTGGCCATATTGCACTTAAGAAGAGTCAGATCAGGCTGGACTGAAGCCTCCATCCTTCCAAAGCTCCTCCTTTACCTAAGTAAGACCCAAGGAAGATAATAATGCTTAAGCTTCAATACCCATCACGTACCCAGTCCTTTTTAAGAAATCTGGTCATTATGTGTATAGAAAAACATAATATATATTACAGAAAAAACTGTGGTCAAATGTTGGTTGAAAACCAACATGATGTCCACTTTTGGCCAAGATGGAACCACAGAAACATGTTTACCATCTCACTTGAAACACTGGAAAAAAAATACATAACAGTGATTTTCAGATATTGGACATCAGACAGTGAAGATCTCTGATCAGCGAATGAGGCGAGCCCTACAACTGCCCCCAGCTTACAAGCTGAAGCAAAAGAAGGGGCAACCAGGGAGAACACAGCGGCCTGAGTTGAGATGTTGGGGGTGCACTTGGACAAGGTAGCCATGGGCCACAGAGCAGAGGACCGATTAAAGAGCCGCACAGAGGAAAAGCTCCGAAGACCTGCACACCAGGATGCTTGTGTTTTCAGCTGAGTAACAGTCAGCATACACATGTGAAGAAACTATCCGAGGCTCAGGACAAAAGACACCAGAAAGGATCAAAGGGGAAAATCCCCAAAGCTTAAGCAGACTAGAAACTGTTGGAATTCCCATGAGCCTGGGTGGGGATTGGAGGGGAGCATAATTCACAGAGCATCAAGTACTCAGAAGAGTATCACTTCTGTAGTAGGGTAACATTGTGTGCTATGTGCTGAGTCACTTTGGTCACGTCCAGCTCTTTGTGACACTATGGACTGTAGCCTACAAGGCTCCTCTGTACATGGGATTCTCCAGGCAAATTACTGGAGTGGGTTGCCCCTCCTCCAGGGGATCTTCCTGACTCAGGGGTCGAACCCACGTCTCTCATGTCTTTTGCATTAGCAGGCAGGTTCTTTACCACTAACACCACCTGCTGCTGCTGCTGCTAAGTCATTTCAGTCGTGTCCGACTCTGGGGAGTCCCATCAGGCTCCCCCATCCCTGGGATTCTCCAGGCAAGAACACTGGAGTGGGTTGCCATTTCCTTCTCCAATGCATGAGAGTGAAAAGTGAAAGTGAAGTCGCTCAGTCGTGTCCGACCTGGGAAGCCCTAAATGGCTAATCTGGTCCTTCTAACAATTCCCAAGTAACTTAAGTGCATCTCAGAACAAAACTAAAGAATATCAATCAATAGGATGCAAAAATATTCAGAACCAAAAAAGGTGAAATTCACAGGTTATTAATATATATTATATATATAAATTACATTTTAATATGTAAAATAGAGACATGGAAGATATAAAAATGACTAAATTTGAACTCGGAGTTGCAAAAAATAACACCTTAGATCTTTTTAAAAGATATACTGGATAAAATGAACAGATTAGATTTTACAGAGGAAAATATTAACAAATTCAGATATAGCAACAGAACCATCCAAAGTGAAACAAAGAAAAAAGTTGAAAAAAAATGAACAGAGCATCAGTCTGTGAGCTGTGGGACTTCACGTGGCAATATACATGTAATTCAAGACTAGAAAAGTGTCAAAGAAAAAGAAAACATATTTGAAGAAATAATGGTTGCAATTTTCCAAATTTAATAGAAACTTGAAACATACAGGCTCAAGGAAACACAGCACATAAAACAAAAATAAAACAGCACCAAAGCACATCATAATCAAATTGATTAACACTAGTGAATGAAGAGGAAACCTTAAAAGTGGCCACAAGGGAAGCCTCTACATTCTATGTAGAGGAACAATGATCAAAATGACTGCAGACATCTTCATGGAAACAAAGTAAACCAAAGGACATAGAAGTCACATTTTTAAAGTACTGGGGTAAAAAAAGAGCCAACGTGGAACTCTATATCCAGCAAAAATACCTTTAAAATATTAAGTTGAAATAAAATTCAGCATGCAAAAGGTGAAAGGATCCATCACTAACAGACCTGAACTATGAGAAATGTTAAAGGATGTCTTCCATCATAATGAACAGAGTACCAAGCAGAAATATGAATATACACAAAGGAATGAAGAGCACCATGAATTGTAGATCTGTGGAAAAACTGAAGAGGCTTTTCTTCTTCTTTAAAATCTCTTTTAAATTGATTGTTTAAAGGAAAAAAATTACACCATACTGTGGGGATTTTAATACATGTATTAAGTAAAATGTATGACATAAGTAACACAAACCTGAGAGTGGGAAAACAAAAGAATACCACTGCAAGGTTTCTATACTATTGTTTTTGTACTGTTTAGTCACTAAGTTGTGTCCAAATCTTTTGCAACCCCATGGACCATAGCCTGCCAGGCACCTATGTCCCTGGGATTTCCCAGGCAAGAACACTGGAGTGGGGTGCCATTTCCTTCTCCAGGGGATCTTCCCAACCCAGGGATCAAACTTGCGTTTCCTGCTTGGCAGATGGATTCTTCACCACTGAGCCACCAGGGAAGCTCTTTTATACTAAACATGAAGTGATATACGTGAAGTGAAACTTACACATACACTGTGATGAATGAAAATATGCACATACAAACCCTAAAATCATTTAAAAATTCAGGAATCATAGCCAATAAGCCAACAAAGGTGAATGGAATGGAATAAGTACTCAGTTCAAAAGAAGGCAGATCAAGAGGAAAACATGGACAAAAACAAAGGAGATAGAGGATGAACAGCAAGACGACAGATTTAAACCCAATGACATCATAACCACATTCACTATAACTAGTTTAAACACTCCAATTAAAGCAGAACTTGTCACTGGATTTTAAAAAAGCAAGACCAAACTATATGAAGCCCACAAGAAGTATTCAGTTCAGTTCAGTCACTCAGTCGTGTCCGACTCTGCGACCCCATGAATTGCAGCATGTCAGGCCTCCCTGTCCATCACCAACTCCTGGAATTCACTCAGACTCATGTCCATCGAGTCAGTGATGCCATTCAGCCATCTCATCCTCTGTTGTCCCCTTCTCCTCCTGCCCCCAATTTCTCCCAGCATCAGAGTCTTTTCCAATGAGTCAACTCTTTGCATGAGGTGGCTAAAGTACTGGAATTTCAGCTTCAGCATCATTCCCTCCAAAGAAATCCCAGGTCTGATCTCCTTCAGAATGGAGTGGTTGGATTTCCCTGAAGTCCAAGGGACTCTCAAGAGTGTTCTCCAACACCACAGTTCAAAAGCATCAATTCTTCAGTGCTCAGCTTTCTTCACAGTCCAACTCTCACATCCATACATGACCACTGGAAAAACCATAGCCTTGACTAGGCGGACCTTTCTTGGCAAAGTAATATCTCTGCTTTTAAATATGCTATCTAGGCTGGTCATCGGAGAAGACGATGGCACTCCACTCCAGTACTCTTGCCTGGAAAATCCTATGGATGGAGGAGCCTGGTAGGCTGCAGTCCATGGGGTCACTAGGAGTTGGACACGCCGGAGCAACTTCACTTTGACTTTTCACTTTCATGCATTGGAGAAGGAAATGGCAACCCACTCCAGTGTTCTTGCCTGGAGAATCCCAGGAATGGAGGAGCCTGGTGGGCTGCCATCTATGGGGTCACACAGAGTCGGACACGACTGAAGCAACTTAGCAGCAGCAGCAGCAGGCTGGTCATAAATTTTCTTCCAAGGAGTAAGCGTCTTTTAATTTCATGGCTGTAGTCACCATCTGCAGTGATTTTGGAACCCCCCCAAAATAAAGTCTGACACTGTTTCCACTGTTTCCCCATCTATTTCCCATGAAGTGATGGGACCAGATGCCATCATCTTAGTTTTCTGAATGTTGAGCTTTAAGCCAACTTTTTCAATCTCCACTTTCATCAAGAGGCTTTTTAGTTCCTCTTCACTTTCTGCCATAGGGTGGTGTCATCTGCATATTTGAGGTTATCGATATTTCTCCCAGCAATCTTGATTCCAGCTTGTGCTTCTTCCAGCCCAGCGTTTCTCATGATGTACTCTACATAGAAGTTAAATAAGCAAGGTGACAATATACAGCCTTGATGTACTCCTTTTCGTATTTGGAACCAGTCTGTTGTTTCATGTCCAGTTCTAACTGTTGCTTCCTGACCTGCATATAGGTTTCTCAAGAGCAGGTCAGGTAGTCTGGTATTCCCATCTCTTTCAGTATTTTCCACTGTTTACTGTGATCCACACAGTCAAAGGCTTTGGCATAGTCAATAAAGCAGAAATAGATGTTTTTCTGGAACTCTCTTGCTTTTTCCATGATTCAGCAGATGTTGGCAATTTGATCTCTGGTTCCTCTGCCTTTTCTAAAACCAGCTTGAACATCTGGAAGTTCACAGTTCACGTATTGCTGAAGCCTGGCTTGGAGAATTTTGAGCATTACTTTACTAGCATGTAAGAGGAGTGCAATCGTGTGGTAGTTTGAACATTCTTTGGCATTGCCTTTCTTTGGGACTGGAATGAAAACTGACCTTTTCCAGTCCTGTGGCCATTGCTGAGTTTTCCAAATTTGCTGTCATATTGAGTGCAGCACTTTCATGGCATCATCTTTCAGGATTTGAAATAGCTCAACTGGAATTCCATCACCTCCACTAGCTTTGTTCATAGTGATGCTTTCTAAGGCCCACTTAACTTCACATTCCAGGATGTCTGGCTCTAGGTGAGTGATCACACCATCGTGATTATTTGGGCATGAAGATCTTTTTTGTACAGTTCTTCTGTGTATTCTTGCCACCTCTTCTTAATATCTTCTGCTTCTGTTAGGTCCATACCATTTCTGTCCTTTATCACTCCTGTTGTTCCCTTGGTATCTCTAATTTTCTTGACAAGATCTCTAGTCTTTCCCATTCTGTTGTTTTCCTCTATTTCTTTGCATTGATCACTGAGGAAGGCTTTCTCATCTCTTCTTGCTATTCTTTGAACTCTGCATTCAGATGCTTATATCTTTCTTTTCTCCTTTGCTTTTCACTTCTCTTCTTTTCACAGCTATTTGAAAGGCCTCCCCAGACAGCCATTTAGCTTTTTTCATTTCTTTTCCATGGGGATGGTCTTGATCCCTGTCTCCTGTACAATGTTACAAACCTCTGTCCATAGTTCATCAGGCACTCTATCTGTCAGATCTAGTCCCTTAAATCTATTTCTCACTTCCACTGTATAATCATAAGGGATTTGATTTAGGTCATACCTGAATGGTCTAGTGGTTTTCCCTACTTTCTTCAATTTGAGTCTGAATTTGGCAATAAGGAGTTCATGACCCAAACCACAGTCAGTTCCTGGTCTTGTTTTTGTTGACTGTATAGAGCTTCTCCATCTTTCACTGCAAAGAATATAATCAATCTGATTTCAGTGTTGACCATCTGGTGATGTCCATTTGTAGAGTCTTCTCTTGTGTTGTTGGAAGAGGGTGTTTGCTATGACCAGTGCATTTTCTTGGCAAAACTCTACTAGCCTTTGCCCTGTTGCATTCTGTACTCCAAGGCCAAATTTGTCTGTTACTCCAGGTGTTTCTTGACTTCCTACTTTGGCATTCCAGTCCCCTATAATGAAAAGGACATCTTTTTTGGGTGTTAGTTCTAAAAGGTCTTGTAGGTCTTCATAGAACCGTTCAACTTCAGCTTCTTCAGTGTTACTGGTTGGGGCATAGACTTGGATTACTGTGATATTGAATGGTTTGCCTTGGAAACGAACAGAGATCATTCCGTCGTTTTTGAGATTGCATCCAAGTACTGCATTTCAGACTCTTTTGTTGACCATGATGGCTACTCCATTTCTTCTGAGGGATTCCTGCCCGCAGTAGTAGATATAATGGTCATCTGAGTCAAATTCACCCATTCCTGTCCATTTTAGTTCACTGATTCCTAGAATGTCGACGTTCACTCTTGCCATCTCTTGTTTGACCACTTCCAATTTGCCTTGATTCATGGACCTGACATTCTAGGTTCCTATGCAATATTGCTCTTTACAGCATCGGACCTTGCTTCTATCACTAGTCCCATCCACAGCTTGGTATTGTTTTTGCTTTGGCTCCATCCCTTCATTCTTTCTGGAGTTATTTCTCCACTGATCTCCGGTAGCATATTGGGCACCTACTGACCTGGGGAGTTCCTCTTTTGGTATCCTATCATTTTGCCTTTTCATACTATTCATGGGGTTCTCAAGGCAAGAATACTGAAGTGGTTTGCCATTTCCTTCTCCAGTGGACCACATTGTGTATACTTGAGTATACAAGAAGTATACTCTTTAAATATAACAACAGTGCAAGAATGAGGAATGATAACACCATGCTAATTTTAACTGGATTACTAACATAAATAAAAGAAAAATATTTCAAAGCAAAGAATATTACCAGGAATAAGAGTAATGTAATAATGATAGAAAGGTCAATATGCAAATTAACCCTATTTTTTAAGTATTTAATTGGAGGATAATTGCCTTACAATATTGTGTTGGTCTCTGCCATACATCAACATGAATCAGCCATAGGTATACGTATGTCCCCTCCCTCTTGGACCTTCCTCCCACCTCCTATCCCATCCCACCCCTCTAGGCTGTCCCAGAACACCTGATTTAGGCTCCCTGCGACATTAACAAGTTTCCACTAGCTATCTAGTTTACACATGGTGATGTATGTTGCCCCACTCCAAGCACTGTGTCCGGAAGTCTGTTCTCTGTCTGCGTCTCCACTGCTCCTCTGCAAATAGCTTCATCAGTATGATCTTTCTAATGACCATCACGCTAGTCATTCAGTCACGTCTGACTTTTTGCGACCCCATGAACTATATATCCTGCAGGCTCCTCAGTCCATGGAATTCTCCAGGCCAGAATGCTGGAGTGGGTAGCCATTCCTTTCTCCAGAGGACCGTCTCACCCCAGGGATTGAACCCAGGTCTCTCACATTGCAGGTAGATTCTTGACTGTCCAAGCCACCAGGGAAGCCCTGTATATTAATATATATATATATTCACACACATATATGTGTATATATATACATACACACACGTTTGTATACATATTTATATATTTTTTTCTCTTTCTGACTTACTTCATCCTGTATAACAGGCTCTAATTTCACCCACCTCATCAGGACTGATTCAAATGTGGTTTTTTTATGGCTGAGTAATACTCCATTGTTTATACACATACCACAACTTCCTTATCCGTCATCTGTCACGATGGACATCAAGGTTGCTTCCACGTCCCAGCTATTGTAAATACTGCTGCAGTGAACACTGGGGTACATGTCTCTCTTTCTATTACAGTTTTCTCAGGGTATATGCTCAACAGTGGAATTGTTGGATCATGTTTTCCTCCAGTCACTCAGTAGTGTCCAACTCTTTGCAAGCCCATGGACTGCAGCACGTCAGGCTTCCCTGTCCTTCACCATCTCCCAGAGCTTACTCAAACTCATGTCTATTGAGTCAATGATGGCATCCAACCATTTGTCCTCTGACATCCCCTTCTCCTCCTGCTTTCAATCTTTCCCAGCATCAGGGTCTCTTCCAGTGAGGCTCTTCACATCAGGTGGCCAAAGTATTGGAGCTTCAGGCTCAGCATCAGTCCCTCCAATGAATATTCAGGACTGATTTCCTTTAGGATTGACTGGTTTGATCCCCTTGCTGTCCAAGGGACTCTCAAGCATCTCCTCCACCACCACAGTTCAAAAGTATCACTTCTTTGGCACTCAGCCTTCTTTACAGTCCAATTCTCACATCCATACATGACTACCAGAAAAAACCCTAGCTTTGACTAGATGGACCTTTGTCAGCAAAGTGATGTCTCTGCTTTTTAATACACTGTCTAGCTTTGTCATAGTTTTTCTTCCAAGGAGCAAGCGTCTTAATTTCATGGCTGCAGTCACCACCTGCAGGGATTTTGGAGTCCAAGAAAATAAAATCTGTCACTGTTTCCATTGCTTCCCCATCTATTGTCATGAAGTGATGGGACCAGATGCCACAATCTTAGTTTTTCTGAATGCTGAGTTTTAAGCCAGCTTTTTCACTCTCCTCTTTCACCCTCATCAAGAGGCTCTTTAGTTCCTCTTCACATTCTGCCATTAGCATATTATCTGCGTATCTGAGGTTACTGGTATTTCTCCCGGCAATCCTGATTCCAGCTTGTGCTTCATCCAACCCAGCATTTTGCATGATGTTACTCTGTATGTAAGTTAAATAAACAGAATGACAATAAAAAGCCTTGATGTACTCCTTTCCCAATTGTGAACCAGTCCATTGCTCCATGTCAAGTTCTAACTATTGCTTTTTGACCTGCATACAGGTTTCACAGGAGGCAGGTGAGGTGATCTGGTAATCCCATCTTTTTAACAATTTTCCAGTTTGTTGTGATCTACACAAAGGCTTTAGTGTAGTCAATGAAGCAGATGTTTTTCTGGAATTACTTTTTCTATGAGCCAACAGATGTTGGCAATTTGATCTCTGGTTCTTCTGCCTTTTCTAAATCCAGCTTGAACATGTGGAAGTTCTTGGCTCATGTATTGTTGAAGCCTTGCTTGGAGAATTTTGAGCATTACTTTGCTAGCATCTGAGATGAGTGCAATTGTGTGGTAGTCTGAACATTCTTTGGCATTGCCCTTCTTTGAGATTGGAACGAAAACTGATCTTTTCAGTCCTGTGTCCACTGCTGAGTTTTCCAAATTTGCTGGCCTATTGAGTGCAAAACTTTCACAGCGTCTTTTAGGATCTGAAATAACTCAGCTGGAATTCCATCACCTCCACCAGTCTTATTTGTAGTGATGATTCCTAAGGCCCACTTAACTTTGCACTAATTCTCAGGTCCTTGAGAACATTTCAGTTTTGCTAGGATCCCCACCAAAACAATTAAAAAAGCATGTAGTTCTAGTTTTTTTAGGAATCTCCATACTGTTCTCCATAGTGGCTTTGTCAATTTACCACCAATAGTGTAAGAGGGTTTCCTTTTCTCCACATCCTCTCCAGCATTTATTGTTTGTAGATTTTGTGATGATGGCCATTCTGAGTGGTATGAGGTGATACCTCATCGTAGTTTTGATTTGTATCTCTCTAATGGGCAATGTTCCAAATAGGAAAAGGAGTAGGTCAAGGCTGTATACTGTCACCCTGCTTATTTAACTTATACGCAGAGTACATCATGAGAAACGCTGGGCTGGAAGAAGCACAAGCTGGAATCAAGATTGCTGGGAGAAATATCGATAACCTCAGATATGCAGAAGACACCACCTTTATGGCAGAAAGTGAAGAGGAACTAAAAAGCCTCTTGATGAAAGTGAAAGATGAGTGAAAAAGCTGGCTTAAGCTCAACATTCAGAACACTAAGATGATGGCATCTGGTCCCATCACTTCATGTCAAATAGATGGAGAAACAGTGGAAACAGTGTCAGACTTTACTTTTTTGGGCTCCAAAATCACTGCAGATGGTGACCTCAGCCATGAAATTAAAAGATGGTTACTCCTTGGAAGAAAAGTTATGACCAACCTAGACAGCATACTTAAAAGCAGAGATATTACTTTGCCAAGAAAGGTCCATCTAGTCAAGGCTATGGTTTTTCCAGTGGTCATGTATGGATGTGAGAGTTGGATGGTGAAGAAAGCTGAGCACCGAAGAATTGATGCTTTTGAACTGTGGTGTTGGAGAAGACTCTTGAGAGTCCCTTGGACTGCAAGGAGATCCAACCAGTCCATCCTAAAGGAGATCAGTCCTGGGTGTTCATTGGAAGGACTGATGCTAAAGCTAAAACTCCAATACTTTGGCCACCTCATGTGAAGAGTTGACTCACTGGTAAAGACCCTGATGCTGGTAGGGATTGGGGGCAGGAGGAGAAGGGGACAACAGAGGATGAGATGGCTGGATGGCATCACCAACTCAATGGACATGAGTTTCAGTGAACTCTGGGAGTTGGTGATGGATAGGGAGGCCTAGCGTGCTGTGATTCATGGGGTCGCAGAGTTGGACACAACTGAGCGACTGAACTGAACTGAATCGAATCAGCAATGTTGAGCATCTTTCCATGTGTTTATTAGCCAGATGTACGTGTTCTTTGGAGATATGTGTTCTTAGGTCTTTTGCCCATTTTTTGATTGGGCTGTTTGCTTTCCTGATGTTGAGTTGTATGAGCTGCTTATATATTCTAGAGATTAACCGTCAGTTGCTTTGTATTTATTTTCTCCCATTCTGAAGGCTGTCTTTTAATCTTATTGTTTCCTTCGTTGATAACCCCATTTATGAAGTATCTTGAATGAAACTGAAGACACAACATATCTAAATTTGTTGGAATCCAGCTAAAGCAATGCTTAGAGGGAAATTTATAGTACTAAAGTACTTCTGAGGCTTCTCTGGTGGTTCAAACGGTACTGCCTACAATGCAGGAGACCCAGGTTTGATCCCTGAGTCGGGAAGATCCCTGAGTCGGGAAGATGCCCTGGAGAAGAGAATGGTTACCCACTCCAGTATTCTTGCCTGGAGAACTGCATGGACAGAGGAGCCTGGCAGGCTACAGTCTATCAGGCTACTTCTACTAGAAAAGAGGGACTCTCAATATCTTGTAATAACTTATGATGGAAAAGAATCTAAAAAGGAGTGTGTGTGTGTGTGTGTGTGCAATCATTCTGCTATACACCTGAAACACAACACTGTAAATTAACTATACTTCAATTTTTTTTAATGGCTTAAAAAAAACAACAAAGATCTCAGGTCAGTGATACCAGCTCACACTTTAGGGGGGAAAAAAAGAGCAAACTAAGCTCAAAATAAGCAGAATAAGCAGAAGAAATAATGAGTAGAAATCAGTGAAATAAAAGGCAGAGAAAAAGAGAAAATATGATGAAAAAAATCTTACTGGAGAAAACTGACAAATCACTAGCAAACTGATCAGGTGAAAAAGACAATAGCTAACAATACTAGGAATGAGAGGCTTTCACTATAGACCTTACATACACTAAGACAAGAAGGTAACCTCATGAACACCTTTATGTTGACAAATTCAACACCTTAGATAAAATGGACAAATTCCTTAGAAGACACACAGCACTAATGCCCACTCAAAATTAAGTAACATGAATAGCCCTAATTTTATTTTGAATATTGGATTTGTAGCATGAAAATTCCAAGCTCAAGTTGGTTTTATTGGTGAATCCTATCTAATATTTATGGAATAGTGAACATGACACAAATTTCTTCAGGAAACTCCAAACGGAATAACATCCAACTCATTCTATCAAGCCAGCATGACTCAAAGTCAGAATTACACATAGGCACACTAAAATCATAAAGTTTTTATAAAATTACTGACCAATTTAAAGGAACTAGTAATCCAGTAGCCAAGTTATGCTTAAAAGAATTTGGAAAAAGGCCTGAGGTTTGAAAACCAATTAGCAACCTATAGAAACAGGCTCAAAGGAGAAGGGACTCAATTCTAACACCATAATTACCTTTCTGCTAGAGTGGACTGTTTTGTGTAACTAGGAATCAAAACTGAGACAAGGGCACATTTAAAGTATTTCAGAGGAAAAGTAGGATTGAGAGGATTTAGCAAATATGATTGACAGTGAAGTCAAGACAGAAATGAACAGTGGTGATGCAGAACTAAAAAGATGTCAGTTCGGCTGAAACCAATAAACAACAGAGGCACAGACTTGATATTGGAAATGGAATGGTTTGTTTGGAACAGAACAAATTTATGGTGCTGGTAAGACATCCAGTATTTAGGAGCTAAGAATCAGTAAGTTCTTTTGTCATGTGCTAATCAGAAGGTGGGTGGACTGGTGCTCAATAGAAAGACAGTACTAAAGGTCATGTCTATATAACTGATTCCATTTACCACCTCTGAAGGGGCTTACGCAGTGGCTCAGTGGTAAACAATCTGCCTACAATGCAGGAGCCGCAAGTTCAATCCCTGGGTCAAGATCCCCTGGAGAAGGGCATGGCAACCCACCCCAGTATTCTTGCCATGGACAGAGGAGTCTGGTGGGCTACCCTCTACAGGGCTACAGAGTCAGACAAGACTGAAGCGACTTAGCATGCACCACCTCTGACATCATGCTGTAGCATAGCGGAGCATACTTTCTAGAGATTTTACTCATTTGTCAGTGAATCTTAGGTTATTTTTCCCCAGGTAAGAAAATCAGCATTATAAAAACTAAATATACTCTCATTATACTCCTTAATTACTATTTAGAAATCATTCATAGTAAAAATAATATGAGACGTTTTGTCTGGAAGTCAAAAAGTTAAGGATCACGTGTCATTCCTCTAGGAAGTCATGTGAAGGTCACACTTGGAAAAGTTCAAACTCACTACTGGCAAGGGCCTCTCCTCTCTCACCCCCAACCTGTCCTCACACATGTAGGTCAACATTTGGAAACCAAAGCAGCTCATGACCTTTAACCACAGAAGGACAGAACGCTTACACAGAGAAATTTGTGTGCAGCCTCACCACCTCAGGACCAGTTGAACCAGTAGGTCATATAGGGTTGCAAATTTACGTATCTGACAGCCAATTTATTTTTAAGAGAAACCCCTAAAACCCCTAATAGTTTGTCTCACTCAAATGACCATCCCAAGTACACAGCTCATTCACCAAATGGAGAGTTAAACTTCTGACATATGGGAGAAGGCATTCCACTTGCTGTTACAACTAGTGGCAATTTTCATTTTGCAAATACTAGCTCATCAACAGATGAACAGATAAAGACAATGTGGTACATATATGCAATGGAATATTCAGTTCAGTTCAATCGCTCAGTCATGTCTCTTTGTGACCCTATGAACCGCAGCATGCCAGGCCTCCCTGTCCATCACCATCTCCCGGAGTTCACTCAAACTCATGTCCATCAAGTTGGTGATGCCATCTCATCCTCTGTCATCCCCTTCTCCTCCTGCCCCCAATCCCTCCCAGCACCAGTCTTTTCCAATGAGTCAACTCTTCACATGAGGTGGCCAAAGTACTGGAGTTTCAGCTTTAACATCAGTCCTTCCAGTGAACACCCAGGACTGATCTCTTTTAGGATGGACTGGTTGGATCTCCTTGCAGTCCAAGGGACTCTCAAGAGTCTTCTCCAACACCACAGTTCAAAAGCATCAATTCTTCGGTGCTCAGCTTTCTTCACAGTCCAACCCTCACATCCATACATGACCAATGGAAAAACCACAGCCTTCACTAGACAGACCTTTGTTAGCACAGTAATGTCTCTGCTTTTTAATATATCTAGGTTGGTCATAACTTTCCTTCCAAGGAGTAAGCATCTTAATTTCATGGCTGCAATCACCATCTGCAGTGGTTTTGGAGCCCCCAAAAATAAAGTCTGACACTGTTTCCACTGTTTCCCCATCTATTTGCCATGAAGTGATGGGACCAGATGCCATCATCTTAGTTTTCTGAATGTTGAGCTTTAGGCCAACTTTTTCACTCTCCTCTTTCACTTCCATCAAGAGGCTTTTTAGTTCCTCTTCACTTCCTGCCATAAGGGTGGTGTCATCTGCATATCTGAAGTTATTTCTCCCGGCAAGCTGGATTCCAGCTTGTGCTTCTTCCAGCCCAGCATTTCTGATTATGTACTCTGCATAGAAGTTAAATAAGCAAGGTGACAATATACAGCCTTGATGTACTCCTTTTCCTATTTGGAACCAGTCTGTTGTTCCATGTCCCGCCAGAGAAGGAGAGACAGTTCTAACTGTTGCTTCCTGACCTGCATATAGGTTTCTCAAGAGGCAGGTCAGGTGGTCTGGTATTCCCATCTCTTGAAGAATTTTCCACAATTTATTGTGATCCACACAGTCAAAGGCTTTGGCATAGTTAATAAAGCAGAAATAGATGTTTTTCTGGGAACTCTTTTGCTTTTTCAATGATCCAGCAGATGCTGGCAATTTGGTCCCTGGTTCCTCTGCCTTTTCTAAAACCAGCTTGAACATCTAGACGTTCATGGTTCACGTATTGCTGAAGCCTGGCTTGGAGAATTTTGAGCATTACTTTACTAGCGTGTGAGATGAGTGCAATTGTGCAGTAGTTTTACTCAGCCACAAAAAGGCAATGAATTTGAGTCAGTTGTAGTGAGGTGGATGAACCTCTCAGAGCCTGTTATATATGCAAATAGAGAAAAACAACAGAAAGGGAAAGACGAGAGATCGCAAGAAAATTGGAAGTATCCAAGGAACATTTCATTCAAAGATGGGCACAATAAAAGACAAAAACAGTAAAGATCTAATAGACGCAGAAGAGATCAAGAAGAGATGGAAAAAATACACAGAACTGTACAAAAAAAGATCTTAACGACCCAGATAACCACAATGGTGTGGTCACTCACCCAGAGCCAGACATTCTGAGAGCAAAGTCAAGCGGCCCTTAGGAAGCATTGCTGTCTAAAGCTAGTGGAGGCAATGGAATTCCAGCACAACTACTTAAAAATCTTAAAAAGATGATGCCATCAAAGTGCTGTACTCAGTATGTCAGCAAATTTAGAAAACCCAGCAGTGGCCACAGAACTGGAAAAGGTCTATCCTCATCCCAATTCCAAGAAGGCCAATACTAAAGAACGTTCAAACCACCAGACAATTGTACTCATTTCCCATGCCAGTAAGGTTATACTCAAAATTCTATAGGCTAGGCTTCAGGATTATGTGAACTGAGAACTTCCAGATATTCAAGCTGGGTTTAGAAAAGGCAGAGAAACCAGAGATCAAATTGCAAACATTGACTAGATCATAGAGAAAGGAAAGGAATTCCAGAAAAACGTCCACCTCTGTTTCACTGACTATGCTAAAAGCCTTTGACTGTGTGGATCATAACAAACTGTGAAAATCTCTTAAAAGAGATGGGAATACCAGGCCATCTTGCCTAGCTCCTGAAAAACCTGTATGCTGGTCAAGAAGCAACAGTTAGAAGAGAAAACAACTGACCGGTTCAGGATTGAGAAAGGAGTTCGACAAGGCTGTTTATTGTCACTCTGTTAATTTAACTTAGATGCAGAGCACATCAAGCGAAATGCTGGACTGGATGAGTTACAACCTGGAATCAAGATTTCTGGGAGAAATATCTACCACCTCAGATATGCGGCTGATACTTTAATGGCAGAAAGCAAAGAGGAACTAAAGAACCTCTTGATGAGGGTGAAGAAAAAGCCGGCTGAAAACTAAATATTAAAAAAACTAAGATCATGGCCTCTGGTCCCATCACTTCATGGGAACCAGAGGTGTGAAAGCAGTGACAGATTTCCTCTTCCTGGGCTCTAAAATCACTGCACATGGTGACTGCAGCCATGCAACTAGAAGACGGCTGCTTCTTATGACAATCCCAGACAGTGTGTTAAAAGGCAAAGACATCACTTTGCTGACAAAGGTCCGTACAGTCAAGGCTACGGTCTTTCCAGTTGTCACATACGGTTTTGACACCTGGACCATAAAGAGCACCAAAGAATTAACTGATGCTTTTGAACTGTGGTGCTGGAGAAGACTCCTGAGACTTCTTTGGACAGCAAGGAGATCAAACTAGTCAATCTTAAAGGAAATCAATCTTGAATACTCATTGGAAAGACTGATGCTGAACCTGAAGCTCCAATACTCTGGCCACCTGACGCAAAGAGCCGACTCACTGGAAAAGACCCTGATGCTGGGAAAGATTGAAGGCAGAAGAAGAGGGCGACAGAGGATGAGATGGTTGGATGTTATCACTGATGTAATGGACAGGAACTTGAGCAAACTCCTAGAGATGGTGAGGGACAGGGAAGTCCGGCGTGCTGCAGTTTATGGGGTCACAAAGTCGGACATGACTTGGCAACTAAACAACAACAAATCAGAAAAACAAACACGTATATTAAGGCACATATATGGACTCTAGAAAAATAGTACTATAATTAACCTATTTACGGGGAAGAAATGGAGATGAAGACATAAAAGCATACTTGTGGACACAACAGAGGAAGGAGACGGTAGGATGAATTGAGAAAGTAGCATTGACATATATATACCATTAAGTGTAAAACAGGTAACCAGTGGGAAGCTGCTTTATAAAGCAGGGAGCCCACCCTCGCACTCACTGACGACCTAGGGGGTGCGATGGGAGAGGGCAGGGAGGCTAATGAGGGAGGGGACATGACTGATTACCATTATTATACAGCAGAAACCAACTCAACACTGTAAAGCAATTATCCTCCAATAAAAAAAAGAAAGTTGATTCTGAAAATAAAAGGGAGATTCAAAGAGCCGCTGTCACTTACTGGAACACTGCAAAACGTTAAGAGATGCAAAGCTTTAACTTGAGATCGCCACATAACATGAAGAATACCCAATGATCAAAAAGGCTATTAACAACCTTTCAGTTATAAAAGTATGCTGTAAATATGTAATTAAATGTCTTAGATGAAATTACTACTCAACAGTGGAGACTTTTAAGATTTTCATTTTATTAAAAATAGAGCAACACAACAGCAGCAGCTTCTGATAAATCTTCACTAGTACCATTTGGAAGTAGTCCTACTCACATAAATATACACCATCTATGCAGTACCTCTTTTTTACATTTTAAACCCTTCCCTTGATAATCCATATAGCATTATGTAAAGAATAGCACTACTGTATTAAACCTAGTTAAGATGGAGAAAAGTAATATTTAACTATTAAACTGAACTACCTACATAACTACACAGTACACCCAAATATAACCTCCTGTGGAAATTAAGAGAATTCTGTACTGTCTCCCAACACTTTTTTGCCTACCAGTAACCTTAAATGGTAGAACAATCTCTTCAACTCTAATTCTTTCAGCATGAATTTCATGAATTTGAACTTACAGATACAGTTAAGAAATTGTCTACCTAGCAAACAGAAGTTAATCAAGAATGAAGGCAACTATCATTCTATTTCAATCCTCAGAAAGGAAATCTTACTGGTAAAATTTGTGAAGTTTTATAAAAGTTTGGCAAGTCTCAAAATTAAAATGTTACAAAGTAAATTTAAAAATCAGACAACAGACTAAAAATCTAAGAACAGTATGTTAAGAAATGTTGCACTACATATAAACTAACAATTTAATAAATTGATTGCTAGAAACTATAAAAGTACCTTAAAATGAAATAGAAATCTAGTTATTAGTTTCTAAATCCCACCTAGTAATAAAATTTAGCTTTTATTTTAAAAATTATGTACCAATCTTTGGCAGAATCACCAATAAAAGTGTATTTAAGAAAAACAAATTCACCCACAAACCCAAGATTAAGTAGGGAAGTGAATTTTATTTTTAAAAGATTATTTTATTACATTTATACTTGACTCCTGCTTCCAGAAATATCACTTAGCCCTTCTGAGAGCACTAACCTCTGAAACTTAAAAATCAACAATTTAATTTTAAATGACTATTACTGAATAAACATGAGAAAATACTAAGTATATACATAGTAAAAATTTTTTTAAAACCTTTAAAACACCGAAGGAACGTAATTACTTCGTGGAAATGGCTCTACTTCATAAGTGACCCAATTAAAACCAGATACTTCTTTCAATAAAAACATAAGAAATATCTCATTGAAATGTTATTCAATACAATGCTCAAAAAGAATTCATTTTAACTGCTAATTCAACTACTAAAGTAGGATTTAAATCAAATCATACTAAAAGACCCTGATGCTGAGAACAACTGAAGGCAAAAAGAGAAGGAGGTGGCAGAGAATGAGCTGGTTAGACAGCATAACTGACTTAATGCACATGAATCTGAGCACACTTTGGGAGACAGTGAAGGACAAAGGAGCCTGGCATGCTGCAGTCCATAGGGCTGCAAACAGTCAGACTCGACTTAGTGACTGAACAACAATTATTCCAAATTTTTAAACTTTTAAAAGGCTATTATTACATATTATACTCCTTAAATTTGAATGATATCTTCAGTTGGGACCAAATTTGCCTCCAGAGTCAAGTTTTAAACATAGCAACCCATATAACATATAAGAATGAATGAGAATACTGAGGGTGACTAATATCACAAAAGAAATCATTTTCTTGACCCCCCCCTCAAAAAAAACTGATTCTAAACGCCAGTGTTTACTTTTAAATCGTACATCAAAATTTAAGTCTCCAATACTTCTCAAGATCAATGTAGCAAATACTGAATACCTTGGAAAATAATTCTAAACAGAAAAGCACAAGCTGACTAGTGTATTTTTAACTGTGTTAATTAGACTCAATAAAAAATAACGAGACAGCTGCAGAAGTTAAGAGTTTATACTTGCTTCCTCACATGAAACTGGCTAGCTTATAAAGGAACGTCTTTTATTAACAGTTAAGTGTACACTGCTGAAGAGCAAAAACAGAAGGACCAACAGAATTTGTCTAGAATGAACAGCAACTACAATTTAAGGAACAGAATATACTCGCTATATAATCAAGCTGAAAAAGAATTTACAGATAGTATGAAGTATAAAATGGCTCTCTTCTTGGCCTTACCTCAAGTTTTCCTGACAACATCTACCTGGGATGAAAAAGACAGTTTTAAAAAAGTAATGAAATACCTTAAAAGAAAATAATAAACAAATGAATACATATCAGCCCTTATAAGTGAACAAAGAGAAAATCTTTTTCACACACACAAACACACACTCTCTCTCTCCACCCCCCTCCCACCCCGACCCTCCCTCCCTTACCTCTAGACCCTAGAAAGTTTTGCTTCCCTAAGCCTGTTTAAGAAAATGACTTCACGTTCTCTGGGCCTCTGTATTCCTGCTGCTGCTGCTAAGTCACTTCAGTTGTGTCCAACTATGTGTGAACCCATGGACGGCAGCCCACGAGGCTCCCCCGTCCCTGGGATTCTCCAGGCAAGAACACTGGAGTGGGTTGCCATTTCCTTCTCCAATGCATGAAAGTGAAAAGTCAAAGTGAAGTCGCTCAGTCGTGTCCGACTCTTAGCGACCCCCTGGACTGTAGCCTACCAGGCTCCTCTGTCCATGGGATATTCCAGGCAAGAGGACTGGAGTGGGGTGCCACTGCCTTCTCTGTCTGGTATTCCTACTCATGCCCAATTTTTATAAATCAGTGTCTTTTAACATTGGTATGGTTGTCTTAAAACTGAATAAATATCATCAGCAAGAAAAATAACTGGCATCAGAAACCAAATTACGTATGTTAATTACCAACTTACCAAACATTTAATAGAGTACAGAGCACAAGAAAATACTCAAACTTTAACTGATTGCTTTACAGACACCACACAAACATGCATTCTCCATACCAAAACAATCTCCATAGCTATGCCAACTGAAACAAGAACAGAGTAAACCTAAGATGCTGTTTTGAAATGCATGAACAAATATTTTCCTCTAAAATACTTAGCTTTATTAGAGAAATGGTACTAAAAATAACAAAGATTCAAACAACATTTGTTCTATTCTACTTACATATCATAAATAAGAAGCTTTAATGCAAGACACACACTCCTTCACAATCTTTCCATATGCACCCAAGCATTCCTGTATCAAAATATGCTGTTTACCAGCCAACCGTATGTGGTTGAATGATTAAAATGACCATCTATACTTTACATAGTAAAGCATTTTCAAAAATTTTAATGTACATAGTGACAAAGAGGAAAAAAAAAAAAACATAGTAATTGTGAACACATGAAGAGTAGTTAAGCAGCTTCATAATCAAACCGGGCTTCATTACTTGCAATAAGGGCAATTCCTTCCATTCTCCACAAAATACTTAAGTTTCAATAGTATTAACATTAAAAAGAAAACTCAAGTTGAAACCAAGTAACTGATGTGTTACTCAGCTCTTTAAATTCATAAGTAACTCTTCCCATGAGGTAAGGCAACTGAGTAATTTGATTGTATTAGACTGCATTAAAATAATTATACTTGATTTTTTTTAATAACATGCTAATTAAAAGGTATAACTTTTGGAAATATAACAATGAAAAGAGTTCTGAAACTATAAGCTGTGGTTTGGGGGAAAGTATTAGTAATGTTGTCATTTTACTACTTGCATACTTTCTGCAAAAAGTGTGCCTAACAATGCAGGATGACCTATATTTTAAGCTCAAGTAAACATACTTTACACATAAAACAAATAACCTCATGTACTCTCCTTTAAGCACAATTTCAGCACATCATTTACGAGAAGATGATTGAGAGGTAATAATTAAGGCCATCCAATGTAGACAACTAAAGGGTCTTGCTTTAAGTAAAGTAAGAACACGCTGCTTCATTTTCAGTTATCACAGTATAAAACTGATGGTCCCACAACTGCACTGTTGTTTTAAGCGCTGAAGTCATTCTTAAACACAGACTTCCCTCTCATATTAGGTAAGTAAGGAGCTCTTCTGACATATCACTTTCACACTTTCCTATGGGAGGGAATGAAATACCCATCTAAATTCCATATGAATTGAGAATGACTAGCTCATATAAAATTCTAGAAAACAGTATACCACGTTGTAGAAGGCACTAAAGCTTCAGCTTGTGCTCCCGTAGCCCATTTTGAAAACCCAGCTTTCTTTTTATAAATGGCATCTTTACCACCTACAGCTGACAACACACACTGCAATATTGTTCATAATAAGCTCGGAAATATCAAGAAAGTTCAAAAAGAAATGCTTACTATGTGGGGAGGCCCAATGATTCTAAACACTGAATACTAATATGTCATTAGTATTCCACACAGTTGTTCTTCCTTTTGAAAGAGAACAGTAGCATGCATTGTCAGTTGGTTTGTAATCCACTTATTTAAGCAACTTTAATCTGTAAAACTATTTTAAAGAAAAACCACTGTCCTAAACTGTGAGCAAAAGAAAACACAACAGTGAGAATTTAACACAATCACTATAAATCCTGTGAAGTAAATGTTAAAACTTCTTACAAACTCTGCACTTACAAGGGTGTGTACATATTTGCACCGATTTCAAGCACATTATCAATTTGTATATATTGAACTTAAAAAAAAGGTAAAATAATACAAAATCAGTTTCTAGCATTTCTTAAAAGAGCCTCCAAAGCTTATCTCCAGTCTTTATGGATGGTATAACAAATTTAGATCTTTAATGTCCCATTTATTTGTAATGGTTCTTGGCAAACACTAACAAACCACGTGACAACGGTGTCGGCCGCCATGGCAACGCACAGATTTAGCAGATGAAGAGTTTGGGTCACACCTGTTATTTTCATGATGTCCATGCTTTGTTTTCTTACTCAGTATCAAGATGGCCACAAAGTCACCTAACAACTAGAAACGCCGTTAGCTCGCATCTTTATGCTCTACTGGATTTCTTCACTGTTTAACATCTTGTTGAGAGAATTAAAAGCTTTGGATTCTATTCCAGCGTGTGTTTAGAGGTGCATCTGCCGGGCCTATACTGCTTCTGCTTTGGCAGAGAGGCTCTCTTCGTTGGGCTGACAATTCCCATTTTGCTGTACTCTGTTTTCCTCAGTCCTTGGTGCATCCTTGCCATCTACTTCTTTGCCCACGCTTGAATCTGGTTCTTTATTGTGCTCCTTCTCCTACAATGAGTATTTAGGTATATATTTAATATTTTTCTCAAGAGCTGCCAGCTATTACATCTAGTTCTGGCTAAAATATGTAACTTTACCTTTTGTGAATTAGTCAAACTGGGTATTTTCTCCCATTTACCTTTTCAAATAAATAGTATATGCAAACATGTATCGATATGTCCTTTGTACTTCTAAGATGGAACAATCCATGGAGACTCGTTGGAATAAAATAGGTACAGAGAAATTCTACAGAAGAAGTCAACAAATGTTGCTGCCTGACTTGAAAAAGTGGAAGAGATCTGCTCAAAGTAAAACAGTTCCCATAGAGGCCAGGATAGACTTATAATCTGGATACCAAATAAGCAAAAACAAGGGAATGGAGAAAAGGAAGTCACTGCTCTTCCTACCAAAGACTGTTCGCGAACAGTCCAAATTCAGTCCTCAACCAAGAATTAAAGAGAACATGTGGAACAGTGTCTGGAATGGATCAAGTGCTCAGGAGATATTATCAATGTTACTGACAATGATGATAAACTTCTAGCAGTACAGGAATAAAACTGTAAGATGAAAGCTTCAGACCTCATAAAACACAAATATTACTTACCAGTATAAGGAAAATAACCTAACTCACAAGTATTTACAATATTTACCCCCCCAAAAAAAATCCTTACTTGATGGAATTTGGTTTCCATTAATTATTCTAATTCAACAAACCTAACAATTGGTATATTATCACAAAACCAATAACATCATCTGTCAAATTTGCTAAAACAAATGCAGGGAGGAAAATGGCAACAAGTAGAAATATTCCTGTACACTGTTAAAATTTTTATTGTATGCCATTCTGTGAATAAGGAATGCAACTGTCTACATTAGTTAACATTAATTAATTCTTATCTTCAAAAACTAGGTGAAAAAACTACTGATACAACAAATATTAAATAAGTAGTACCAAAAACACTGTTGCCCTCAAGGAGCTTTGTCTAAAGTTACTACCTCTATGAAATAAAGAACAATCTCATATTTATTATTTAAACCCTAAACATGGAAAGACCTGCTTACTTTAAGTGAAGTATTGTTCTTCTCCACCTTGTCCTTCCCGTCTCTATCATTAGAGTTCTTTCTTGTAGAAGCTGAACGTTCTCTCTCTCTTCTTTCACTGATGTGGTCCTTTTCTTTTTCTCTCTTTTTATCCTTCTTATTTCTGCTATAAGAGTATTAATAATGCCAGTTAACATCTTAAAAAGTAAACACCCAGTATATTGTTAATTAAATATTCTTACCTAATACTAATGCATTGTAAACAAGCATATCAGTAACCTGGTAGACCAAGTAACGTAAATGAGTCCTATAACCCACCAATTCAAGCCCACACCGTTAACTTTTTAAAGACATACAGTCATTTCTGCAGAGGCACAATTCTGTATTACCAATTTCTTAGTTTTAAAACATTCAAGGTTTATTTATCTACTGTCATTAGGATAAAACAAAATCAAATACATAATACTTTTACCCATTTTTTTCAAAGCAAAAAATGAATACCAAGAAAATAATAAAAAGAAAAAAAGATAAAAGAATCAGATAAGGCTGAATGACTTCTCAGGCAAGACTGCATGACTCACAAAAACCTGGAACTTCAAATAACCAATGACACCATGCGCCCTCCCTCCTCTCATTCACTAAGTCCCACCCACTAATTCAAGAGCAAACGCTAAGCAGAAGATGGACTGAACGCGTTCCATTTGCAAAAACAACATATCCCTAAAATTAGAGGGGAAAAAATGATGCACTTCATATCAGAAGCATAACAAGACATCTTCAACTCAAAATAATTAACCCTAATATAGAATCTTTGTCTTAATTATGATTAGCTTAAAAATAAACACAAAGACCAGGCAAACAAACAAAAACACTTAAGAAACAGACCCAAGTACATATGAAAATTCAATAAAGCATCTCAAATCATAGGGGAAAAGATGGTCATTTATAAATAAAAGCCCTGGGTACAACTGGATTATTATTCAGAAAATGATAAAAGTGGGTCCGTATCTCATTCACATAAATAAATCCAAATGGATTAAAGACCTAAATTTTTTTAATGAAATAATACAAGTACTACAAGAAAACATAAGTGAATTTCTCTCTAACTTGAATGAAAGATTTTTTAACCATAACTAAAATTCCAAGTACAATAAAAGATTCATACATATGTCTACATAAACTTTTGCAAAGCAAAGCAAAAAAACACTGCTAGCATATTCAAAAGAAAAATGACAAACCAAGAAAAATATATTTACAACATACTTATGTATATATGTTTATCTTTACATAAAACTCTTAAAAGTCAAGGAAACAACTGCAAAAAGAATGAGATTCCTTAGCAATATATTTAACCAAAAGGGCAAAAAATTTGCCAAAAGAAATAAATTCATAAATAAAATGGAAACACACCCCATGTTCTTGAACCAGAAGACTTAAATAGAGTTAAGGTAACAATAGTATTCAACGTGATCTACAAATTCAATGCAACCCCCATCTAAATTGCATTGGCACTGTTAGCAGAAATACAAAAAGCCCATCCTAAAAATCATATAGAATCTCCAGGGACATCAAATAGCCAAAACCATCTTTAACAACAAAATTGGAAGACAGTTCCTGATGTTAAAACTTATTACAAAACTACAATAAGCAGAACTTTTCTTGGTGGTACAGTGGGTAAGAATTTGCCTGCCAATGCAGGGGACATGGATTTGATCCCTCATCCAGGAAGATTCTACACGCTGTGAAGCAACTAAGCCCATGTGCCACAACTGCTAAGACTGCATGCTGCAATTACTGAAGCCTGCATACCTAGAGCCTGTGCCCCCAACAAGAGAAGCCACCACAATGAGAAGCCCATGCACAGCAACGAGAGCAACTCCCACTCTCTCCAACCAGAGGAAGCCCAAGCAGAGCAAAGCAGACCCAGTGAAGCCATGAATAGATCCCTGTACACAAATGCTCACAGCAGCATTATTTACAATAGCAAAAAACCCAGCAATAATACTAAATGTCCATCAACTAATGAATGGTTAAATAACAAAACCTGGTTTTATCCATTCATTAGAATATTACCCATCCATTAAAAAGGAATGAAGTACTGATTCATGCTATAATATGTATGAACCTTGAAAACGTTACATTCAGTCAAAGAAGTCAGATACAAAACCACACATACTGGGAGTCTAGATGAAATGGCCATAATAGGCAATCCAGAGACAAGAAGTAGGTTAGTAGCTGTCTGGAGCCATGGAGAATAACTGCTAATCGGTACAGGCTTTCTTCTAACGTGAAAAAAATGTTGTGGAACTAGCAGTGATGGCTAAACAAAATTGTGAACTCTTTGAGAAAAATGCAACAAAAATTACTAAACATCACTTAAATGCAGGTTTAAAAGGGTGAATTTTATGTGATGTAAATTACTTCTCAATTTAAGAAATTTTAAGTCAAAATGGAACTGGGGTTGGGTAAAGTCACTGACCATATAAAGACACACACACACAGTATATATTGTGAATGCTGTCCTTTGGAAGAAAAGGAAAAATTTAAATACATGTATCTGCTTAATTTTGCAAAAAAGAAACACAAGGACAGATAAAACAATTTATCACTTATAGAAAGTGGATGTTAAAGTAGAAGGAATCTGGAAGAAAGTGAAATGTTCTAAATATATCTTTTTGTCTAATTTGACTTTACAGTTGATAGAAGTTTTTACTTTCGTGAGCAAAGTATTTTTTAAAAATCTGTCCCACCTCCTCAATATCCTACACCTTCCTTTTATTCTCATCTAAAAATAATAACCCACAAATAAACAAAAGATCTCTGCGGGGAAGCATGTTCCTTCTACCCTGGGCAAAACCTTTTATAAATTTCTCTTTTCTCTACTTGGAAAACCAACTGAAAAACTATGACCTATTAGGAAGATAGTGGGATGAAAAAATATATATACAAAAATCACTAACCTTTCTATGTATAAACCTAATCTCCAATTATATGACATAATGAAAGACTTTACTCACAAGAACAAAAAAGCAACATATATCTAAAATTAGACCTTGAAAATGCATAAAATCTGTTTGAAATAAACACTGAAACATTCATGAAAAACACTAAGGATGGCCTGAATAAGTAGGCCATGTTCTTGGATAGAAAGACTCACCTTCATAAAGTTTTATTAATAAATATATTCATCAATTTCCCCATTAATAAATTTAATCATACTATAACACAAATTATCAGTAGGTTTTACTTCTAGAACACTAACTCTTAAGCTCAAGCAGAAAAATACACACACAAGAATGATCAAGAAAGCTCAAAAAAAGAGAAAGGAGAGGTATGGAAAAGTGTGTGTGTGTGTGCGTGTGCGTGTGCATGTGCGTGTGCGCGCGCGCATGCGCATGTGGGCATCAGCATGTGGGTGCGCTCAGTCATGTCCAACTCTTTGTGACCCCACAGACTGTAGCCTGCCAGGTTCCTCCATCCATGGGATTCTCCAGGCAAGAATACTGGAGTGGGTTGCCATTTCCTACTCAAAGGGATTTTCCCAACCCAGGGATGGAACCCACATCTCATGTCTCCTGCACTGGCAGGTGGATTCTTTACCAACTGTACCACCTGGGGAAGTAAAGACCTTACTAAATATTTAGAAATACTATACAATCCGTATAATTAAAAGCACGGGGCACTACTGGTACACAGTCATCAGTCAAGCCAATCCAATACCACATAAGGCCCAGAAACAGACTCCAACACAACAGAAAATTTAGTATATGACAAAGGAAACATGGGATAAGTGTTAAGAAAATTGGGTTTTTAATGATATTGGAAAACAAAGAAGCATTTGGAAATATAAAATCATATCCATGTGCCATATTGCAAACAAGGAAAAACTAATGGATCAAAGATGTAATGCAAAAATTAAAAGCATAAAAGCACAAAAAAGAAGCAATGAAGGAATTTTACTATAATCTTGGAATAGGAAAGACTTTTCTACCTGTAAGACTCAAAATGGAAAAGTCACAAAAGAAAAAAACTTGAGGAATTAACCTATATAAATCAAAAATCTCTATAAAATTAAGTCTCATAAACAATTTCCAAGAAATAACAAACTAGGAATAATAATTGAAACCAAGTCACTGAAGAATCATCTCTGCAATATAGAAAGAATTCCTGAAAGTAGAAAAAATAAAAACAGACACCATAAAAAATGGGCAATGTATACAATTCGTAGAAAAGGAAATACAAATGGCCTTCAAATATATGAAGAGATGGTCACCTTCACTCTTAAGAAAAATGCAGTGAAAATTACTTTATACTGGTACCATTTCTTATCTATCAGATGGACCAAAATCCACAACTTTGGAAACAATCTGCAGGAGCTACAGGGAAACAAGCATCTCAAACTGCAAGCTGCCACCAACCTTTATAAAGGACAATACAGAAGGAAGTATCTCTCAAAACTACAAAAACACTCACCCCCTGGACCACCAATACCATTTACAGAAACTGTCTCCACATACTGGTGTCATCCACGAATTAGCACGTGCCAGGGGCACTTGCCATCTACCTCGACAAGGATTAAATTGCGTGCTGCTGCAGCCGCTGAGTGAATTAAGAGAACCTATTCAGTTACTGTGGGCTGGTTTCATAACAGACAACGGAAGACTACGCAGCTGTAAAAAGGGATGAGCAGCACTCTGATGAGTACAGAAAGTCCCTCTGGTAGTTAAGTGACAAAAGCAACTGTACAACAGTGTACATTTTGCACTACCTTTTGAGGAAGATGAAAAAAAAACATTATATATTCTCATCTGCTCTTATATACAAAACTGGAAGGATATACCAAAAAAACTAATAAAGTCGTTACTTGTGGGGACAGGATAGATGGACACATCATGGAAGTTAAGATCTATTCATAACTTTTTGTATTCTCCAGATTTCTAAACCAAACTAATATATTACATGTTATTCATTCAAAATATAAAGTTATAAAAATAATAGACTGAAGAGAGAAAACTTTCCCCCTGCTTCCTCCTCAGTTCTAGAACATGCTTTCAACCTACCTCCTGGGGGATGGAGACCTAGAAGATTTCCTTTTTAGGGTTTTTGATGTTCTTGGTGACCTGGAAGAACTCCTGCTCCTCCTCCTACGCCTTTCCCTGAAAGTCAAAAATGCCATTTTAAAAACCAGTAATTCCAGTAAGATTAATTCAAATACACAAAAGCAAAAGGGTCTGGAATGCTCTCAAGCGAAGAGTATTCTTTAAAGGTCAGTTTAAACTAATGTCTTTCATGAAAATATCCTATTATCTAATTTTAGTACAGGTCAAATGATGAACCATAAATTCAACAGACGAGTGAAAACATCTCTTAAGATTTCATATTAGAAAAGATGATCTCCTTTACATGTGATTTGGACGCAATTTCTAGAGCAAAAAAAAATATTAATGGATGTTTCATATTCTCTCTTACGTTAAACATACTTTCTTCCTCAACACCTAAAGCATGCTGCTTTCCAGATCCTCTGTCATGCATCTAGCTCCTTGCTGCCCCACTGTGGACTGTTTTTTTATTTTTACAAGTTAATAGGCCCTTTTCAAGAAGTGAAAGATAAACAGGCTTGCAACATACAGACTTTCTAAACCAATGCAGAATGCCTCTTTAAGGAGTATTTACATTAGTTCATTTCACAGATAAAAACTGCTTTTACCCCCTCATCCACCTATCACTTCATTATTGTTGTTCTAGTCATTTAAAATTAAGCACACAAGTTACTTAGATATAAGGAAATTACTTAAAAACTGGGATTTAAATATGATGAAGTAAAAACTAATTATTAAACAGATTAAAATTATTAAAAACTTTATTAAAAACTATTTTGCT
Organism: Ovis canadensis; assembly: GCF_042477335.2. Lineage (NCBI taxonomy): Eukaryota > Metazoa > Chordata > Mammalia > Artiodactyla > Bovidae > Ovis > Ovis canadensis. The sequence continues at coordinate 26,426,270 of NC_091260.1, forward strand.
TAACATATTACTGAATGACACATACTTTTAATAATAATTTTATGTGTGTGTTCAGTCACTAAGTCATGTCTAACACTTTGCAACGCCATGGACTGTAGCACACCAGACTTCCCTGTCCTTTGGGATCTCCTGGAGTTTGCTCAAATTTATGTCCACCGGGTCAGTGATCCTACCTAACAAATTACTTCATTCGTAAGAGTGGTCAGCTTAGAAACAATGAACTGCAAGATGTCTATTCGGGTGATGAGGTATGACGATTTATTTCTTAAATGACTAACGTAGCCAACAATCTATCTCACAAGAAGCTTTGATAATAAGTGGCCACAGAACTGAAACAACCAAATCCTCTAGACTTCCAAGTTCTCCTTATATGTCAGTAAGCTGATTCTAGGCTAACGAAATATTTTGTGTACTTTTTTCATCTATAAAATAAAAAACTAGACAATGCTTGTATGTGGTATACACAGTAGATGTGAAGACTGAAAGAGTTCAAGAACTTTGAGAACACAAATTTCTGCTCTACCTAAGGTTCTTGCCTCCATTACCTAATTTTATCTCCAAGTCACCTCAAAATTATACTTGCTACTGTGGAAATTAGATGACATTATTCCATTCAATCAATACCATTCTGTAGCAGTACCCCTCTCCCCACCTCAAACACTGCTGCTGTTGCTGCTGCTGCTAAGTCGCTTCAGTCGTGTCTGATTCTGTGTGACGCCATAGACGGCAGCCCACCAGGCTCCCCGGGTCCCTGGGATTCTCCAGGCAAGAACACTGGAGTGGGTTGCCATTTCCTTCTCCAATGCATGACAGTGAAAAGTGAAAGTGAAGTCACTCAGTCGTGTCCAACTCTGTGCAACCCCATGGACTGCAGCCTACCAGGCTCCTCCGTCCATGGGATTTTCCAGGCAAGAGTACTGGAGTGGTGTGCCATTGCCTTCTCCGACTAGAAGTAACTTTTTTCATAGCGTAAGAATGCCAGTATATCCCATTTTATACAAAATGGCTCCATCTTCATCAGTGTAACTCTTTACTTGTATTTCAGGAACACTGTGTCTGGGTGGACGTCTAATAACTACCAGTTAGTGGTATTGAGAGCCAGGCTTGACAGACAGCAATCCAGAATATCAGTTGGTGAGAAAGACGCTATCAGCACTAGTATTAAGAATTGGAGTTAAATAGGCTGACATTTAAATTTTAGTTTCACACTTAACCAGCTGCATGACTAAGGTCATATTACTTAATCTGAGTCTTAGTTTTCCCAGTGGATAAATGGAGATAATAACTCACATCTCACTGTGCTGTTAGGAGGATTGGGATAACATCTGTAACGTCCCAAGCCTCACGTCTGGTGCACAGTAGGTGCTCAATCAATTTTTCCTCTTTCCCTTTGTTGGTCTCATCCTTATTGACTGTAATTTCAAGCATTAAAAGTTCTTAAATATCAAAATTTTTTCTTTAAAAAACGTAGCTCAGAAGACAATGTTGGAAATAAAAACATTAAGTGGACTATTTTTCTGAGCAGTTAACAGGTTTCCTATTCACTAAACAAATCAGAGCACTTGTAAGGAAGAAAAATGTTAAAAGAAATTTTAACTCTTCCTTAAGCTCTTCTCAAAGCATGAATCATTTCAAACAATTGAACCAACATTAGTCAGCATTTATTCTCCAGGCCCCAGAGGTTATCTAAGAACTGAATATGACTATCCACACTTTCTTAAATATCAAGCAACTTAAAACAGTCCATGAAAAAATTAAATATTTTGAAGTCATCAGAAAAAGTAAATTCAAATGAATTCGAAAAGAATCAGGACACTACTTGGTGTTGTGAAAGGCAATGTCTAAACATAAACACCAAGAATGTGTGAAACACAACCAATAAAATAACTGCAGTAAAGACACCGTAAGGCTTAACTGATACCCACAGCAAATGAGTGAAACTGTTCAGGTTTTGTTTCAATGTGCTGAAATATAGCAAAGATCTACTGATTTGAAGTTCCATTTTAACATATACTGCTGCTTTCAACTTTATACTTCTGAGGCATTTTTAAAAAGCCAGTACCAAGTACTAGTTAGAGTCTTCACTTAAACAATCACTAAAAGGAGAAAGAGCTACTGTACTACTACACTTCTAACTAAAGTGCAGAGCAGATGGAATATTTCCTCTGAGCTTTGGTTTCTTCATGTTTTAAAACCATGATAACAGTCTTCTCACAGGCTTACTGTGAGGATTAAATAAGATTAGTTATGAAAAACTCCACTGAAACACAAAATCTGGCATATGGTAAAGCACTCAATAAATGCTAGAAATTATCTTCAATTAAGTAACCAAAGACTAGCATTAAGTTATTAAAACAGAAAGCAAAAACATTAGGAAATGCACGTGCCAGTCTCAAATTATTCTCTATGAAAAACCTTTCAAAAGTATCTTTAAAACTTGCTAAAATATATTTTTAAGTATTTTTAAGATACAGTTTTTAACACAACTGAGGAACTTCCATTTGTTTATAGTCACAATATCATCTGAAGCAATGGATACAGGTTGAGATAATCCTGAATTAAGGAAGGGCCTTGTTTGCTGCTGTTACTATGGCAACCTGCTGCCACCTGGTGGCAGTGTGCGTGTGTGCGTGAGGTTGCTTCAGTCACATCTAACTCTTTGCAACTCTCTGGACTGTAGCCCGCCAAGCTCCTCTGTCCATGGGATATCCAGGCAAGCACGCTGGAGTAAGCTGCCATGCTCTCCTCCAGGGGATGTTCCCAACCCAAGGATCAAAGCCGTGTCTCTTATGTCATCTGCACTGGCAGGCAGGTTCTTCACCATTAGTGCCACCTGGGAAGCCCTGATGGCAGTGCACCGATTAACAGAGTTCTAAGAAAAAAGCGAATCCTTAACAAATAAATGAAAACCAAAATTTACACATCACACATTCAACAAAATAGCACAGTAAAAATGAACTTAGATGACAAAAAGGACTAATACTGCAACCTTAAAAATTTTACATATTAAATTTAGTACTCATTCCAAAGAAATACAGAAGCCTAATAAGCAGTCAACTTTTCCACATAAAACCAAATCAAAAATAAAAAGCTTGCCCCTGCCATCCACCCTCCAAGAAAATAAGCAGCAACGGCAACAGCAGTCACTGTTAACACTGCCAAGTTAAAGGAGCAGATTACAAGGGACAGCTAACTTTTCAAATAACTGCCCAATATTCTCTCTTCCTCCTCACTGGTTCAATACTGTAGCAATCCCTCTGCTAAAGAAATGTTCTACCATTATTTTACTGATTCCAGGTATAACAATATTTCCCCTCTCACTTAAAACTGTCATCAGTGAGCCTCTTGGTAAAAAGGTGAAGCACTATCAAACCTGCTGGAACTGCGAGATCTCCGTGACGCGTTGTAACTTCTGGGTGGTGTCCTGGACTTTTTATCCTTCTTCCTTTTCTCATCTGTCTCTTTGGATCTGTCCTTTTCTCGTTCCTTTTCTTTGTCTTGTTCCTTCTCCTTCTCTTTGTCTCGCTCCTTTTCGTGGTCTTTGTCCCGCTCTCTCTCTTTGTCCTTCTCTTTGTCCTTGTCTTTATCTCGGTCCTTTTCCCGTTCTTTATCTCGGTCTTTATCTTTGTTTTTACCCCGTTCCTTTTCTTTTTCACGTTCCTTTTCCCTGTCTCTTTCCTTTTCCCTTTCCTTTTCTCTATCTTTTTCTTTCACTCTTTCCTTTTCCTTGATTTTTTCTCGGGTATCTTTTCTTTTGTCCCTTTAAAAATAAAAATAAATAAATAAATTCACAACTAAAACAATTCTACTCCCCAAAAAGGACCTCAACTGTTTCCTCAGCAATTATCAAAACAATGGATAACAGCTATAAGACATTGCATACAAATGTCTACATAATTTCTATGTACATGAAGCTAAATGAAACAATTACCAGGCTGAATTAAGTAGTCTGGAAATCTCATGAGTCATACTAACCATCAGATTCAAATCAATGACAATCGACATTAAATTATTACTTAAACGACTGGAAAAAAGTTCAATTTCTTTCGTTAAAATTTTAAACTACAACAGATTTTTAACAAATGAGGTCATGAGAAAACTACCTTTAAATTCAAAAAACTCACCGTGAACGTGAGCGACTCCTTGACTTTCGCCTCTCCCTTGATTTAGAGCGTTTTTTATGAGGGCTCTTAGATCTACGTCTATCTTTTTGTCTTGAACGTGATCTATTGTGGGATCTACTCCTAAAGAAAGATAAATTGTTAGAGTATCAAAACTTAGTCTCAGAATTTCAATTTCAAATGGGAGAATTTTAAAACCAAACTTGACAGTATTTATCAGTATTTTTAAATTCTCTTTACATAACACTTCAGATAACTTATCTGACATAATTTATTGGAAACTTTACCAGTTTATTGCCCAGAAAGACAGAAACAGAAAGACAGAAATAGAGAAAGAATTTAAGCTATTTCTTATGTCCGACTTAAGCTGATGGTTTCGGGTGTGACCTTCCTTTGCTAAGTATTACATGCTTCAATTAGTGCAGACGATTTCTCTCGGTCTATATTTTCATATCATGAATTGTCTTTAACTCTTGACTTGCATGCAATATGACTGCTTGTGGTTATAACTTATCTTGACAGGGAATGGTGGTTGTATGGTTCAATGGTTTCTATCAACAGCCGTGTGCTGTCTGTCATACACATATTAAGAATGTGTGAGAAAGCACAGTACTAAGGATGGCGCTAGTGTGACAGCAGACCAAACGTCTTCCTCATGAGTGAAAGCTACATACAATCAAACACTCAATTTGCAAAGGCCCTGATTTTATAATCACATATACAGAAGTATTAAAAGAAACCATTACTACTAGAATTCTTGGAGGAAAAATAACTGTTCTTCCAATTCTAAAATTCTCTAGGCTCTTCTCCCAACTAAACAGCACATAGAGGTGACATTTTTCATATTGAGGTATCCTAGGAACTATTCATTAAAATTTGACAGAACTGAATGCATACAACAAGCGATGAGACTCAGTTGCTCTGGAGACAGTCTGGCTCTGACACTCAAGTTCTGCCACACAACAGCTGAGAGAACTCTGGTTAATCACTTAACCTCTCTAAGCCTGAGTTTCTTCATCTAAAAACTGGAGTAAAAGTCATACCTACACCTCTTATGACCATCATAAGGATTAAAACAGATGATGTATGGAAAACTGACAACAGTTTCTGGTGCAGAATAAATGGTTAAAACTCCTACTCTCAGTATCTACATCATCATCATTAACAATTAACATTAATGAAAAATTATTTCAAGAAGGTAAAATGAACTTCTGTAAGTATGCCTTACATAATTAAAACTCATCTTGATGGTAATATTTGCATGAATTAAGTTAAAACAAGTTTATAAAAGAAATACATATAGTTTAATGCTTATAGAATGCTATGAAAACAAAAAATTCTCCATACAATCCTCAATTAATAATGAAATCTTATTCATAAAACACATTTTTCAGTTGGTTAAAATTTGTTTTCCAACAGTTAATCTTCAACTGGATCATTCATCTATCACATGGCTTTAAAAATTAAACTTTTATCTTTATGCTATTCAGTCCCTAAATCATATCCAACTCCTCATGACACAGGAAAGCACACCAGGCTTCCCTGTCCTTCACTCTCTCCTAAAGTTTGCTCAAATTCATGTCAGTTGAGTCAGTGATGCTATCTAACCATCTCATTTATCTTCATATCACATTTTAATCTAAGAAAATAATTATTAGTTTGTTGAAATCTTTATCACTAATAACCTATGAGACACTAGGGTCAAGTAGTAGCTACTAGGGAAAAACTGCAAAACTTACAACATTTTTAAGTCCATTTACAGACATCCACATAGGGTAATGTTTTAAAGGGCCTTTGCCTCTATGTACTTAATATTCCTGTCAATTTTGCTAAAAAGAAAATAATAATTTTGTTTTCCTCAAACAGTGCTTTCCAGTCTTAAGAAACTCTTTTAATAAAAATTAACCATAGCCCTAACAAATAAAAGTTAATAATAAAAAAGCACTCACCAAAAAAACAAAAACAAGAAACAAAAACAAAACACAAAAAAGCAATGACCACTTGGCTTCCCACTTTACATTGTGGGTACTCAGAGTTTGAAACTCACTGCTCTAGAGTAATTATTGTATTTTAATTGTGACAATAAAGATTTCATGCCTGTATCACCCACTAGTTGTCTTTAAGTATTCTGATTAGGAAAGCTAAAAGCTTTAAGTCAAGAGCAAAACTACTCCAATCAAAGATAAAGATGTAAGCCATCATTAGCAGTTCTCATTTTAGCATAAATGTACAAAATTGCACTGTATTACAGGTTAAACTGTAAATAAAGGGCAACTTACCATTATGTTGCATCAAAGCTCATTTGTAAGTCAGTTGCTTCCCATTAAAATATTATAAAATGTCTTACAGTTCCTATGCTGGTCTGTAAAAGTTACTTAACTTTACAATAGAGTACTACCCACCTTTTTTAACCCTGTCCCTATGAAAAAAAAAAAACAATAAAAATCTGGACAGAGTGGAAACACGTCTTCCCAGTTCTAGCCAAGATAATAACAAATAACTCCTTACTCCCTCCTACAGAGAGAAGGGAGGGAATAGGGAAAAGATCAGGGAAGGTTCTAGAAGTATCAGAACACTGCTGCTGCTGCTAAGTCGCCTCAGTCGTGTCCGACTCTGTGCGACCCCATAGACAGCAGCCCACCAGGCTCCCCCGTCCCTGGGATTCTCCAGGCAAGAATACTAGAGTGGGTTGCCATTTCCTTCTCCAATGCATGAAAGTGAAAAGTGAAAGTGAAGTCGCCCAGTCATGTCCAACTCCTAGCGACCCCATGGTCTGCAGCTTACCAGGCTCCTCCATCCATGGGATTTTCCAGGCAAGAGTACTGGAGTGGGGTGCCACTGCCTTCTCCAAGGTAGAAAAAGATGGGCCTTTGAGACAGGGGATCCTGCAACCTCCACTCTTGGCTAGGTCTAGTGGGCCAGAGAAAGAGCTGAAGGTGCCCAATCCCACTACAAGGGGAGGGGAACCACTAAATGTCTACATTTCCTACAGTGGAGAGGGGGAGGGAGTTCCTTAAGTCCAATGTTTTTGGTTGAGGAACACTTTTTTCAACAAAATTCACCCTCTTTTACATTTCTTTAAGATTTTATTAAAGGCTTCTTGTATAAGAACAGTATATGCTGATAAAAAAGACATACAGGCATACCTCGAGAGATATTGTGGGTCAGGTTCCAGACCACAGCAACAAAAGGAACATCACAACAAAGCAAGTCCAAGGAACTTTTTGGCTTCTCAGTGCATATACAAGTTATATTTACAGTGTAGTGCATTAAGTGTGCAGCAGCACTGTGTTACAAAAAAAAATAAGTTCATACCGTAATTTAAAATGGGTTGGCCAGAAAGTTCATTCAGGTCTTTCCCTAACATCTTACAAAAAAACCTGAATGAACTTTTTGGCCAACAAGATTTAATTGCTAAAAAATGCTGATCATCATCTGACAATGCAGGACTACCACAAACTTCCAATTTGTTAAAAAAAAAACAACAACAACAATATCTGTGAAACCATAATAAAACCAAGTAACAAAATGAGGTATGCCTGCATGTGATCCAGCCAAGAACAATTAATTTCTCACTCTATATCATTAGACAGACCTCCATGAAACTCCCGTGAATAAAAATAATTAACAAATTTTTAACCCTCCACTAACCCTTGGAAGGGGAAAATATCCAAATACACTTAAAATGATAAAAGTAAAAACCTTAAAATAGATAAATTATATGTCCCAACAGAGAAAGCATCACAGAAGTTATCAAGAAAATAATGATATTAAATCATTAAGTTCTGCTTTTTTCCAGCTACAGAATACCACTAACATATTAGATTTGGAGTATGGCTCTACTAGCACAAATTAAGAGTCAAGTCACTGGTCTTTTTCTTCCTCAGAAAGTTATTACTCTTTCACTCACTCCTATACTTTCTTGATCTCCTTTACTTTTACCACTCCGTCGACCTATAGAAATATCCATAACCTAGTACCACTGAGTTTCTGCTACACTGCCTCCTTCCTCGTACATGAAACAATTTGCTTCTATTAGACGTGAATTTGCCTTACTGTACAGCCTTGGATGGAGAGTAAAACCATATTCCAAAAGGAGTTTTGGAATCTAATAATAATAGGGAAGTATACACCAGTACAGCTAAAAGTACAGTTTACTAGTCTAATTAAGAATATCTGCAATTAGAGACTATCATACTGAGTGAGATAAGTCAGAAAGAGAAAAACAAATACCATACAATAACACTTACATGTGTAATCTGAAACATGATAAAAACAAACCTATCTATGGAAAACGGAAATAAAATCAGGGACAGAGAGAACAGTATGGTGGTTGCCAAGGGGAAGAGGGTGGGAGAGGGCAGGAGTGGCAGTCTGGGATTAGCAGATACAAACTGGTATGTCTAGAATGGATAAATAAGGTCCTACCATATAGCATAGGAAACTGTATTCAACATCCTGTGACAAACCATATGAAAAAGAATGTATATATATATATATAACTGAGTAACTTCAGCTGTAGAGAAGTAATTAACACAACATTGTAATTCAACTACACTTCAATAAAAAATAAATTTTAAAAAAGAATATCATATTTTCCTATCTCATTGCCTCAATCTCTTTGAATAGCACAGGAAATTAAGACTCAACTGAGCTTGCTGATGAAGTTCAACAAAGAACATACTGGTTCCTTTTTGCCCTCCCCTGAAATCCTCCTTCTCTAATACTCCCAACAAACATGCACACACACTTTTCTCTATCTCTTCTCTTCAGAGAGTATGAATATGTATGTACATATAACATACAATTAGGATCCACTGTATCCATTTTCACATTTCAGTAACAGCTCCCTCCTCATCTTAAAGAAGACAATAAAACTTATCACGTTAGACCTGATTCTTAGGTTACTTTCAATCAAGTTTATATTTTGAGATCCCCTTTGCACCACACTCAACATATTTTTAAAAGAACATTAAAATGACAAAGCCATGCTCAAAAATAATATAAACAGAATAGAAACAAAGTTTAAGCGCAATACAATAGTTGCCATTAAAACTGCAAGTTACTCCTATGTTTCAGGTCCCAAAGTGGGTGGAGGCAGCTCTTAATCACCAAGAGTACAAAGACTTAAAAGTACTTCATTTGATGCAGAATACTGGAGAAAGGCAACTACTAGAAATCTAGATCTGGGGTAGTACTTCCCAGACCTTGAGGGGAACAAAAAAAAAAAAAAAAAAAGCAACTTTACCAGTACTTTCAGCACCATATGTTCCCTTTTCCCAACATGAAGAAAGAAAAATTTCTGCCAATTCTTTATACTAGTTAATTCTTAGAAAAGTCAAGAACAGAACACCTTAAGATAAAAAACCAACTTCTAAAACTAAAATTAGTTGAAAGTACGTATTTACTAGATAAAACTTCATTCTTAAGTACAGTGCTATAATTAAAGCAATATCTAATAGTAACCATACTTTCTGGTGAACACAAGTGAAATTTCTAAACTCTGAAACTTGGACAAAAACTCAAGAAAATCTTAACCATGGTAAATACAAAAACAAAAAACATTCAAAATATGACAGCAGAAATTCTCACCTGTGTTTTGACTGCGACCTTTTCCTTCGAGAACGGGATTTTGAGCTAGACCTGGATTTTGAACGAGTGTGAGAACGAGATCGACCGCCTTTTCTTTCATTGCTCTTTCCAGACTCTGGGAGGAAAAAACCACTTTGCAGTGTAAGCTCAGAACAGTTAAAGATCCCAGTTAATAATCAGGCACAAGTGGAATGTACCACATATAGTGCAAGGGGCCTACTCTCTGTACATCCTCCTCCTGTGCAATTATCCTTCAGAAACATCCAAGAAAGTCATTGCATAAACTCGTTGAGTGCAGCCACCCTGCAGCAGTACATATAAACCAGATGATTATAAACAGCTGTTCGTAATATTTTGTTGCTGCCATAATGTACGATTATAACATGTCTGTAATTCCTATGACAGTGATTTTAAATCCTTTTCCCATTTATTTTCCTAGAATTGAAGTTTAAGTTCTGAGTACTAATTTAGAAAATTTGCTCAAATGTAAACCATCTAGACATTTTTAGGTTGGATTTTTATAGTTAGCAACACAAAAGATTGAAGAGATGTTCCTTTACCTTGCTAAAATAGTCTCTATTTTTCCTAAATTGTGATCTCTGTTGTCTATTTTTAAAATTAAAACTTTGAAGGAAAATGAAATCTGCTTAATCATAACATTTAAAATACATTTATTCTGTCTTTAGTCTCACAAATAATATTTATACTTTGCCTTAGGCAAATCAGTTCTGTACACTGATTTTGCTATTAAAATATAAAGAACTGATTTAACTCAAGCTAATGTACCTCAATTCAGTATCATGGAAAAAGACATTTGTGCTAAACAGTTCTTCAACCTTTGGTGCTAGTTAAGTCACTTACACTTTCTTGAGTTTCAGTTTTCTTATTGTAAAATGTAGGGATTGAACAGATAATTTCTAAAATTCCTTTCAGTTCTAAGAGTCTATGATCATCAACTATGGCCTTTGTAGCAACGCCATGGCCTTACCTGGTTCAATAGCTGCTGAGATAAAGGACTGAGCCTCTCGCACTCGCTTCATTACTTCTTCTAACTCCTTAGCTGCAGCCTGAGGTGTCATCTCAGGGGGTTTTACTATTGCATTGTTGGAGTGATTTATTCTAAATTAAAAATATTAGCATATCACAAATACACACCATATTTTACAAAACCTGAAACAATTAACTGCTTATAAGGTACACATATTTACAAATCTGAGGACATCTCAAAAGCACATGAATAATAATATAGCTAAATATAGAATAACCAAAACCAACCTCAAAACCATGATTCATCTCATTTCCATCTGCCATCATCTCTTGCTAACAAAGGCAAAAGCAAGGGGAAAAATAAAAAGAAAAACTGAACCCTAGCTAACTTCTTTGACAACCTGAATAGACCAGGACAATAGCTTCACCACGCAGCTTAGAATTAAAATAAATTAAAATGGTAACACCAGTATTAAAATGAGTCATTTCTATTCTTATATTATAAAAAACTCTCCCTTCATGGCTAAGAGTGGTTTCTCTGAGGCACATAAATGAATTTGGTGTGTCTCACTTTAGCATGGTGAAAAGACATTCACCAAGAACATCATTTCTTATCCTCTAATAGCAGACTCCTGACCAAACTGCATAGTTAAGATCATTATCTACAGAATTCAAATAAAATTGTCACCTCAATAATCTACATGAAATAGAATTTCTGGCCTTGAGTATTTAAAAGGCTCTATCAATTTTTCAGTTTGTAAACAAGAATGCAGGCAAGCCTTAAAATGTATAAGTTTTAAACATTTCTGAGATTTTGGATTTACCAAAATTCTATTTCTATATCACTGTAAATTCAATTCATATGTTAGATTGCCCATTAGTCTAGCATAATAATACAAAACTAACCTGACTTGTTAAAGCCTATGCAAAAAGAGCTACAATCAATATGTACAGTAGAAATATGCTAGTATTAAACTAGACCTTATAAACTAGAAAGTAACATGTCTTCAAATGCGACTTTAGAAGCTAAAATGGTAAATATCTCATGTGTTTAATTTATACTTAACACAGTCTTCCTTTCCACAAATTGCCAATTACTATTAAAAAGAAAAAAAAAACTTAATTACATAAAAAAACACTTTAAAAATTTTCAGAATCATTAAAATTTCTTTGTTTAGTGTTTCTTACTTCAGTGGCCTGTCTCCAAACATAACTCCATTAAAAGCAAGGGCCCTTGGTACAGAATTTTGGTCTGCAAATTCCACAAAAGCAAACCGAGTTGGCTGAGTCTCATCACCTGCCATCCGAACAAACTTCACTTCTCCAACTTGTTTAAAAAATTCAAGTAGCTGATCAGCTGTGGTTGTCTGAAGAAACAAAGTAATAGTTTTAGTAAAATATATTCTTCTTTAAAAAAAAATCTGGTAAATATTACTTTACCAACTGATATGATTTTTAAGAAAGGTAAAAAGATAAAAGGTCCCAACACTCAATTTCTTCTTATATTAGTTACCTGGGAATTCAAATTGCCAACATAGACTGTTCTCCTAATTTCATCAATTTTAGAAGGATCCACATTCCCCATCAGTGGTGGCTGTGGTATCTCTCCAAGGGTTGCAATGTTGGGGTCTAGTGCTGCTGCTGGTATAGCTCCCAAACTGCTAAGGGAAACGCCCAGCTATAAAAAAATAAACGTAGCACGTAAACTGCCATTCTCAAGAAACCCAAAGAGGGGATATATGTACACATAGAGCTGGTTCATTTTACTGTTCAGTAGAAACACATTGCAAAGAAACTACACTCTAATAAAATTTAAAAACAAAACAAGCAAACAAACAAACATTACCAGACTCTCATCTTAAAGAATACTGATCAATTCAGTAAGACTGGGAAGAGACTAGGGACTCCTAATTTAAGCCAGGTAGGGGTGTGTGTGTGTGTGTGCGTGCGTGCGTGCGTGCGTGCGTGCGTAAAATAATCTGAATTATTCAGAGTAAGGTCACAGTGGAATCTATTTCTTAACTATCTGGGTATTTTAATTCTAAACTTAACATTAAAAACAAACAGCGAATTCTTACTTTTTTCTATTAAATGGTAGTTTTAGTGATAGAGAATTCTATTCCTTTCTGTTGACCAATCATGATACAATGATATTAACTGAATAACAGTTACATAGCCACAACTGTAAAAGATCAGTTTTCACAATCATTAGCCAGACAAAAAAATAAAAGATAATTACAACTGCAAGCCACAGGGAAGCATGATTAACCTAACAATATAAAATAGTTACATACAACTTGGGGGATTAACTAGAGTGATGTTCTAAGTGGAAGCGCGTACATGCACTTGTTCTCATCTGTCCAGCCAGTCTGTCTTTTGGTTGGTCCATCTAATCCATTTATATGTAATTATCAATATGTATGATCCTACTTGGCCTTTGACACAGTTCATGACGTTCTCATGGCAAGTATACTGGGTGGCTTGTCATTCCCTCCTCCATGCTGAAGCTGAAGCTACAGTATTTTGGTCATCTGACGCACACAGACAACTCTGGAAAAGTCCCTGATACTGGGAAAGATCAAGGGCACAAGAAGAGGGCGTCAGAGGATGAGATGGCAGGATGGCATCACCGATGCAATGAACTGAACTCGGGCAAACTCTGGGAGATGGTGAGGGACAGGGAGGCCAGGCGTGTTGAAGTCCACGGGATCACAAAGACTCAGACAGGACTGGGCAAGTGAACAACAACAATGATCCTATTACTATTTTTTTTTTTTTTAGCATTTTCTTAACTGTTTTGAATTTATTCTAGTAGGTCTTTTCTTTCTCTTTTGTTTCCTGCCTAGAGAATTTCCTTTAGTATTTATTGTAAAGCTGGTTTGGTGGTGCTGAATTCTCTTTTAACTTCTGCTTGTCTGGAAAGCTTTTCGTTTCTCTGTCAAATCTCAGCAAGAGTCTTGCTAAGTAAACTATTCTTGGTTATAGGTTCTCCCCTTTCATCACTTTAAATATATCACACCATTCCCTTCTGGCTTGTAAAGGTTTCTATTGAGAAATTAGCTGATAACTTATGGGAGTTCCATTTTATCTTGTCATTTTTCCTTTACTATTTTATCTTCATCTTTAATTTTTATCATTTTGATTACTATGTGTTTCAGTGTGTTCCTCTTTGGGTTTATCTGCCTGAGACTCTCTCTGCTTCCTGGACTTGGTTGACTACTTCCTTTCCCATCTTAGCGAACTTTCAGCTATTATTTCTTCAAATATTTTCTCAGGTCCTTTCTCTCTCTTCTTCTGGGACCCCTATAGTGAGAATGTTGGTGTATTTAATGTTGTCCCAGAGGCCTCCTAGGTTGTCCTCATGTACTTTCATTTGTTTTGCTATGTTCTGTTCTGTGGCAGTGATTTCCACTACTCTGCCTTTCGGGTCACTTACCCATTCTTCTGCGTCGGTTATCCTATTAATTCCCTCTAGTGTACTGTTCCTCTCGGTGTGTACTTTAGTTCTTCTAGTTTCTTGGGAAACATTTCTTGCATCTTCTCAATCTTTTCTTCCACTCTTTATCCAAGATCCTGCATCATCTTCACTATCATTATTCTGAATTCTTTTTCTGGAAGGCTGCCTATCTCCACTTCAGTAGCTTGTTTTTCTGGAGTTCTACACTATCCATTCATGTGAGACAAAACCCTCTGTTTTTTCATCCTGGTTAACCTTCTATGGTGTGGTTTTGGTTCTAGCCACTGAGGTATTGTGTTCTTGCTTCTTCTGTCTGTCCTCTGGTAGATGAGACTAAGAGGCTTGTATAAGCTTCCTGATGGGAAGAACTGGTGGCGGGAAAAACAGGGACTCGCTCTGGTGGGCAGGGTCACGCTCAGTAAAATTTTAATCCAATTACCTGCCAATGGGGGTGTTCTTCTCTGTTGTTTAGCCTGAGATGACCCAGCCAAACACGGGCTCTATGGTTGGGTTAATTGTGACGTCCAAGAGGACTTACACCAAAGGGCCCTTTCCAGGACTGCTGCTGCCTGTGTCCCCATCCCCACAGCAAGCCACTGCCAATCCACACCACCCACAGCAGACCCTCCAACACTATCAGGTAGATCTGGTTCAGTCTCCTCTGGGGTCACTGCTCCGTCCCACTGGGTCTTGGCATACACAAGATTTTGTTTCTTCTAAGAGTGGAGTCTGTATTTCCCCTAGTCCTGTGAAGTCCTGTAATCAAACACCATTGGCCTTCAAAGTCAGATTCCCTGGGGATTCCTAGTCCCTCTGATGGATCCCCTAGCTGGGAAGCCTGACGTGGGACTCAGAACCTTCACAACAGCAGGAGAACTTCTTTGCTATTACTGTTCTCCAGTTTGTGGGCTGCCCACCTGGTGGGTATGGGATTTGATTTTATCATCATTGTGCCCCTCCTACCATCTCATTGTGGCTTCCTGTCTTTGGACGTGGAGTATCTTTTTTTGGTGGGTTCCAGGGCCGCTCCAGTACTCTTGCCTGGAAAATCCCATGGACGGAAAAGCCTGGTAGCCTGCAGTCCATGGGGTCGCTAAGAGTCGGGCACGACTGAGTGGCTTCACTTTCGCTTTTCACTTCCATGCATTGGAGAAGGAAATGGCAACCCACTCCAGTATTCTTGCCTAGAGAATCCTAGGGATGGGGAAGCCTGGCGGGCTGCCGTCTATGGGGTCGCACAGAGTCGGACACGACTGAGGCGACTTAGCAGCAGCAGCAGGGTCCTCCAGTGGATGGTTGTAGCTAGTTGCGATTTTGGTGCTTTTGCAGATGAGTGCATGTTCGTTTACTCTGCCATCCTGAACTGGAAACCCTGTCAATTACTACCTTTTTGCAGTAGTTTTTAGTTCAAACATTAAGAAACATGCTTTAGTGTGAATTTAAACTTGAAAAGATAGATCTGAGAATCTGAAAATGAAACATTCTGCAGAATCATGAGAAGACTTTTTAAGAAACAAAAACACTGCTACTTTCATTTTCACCTGTGCAATTTAAGTCAATTAAGTTAACCAACTATATACTGTTATACTGTTGCAAAACTACTAAAATTTTAACAATACTTTCTAAAGGTGAAACTACTAGTTTATGAAATCAGTATCACGCTTGTCATAGCAACCCACGTGTGATCTTTTTAAAACATCAAATCAAGTTTTATCTCTGCTTAAAACTCTTTAGAATAAAATTCAAACTTCTTTCTGTGGCCTAAAGAGCCTTACATAAGCAGTGCCCTTACCTGCCCCTCTAATCTCAAAACAACTACTACCCTACCTCCCTAAACCCCTACCCTGCCATCAAACCATTCTATACCTTGAACACACAAGTTTTTCTCACTTAGGGCTTTTTACCTGGCATTCCATCTACCCTAAAAAGCTCTTCCCTGAGCTTCTGCTGGCTGAATTCTTCAACCATCAGGTCAGTCATCCTCTCCAAGCTTTCCCTGACCTTATGGAGAGCCACATTTCCTCTCTACTGCATCACTGTTTTTTCCTTCATAGTTTTTATTAACATAATTTGTGGTATCTTGCTGCTAACAGACCTTAGATTTGTTGCTATCGTCATTTTAAGTTATCATAACATTGTAGAAAATATCTTTAGTTCAAAATGCATGAATGATCTAGCCTCTTTCCACGTTGCCTCTAAATGACACTCCTTTTTCTCATCTCATCTGATAGTCTAACATTCAGATGATTGAGGGTCACACCTTCAATTTTTTTCCTACTGTGCAAGAGAATTATTATATACAACTAAGCTAAATCACAGATGTGAGTCTTACTAGTTCTGCATGCATTTTAAACAGACTTTTCCAGGTATTCCTAGCGGTCCACCCTTTGACTTAGAAATTTCTCCACTGGGACGTATAATTATAGATCTGGAATGGGCTTTTCCAAATCATCTAATTCAACCTCTTTGTTTCTTAAATGTAAAGATCATTCAGTCTTTTTCTCTTTAGAAAACTTTTTTTTTGTCTCTCTCTTCTTTGCACTATACCATTCTTCAACACTTGTGCCATTTGACATGGTAACCACCAATTACATAGGGCTATCTGAATTTTAATTAAAATTCAGTGCCTTGGTCACACCAATCAAATTTCAACTGCTCAATAGCCAGACGCTGCTAATGGTTTCTATACTACATAGCAGAGATTCGGACATCTCCATCATAGCAGAAAGATCGACTGGATATAGCTGCTCTGTAACGATACAACTACCCTTCTTCAGATTAGTCTCTATTCTGGCCCTGGTCCAAACAACCTAAATATTGGATTAGCCAAACAGTTTGTTCAGGTTTTTCCATAAGATGTTATGAAAAACCCACACAAACTATCTGGTCAACCCAATACTTTTAAGATAGCCCTTTCGGTCTTTGAGGAGATAAAGATGATCTGGACTCCCAATATAAAACTTCTGCCTTCTGACATAGAAACCTCAGCCTCCCTGAAGATAACATAGACTTAATCTTAACCTCCCTATTAAGAAGAAACCTTATGAAAGGTTTCATTCACTGTTATCAAAGAACGAATCTTTTTAATGTCTAGAAAAGAATAAATAAATATTCCAAGGCAGAAATATATTTGGTATATCCAAAAAAAAGGTCAGTGTGACTGAAGTAGAGGGGAAACAAGTAGGGGAAAAAGGTCAGAGAAGTAGCCAGGAGCCAAATCACAATGGGCCTCCTTTCCCATATTTTATAACTTCATGAAGTAAGTTATATAATAATAGATATCTACAGCGGAATTAAAAGGAATCATTTCTCGTCAAAGCAACAAATTAAATAATAAAGACGTATACTGTTGATAAACAAACCTAAAAATGTTCAAAATAGCAAGACAGTATTTTCTGAGGAGAGGGGGGAAAAAAAACAGTGATTCAGGAATTAATCTTAAAAATGCCAAAACATACCCAAACTCAAATTTCTAAAAAGCCCAATTCAAATGATCAGATTGTTTAAGTAAAAAGCACTTTCCCCTCCATGGATCGTAACATAGGTCTCCAGTAGAACAATGGCATGTAAAAATCCTAAAATCTTGCACTTCCAAGTTTCAAAAATCACTTCTAAAACTAGGATAAATTAAGTAACTATAATCATAAAGTTTACTGGTTCACTCTTTAATAACCCAGTACTACAAAGCTAAATACAACTTTCAATCAAAGTGAGTTGTGCATTTTGTCTTGGGTTTATTTTTGCAGAAAAATGACTCTTCTTTTAAAATAAATGACCGGAGTCTTTTATATATACCAAGAACTCAGTAACAGCATGTCTTTTTTTTAACACCACTTGGAAATCACAGAGGAGGCATTAAATTACACTTAGTTAACAAGAAACTATTTTTACCATGTTACATTTTCTCAGTATCAGACAAAAGCTTCTCTGAGATGTTTTTTTCCCATTACCAAGGTAGTAGATTATTTCATATTTTTCAAATGAATTTAGTCCTCCTGAACTGGGAAATACAGGTACCTAGACTCTCCAATTCCTCATGCTATCTACAATGCTGGGTTCCAGCAACTGATTTACTAATGAATAATAAACTTCAGTTCTCAAATTTAAATGAATCCCCAATTACTTCATAAGCAATTCCAAAAGGCATTTCAGGTCAGTGACAACATGAGGAAAAAATCAGACAGACATTTCAATCAAATCCTCACCATTTAAAAAATTGTATTTAAAAAAGAAATAGCGACTTGCCTGGTGGTCCAGTGGTTAAGACTCTGCACTCCCAATGCAGAGAGTGCAGGTTCAGCCCCTGGTTGGGGAACTAAGACGCCACATGCTGGGTGACGCAACCAAAAAATAAATTAATAAAAATAAAATAGAAATAGTTTTCTAAGCTCTTTACAAAAAAAAAAAAGAACTTTCTAAACTCTTTACTTAGCCGATTACACAGTTAAATGTTCACCCCTTTTAGAAGAGGGTGTATCATCTCATACTTACTGTAGTTAAGGGATTTGGAGTTGGTATGGGAAGCAAGCCTGCACCAGGCATCAGACTTGTCATGGTTGGAGCAGGAGCCAATAAAGAGAGGGCTTTGGCTTCCTCTGGGATTTTACCTGCAGAGGCAAGTTCCAAACATTACAGAAAGCAGAAACACCACACAGCTTTACACTATGATTTTACAATTACCCTTGCACTTAAAAAATAATAATAATAAATGAATCTATCAGATCCATATAAAGAAATAAATAAGAACTTAAGTCTTTCCTTTTACCCTGCTCTACTAGGAAAAATAAAAGTGAGCAAAATTTCAAAGACTAACAATCTCATTAATGGAATATTATTTTAAAAACTGAATAATGTAGACAATTATTTAACACTTTGAGCTATGGGTCACCTGTACTGGAAACTTAATGTTCATGAACCAAACGATATCAAGCATGGACGCTTTTCCAGGACGGTGTTTTCGCGGTGATCGAAAGTTGTGTTACACATGACAACCGTTCGTGTTGGCTGCATCACTAATAGCACACAGAACATCAGATACAGAAAAGAAGAACATTTTTTAAAGTTTAATCCCCAGAAATGGCAAATAACCAAATTAGTCAAAAAAAAGAAAAAGAAAAAAACAAATATGTGCGAATTGAAATTTATTCCCGAGTGTCCCTATCCTGTTAATTTAAACTACCTACTTGTGATGCAAACAATTTTGATAATCTTCCAGTAGGCTCCGTTTAATTTCAAGTAGACAGAAAAAAACAAAAGCTACTGCATGTAACCAGCTTCAATTGAAAAGGAAGCCTACACCCATTCAGTTAACAAGGCATCTCACCAACAATGTCAGAGATGACCAAAAGAATCCAGTTTCAAAGAATACATATGCCTTGGGAAACTATCATTTTTGAAAATAACTAAAAAAACTTTCCTGAGTCTCAGGAAACTTCTTAAATTACTGACTTTTAGAACCAATTTATGTATACTTATCTGAAGAGGGGTGGTTAATGCCTAAATGTCTTCCTTATAATAAGCAGCTTAAGTGCCTAATAATAATAACAATAACATTAAAATAATCCTAGACACTAAGAAGAAATTCCTACAAGTAAAAAAATGAAAATTCACTCTGAATTAAGTCCATCAATTTGTCACACTTAATTACTGAATTCTAATCAATCAGTTTTGATAAAGACTATGACTTTCACATTTTTTTCTGCTTTCTCTTAACTCTTTGAAAAAGAAAATTTCTAAGAAAAATTGACTATACACAGCAATTTCAGAAGAACTACTCATACATAATTATGTGGTATTTGACCAAACATTTCTATTATGAATTCTTCAAAGTAATTTAAAACACTGTACAAAGTCTCATCAAATTGCAACTAGCATATGGAGTAAATTTTCAAGAAAGCACAACGCTGGGTTTCAGTGGTAAAATTCTACTTAATACAACCAGATGTGCAGGGATAAATCTCTAAAAACAATTACTGAATGCACTTCTACACGTGGATGGAATTCAAGATGAATTTTAAAATTTGCTTTAAATAGTGGTTATACCTTATTCACAGGAACAGAAAAATTACACTTTCTTAGCTTTAGCAAATGTCTGTCTATTCTAAGTCTATATAACCTTAATTTACTAATTTCAAAAACAAACTCATTTTATTATTTCAGTAAATTCTGCATAAGCACAGATTTTAACATGCATAAAGATTAAAAGGTGGGAGAATCTTACTTGAAGACATCAAATAATAATTTATTTTGTATTTATTAGTTACTAGCATTAAGACATGTATCTGTATACCCACATATATACTATACTATTTACACTGCTATCAAACCTATTTTATCTGTGAAAAGTTAAGTATTCTTTCTTTTTTAAATATTTGTAAAACCTGAACACATCTTGATAAATCAACTGAGATCCTAAGGTACAAATCCTACACTTTACTACCCTAATTCATGCACCTAAAAAAACAAAGAATTCCAATTTAGTAATGTCTCAATTTAAGATTACCTGTTGATTAAATAAGAAAAACTATACACACGAAATAGTGCAGAAAGACTATAACAACAAAAAAGGGTATTTAACCTAGGCCAAAAGCTGATTAAAGTCATTCATTCATTTTTGGCTTAAAAATAGTTGTCAGTAGGATATCTGACTCTCACTGACTCTCACAACATAATGAACTATTGCAAGTATTAAGTCTAACTAAAATCACAACATTTATTGTTATTATTACCATTAAAGATAATCTAAAAGTCCCATTGCTTAATTTCCAAGATAAAATTCTACCAAATTTATCCTCCAAATACTATCAGAATGTATAAAAGCATAAAGCAAATTAAGTACTTAGCATTTTTCCCAAACTGTACTCATCAAAGACAACTGAGAGGAAAACAGTCTCTCTCATGCATCCTAATCTCAGAATCTATTTAGAAACAAGTAATCTCTGAACATTTTTCAACCAAAAATTCAAGCAAAGAAATACACACGCAAGTAAATATTCAACAGTTTCTCAAGTATTCATTCCCCACATAGGCAACTAAAAGTGTTTTGTTTCTAAATCAATGTTCTTTTCTATAATAAATATCATAAAAGTGAAAAGTCTCTTCTTGTTCTCTACCCCCAGATTGTTATAAGAAATTTACTTATTTTCCTTCATGACTGTGTATGCCTAAAATTCTAAGGGAGAAGGATGAAAATTCAAAGTTATTAGTCGGTCTTTATGAGAGTTGCAGATGTGGCAGAAAACTGCAAAAATGTTACACTGAGATAAAAAATGTGCTCCTAAATAAGAATCTCACCACTGTTTTAGTGTTTCGGGAACAAAATGTAACCGATCCGTTTATAAACACCAACTGAAACTAGCACTGAGCTTCATGAAACTGTATACTAATTTACTGTGAAAATTTATTTTATGTTGAGGATGAGTTCTACTAATCATCTCCCAATATAATTTGCAATGCAATGTTATGAACTCTTAATGGAATACCATTTACAAAGAACTGGAAAACCAGCTCACAAGTTAAAGTGAAAGAGATTTAACAAAACAAAACAAAACAAAACAAAAAAAAAGGGACAAAATAAAGAAAAAGAAATGAAATTAAAGTAAAACAATAAAAAACAGAGACAGGGCGTCCATCTTCCGCGGTTCAGACTCCGATCTCATTTCCCCAATGAAGGTTTCACTTGACGGCAGGTTTAGTGGCATGGCAAACAATGCCTAACTCAGGCAAGTGTAACAGGTCTGCCTTGGCCAGTCTAGTCATCTAATAATGCACAAATATCACATAGAGAAAACATACAAAACCAAATTAATAGTCAAAATCCATCTACCAGAAAATGTGGACATAAACTTATGACTGATGATTAGGTTGACACCCTATCTTTGACCTTATCTTTTTCTAAGTGTTAACATTTATAAAAAGAAATCTGAGATGCACGCAACAACAAAAAGAGGTCATATCTGGACGAGTATAATGAAAGTAAAACATTTTATTTTGAAGTGGCATGTTTTATTAACAATACCTAATGCTTAGTATGTATCAAACTATTACACATCCAACATTACTTAAACAGCTTAGGATCTTCTCACGATACTACCATCTGAATTAAAAACAAATGAAAAAACAACAGCAAATTGAAAGAAACTGAAAAAAAAGTCTTACAACTTTTTTCTATGGTTCTTTCACTTCTTTCATAATGCTGTTTCTATAACATCAAGGAAAGAATACAATCAGTGAAGTACACAGAAGACTGCTTACAGCAAAGCAGCGTGTCTCCTCTTACAGAACTTACTCCACTGGAACTCCTTCCTTTGATTTCCTTCAAATTTACTTCCCTACCTTCTTTAACACAACACATTATTACTTTGCTTGCAGTGCATAATCAGATCTTTTAGTAGCTCACTGTGACATTCTTCAGGTTCTATGAATTCATCTCTGTTGTACTAGTTCAATGAAAAATGTGTATCTGAATGTTTTTCCAATATCAACTTATAGGTTCGTGTTCTAAAATACAACTAAACTGGAATAAAAATATGAATTTTTATGTTCAAAAATAGCGAAATTTTGTCTCAAAATGTTCATACTAAAAATATTCAAGTCATTACAATAAATATGCAGTTAATTCTATCAAGTAAAACAGACAAAAAAAGGAACCTCTATATGCCCATAATCTTGAACATTTATAACAAACAATAGTCACTTTTCAAATATTTGAAAAATCCTATGGGAATACAGCAAGGTTCCAGCAGAGCCACCCTAACAAAATTCTTCCTTCCAGTTCAAATAATAAGCTAAAATCACATAAGATCTGTGCTGCTGGTGGCATAATTTTTTGATACACTTAATATTCCCATTAATAAACCTTCTACTTATTTTTTTCCCATGCAGTTTACTTGGTATGAAATTGGTATGAACTTGGTATGCAAGCTAAACCATTACCAGCTCTTTTCTCACCTTGTTCTCCAATTTTAGGGTCGTTGTACACTTACAGATTAGTAGATAAGAATAGATTTAAGCAAATAATTAACTTCAGTGCATTTTTATTCTCCCTACCCTACTCTAATCCCCAGGCATGGGAAAAACACTTTCAAATTTATCTGAAAAACTCCAGAAGGTCCTATTATGGGACTTCAAAAATAACATCACTGTATCTGACTGCAATGTTTTTGACATCCCAGAACAGGCATTCTGAAACATGCAAAAAAACTTGAAAGTGCAGCAAACTGTTTACTATATATACTATTTTAATGTTAGCCTGATTTCTAAAAATGGTTTTAAAACATTACATATGAAAACTCGTTAGACTGTTTCAGGTAAAAATTTTATGTTGTAAAACAGTTACCACAAGCCACCAGTGAAAATATATTTTAAAGACATTTAAATTATAATAACCAATTATAAAATCCATGTACATATGCTACAATCAGTCCTCTGAATAAAAGTTAATTACACACCAGAACTTTCAAATTCAGCACAGCCTATTATATGTTAGTGGCTCTGTAAACGTTAAGTTACTAAAAAAATAAGCATTAATAATAATTAGCTCTTAAAGCAGGTTAAGTCATAAATTAATGAATTACAATAAGGCCTTTGGCCTTGTTACCCCTTCAAACAACTATTTCCTTGATGGATGCTTTGGAAAATTGTTTTCCATTGTTTCTCCTTAATTGCCATCACCACCCCCAACCCTAGCCCCACCCCTCCAACCCACCAGCAAAAGAAGTCAGTAAAATAAATTTCAGTTGCACAGCAAACAATTATAGTGAATAAGAAATAATGGTTTCATTAAAAAAGTAAATTACCTTAAGAAGATACTGTAAACCTTAAAATATGAATATTTTTCTTTAACATAATCCACCTAACCCCCACTTAGCAAAATGTGTACAGTTTTTATTTATAAAATTTCATTAACATTGTATACACAAGGGCAAAGGATCACTTATTTACACATTTTAAATAATTTCCTCTACCAATTTAATTTCAGAAAGCTTGCTTTAAACTTGCAAATTAAATACAATAAAGCAAAGTAAACCAAAGAAGGCAAGCAATTAAAAAAAATTTTAATGTCTAGCTATGATATCTCAAATATACATAATAAAGTAACCATTTTAATATATTTTATTATTAGGTAAAATCCTTTCCATCTCCAAATTTCATTCTTATATACACATACCATATCTACTTGCCAATTTCTAGGAAAGCCAGTGGTAGTAATGGACAGGACAGAGATTAAAATAACTTAAAAAATCATATGAGATACCAACCTTCTGCACAAGGAACAACTATCAGAGCTCTGTCAATAAAAACCGTGTTAGTTAGATGCTGGGCCACACCAACACTTGATGGATCACGAAACTTAACATAACATACTTTGGAAGAAAAAGCAAGAGGTGCGTTGCTGCAAGAGAAAAAGAAAAACAATTGGACTAATAAACATTAGGCTGGTTTTGTCATTTTCATTTACCGTTTCTTTTTTAGTTCTTTACATAATCTTACATAATCAAGACAGGAATTTCTGCTGCTAAGGCATGAAATACCAGAACGTAGTCTTTTAGATCTTTACATAATCAACACAGGAATTTTTGTTGCTAAGACATGAAATACCAGAACTTAGTCTTTTCATAGTGATTTGCTGCAAAGACTTAAGAGAAATCTAGACAGGCCTATAGCCCTGTTTGTTAAAAATCCGAAACTTAACACATTCTTAATTTCAGTGAAATGTGAAAATAGCTGACTTAACCCAAGGATGTTTAATTGGTGCATCCACATCAATCAGCAAAATCTCTTTCAGAAAAAAAAGCCCCAACTCTCAAGACTTCAAATTTTGTAACTACTTCCAATCCTCCCTCACATGATTCCTGACATTTAAAATCATTAAAAGCTTCACAAACATCTAAAAACAATCAGATAACCTGGAATTAAAATTAAGTTCTTTTGCATATACTAGACTACTTCAGACTAGGCAGCATTGTGGTTTTCCAGACAAACAATTTTACAAACAAAATTTATATATCTTATAGGCAAAAGAGAATAGATTCTTACAAGTCCTACTGGATTTAATCTAGGCAAGACTACATTAAAAAGAAGCCAGACACAGCACAGATGAAAGCAATTTTTCCATAATATGAATCCATCACGTTACAGTTCAAAATACACTATATCCTCATAAAGAATCATTTTCTCAACCTACCCATCCTGCTGCTGCTACTAAGTCGCTCCAGTCGTGTCCGACTCTGTGCGACCCCAGAGACGGCAGCCCACCAGGCTCCTCCGTCCCTGGGATTCTCCAGGCAAGAACACTGGAGTGGGTTGCCATTTCCTTCTCCAATGCATGAAAGTGAAAAGTGAAAGCGAAGTCGCTCAGTCGTGTCCGACTAGTAGCGACCCCATGGACTGCAGCCTACCAGGCTCCTCGGTCCATGTGATTTTCCAGGCAAAAGTACTGGAGAGGGGTGCCACTGCCTTCTCCGATAACTGTGTTCAATTAAAATCTGCAATTGTCTTTAGCAAGTGAAAAAAGGCACAACGTAGATATACAGCTAATGTTTAACATAAATGTACAATCCTTCAAAACATTCAATCTGTCACACTAAAAAAGTAAGATCATTTGAAAAATACCAAATATGACTTGGGCAATAACAGCAATTTACTTTAGTTGACAAAACAGGTCAAGGAAGTTGACTACAATCTAGACCTAGTAAAAGGCAAGATGAGATTTAAAGTCTAATTATCTAATTCCAAATCTCATGTAACCTTAATCATTCAGTTAATCAAGAACTTTAAAGCCACTTTAATGTACTATCTAATTTGCAATTCCATAAATATCCATCACTTCTTAAAATTAAAAACTAAACATAGCAAAAAATCCACTTTGATAACGGCTAAATGTAGTTATGATATTAACCAAACACTAAGATAAAATATATCTGCATTTAGAACTTGAAACTATATGTTGATATATTATTATTAACATAACTTAATCAGACTAATCAAAGCCGCTAAAATAAAAATAAAACTCTACCTCTTTTTCACCCAACTGAACTCAATTCTTTCCTGCCTAAAGCCATCCAATTCGAGCTTCAAGCCAGTCCTTTTCAACCTCCCCCTACTCAACACATAAGTGAAGCACTGTATGGATTTGTCGTGAGATAAACACATCTATGGGCTTCCCTGGTGGTGCAGTGGTAAAAAACCTGCCTGCCAAATCAGGAGATATGGGATGCATCCCTGGGTTGGGAAGATACCTGGAGAAGGAAATGACAACCTACTCCAGTATTTTTGCCTGGGAAATCCCATGGGCAGAGGAACATGCTGGACTATAGTCCATGAGGTCACAGAAGAGTCAAACGTGACTTAACGACTAAACCGCAACAACAAATATATCTGCATCCAGACTTAACTTACCTCTGTATTACCAAATCACCAATTCAGGCCTTTCTAAGAGCTCTAAATTCCCATATCTAAGCGCCTGCTGGAATACTGCATGGTGATGGTCACAGGGCCCACCACTGAACTTATTCTTAAATTCATCATCTTCCTCTATACCAATCCAGCACTTTGTCCTAATTTCATATCTCAGTTAAGGATACTACCACATCACCTAAGTCAGAAATCTGGGAGTTACTAATGTGACCATCATTAGTACTGTTCACCAAATATTTCCAAATTTCCTTCTGGCTACATTATAAAATTCTATTTCTTTTTTTCCTTGAAGTTAGGTATAGCTGTGCAATTTGGTCAATTAAATATGAGCAGAACTGAAATGTATTCCTATTCAGGAGTTTTAAGGATCATTGCTCGATTCTGTCCCTCTGCCACAGTGACCAACACCACCAAAGAGATGGGTGGCTGATACATCAGCTTCATTACCAACCCCATCAATTTAGTATAAGAAATAATCTTCTGTTTTTATTGAACTACTGAGATTTATGGGTTGTTTCCATCCTTGATCCTTCTTCCTTCTTTTTCATCCAATTGGTCTTTATATCCTATGAAAATGGCCTCCCAAATATTTGTCACATTAATTCTTAAAACTCAACATTTCAAAAACTACGATCATGGCTTCCAGTCCCACCACTTTCTGGCAAATACATGGGGACACAATGGAAACAGTGACAGACTATTTTCTTGGGCTCCAAAATCACTGTGGACAGTGACTGCAGCCATGAAATTAAAAGACACTTGCTTCCTGGAAGAAAAGCTATGACAAACCTAGACAGCATATCAAAAAGCAGAGACGTCACTTTGCCGACAAACATTCATCTAGTCAAAACTATGTTTTTTTCCAGTAGTCATGTATGGATGTGAGAGTTGGATCACAAAGAAGGTCGAGCGCCGAAGAACTGATGCTTTCAAACTGTGGTGCTGGAGAAGATGCTTGAGAGTCCCCTGGACAGCAAGGAGATCAAACCAGTCAATCCTAAAGGAAATTAACTCTGAATATTCTTTGGAAGGACTGATGCTGAAGCTCCAATACTCTGGCCACCTGATGCGAAGAGCCGACTCTGGAAAAGACCCCAATGCTGGGAAAGACTGAGGGCAGGAGGCAAAGGGGGAAGACAGAGGGTGAGATGGTTGGACGGCATCACAGACTCAACAGACACAAATCTGAGCAAACTCCAGGAGTAGTCAAGGACAGGGAAGCCTGGTGTGCTGCAGTCCATGGGTCTGCAAAGAGTCAAAATTCTTTCGATACTCTCATTATCAATGCCTTCATTCAAGTCCTTATCATTTCTCACTGGGATTACTAACCAATCACACTGCCTCTAATCTCAATTCTATTTAACAATCTTCCACAAAAGCTGTTAGAATAATCTTTCTAAACCCTAAATTTCTTCATGTCATGCTTAAATTTCCTCAGAGACACCCGTCTTTTCTTGCCTCATCATTTTAAAAATGCAGGCATAAAAATACTTGCTGTCCCCAAGACACATTCTGCACCAACAGAGCTGCCTTTGTGCCTGCTGTTTCACTTGGCTATGATGTGCTCTCACTCCCCTTCCACTTTTCTTCAAGGCTCCAGTTTCAAAGTCTTCTGGAAAGTCATTTTAAAATATCAAAGTAACTAAGTACCCTCTTACATGCGCTATCAAGACATCCTATATATTTTCAGCAGTTCCCTTATGTGAAACCCCGAACAGACCCAGCAAGCTTTAAGACACAACTGATCAGTCACATGGCACAAGGGCCCATTTCACTGGCTAACCCCAAACCTGTAATTTGGGAGGCCTGACCAAATGAACTTGAACAGCCACATTCTCTCTCTTGGGCTGGAAAGTTATTTAGAGTGTGGGTCTGGGCCAGCTGCCCGATGAGTGAGTACAGAACAGGTCTGCAGAGAAACTGAGCAGATACACAAAAACAACCAAGCTGACAATAAATCCTGACAGGAATAAGCAGACAGTTGCCCTGGATGCTGATACCTTTCTGGTTCCCATTCCCAGTTTCCATGAGGCCTAGTCTGTATTTTACTACTTAGGGAAATCATCTTTTTAACAATGTCTCTTCCTGAGCTAGATTAGTAACACCTTCTGTCCTTGGGAGCCACCCCCCCCCCAAAAAATCTATGATTATAAGGAGCTGTGAAGGCCCTAGCAATTGCAACAAGTATAATCTCTTTTAGCACTTGAAGAAACTAACAAGCTACCACTGAAACTGTATTTCCTAAATTGACAGCTCCTTCTGTAAAAGAATGGAAACATAAATCTTCACTGTTGTAAACTACAAACAATTCCAAATACGCCTACTTAAAACATATCATTTCAAATTTAAAACACCCACAGGAATAAGAAATGCGGGACTGGTTAATAAACCATATGCTATGGACATTTAAGAAGCCCAAAACCTGGTTAAAAGATGCCAGTCTGTTCTGAACAGCATTACCGTAAAAGAATGGATCCTAGTGCTAAAAGCAATTTTCTTCACCATCTCCAATTACCTTCCTTGCTGCTGCTAAGTCGCTTCAGTCATCTCCGACTCTGTGCGACCCCATAGACGGCAGCCCACCAGGCTCCGCCGTCCCTGGGATTCTCCAGGCAAGAACACTGGAGTGGATTGCCATTTCCTTCTCCAATGCATGAAAATGAAGAGTGAAAGTGAAGTCGAGTAAAATCAACACAGTATCTACTTTATAAAAATGTAAGTGAAGTGAGGTCGCTCAGTCTTATCTGACTCTTCTCGACCCCATGGACTGGAGCCTACCAGGCTCCTCCATCCATGGGATTTTCCAGGCAAGAGTACTGGAGTGGGATGCCATCGCAAAAATGTAAACACACAAGCTTTTCAGGAGAAGTAGTAACACTACTTTATTTTGAATATTATAAGCTAAAAAGATACAGCGTGTGTACATCCTCAATCATTTGAGTCATGTCTGACTCTGTGACCCTATGGACCACAGCTCACCAGCCTCCTCTGTCCATGGGATTCTCCAGGCAAGAATATTGGAGTGGGTTGCCATGCACTCCTCCAAGGATCTTCCCAACCCCAGGGAACAAACCTAAGTCTTCTGTGTCACCTGCATTGCAGGCAGATTCTTCACCCACTGAGCCACCTGGGAAGCCAAAAATGATACAGTGGCAAGCCTAAATACAGATATCTCAGCAAACAACTTTGTATTTATATTTATAAACAAATATATTTCCAAACGGAGAAGGCAATGGCAACCCACTCCAGTGGGTTGCCTGAAAAATCCCATGGACGGAGGAGCCTGGTAGGCTGCAGTCCACGGGGTCACGCGAAGAGTCAGACACAACTGAGTGACTTCACTTTCATGCACTGTAGAAGGAAATGGCACCCCACTCCAGTGTTCTTGCCTGGAGAATCCCAGGGACGGAGGAGCCTGGTGGGCTGCCGTCTATGGGGTCGCACAGAGTCGGACACGACTGAAGCGACTTAGCAGCAGCAGCAGCAGCAGCAGATTTCCAAATCTTGTATTTAGATCTTTCTCTCTAGCATATCCTATGCTACTAAATAAGGTTTACTTTTTTTTAAATTAAATATGATTATCATTTCAAATGTAATCCTGAACTACAGTTTTAATTTTTAAAAGGTCTAAACATATTTCTCTAAAGAAAGTAACAGTACTCAAATATAGCAGATTTTATACTGACCTCATTTGTTAAATCACCTTTTGTTTTTTTAAATAAAAACCTTCTACAATTACTTTTCAAAAAAAAAAATCAGAATTTTTCACTGAGAGTTTAATGCAAAAATCACAGAACCAACTTTTTGAGCATCAGTTAAATTTATTGTCCCCTAACTGGTTATCTGGACTTCCCAGGTGGCACTGTGGTAAAAAAATCTGCTTGCCAATGCAGGAGCCGCAGGAGACTCAGGTTCAATCCCTGGGTCAAGAATAGCCCCTGGAATAGGAAATGGCAACACACTCCAGTATTCCTGCCTGGAAAATTTCATGGACAGAGGTGGGGTAACAGTCCATGGGATGGCAAAGATTCAGACACAACTAAGCATGCACACACATAACTGGTTATTTAATTTTTCACTACACATGGTGATAGCACTGTACAATCTTTAAAAAAAACTCAATGTGTTAACACTATGATTTTCCAACACTTTATTATATTTCTAGACATCCTCCGAGAATCTATCAAAAAAGATATAATGCAAAGCATGGATAAAGTATGTAGTTTTATGTATGAAAATATTAACTGATACATAACAATTTCTCAACAGGTCTCCAGTGATACTCTGGATGGCACAATTCTCCTTTCTATAAGATTTCCTTATGATTTACTGACACCCACTAAATGCCAGGGGCCCTCCAATCACTGTGGACAATCAAAAATACACGTTTTCAAATACTTCTAGCTAAAACCCAATAACAGAATTTCAAACACACACATACACACTTGAGACTTTACATAGTATTACAATAAATAAAACACAGCAATATGAAAAATGCTTACTATGGGCTGAGTAAAAAAGTTGACAGCAACAGTATATATATATTCTTTTGACTACACTAGATTAAGATAAAGGATTCCCCGATAGCTCAGTTGGTAAAGAATCCGCCTGCAATGCAAGAGACCCTGGTTCAATTCCTGGGTCAGGAAGATCTGCTGGAGAAGGGATAGGCTACCCACTCCAGTCTTCTTGGCCTTCCCTGGTGGCTCAGCTGGTAAAGAATCCACCTGCAATGTGGGAAACCTGGGTTCGATCCCTGGGTTGTGAAGATCCCCTGGCGAAGAGAAAGGCTACCCACTCCAGTATTCTGGCCTGGAGAATTCCATGGACTGGGACTCACACAGTCCATGGGGTCACAAAGAGTCAGACAAGACTGAGCGACTTTCACTCAACTCATTCATATTAAGATAAATGCATATAAAAGGGACTGAAGGGAAACACATGGAAATGGAGAAAGGCTTTGATAGGGCCCTAGGGTCACTGGCAGTGTTCCATTGTCTCTATTTTTCATAATGTGACTATACAGGTTATACTTTTAGCTATTTGATAGCTTTTACCTTATCAGTGCTTTCGAAGACCAGAGAAGTAAAGAAAACCCGCAAGCCAAAAAAAATCAACACGGGTTTATGATAGAAATGAGGCTAGGTTACCCGATAGGTATTATGCACTTGAGGGGGCATAGGAGAACAACTAGGGCGCAGAGAATCCTATCCATGTGCTGGATGTGTTCACTTTGTGAAAATTCATCAAGCTGTATACTCTTACCCATGCACTTTTCTACACATTATACCTCTATAAAAAGCTTACTGAAAAAAAGACAAAAATTTCTTAGCATTGTAAATAGGTTTTTAAGATGTATGAGATTCATTTGTACTAAACACTACTAAATTGCACTAAAATTAAAAGTCTGGATATTTGTCATCTAGCAGCACAAATAAGAATTTTTAATATTTACAATGAATGTCTACTCCAATTCTTATATGTTTAAATAGAAACTGAATTACGGCCTCATGCCAAAAAAAGAAAATTTAATTTAAAATCTGAATTTTCGTATTAGCAATTGCATCCTTAAAATGTAAATGAGAAACTATTCTCACATTCTATTAAAGAAATATAGTTCCAAATTTAAAACAAATCAATTTCTACTCAGCTTTCAAAGATTAATCATAAAATACCGTTTCCACAATACTGAAAAAAGAATTCTGTCTTCAAAACACCTACTACTATTGCATATTTATACATTTCAGCCCAAATTTGCAATAAGAATGTAAGGACTAGCTTATGACAACTTAACTACAGAGCAAACAGAAAACACACCACTAGGAAAGCATGTTAATACTTGTGAAAAACAGGAATAGGAACTGCAAATATAGAATAACTGGTCAAAGATTTTGCCTGGCCTAGATGTATTACATTTATGCTACAATTTTGCAAAATGCATTACAGCTGGTGACACAGTAACTCTGTTTCAATGCACTGTTTAAGTAACCAGCTTTTTTATTCTTTTACACTTTAAACTCCAAGCAACTAACACCTGATTTCAAAAAATAGCCCATTTTACTAAATGGCAGATAACTGGCAGCATATTGCCACCCAAACGCATTTTTCAACCATGTGAGTGGTGTTATGTTCACAATGAAGAATATTCTGTGATGTATTTCTTCTGCCCATAAGACACATTATCACAACCTTGAAAGCAAGGTTAGCTTACAAAGGTTTATCTACAAAATATTTTACTATTTGATTCCAATTTGTTCAGAATACAGCAACCCTCCAAACAGTTCTCAATTATTCAGAAATGTTCTAAGTGTTGAAATGAAGAGAAAGCTTAAAGCACTTTCAAAAGTTATGTAAGATAGCCAAAGCTATATATGTGATGACTAGTCAATAAAGATGTATGTGCACCCACTTATGAACTATTTTTGGCAAAACTGTATTACTGAATCTATTCATGTGGAAACAATTTATATAGCCAAGATGAATCATTTTACAACACAAATTACAAGACAAAATATCAATATCATGAAAAGCTTTTAAAAAGATGATTGGGGAAAAAGAGCCATGTGAGGGGGCAGAGGGGGAGTAGTCCTAGATTAAAGAAAATAATCAAACGTACTGAGTGATCTCTTGATTATCTCTAAATCAGAAAAAGAAAATGGAGAAAAGGCGTCAGACTAATTGAAAAAATTTAGATGTTATATATTGTCAATATCAAATTTCTTGGATACATTAACAGTACTGTGGTAAAGTAGGTCATATACATAAGAGATTCTCATTTACTTGTTGAGGAGTGAATAGTCAAGGGATGAGGGCGGGTGTGTGCGTGTATGTATGTAAAAGTGGGTAGTGGGAGACAGAAATCTGTGGCTAACTATAAATACAGATGAAGGGAACATGGGAGTTATTCTTTCAGCATTTCTGTATGCATGAAATACTTTGAAACAAAAATGAGAAGAAAAACTTCAGTAAAATTTAAAAATCCAAACACCAACTTTTATCACTATCTATGCAGTAGCAATGCGGTATAGTTAGAGAAAACTAAAGGAAAATAGATTTACATGCATCACTATGAAATACCCCAAAAAAATCAAACAATTTTTTTAATAAGAGAAATCTTAGGCAACTACTATCCCTTTCCTCAAAAGATTTTGACAAAATGAACAAAACACTGAGAAATTTTCATATTCTGGACACTAGTTTTTAAAAGTTTATGCCCGTAAGAAAATAACCCTGAAACCTCTTACGAATTTTGTTAGCTGATATTACCGTACAAGGGAAATCTTACGTCAAAGTACACTACCTGGGAAGTGTCTGAGAAGAGTGAATGCCATCCCAAATCTGGACTTCTATAAGTATACAGCAGGAATAATCCTGCACAGATTACTGTTTTTTTCTGAAAGGTTTAGGGCAGTGTGACCTTCTAGGAGGAAATTTTAATCCGACGCCAAAAGGGTGAACAGACATGAATCTTTTAACAACATGGATGGGCCCGGTTAGATTAACCTCTGAAGATGCTAAATTTGTGAACACAGGCCTAGGAACAACTATAACCCTAATTCTATTTGTCATCAGCCGCAGGCTTCCCTGTCAGCAACAACGGCCCGACACTGAGGCCCTAAGATCGGACAGTTTCTCAGGCGCAGTCTCCGCGCTTTTCCATTGCAAAAACCCCATCAGGCGCTCGCCATGAGGACTATTCCGGGCCCACCTGCGGCCATCTTAAGTTAGGGAAGAAAACGGGGGAGGCCCGGCACTGAATTCGAGGACTCAGCGACGACCACTGGCCGGGAGGCACGAAAAGGCAACCCCTCTACGTCCTTTGTAAGGATTCTGTGCAAACATTAACCTCCGAAAGTCGACTAACAAGGAAAACAGAAGCCGGGGGCTGGGGCCGCGGTGCCCCAATCAAACATGGGCACCAAGGGAACCCCGGTGGTCACGTGACGGGGCAGCGCGCCCCCGTCCGCGCTCTCCCCCTCGCCTGGGTTCCCGAGGTCTCGCTCGGGCCCGCACCCCTCCCCCAGTCGAGCTCGAGGACTTACTCGGGCGGGTAGAGCCGCAGCTCCTCGATTTCTCCTAGGAAGGAAAAAAGCGTCCGCATCTGCTCGCTCGTCACCGCAGAGGACAGATTTGTCACCTGAATCACTGCCGTAGGGGTGAGGCCGAAGCCTAAGCCCAAGCCGAAGCTGCCGGCGCTGTTCATCCTGATCCGCGCTGCCGCTGCCTCCCTCCCCAACGTCTACAGCGCGTCAGCGACGGAGCCGGGAAAGCGGAGATCGCGCGGCCGCGAGCGCGCTCCCGCTGGCGAATTCACGGCCACGGGCAGGTCTAGCCGCCCATTTCACAACTCCCCTGCTCTCCGGGCTGCGCGCGCCAGCCGGAAGCGTCGCCCTGGCAACCCGGAGGATCTCGCGAGGCTGCTGCCTGGGGCTTCCGGTTGTGTAAGGCTGTTGGTCCTGCTGCATTTTCTCCCCGCCAAGATTTTGATTGAGGGTTTCCCGGGTTACGACTCCATCAAATTCTTGTGCTCCTGTAAACGCAAGAGACCCACCTCTTTCCAGTCTTTATAGTAGCTAAGACTGGGAAGTCAAGAGGCCTGCTGGTGCAAACCTGTTAAGAAGGGATGACTCTCGAGCATCGCAGTTAACTAACTTGGCTGAACTATAACGTGTCAGTATTACATTCACGCAGCTCCTCCTTCCCACCTATATAAAAAAACAAATTGACCGGCGTCCTAGTCATAGAAACACTTGGAAAGTTTTACGAAACATGTAAATTTAGACGGAATTAAGGAAGAAGGCAGTATGATGAAGGCTATGCGGTTGTCGTTTGTAACATTTTTTAGTTCATTCCGCAGGTATTAATAGTGTTATGTATCGGACAGACACGAACACATTAAGGACAGTTAAGAAGATCCACACAGACTTTGCAACCTAACGAGACACAAGTAACAGTAGTATGTGAAAATAGGGCAGATGTTCCCAAAATGCCATCCGCAAAACCTGGAAGGTCCTCAGGGGCCTTTTCAGTGAATCTGTAAGGTCAAAAGCATTTTCATAATATGAAGACTTTATTTCCTTCACTTTGTTGAGAATTGCACTGATGGTGTAAAGCCAGCACCTTAGCAAAAATCAAGGCAGTGGTGTCAGACTGCACGACTACAGTGAGTCCCTCTACATACGAGCTTTTGAGTCACAAACTTTGAAAGATGCCAAGTGTCCCTGTATGCCAGGTACAGTGGCGGTACTACTACACTCTACAAGGTATTTTTTTGTGTGTTTATTAGTTTTTTATGTATTATTTGTGCATAAAGTATTATAAACCTCTTACAGTACAGTACTATATAGTCAGTTGCATTAGTTGGGTACCTAGGCTAACTTTGCTGGACTTATAAACAAATTGGACTTAAATGCTCTTAGAATGGAACTTTTTCTTTATTGGGGGACTTACTTAGTGGAATTCAAGGACTTTCCTTTGGCTCAGAGGTAAAAGAATATGCCTACTATGTAGGAGATGCGGGTTCGATCTCTGGATCGGGAATATCCTCTGGAGGAGGAAATGGCAACCCACTCCAATATTTTTGCCTGAAAAGCCCCATGGACAGAGGAGGCTGGCGGGTTCCAGTTCACAGGGTCATGAAGAGTCGGACACGACTGAGCGACTAACACTGTAGTGGTATTTTGTATTCACCTCCTTGCACTCATAGCATACACAATATATGATTTTTTAAAATAAGCTAGTTTAAGAATGCCCTTGACAGACTTCCCTAGTGGTCCGGTGGTTAATAATCCGTCTACCAATGCAGGGGACATGGGTCCCTGGTCAGGGGAAGATTCCATATGCTGTGGGGCAACAAAGCATTAACGTCCAAACTGCTGAGCCTGTGCACCCTAGAGCTCACGCTCTGCAACAAGAAAAGCTGCCACAGTGTGAAACTTGTGCACCCAAACTGCCGAATAGCCCGTGTTTGCCACAACTTGAGAAAGCCTAGCACAGTAATGACTCTGCGCAGCCAAAAATATAATACATAATTGTCCTTGTAAAAAGTGGTAAAATTATTAATTTTACTAAATCTTCACTTCCTAGTATACACCTATTTCCTTTTTATAAAACCTTTTTTTTTAATTTAGTTTTTACTTTTTTTTTTTTTTTGGCCTCACTGCGCAGCATGTAGGATCTTAGTTCTTCAACCAGGAATCAGACCTCACCTACACCTTCATTGGAAGCCCTGAGTCTTAACCACTGGACCAACAGGAAGTCCCCCAGCTCTTTAATATGTGAAGAATTGGGAAGTACTGCTGCTGCATGCCCAAGTAGGATGGACATCTCCAGAAAATGCTCTTGTGTGATTGTTGGAGTTTTCACTCAAAAATGCAAATTTTTAAAAATTTGTATCCGCCATCTGGAGCTTGACAGATTTCTAGTATTTAAACATTTCTGCTAAAAACATGACTGATATTAACAAATGTGTTTTTTCACATTATATAGTGATTATAATTGCCCATTTGAAAATCTCTATAGCTCATAAGGCAGTTTTCAACAGAACCAATACATGCTATTACAAAATTAAAAAGAGTTATCAAAGTGGAAGATGGACCCATGGATTTTACTGTAGCAAAATACAGAAAGTTAACTGATATGGTTTCAGATTAAATCCACGTTGTAATTGCACTCTAAGAAACAACCACATGTCCAGTTTGGGATAGTTATCAATCAAGATATCTCATATCATCTAGAAAGACAATGAAAATAGTTTCCCCTTTTCCA
The DNA here is from genome assembly GCF_042477335.2 of Ovis canadensis. NCBI lineage: Eukaryota > Metazoa > Chordata > Mammalia > Artiodactyla > Bovidae > Ovis > Ovis canadensis. Next base: position 26,463,611 of record NC_091260.1, read on the forward strand.
ACAACGTATCTGTTTGAGACCAAATTTTCTTCATATGTTTCAACCTAAACATATCACACAGATTGAATGCACAAACAGATAGGGAAATCCAGCTGTCTTCTATTAAGCCAGACATCAAAGAGCTTTGAAAAATGTAAAGCATTGCCACTCTTAAAGTTCTTTTTGGAAAATATCACTTTACCATAAAAATGCATAATTTAGCTCCACAGCCATTTGGGAGCAGGCTAAAAAATTTATCATTTATATAAGTACATAATGGGTTTATAATTATTTTTAAATGGATTTTTAAATATTAAATTTTACAGATTTAATTTCTAAGGTGATAAATATGTACAGATACCCCATAAATCTTTTAGGGTCTTCAATAATTTTTAAGAGTATAAAGTGATCCTAACACCAAAATGTTTGAGAATTACTACCAGAGGGATAAGCACAGGGAGAATTGGGAGCATACACTAAGCTGCTTAAACTTAGTGCCAATGGAAGGCTTCCCAGAAGAGATGCCATTTGCACTTAATCTTGAACAAATAGGAATTTGCCAGGCAAGGAGGGAGGGCGGAGCAGTGACAGACTTTCTAAACTGAGGTGAAGAATATGCAAAAATAGATATGAGAGCCAGGTGAGGTCCACAATATTCAAAGTTTAGTATTGCAGTCCAAAGGCTGAAGAATGACTAGAGATGTACATGAAAGAATAAGCCTTCGTGAAATATACTGTTTGTCATACTGAGAGGGTACTTTATCACTAGTTGTTGGGAGCCACTGAAGATGTTTGAACAAAAGAGTGAATATGTCAGATTCCTAGAGTGATTGCCATCACTTAGAAATGGAGCTATGTTGGAAAGGTGGAAACTAAAGATAAAAGGGACTGGTTCAAAGGCTAAGTGGTGGTAGTAATGAAAGCAAGGAACAGTTCTAAATCTGGGGATCATTGAACCCTTTTAAAAATAAATGAAGTAAAAGCCATTGATTCAGAAAAATATATATGTACATACACTTGGTTTTAGATACAATTACAAGTGCTTTTTGATCTTCCTTAAGCCCAACCATGGATCCCAGTATTAACTACCACTTGTTTAGAACACTGGTCCTCAGACTCTCACGTGCATCAAAATCACCTGAAGGGCATGTAAACAGACCCAGACTGATGGGGACTTGCCCTGGTGGTCCAGTGGCTAAGACTCCAAGCTCTCAATGCTGGGGCCTTGAGTTTGATCCCTGATTGAGGAACTAGATCCCACATGCCACAACTAAGACCCTGTGCAGCCAAATAAATAAAAATAAATATTTTTTTAAAAAAACAGACTGATGGCTCCATCCCCAGATATTCTGACCCCATTTTGAGCACCACTGGTTTAAAAGGTTATAAAACATTATTTAGTAGATTTAATAATCTACCATTGATGGTAAAGCAGAGGGAGGATTTGTTTCTAGCCTGAGGGACTATGTAATAGTGCCATAGTTTAGGACCAGAAATAAAAAGGAAGAGCAGATTTGTAGAGAGGAAGGAAAAAATATTGAAATCCATCATGGACAAGTTCCTGAAATGAAATTTAAGGAAAATGTCTAGAACAAAGATAAAGTGAAAAAGTGAAAGTGAAGTCACCCAGTCGTGTCTGACTCTTTGTGACCCCATGGACTGTAGCCTGCCAGGCTTCTCCAGTCATGGTTCCAAGCAAGAATACTGGAATGGGTTGCCATTTCCTTCTGCAGGGGATCTTCCTGACCCAGGGATCAAACCTGGGTCTCCCACATTGCAGGCAGACTCTACTGTCTGAGCTACCAAGTATGTGCTTTAAACTTGAAAGCAGATACAATTAGCCAGGCAAGAGAAATGCATTGAATAACATTCAAAGGACAAATACAACAAACAGCCAAAAACAAAACCAAGCCAGGAGGGAAATTAGAAGGGAGGATAGTCACAAAAGTTAAAGGAGGAAAAAGTTTTAATGGGATAAAATGAAGAGAAGGGAGGAAAGAATGATTAAAAAGGGTCAAATTCTGCAGGGATGACAAAATCACGAATACAATGGGCCTATCTGTAGATGTAATGTGACTACTCAGGCAAAAACAACATGAACCAGTTCAGAGAAGCAAAGGTCACAGTGTCACTATTACTTCCTCTGATTCATCTATGAATCTCTCAAAAGGGTATATAGTTAACAGCTGCTTAAGTAGGTATTCAAAAAGGGGAGATACAGTTTAAGTCTTTCCCAATCCCTGTTTCTCAGCCACCTAGTTTCCCTTTCATGGGAAAATAAATTACATTGTTTGTTTAACATTCCTCTTGGTCAGATACTCAGCTAGGTGCCTAATTGTTGTTGTTTAGTTGCCAAGTTGTGTCCAACGTTTTTGCAACTATGGATTGCAGCCCACCAGGTTCCTCTGTTCATGGGATTTCCCAGGTCAGGATTCTGGAGTGGGTTGCTGGTTCCTCCCTCAGTGATCAAACCCGCGTCTCCTGCACTGACAGGCAGATTCTTCACATCTGAGTCACCAGGGAAGCCGTTAAGTTGCCTAATAAATAGGTCATAACAAAAGAATTTCAAAGTAACTACATCAAGACTATGTTTTTTTCCAGTATTCATGTATCCATGTGAGAGCTGGACTATAAAGAAAGCTGAGCACGGAGGAACTGATGCTTTTAAACTGTGGTGTTGGAGAAGACTCTTGAGAGTCCCTTGGACTGCAAGGACATCCAACTAGTCCATCCTAAAGGAGATCAGTCCTGAGTGTTCATTGAAAGGACTGATGTTGAAGCTGAAACTCCAATGCTTTGGCCACCTGATATGAAGAGCTGATTCATTTGAAAAGACCCTGATGCTGGGAAAGATTGAAGGCAGGAGGAAAAGGGGACGACAGAGGATGAGTTGGTCGGATGGCATCACCGACTCGATGGACATGGGTTTGGGTGGACTCTGGGAGTTGGTGATGGACAGGGAGGCCTGGCGTGCTGCAATTCATGGGATCACAAAGAGTAAGACACGACTGAGCAACTGAACTGAACTGACATATACACAGAAGAGTGTTAAGACCAACATAAAGTGAGGTTTTTTGTTTTTTTTAATTAATATGTTTATTTCTCAATCATGCTATCTATCCTATGTTCCAGGGAATTCTGCTCCCTGTAGTTCCCACTGTATATTAACAAATCTGACATACAAGACAGTTTCTTAGCCTTTAGTATAGAATGTGGTCTTCTAATGAACCAAATTAAAGAAAAATTTTTTCCTGACCTATTTCAATAAGTTTTGGAGGAAACATCAAAGAAACATTTATTAAAACTTTTAAGGAATAAACATTCTTATAGAATTTATTCCCACAGGGATTCATAGGAATATTTGCAAATTTTAAGAGCAGCCATGTTATAGTCTTACCCTGTTTGACTACTTAGACCTAGCTGTCCTTCTTAAAAACTTAACAGAATAATAAAAATCGAAGTAGAATTTTCCACTATGAAATGCCCAAAGCTCTTCACTCTGCTGTCAGTAAAGTATTACTAGAAATGGATTTAGTACAAGGAATGCAACATGTTAATCATTCTTTTGGGTTTTTATGGAGGCTTTGGGGGTTTATGGAGGCTTCATTACATAGTCATGATTGATTGAATTACTGGTCTAGCCCCTGTCTCCTCCCCAGAGGTGAGTGAAGGAGTCGGGGGCAGACACTAACAGTTCCAATCCTCTAATCTTAAGGTTGAGTTGCCTGGCAACCAACCCCCATCTTTAGGTTATCTAGATGCTTTCCTCAAAGTTACCACAGTAACATAAAAAAAGATACTTTTGTGTTTCTCATCACTTAAGAAATTCCAATGGTTTTGGAGCTCTGTGCCAGAAAACAAATAAATGTGTCTCATTATAAATCACACTATCACACCTACCCTAACTAAAGATTTGTATATGTAACTGGCTTCTGGTCATCTCCCCCTGAATGTCTGAAAAACTGTTCAAACTCAAAATGTCTGAAAGTGATCCATTCGTATTTACTGATGCCTATATCAAACCTGCTGTAATTTTGTACTTTTCAATGTCTTTACTTGTATATGCATGAGTTAGTCGCTCAGGCATGTCCGACTCTTTGTGACGACCCATGGACTTTAGATCCCCCCAACCCCCCAGGCTCCAGGCAAGAATACTGGTGTGGGTAGCCATTCCCTTCTCCAGGGCATCTTCCCGACCCAGGGACTGAACACTGTGGGCATATTCCTTACTGTCTGAGCCACCTGGGAAGGCCCTTTACTTGTACACATTCCTTCAAACCCTCACCTGCCTTGCATGTTATGCTTTAGTCTTGTTAGGCTACATCTGTCCTCCAAGGTATCCCACTGTTATTCACACTTGTTGCAGAATGACAGTTGACCACATACATGACTTAATGCAATTCACAGAGCATGTTCCAGACACATTCCAATGAGTCAATGAATGCTTGGCACTTACTGCTGCATGGACACAAAGGAAGAGACTGATGTCCTAAACACTCAGTTGCCCTTTCTCTCATTGCTGAATCCCGGCTAGAAGACTGTGTTCTGACAATTCTTCCTTCAAAAGGGATGCGGCTTCCAGGAGTTAAAATGTTACTTGAGCCTTCTGGACTCTGGGCTCTCAGATCCTAATCTCCTGCTCATCCCAGTAATAACAGGAAGAGTGAAATTGGACCTTAGGGCACCATCCAGCCAAGATTAATACAGTTCTAACTGCAGCCACCCAGCTCCTGCTCATGAACTCTTCCCAAAGTTGATACATCAGAAATAGAAAACATCGCTTTCTTGTATTTTTTTCATATGATCTACACAGGAAATTGGGAGGAAGGGGGTCTCATTAGCAATGGTATAACTACTTTATGTAGAGAGACAATTTTTAATAAACAAAAACTTTCTTCTGATTTATGAGGGCCAGTAAACATTTTCTGATTCATGATATGTTTTAGCAGAAACATACTCCCAGTTTTGCCCCCAAACATTACATTCTTAGCTTCTGTTTCTCCAAGAGTAGGAAAACATTTATAAAGAAATAGTCATACTCAGGCTGATGCTTGCTTGCTTGTTTTCCTTCTAAAATGCTAAGTTAGGTAAACAAACAACAGAACTTTAAAAAATATCTTCCACAGCCTATTTGCTTTGCTTTCACAACACTGCTTCCTCAATCAGGAATGCTGTAACAGTTGGATGGGCCTGCTACAACAAAGCACCAGTAGTTTTCCCATTATCTGTGGTCTCAGTTATCCACAGTCGATTGCATTCTGAAATTATTTAATGGAAAATTCCAGGAACAAACAATTCATAAATTTTAAATTGCACATCATTTGGAGTAACGTGATGGTGTCTCACACCAGCCTGCTCCATCCCACCCAGAACGTGAATCATCTCTTTGTCCAGCATACCTCACTCAATTAGTCACTTAGTAACAGTGTTGGTTATCAGATCAGCTATTATGGAAATGCAGTGCTTATATTCAAGTAACATTTATTTTTTGTAATAATGGCCCCAAAGTGCAAGATTAGTGATGCTAGATATTTGGATAATCTCTTATGGTGCTTAATTATAAATCAAGCTTTACAATTGGTGTGTATATATAGGAAAAAACAGCACATATAGGGTTCGTCATTGTCCTCAGTTTTAGGCATCTCCTGCAGATGGACCATATCCCCCATGGATAAGGGGGGACAACCATATTACAAACTGTGAATAACTGGCTTTAACAATAGCAATGTATCATCTCACAGTTCTAGGAGCTAGAAGTCTGAGATTAACATGTCAGGCAGCCTAACCTCCCTCTGTAGGCACTAGGGAGGACCTGTTTCAAGCATCATCTCTAGACTCTGGTAGTTCCTTGACTTCTGGCAGTCCAAAATCTCCATGATATTCTCCTTGTGTGTGTCTGTGCGTCCAAGTTTTTACTTTTTATAAGAATACCAGTCAGGACTTCCCTGGTGATCCAGTGGCTAAGACTTCATGCTCTCAAAGCAGGGGCCCCAGTTTCCATCCCTGTTCAGGGAACTAAATCCCGCATGCCACAACTGAAGATCCCACACAGCTAACACTCAGCAGAGCCAAATAAATCAATTAATTAAAATAAATATTTTTTAAAACTTAAAAAAGTTTTTTACAGAACTAAAAAAATATTAAAGAAAAAGAATACCAGTCATATTGGATTAGGGGTTTGTCTTCTGGTGTAACTTCATTTTAATTACATCAACAGTGACCCTATTTGCAAATAAGGTCACACCTTGAGGTACTAGAGATGAGGATTTCAACCTATGAATTCAGCAGGCACATGGTTCAACACATAACAAATGAGTTCCTTCGTTTGTTCCCCTGGAAACGCCTGCTCATTTTTCATGGCTCACAACATCCTCCGTGAAGCCTTTCCTATCTTCTCTGGGTACTGTGAACAGTCCCTTCCTTTGTGGCCACACTGGGCCCTGTTCTACCTCTATCACATTGATTTATGCATTTTCTAGACTTTCTTCCCCTATTAGACTATAAGTTGCTTGTGGGCAGGGACCTCTCTTGCTCATTTTTCACCCCTTAGCATCTAGCAGAGTGCTTGGACCTAATTAATGTTACATAAATATTTGCTCTTTGAATGAATGAATTGAGTATGAAAGTGAAAAAAGTGAGTTAGTCCTTCAGTTGTGCCTGACTCTTTGTGACCCCATGGACTGTAGCCGGCCAGGCTCCTCTGGCCATGAGATTCTCCAGGCAAGAATACTATAGTGGGTTGTCATTTCCTTCTCCAGGGGATCTTCCCAACCCAGGGATTGAACCGAGCTCTCCCACAATGCAGGCAGATTGTTTACCAGCTAAGCTACCAGGGAAGCCCAGGCCAATTTAAATAGGAAAGGCTTGCTCGTGCTTAGTCACTCAGCTGTGTCCTACTCTTTGGGACCTCATGGACTGTAGCCCATGAAGTTCCTATGTCCATGGGATTTTCTCCAGGCAAGAATACTAGAATGGGTTGCCATTTCCTACTCCAGGACATCTTCCCAACTCAGGGATCAAACCCGAGCCTTCTGTGTCTCCAGCATTGCAGATGGACTCTGTACTGCTGAGCCATTGGGGAAACCCAAATAGGAGAAGAAAACAAGCTAAATCCTCAGCATCTGTTTCAAAAAACAGAGAAATGAACACAGGAACTTACCCAATTGCACTCAGCATTTGAGACAACCCCATGTTGTTCCTCAACACAAATAAACTCTCATTGATCTAGACCGATCCAATATCGTTACTGCTATTTAAGTGTAAATAAATTAAAATTAAATACATATAAGAGATTCAGCTCACCAGTCGCACTAGCCATATTTTAGTGTTCAATAGCCACTTTGTGGCTACCATACTGCAGAGCACAGATATAATATGTGTATAATTTCAGTAAGTCCTGTAGGACAGTCTTGGTCAGTAAACTAATCTCAGGGAGATAATCTTTTTTCAAAGACACAATTTAACAGTATTAATTTATCTTTTTATATGACAGTACTATGTTTGTTGTTAGCAAAAAAAAAAACAAAAAATGAGTATGATTACTGTGATCCTCATTTCAGTGAATTTTTTAAAAATGTTTTTCCCAAGGAGAAATTTGTTACAAATTTGAAAAATCATCTAAAGCAAGCAGGAAATGTTTTACCAATGAAATGCTTTTTCACTATTAGTTTATTAAACTGACAACTTAGGTATCTGTGAAATTTATGGTTATCAGGCCCACATGCTAAACACTCTGTCAAAGGTGGAATAGATCCCCAATTTGCTTACAAAACGTGTCCAAACTGAGATCTCTTAATTCAGTGTTTAAGATGAGTTTAAATACACATTTAGGGAACTTCCTGGCAGTTCAGTGGTCAAGACTTTGTGCTTTCACTGAAGCCACGGGACTCAGTCAAAAAGAAAAATAAAAATATTCGTTTAGTATTTAGCTGTGTTCTAGAATATTATGAACCACAATTAAGCTAAAATAAATTACATTTTTTAAAGTTTATAAACAACCTCAGGAAAACTTTTACTACAATCAGGTCAGATAGGATGTGGGATCTGGTGAAAGTCTGGAGGCAAACAATTTCCCAATAACATATGGCAGAGCTCCCTCGGGCTTATAATTAGACCATAATAAAACAGAAGGTCACCTTATGTGTCACAAAGGGTGCTTGTGGAAACACTCAAGATGATCACACTGAATTACAAAATGGATATATTTATTAACTTATAGGCAAAGAATATTGGAGAGATTAAGAAAAATCATTGTGTATAGAAAATAACTTTCTTGTATAGGAAATTCAAAACCATAATTATGTTAATATTTCAATCCTTTTCAAAAGAACTGCCTTAAATATCATATTTGGTTTTGAATTATACGCAATGCCTGCTTTCATTTTTCCCAGCTTTACTTAGTTACAATTGACATAAAACATTATGTACATTTTAAGTGTACAAAACATTGACTTAATGCACATATATTGCGTAATTTCTCTCCATAGCATTAGCTCTTGCCTCCATAGTATCACCTAATTATTTTTTCTATTTGTGATGAGAACATTTAAGATCTACCATCTTTATTATATTTTTTCCTTTTTTTTGTTTTCTTTAAATAACCACATGCCCTAAATGTACATTTTTTGTCAAGCTTTGCAACAGTTATTTCATACAGATATTTAATACTTAAGTTACTGTCTGTTTTCCTGGTAAGTATTCAGATTTTCAAGGATTACTTTTTTGTATTATCAAAAAACACATTTGAACTTAGCATTAAAAAAATTTGCAACTTTCAAGTATGCAAAACAGTTTTATTAATTAGAATCACCATGCTGTACACGGGTGCACATCACTTTGCTAACAAAGCTCCATGTAGTCGAAGCTATGGTTTTTCCAGTAGTCATGTATGGATGTGAAAGGTGGACCATAAAGAAGGCTGAGTGCTGAAGAACTGAAGCTTTCGAAATGTGGTGCTGGAGAAGGCTCTTGAGAGGCCCTTGGATAGCAAGGAGATCAAACCAGACAATCCTAAAGGAAATCAGCCCTGAGTATTCAGTGGAAGGACTGATGCTGAAGCTGAAACTCCAGTGTTTTGGCCACTTGGGGAAGGAGGACAGCTGACACACTGGAAAAGACCCTGATGCTGGGAAATACTGAGGGCAGGATGGGGTGGTTGGATGGCATCACTGACTCAATGGACATGAATTTGAGCAAACTCTGAGAGATACTGAAGAACAGGGAATCCTGGCATGCTGCAGTCTCAGTTCAATTCAGTTCAGTCACTCAGTCGTGTCCGACTCTTTGCGACCCCATGAATCATTGCACTCTAGGCCTCCCTGTCCATCACCAGTTCCAGGAGTTCACTCAAACTCATGTCCATCGAGTTGGTGATGCCATCCAGCCATCTCATCCTCTGTCATCCCCTTCTCCTCCTGCCCCCAATCCCTCCCAGCATCAGAGTCTTTTCCAATGAGTCAACTCTTCGCATGAGGTGGCCAAAGTACTGGAGTTTCAGCTTTAGCATCAGTCCTTCCAATGAACACTCAGGACTGATCTCCTTTAGGATGGACTGGTTGGACTTCCTTGCAATCCAAGGGACTCTCAAGAGTCTTCTCCAGCACTACAGTTCAAAAGCATCAATTCTTCGGCACTTAGCTTTCTTCACCATGCAACTCTCACATCCATACATGACCACTGGAAAAACCATAGCCTTGACCAGACGGACCTTTGTTGGCAAAGTAATATCTCTGCTTTTGAATATGCTATCTAGGCTGGTCATAACTTTCCTTCCAAGGAGTAAGCGTCTTTTAATTTCATGGCTGCAGTCACCATCTGCAGTGATTTTGGAGCCAAAAAAAAAAAAAGTCTGACAGTTTCCACTGTTTCCCCATCTATCTGCCATGAAGTGATGGGACCAGGTGCCATGATCTTCGTTTTCTGAATGTTGAGCTTTAAGCCAACTTTTTCACTCTCCTCTTTCACTTTCATCAAGAGGCTCTTCAGTTCCTCTTCACTTTCTGCTATAACGGTGGTGTTATCTGCATATTTGAGGTTATTGATATTTCTCCCGGCAATCTTCATTCCAGCTTGTGCTTCTTCCAGCCCAGCATTTCTCATGATGTACTCTGCATATAAGTTAAATAAGCAGGGTGACAATATACAGCTTTGACATACTCCTTTTCCTATTTGGAACCAGTTTGTTGTTCCACGTCCAGTTCTAACTGTTGCTTCCTGACCTGCATACAGGTTTCTCAAGAGGCAGGTCAGGTGGTCTGGTATTCCCATCTCTTGAAGAATTTTCCACAGTTTATTGTGATCCACACAGTCAAAGGCTTTGGCATAGTCAAGAAAGCAGAAATAGATGTTTTTCTGGAACTCTCTCGCTTTTTCCATGATCCAGCGGATGTTGGCAATTTGATCTCTGGTTCCTCTGCCTTTTCTAAAACCAGCTTAAACATCTGGAAGTTCACAGTTCATGTACTGCTGAAACCTGGCTTGGAGAATTTTGAGCATTACTTTACTAGCGTGCGAGATGAGTGCAATTGTGCAGTAGTTTGAGCATTCTTTGGCATTGCCTTTCTTTGGGATTGGAATGAAAACGGACCTTTTCCAGTCCTATGGCCACTGCTGAGTTTTCCAAATTTGCTGGCATATTGAGTGCAGCACTTTCATAGCATCATCTTTCAGGATTTGAAATAGCTCAACTGGAATTCCATCACCTCCACTAGCTTTGTTCGTAGTGATGCTTTCTAAGGCCCACTTAACTTCACACTCCAGGATGTCTGGCTCTAGGTGAGTGATCACACCATCGTGATTATCTTGGTCACGAAGCTCTTTTTTGTACAGTTCTTCTGTATATTCTTGCCCCTCTTCTTAATATTTTCTGCTTCTGTTAGGTCCATACCATTTCTGTCCATTATTGTGCCCATCTTTGCATGAAATGTTCCCTTGGTGTCTCTAATTTTCTTGAAGAGATATCTATTCTTTCCTATTCTGTTGTTTTCCTCTATTTCTTTGCATTGATCGCTGAGGAAGGCTTTCTTATCTCTCCTTGCTATTCAGTCTATGAGATTACAAAGAGTTGAATATGACTTAGCAACTGAACAACAGCAAAATTGGTGGTGATGGTGTAGTTGCTAAGTCGTGTCCAATTCTTGCAACCCCAGGGACTGTAGCCTCCTCTGTCCATGAAATTTGCCAGTCAAGAATACTGGAATGAATTGCCATTTCCTTTTCCATGAGATCTTCCTGACCCAGGGATCAAACCCGCATCTTCTGTGTCTCTTGCTTGGCAGGCAGATTCTTTACCACTGAGCCACCTGGGAAGCCCATCCTAAACATTAGATCCCCACAACTTATTTGTCTTATAACTAGAAGTCTGTACCCTTTTACCAGCATCTCCCCATTTCCAGGCAAACTGCCTGGTGGCTCGGTCAGGAAAAAATCCACTTGCAATGTGGAAGACCTATGTTCAATCCCTGGGTCAGGAAGATCCCCTGGAGAAGGGAATGGCAACCCACTCCAGTATTCTTGGAAAGTCCCATGGACAGAGAAGCCTGGCAGGCTATAGTCCATGGGGTCACAAAGAGTCAGACACAACTGAGCGACTTTCACCCCATCTCCTCCACCCACTCACCATTCTGCTGTTTCTGCATGCTCGGCTTTTTAGATTACACATGTAAGTGATATCATACAGTACACACACTATCTCACATCCTTAACCAGTCATCCATTAGCAGACACTTAGGTTATTTCCATATCTTGGTTGTTGTGAATAATGCTTCTATGAACATGGGAGTGCAGGCATTTTCAAGATCCTGATTTCATTTCTCTTGGGTGTATACCCAGGAAAGGGATGGCTGGATCATTTCTAATCTCTTAAGGAATGTCCATACTGTTTTCCATAGTGGCTATGCCAATTCACATTTCCACCAACAGCACACAAGAATTCCCTTTTCTTCACATCCTCACCAACACTAATTATCTCTCATCTTTTTGGTGTAAGGTCGTATCCTCTTGTGATTTCGATTTGCATTTCCCTGATGATTACTAATATTAAGCATCTTTTTATGTACCTGTTGGTCATTTGTATGTCTTGTTGGGAAAAAATGTCTATTCTGTTCCTCTGCTCATTTTTTAATTTATATATATATATAGTATATGTATATAGTAATGGGGTTGTATGAATTCCTTATATATTTTACATTTTAACCCCTATCAGACATATGATTTGAAAAGATTTTCTCCCATTCTGTATGTTGTCTTTTCACTTTGTTGATCATTTCTTTTTCTATGCAAAAACTTTTTAGTTTGATGTAGTCTCATATATTTATTTATTTGGTTGCTTATGATCTAGGTTTCATATTTTAAAAATCACTGCCATGACTCATATAAAAAGGTTTTTCCTATATTTTTTTCTTGCGGTTTTATTATTTCAGGTTTTATGTTTAAGTCTTTAATCTACTTTGAGTTAATTTTTGAGTGGTGTAAGATAAGGATCCAATTTCATTCTTATGCAGGAGAGTATTCAGTTTTCCCAAAACTTTATTGAAGAGATCTTCCTTTCCCTATTGTATATTCTTGGCTCCCTTGTCAAATATTAACTGATTGAGTATGTGAGGATTTGTTTCTGGGCTCCTGATGCTGTTCCATTGGTCTGGGTGTCATTTTTTTTAATGTTTATTTATTTAGCTGTGTCAGGCCTTAGTTGTCGGGTGGAGGCTCAGTAATTGTGACACACGGGCCCAGCTGCCCCAAGGCACAAAGGATCTGTTCCCTGACCAGGGATCAAACCCATGTCCCCTGCATTGCAGGGCAGATTCCCAACCACTGGACCATGGGGGAAGTGCCCTAGGTGTCTACTTTTGTACCAACACCATACTTTTTATTACAATAGCTCTGCATATAGTTTGAAATTAGGAAGTGTGATGGCTCCAAATTTGTTCTTCTTTCTCAGGATTACTTTGGCTATTTGGAATCTTTTGTGATTCAATTCAAATTTTTAGGATTATCCTATTTCTGTCAAAAAATTTCATTAAAATTTTGATAGGATTTACATTAAATCAATAGATGACTTTGGTATGAACATTTTAACAATATTAATTTTTTCTAATATTTAATATTAGAATATTTTAGATATTATTTTAAATAGTTATTTAAATTAAAATAATTAATTTTTCTAAAATTTAAAAAAATCTTTCCATATTTTGTGTGTCTTCCTTTCTTTTCATTAAAGTCTTATATTTTTCACTGTATAGATCTCTCATACCCTTAGTTAAAATTATCCCTAAGTAGTAATATTTTATTGCTTTTGATGATATTATGAGTGAGCTTGGTCTCTTTATTTCTTTTTAAGATGTATGGCTGTTGGTGGACAGAAATGTAACTCATTTCTGTATGTTGATTTTGTATGCTGCAACTATACTGAATTCACTATTTAGTTCCAATAGTTTTTTTGTGGAATCTTTAGAATTTTCCATATTTAAGGTTATACCATCTGCAAACAAAAATAATTTCACCTCTCCTTTTCTGGTGTGAATACCTTCTATTTCTTTTTCTTGCCTGATTGTGCTAGTTAGAACTTCTAGTCCTGTGCTGAATAGGTGTGGTGAGTTTGGGTACTCATGTCTTATCTTAGAGGAAAAGCTTTCAACCTTTCATCATTACTCATTATATATGAGTATAATGTTGGCTGTGGGTTTGTCATGCATGATCTTGATTACATTAAGATGCATTTCTTCTATACCCATTTTATTGAGTGTTTTTATCATAAAAGGATGTTGCATTTTGTCACATGCTATTTCTACATCAAGATAGTCATATGATTTTTTCTTTCATTCTGTAATGTGGTGGGTTTAATTTATGTTTATTGAACCATCCTTGCATACCAGGAATAATCCCACTTTGATCATAGTATAGGAGACTCTTAATGTGTTGAATTTGGACTGAATTTGGTTTACTGATATTTGGTTGAGAATGTTTGCATCTATTCTCATCAGGGATATTGTTCTGTAATTTTCTTTTCTTATAGTGTCCTTGTCTGGTTCTGGTATCAGTATATTGCTGGCCTTACAAAATGAATTTAGGAGTGTTTCCACCTCTTCAGTTTTTTGGAAGAGATTGAGAAGGGCTGATGTTAATTCATCTTTAAATGTTTGGTAGTACTCTCCAGTGAAACCATCTGGTCTGAGCTTTATGTATTGGGAGGCTTTGAATTACTAAGTCAATCACCTTACTAGTTGTAGGTCTGTTCAGATTTTCCGTTTCTTCGTGATTCAGTCATGGTACTATCTATGTTGCTAGAAGTTTATCTATTTGTTTTAGGTTACCCAGTTTGTTGGCATATGATTATTCTTCTCTTTCCCAAGTCAATTCATAGAGACTGGAAGAGGGAACTGCAGTGTCCAGAAAGTCTGGGGGAGCAGGGGGCTCACCCTGTTCTTTTTTTCCTGGCCTATCGAGAGGAACTCTTTCTAGGTGGCCAATTCCCTCTTGGTGGTCAGCTGTGCTGACTTGATGGAGGGAATGATGCAGGCCAAATGAAGCTATCTCTCCTCCCCGTTATGGGGGTATTCTCAGGTCTTTTGTTCCACTGTGTTGCCAAAATTTCTGAAGTGAAGTCCAGGGCTCTCCTTGTTCATGTACTCTCTTGCTGAGGGATTGCTGGGTGGAGGCAGGGAGCCTGTGGATAGAGTCTCCCACATCATCATTTGGGCCTATAATTCCTGCTTTCAACTCCTCTGCTAATTACTGGTGCTCAAATATTTGCTATCACATTTGATAATGACTGACTCGAGACTTTTTCCTGGAACATTTAGAAAAACAACAGTTATCAAAAGTTATGATAATAGGGGAAGGACTTTCTACAAAGCCACATTCTGACCTTTATATAACATTTCTGTAGTGGGCAATCATGGGATACATATAATTTTGTAAGTTGTCTTTGCTACTTAACATGATATTTGTTGCCTTCCTATTTTTCTATGCTGTTTTCTTGTCTTCCTGATTATCATTTTAATGATTTATGCAATAGACCAAGTACTTGGTTTATTTAATTATTCTCATATTATGGTCCACTTGGGCTGCTACAGTGTTTTGCTTTACATATAGTACTGCCATGAACACCAAAAGAACTTCGTAAGGTTCAGTGACATCATGGTTCTCACTTTTGTCTGACAACAACCAGTTAAAAAGCCAAAATGCTACTTTTTAGCCTGTCTCTTTTACATTCAGCAGAATTTAAAGCAAATTAGGCAATAAAAGTTTTTGAAAATTGTCCAGAAATAAATAATATCTAGATTATTTCCTATTGTTAAAGAATGCTTCTTTTTCTGGATTTTCAGAATGATGGAAGAATTTAGAATTTTGTTGTTGTTACTAACAAAAATAAAAGATGCCCAGGGAATTTATTAAATACAAATAAACAAACATTTTATTTTTCTAATGTACTAATCCAGTGGAATCTTTCCCTCTTTTTCAATATACATTATGTATTAGTCGCTCAGATGTGTCCAACTCTTTGTGATCCCATGGACTGTAGCCCGCCAGGCTCCTCTGTCCATGGAATTTTCCAGGCAAGAATAATGGAGTGGGTTTCCATTTCCTCCCCCAGGGGATCTTCCTGATCCAGGGTTGTATTTTATAATAAATGTTTGATAAATGAAATTCTTAGCTTCTTAGTAATATCTTCAAAGTGGTAGCACAAATAATGATACTTAAAAATGGAAGATTACCTACTTCTTTATAACATCCTCTTAACACAGTAGCAAGAAAGTTTTCAAAACTATTGAGGGGGATTTCCTGGTGGTCCAGTAGTTGAGAGACTGCCTTGCAACGCAGGGGATACCGGTTAGATCTTTGGTCCAGGAAGATCACACATGTCTTGGGGCAACTGAGTCTGTTGACCACGACTGCTAGGCCTGTGCTTTAGAGTCCAGGAACCCCAGCCACCAAGCCCATGTGCTGCAGCTACTGAGGTTTGCGTACCCTAGAGCCCACGCTCCACGACGAGAGGGAACCCAGTGCAAGGAGGAGCCTGCACACTGCAACCAGAGTAGCTCCCACCCACAACTAGAGAAAGCCTGCTCACAGCAGCAAAGACCTAGCGCAGCCATACACACACACACACAAACCTTATTGAGATAGAAAAGCTGATATTCTGTACCCTAGCATCTGTATCAGCAAATAATACTTGAAAGATGTCATCAGTTAAATCCAATCCATTTTTTAACCATGAATATGGTAGTTGAAGTAGAGAGTCTTTGCCTTTGTTCCTAAAGAAAATGAAACATGCTACTGGGTTGTAAAGAAACTGAGGATAGAGAACAGATGGGATTTTTGGCACAGGGTAGGCAAGTCTGACTGTCGGCAGCAGGAGCTGGCTAATGCTCTAGCATACGGTGCTGATAATACCTCAATCAGTTAAAGAAGTGCCATCCAGGATTTGCCTGTCAGAAGACGTCTTAACTACTTTTTCTTAAAGCCAAGAGCAGATTCATTATAACCCTCTCTGGGGCTCAGCAGCCAATTTTGGATTCACTTTTGACAGTCGGCTGATGGCAGTTTTTCCATGAATATATTCTCATGCTTGGAAATGTTGCTAATGTGAAATGTTGCAATTTGTATGATACCAAGTCACCATCTGAACAGCACCCGCATAATTTACTCATCATCTACAAATATTTATTGAACTGAAACATGGAGTGCTTTAATATGTACATAACAAAATTTTTGTTTTCAAAGCATGACTGATCATGCTGCAAGTCAACTTGGGGCTTCCAGTGAATGCCCATAGCTCTTTCTCCTACATCTCTCCTCTTATCATACTCTCTCCCTCAGTAAAAACCAAACTCATCTTTACAATGGCCTAATAGGCCCTACACAAACATCCCATATATATCTGATCTCTTGACCTCTTTTCTCTCTCTTTCTCTCTGACTCTTCTCTTGCATGGATAAAGTGTAAAATCCATTGTGGAGCAACAACAGTCTCTTCTACTGTGTAGAAGTAGAAACACAGTACCTGCTGCAATACCCACTGCAATGCCAGAATACCAGAGTGGATAGAAAAGATTCTTCCATCAAGGGGTTTCCAATAGTTTTGCAAACAAGACTAAATAATACACATGACAATATGAGAATAAATAAATTGTTACTAAATTATGTGATACAAATTTTAAATACGAAATTCTTGGAAAGGTCAGAGTTCAGATAAGGCACAATGAGGACTGTTTCCTTGTGTCCTGACGCCGTGATGACGGTAACAAACTGGAGGCCTCTAACACTCTCTCTCTCCTACTACCTTTCCTGAGTGCCAGGCGGCATTTCCAGATGCTCAAAACTAAGCAAGTGCAAGACAATCTATTATTCCTGGTTTCAGTTAGTGGCTTTACCATCTATCTTCCAACTGCAGTCAGAACTTGTCCCTTGATTTTGCCTTCTAACTGCCTTGTCTTCCCGTCCACATTTTGTCAACCTGGCCTTGCCTAAGTATGTTGTAAATAGAGATCCCCTCCTCTAACTTCCATTTCCAGTACCTTGGCTGGTGCCAATGTTGTCATCTCTGTTTTGGGTTTTACATCAACCACCTATCCATGTCACTAACTCTAAGCTGCTGCAGCGTGGTAAGTCGCTTCAGTCGTGTCCAACTCTTTGAGACCCCCATGGACTGCAGCCCGCCAGGCTGAATTTTGTCAAAGGCTTTCTCTGCATCTATTGAGATAATCATATGGTTTTTATTTTATTTTTCAATTTGTTAATGAGGTGTATTACATTGATTGATTTGCGGATATTGAAGAATCCTTGCATCCCTGGGATAAAGCCCACTTGGTCATGGTGTATGATCTTTTTAATGTGTTGTTGGATTCTGATTGCTAGAATTTTGTTAAGGATTTTTGCATCTATGTTCATCAGTGACATTGGCCTGTAGTTTTCTTTTTTTGTGGCATCTTTGTCAGGTTTTGGTATTAGGGTGATGGTGGCCTCATAGAATGAGTTTGGAAGTTTACCTTCCTCTGCAACTTTCTGGAAGAGTTTGAGTAGGATAGGTGTTAGGTCTTCTCTAAATTTTTGGTAAAATTCAGCTGTGAAGCCGTCTGGACCTGGGCTTTTGTTTGCTGGAAGATTTCTGATTACAGTTTCAATTTCCGTGCTTGTGATGGGTCTGTTAAGATTTTCTATTTCTTCCTGGTTCAGTTTTGGAAAGTTGTACTTTTCTAAGAATTTGTCTATTTCTTCCACGTTGTCCATTTTATTGGCATATAACTGCTGATGGTAGTCTCTTATGATCCTTTGTATTTCTGTGTTGTCTGTTGTGATCTCTCCATTTTCATTTCTAATTTTATTGATTTGATTTTTCTCCCTTTGTTTCTTGATGAGTCTGGCTAATGGTTTGTCAATTTTATTTATCCTTTCAAAGAACCAGCTTTTGGCTTTGTTGATTTTTGGTATAGTCTCTTTTGCTTCTTTTGCATTTATTTCTGCCCTAAGTTTTAAGAATTCATTCCTTCTATTAACCCTGGGATTCTTCATTTCTTCCTTCTCTAGTTGCTTTAGGTGTAGAGTAAGGTTATTTTTTTAATTTTTTTCTTGTTTCTTGAGGTATGCCTGTATTGCTATGAACTTTACCCTTAGCACTGCTTTTACAGTGTCCCACAGGTTGTTTTGTTTTCATTTTCATTCATTTCTATGCATATTTTAATTTCTTTTTTTATTTCTTCTGTGATTTGTTGGTTATTCAGCAGCGTGTTGTTCAGCCTCCATATGCTGGAATTTTTAATAGTTTTTCTCCTATAGTTGAGATCTAATCTTACTGCATTATGGTCAGAAAAGATGCTTGGAATGATTTCAATTTTTTTGAATTTATCAAGGCTAGATTTATGGCCCAGGATGTGATCTATCCTGGAGAAGGTTCCATGTGTGCTTGAGACAAAGGTGAAATTCATTGTTTTGGGGTGAAATGTCCTATTAGATATCAATTAGGTCTAACTGGTCTATTGTATCATTTAAAGTTTGTGTTTCTTTCTCAATTTTCTGTTTAGTTGATCTATCCATAGGTGTGAGCCAGGTATTAAAGTCTCCCACTATTATTGTGTTATTGTTAATTTCCCCTTTCATACTTGTTAGCATTTGTCTTACATATTGTGGTGCTCCTATGTCGGGTGCATATATATTTACCATTGTTATATCTTCTTCTTGGATTGATCCTTTGATCATTGTGTAGTGTCCTTTTTTGTCTCTTTTCACAGCCTTTGTTTTAAAGTTTATTTTATCTGATATGAGTATTGCTACTCCTGCTTTCTTTTGGTCTCTATTTGCATGGAATATCTTTTTCCAGCCCTTCACTTTCAGTCTGTATGTGTCCCTTATTTTGAGGTGGGTCTCTTGTAAACAACATATATAGGGGTCTTGTTTTTGTATCCATTCATCCAGTCTTTATCTTTTGGTTGGGGCATTCAACCCATTTATGTTTAAGGTAATTATTGATAAGTATGATCCTGTTGCCATTTACTTTATTGTTTTGGGTTCGAATTTATACACTGTTTTCGTGTTTCCTGTCTAGAGACTATCCTTTAGCATTTGTTGGAGAGCTGGTTTGGTGGTGCTGAATTCTCTCAGCTTTTGTTTGTCTGTAAAGCTTTTCCTGCATATTTGAATGAGATCCTTGCTGGGTACAGTAATCTGGGCTGTAGGTTATTTTCTTTCAACACTTTAAGTATGTCTTGCCATTCCCTCCTGGCCTGAAGAGTTTCTGTTGAAAGATCAGCTGTTATCCTTATGGGAATCCCCTTGTGTGTTATTTGTTGTTTTTCCCTCGCTTCTTTTAATATTTGTTCTTTGTGTTTGATCTTTGTTAATTTGATTAATATGTGTCTTGGAGTGTTTCACCTTGGGTTTATCCTGTTTGGGACTCTCTGGGTTTCTTGGACTTGGGAGATTATTTCCTTCCCCATTTTAGGGAAGTTTTCAACTATTATCTCCTCAAGTATTTTCTCATAGTCTTTCTTTTTCTCTTCTTCTTTTGGGACTCTTATAATTCGAATGTTGGGGTATTTAATATTGTCCTGGAGGTCTCTGAGATTGTCCTCATTTCTTTTACTTCGTTTTTCTTTTTCCTCTCTGATTCATTTATTTCTACCATTCTATCTTCTACTTCATTAATCCTATCTTCTGCCTCCGTTATTCTACTAGTTGTTGCCTCCAGAGTGTTTCTGATCTCATTTATTGCATTCTTCATTATTGACTCTTTTTTATTTCTTCTAGGTCCTTGTTAAACCTCTCTTGCATCTTCTCAGTCCTTGTCTACAGGCTATTTATCTGTGATTCCATTTTGATTTCAAAATTTTGGATCATTTTTACTATCATTATTTGGAATTGTTTATCAGGTAGATTACCTATCTCTTCCTCTTTTGCTTGGTTTGGTGGGCATTTATCCTGTTCCTTTACCTGCTGGGTATTCCTCTGTCTCTTCATCTTGTTTATATTGCTATGTTTGGGGTGGCCTTTCTGTATTCTGGCAGTTTGTGGAGTTCTCTTTATTGTGGAGTTTCCTCACTGTGGGTGGGGTTGTACGGGTGGCTTATCAAGGTTTCTTGGTTAGGGAAGCTTGTGTCGGTGTTCTGGTGGGTGGAGCTGGATTTCTTCTCTCTGGAGTGCAATGAAGTGCCCAGTAATGAGTTATGAGATGTCAATGGTTTTGGAGAAACTTTGGGCAGCCTGTATATTGAAGTTCAGGGCTGTGTTCCTGTGTTGCTGGAGAATTTGCATGGTATGTCTTGCTCTGGAACTTGTTGGCCCTTGGATGGTGCTTGGTTTCAGTGTAGGTATGGAGGCGTTTGATGAGCTCCTATCAATTAATGTTCCCTGGAGTCAGGAGTTCTCTGGTGTAATCAGGATATGGACTTAAGCCTCCTGCTTCTGGTTTTCAGTCTTATTTTTACAGTAGTCTCAAGACTTCTCCTTCTATACAGCACCATTGATAAAACATCTAGGTTAAAGATGAAAAGTTTCTCCACAGTGAGGGATGCCCAGAGAGGTTCACAGAGTTACATGAAGAAGAGAAGAGGGAGGAGGGAGTTAGAGGTGACCTGAATGAGATGAGGTGGAATCAAAAGAGGAGAGAGCAAGCTAGCCAGTAATCACTTCCTTATGTGTGCTCCACAGTCTGGACCGCTTGGAGATGTTCACGGAGTTATACAGAGAAGAGAAGACGGAGGAAGGAGACAGAGGTGGCCAGGAGGATAAAAGGGGGGGGGATCAAAAGGAGTGAGACAAATCCAACCAGTAATCAGTTCCCTAAATGTTCTCCACCGTATGGAACACACAGAGATTCACAGAGATGGGTAGAAAAGAGAAGGGGGAGGGAGGAGACAGAGGCAACCTGGTGGAGAAAAAGGAGAGTCCAAATGGGGAGAGAGCAGTCAAGCCAGTAATCTCGCTCCCAAGGAAAAACAGGTACTGAAGATTGGGTTCTTAAAGGTACAAAATTGATAACAAATACCAAAAAGCAAAGATTAAAAATCTAGAGTAGAGGTTGGATTTTAAAAAATACAATATTAAAGAAAAGAAGAAGAAAAAAAAGCCACAAAAATTATAAAAAGTATATATATATATATATATATGAAGTTTGCTTTAAAAAATAGGGTCTTTTTTGAAAAGTAATAGGGTATAAAAATGAAAATTAAAGGAGTAATCGAGGACTTAAAAATTAAAAAAAAAAAGAATGATCGTAAGAATATATCTAGGACTTTCTCTGGTGTTGTTGTGGGCAGTGTGAGGTCAGTTCATTTGCGGATAGTTCCTTGGTCCAGCTTATATTTCTCAAGGTCTATAGGCCCTTCCTATGTAGTCGGTACTAATGACAGGGTTTTAATCTATTGCACCTGTCACTTCCAAGGCAGTTTCCTCTGTTTTAGCTTCTTCTGTTTGCTGGTCTCTTCAGTGTCTGATTTCTGCCCTGACACAAGGGGGCGGTGTGGACACTTTTCATAGGCTCACTTGTTCAGTCGCGCTGTGGGGAGGGAGGGACGCTGCAAACAAATAACACTGGTGTGTGCTTGCAGTGTCTCAGCCACACTGGGCTTGCCCCCACTCACGGTGTGTGTGCCCTCCCTGCCCACACTGCTCAGGCTCTAGGTTGCTCCGCCAGGAACCATCTGAGGCCGGCCCTGGGTTGTATGCACTTCCCAGGTCTAAGCCATTCAGGTTCAGGCACTCGGGTAGTCCTCAGAGGCGCAGACTCGGTTGGGCCTGTGTTTTGTGCCCTTCCCAGGTCCGAGCAGCTCAGGAGATGAGGTGTTTGGCGAGTGCGGTTGCTGTGACTTATCACCTCCCCAGTCCCTGCCGCTCGGTTTTCTGGGTGTACAACCGGCACACCTTCTCAGGCAGATGTTGATTATCCAGAACCCCCAAGAAGTCTTAGTTAGCAAAGAAGCCTGCTTGCAGTTTGGTAGATAATGTCTCTCTGGGGCTGCGATTGCCCCTTTCCGGCTCTGGCTGCCTGTCACCAGAGGTGGGTGGTCTGCAGCCGGCTGTTTCTGTTCAGTCCTTCGTTCTGTGAGCGGTCCTGGTGGTGTCTTAGGTTAGGGCTTTTCACATGTTAGCTATCCCACGGTCTGGTTTGCTAGCCCAAGTTAGTTCACTCTGATTGCCCTCAGGGGCCAGATCCGTACTCTAAGCAACTCACCCTGCGCCTCCCTGCCCAGCCCGTGCTTGCTAGTGGCGGATGCAGGTGTCTGCACTGCTTCTCCGCTGGGGGGGTTACCGCTGGGCTCGTAATCTGGGGGTGTTAATTATTTATTTATTCTTCTTCCCTGTTATGCTGCCCTCTGTGCTTCCAAGGCTCGCCACAGACTCGGCAGTGAGAGTATTTCCTGGTGTTTGGAAACTTTCTCTTTTTAAGACTCCCTTCCCGGGACGGAGCTCCGTCCCTACCTCTTTTGTCTCTTTTTTTGTCTTTTATATTTTTTCCTACCTCTTTTCAAAGACAATGGCTGCTTTTCAGGGTGCCTAATGTCCTCTACAGGCATTCAGAAGTTGTTTTGTGGAATTTACTCAGCATTTAAATGTTCTTTTGATGAATTTGTGGGGGAGAAAGTGGTCTCCCCATCCTATTCCTCTGCCATCTTAGGACCGCCCCTGTTTTCTGTTTCTATGATTTGAATGATCTGACTACTTTAGAAACTTCATATGAGTGGGATTATACAGTATTAGTCCTTTTGTGACTGGCTTATTCTTCTCAGCTTAATGTCCTCAAAACTAATCCATGGTATTACAGGGTTTCTTTCCTTTTAAAGGTGGCATCATATTCCATTGTTGTTTATGCCACATTTCTTATCCATTCATTTGTCTATAGAGATTTTGGTTGTTTCCACATTTTGGCTACAGTGAATAATGCTGTGATGAACATGGGTGTGCAAATATCTCTTGGAAATCCTGCTTTGAGTTCCTTAGGATATATATCCAGGGATATATATACATACACACACACACACATGCATATATATATATATGTGTGTATATCTCCCCCAGATTGCAGGATCATATGATAATTCTATTTTAATTTTTTAGAAACTTCCATACTGTTTTCCATCATAGCCCCTCAATTTTACATTACCACCAACAGATAAACAGAATTCCAACTTCTCCACATCCTCTTCAACACTTGTTAGTTTTTTGCTCTTTTGACAGTGACCACTGGATGGTCATTAGGCGTATTTCATTGTGTTTTTGTTTTGAATTTCCATAATGATTAATAACATTGAACATCTTTTCATGTCCTCAATGACCATTGTTACGAATTTGTTTAATCAACATTTTTAAAGTGGATCACACAATGCTGAACCAAGGTTCAGCAAGATAAATTGAAACAGAAAAGTCTATTACAGATTTTGGGGGAAGTACATTGCACGCCCTCAGAGATCACAGAGGGAGGTCAAAGCCATGTGCAGGGAGGCAAAACTTGGAGCACATGCCTCTATTAAGAACTGGGTAAAGTGGAATCAAGATTGCTGGGAGAAATATCAATAACCTCAGATATGCAAATGACACCACCCTTATGGCAGAAAGTGAAGAGGAACTGAAAAGCCTCTTGATGACAGTGTAAGAGGAGAGTGAAAAAGTTGGCTTAGAGCTCAACATTCAGAAAACTAAGATCATGGCATCTGGTCCCATCACTTCATGGGAAATAGATCGGGAAACAGTGGCAGACTTTATTTTTGGGGGCTCCAAAATCACTGCAGATGGTGATTGCAGCCATGAAATTATAAGACTCTTACTCCTTGGAAGAAAAGTTATGACCAACCTAGATAGCATGTTAAAAAACAGAGATATTACTTTGCCAACAAAGGTCCGTCTGGTCAAGGCTATGGTTTTTCCAGTGGTCATGTATGGATGTGAGAGTTGGACTGTGAAGACAGCTGAGCACTGAAGAATTGATGCTTTTGAACTGTGGTGTTGGAGAAGACTCTTGAGAGTCCCTTGGACTGCAAGGAGATCCTACCAGTCCATCCTAAAGGAGACCAGTCCTGGGTGTTCATTGGAAGGACTGATGCTGAGGCTGAAACTCCAATACTTTAGCCACCTCATGCAAAGAGTTGACTCATTGGAAAAGACTTTGATGCTGGGAGGGATTGGGTACAGGAGAAGGGGCCAACAGAGGATGAGATGGCTGGATGGCATCACCAACTCGATGCACATGAGTTTGGGTGAACCCTAGGAGTTAGTGATGGATAGGGAGCCCTGGTGTGCTGTGATTCTTGGGGTCGCAAAGAGTCAGACACGATTGAGCGACTGAACTGAAGTTAACTGAAAGTGCTTGGGTTTCTTTGTCTAAGGATGGATTGATTAATTCAAACCAAAGAAATGTGGTTTTTATAAGCCTCTCAGGGGCTGTATGTAAGGGGCACATAAAGCATACAGACACTGGAACGCAGAGCAGACCTAATCATAGGTCGTTGGGGAAATCATGTTAGGACTTGTATTTGCTTGTGACTTTGTGGTCACAATCTAGGGCATGGGCTTGCATGCATAGGCAAGCAGAATTTATGGTCTCTGAAGGCCACTTGACTAAACAAAACGGATGCTGAGGCAGCAATACCATGGAGTAGCTCAGCTAAGCACTCACTATCCATCTGAATATCTTCTTTGGAGAATGTTTATTCAAGCCCTTTGTCCATTTTTTCATTGGGTTATTTGTTTTTGTTGCTGTTGAGTTTGTAGAAGTTCCTTATATGTTTTGGATATTAACCTCTTGTCAGATTCATGATTTGCAATTATTTTCTTCCCTTCCATATGATGCCTTTTCATTCTGCTGATTGTTTCCTCTAACGTAAAGAAGTTTTTAAGTTTGATGAGGTCTTATTTGTCAATTTTTTATTTTGTTGACTGTACTTTTGGAGTCATAGCAAAGAAATCATTGCTAAATCTAATACCCTGAGGCTGTCCCTTATTTTCTTCTAGCAGTTTTATAGTTTTAGGTGTTATATTTGGGTCTTTACTTCAAGTTAATTTTTATATGGTATAAGGTAAACCATCTAACTTCATTTCTTTTGCATGTGAATATCCACTTTTTCCTTAACTGTTTGTTGTCCTTTCCCTGTCTTCGTATCTTTGTCAGATATTATTTAACCACATATGCAATTTTTTTTTTCTGGGCTTTCTGCCCTCCTCCATTGGTTTTTATATCTATCTTTATGTTGGTCCACAGTCTTTTAATTACTAATGCTTTGCATTATGTTTTGAAATCAGAATGTCTGAGATCTCCAACTTTTTTCTTTTCTAAGATTATTTTGACTATTCAGGTCTCTTTAGATTGTATATGAATTTTAGGATGGTTTTCCTATTTTTGTGAAAAATTCTATTGGGATTTTGATAAGGATTGCCCTGCAGTGGCACCCCACTCCAGTACTTTTGCCTGGAAAATCACATGGATGGAAGAACCTGGTAGGCTTCAGTCCATGGGGTCGCTAAGAGTCGGATATGACTGAGCGACTTCACTTTCACTTTTCACTTTCCTGCATTGGAGAAGGAAATGGCAACCCACTCCAGTGTTCTTGCCTGGAGAATCCCAGGGATGGGGGAGCCTGGTGGGCTGCCATCTGTGGGGTGGCACAGAGTCGGACATGACTAAAGCGACTTAGCAGCAGCAGCAGCAGCACTGAATCTGTAGATTTTTGGGGGGTAGTATGAATATTTTAACAATATTATACTTTAAAAGATGCTTGCTCCCTGGAAGAAAAGCTATGACAAACCTAGATAGCACATTAAAAAGCAGAGACATCACTTTACTGATAAAGGTCCATATAGTCAAAGCTATGGTTTTTCCAGGAGTTGGTGATGGACAGGGAGGTCTGGTGTGCTGCAGTCCACAGGGTCCCAAAGAGTCAGACATGACTGAGTGACTGAACAGAACTGAACGGTTTTTCCAGTAGTCATGTATGGAGGTGAGTTGGACCATAAAGGAAGCATAGCACAAAAAGAAATCAGCGTATTTTATACTTTTCAGTGAATGAGTCTTTCACTTCCTTAGTTAACTTTATTCCTATTTTATCCTTTGATACTTTAGTAAATGTGATTGACTTTTGGATTCCGCAACTTTACTGAAATTGTTAGTTGTGATTGTGTGCGTGTGTGTGTGTGATTTTTAGAGATTTTGATATGTAAAATTATGCCATCTGCAAATGGAGGTAATTCTCTTTTATAATTTGGATGACTTTTATATATTTTTATTGTCTAATTTCTCTGGCTAGAACTTCTATTACTATGTTGATTAGTCGTAGTGAGAATGGGCATCCTTGTCTTATTCCTGATCTTAGATGAAAAGCTTTGAGTCATTGAGTATGATGTTAGCTGTGGGCTTTTCATATATGGCTTTTATTATATTGAGGTAGTTTCCTTTATTTGTAGTTTGTTGAATTTTTTTTTAATTACAAAAGAGTGTTGAGTTTTGTTAAATACTCTTTTTGGCATTTCTTATGATGATCAAATGGTTCTGATCTGTTTTATAAAATTACATGTGTATTACAATGATAATTTTCATGTGTTCAAACATCCTTCACGCCAGATATAATCCCACTTAGTCATGGTATATAAAACTTATAAATGTTGTTGAATTTTGTTTGCTACTATTTTGTTAAGATTTTTTGTGTCAATATTCACAGGGAGATTGGTCTGTAGTTTCCTTTTCTTCTAGTATCTTTAATTTTGGTATAAGGATACTTCTGGCCTCATAGAATGAGTTTGGGTGTGTGCTCTCCTTTCCTCTTCAATTCTTTGGGAGAGTTTGAGAAGAATTGGTGTTAATTTTTCTTTGAATGTTTGTTAGAATTCTCCAGTAAAATCATCTGGTTCTGGGCTTTACTTTCCTGGGAGGTTTTTATTACTAATTCAACCTTACTCTCTTTACTGTTTATAGCTCCATTCAGATTTTGCTTCTTCATGACTCAATCTTGATCAATTGTATATTTCTAGGAATTTATCTATTTCTTCTAGGTTATTGAATTTGTTGATGTAAAATTGTTCATAGTTATCTTACATGTGTGCATACTCACTCAGTCATGTCCAACTCTTTGCAACCCCGTGGACTGCAGCCCACCAGGCTCCTCTGTCCATGGAATTTTCCAGGCAAGAATATTGGAATGGGTTGCCATTTCCTCCTCCAGGGGATCTTCCTGACCCAGGGATAGAACCTGTGTCCCCTGCACTGGCAGGCAGATTCTTTACCACTGCACCACCTGGGAAGCCCGTATAAATTATCTTATGATCCTTTTTATTTCATGGCATTAGTTGTAATGTCTCCTCTTACATTTTTAATTTAAGTCACTTGAATCTTCTTTTTCTTTTCCCTTAGCAAGGGAAATAGCAAGGTTTGCTATTTTCATTGATCTTAAAAAAAAAAAAAAACCAACTCATGGTTTCATTAACTTTTTCCTTAATTCCTTTTCTCTGTTCTCTATTTCATTTGTCTCTGCTCTAATCTTTAGCCCTAATTTGCTTCCATCTGCTAACTTTGAGTTTGTTCTTTTTCTAGATCCTTGAAGTGTAAGATTAGGTTGTTGATTTGAGAGTTTTCTTCTTTTTTCATGTAAGCATTAACTGTTATAAACTTCCATTTTAGTACTGATTTTACTGTAAGTTTTCATATGTTGTGTTTTTGTTTTCATTTGACTTCAGATATTTTCTAATTTTGTTTCATGCTTTCTTCTTTGACTCATTGGTTTTTAAATGTGTGTTGTTTAATTTCCACATTTTTGTGGATTTTCCTGTTTTTCTTCTGCTGTTGATTTCTAGCTTGATTCCGTTGTGGTCAGGGAAGTTACTTATCTGATTTCTGAATGTTTCTTCTCAGATTTAAGATTTGTTTTTATCATATAACTTGTATTCTATTTTGAAGACTATTCCACACGCACTTGATGTGTATTCTGTTGTTGTTAGGCGCATTTTTCTGTCTGCGTCTGTTTAGTTCTGATGGTTCCATACTGATGATTTTCATCTCTTCTGTTTTCTTATTGATCTTGTTCTATCTATAAATGAAAGCAGAGTATTGAGTTCTACTCCAATTATTATTTTGCCATTTCTCCTTTCAATGTTTGGGAGCTTGAATAACAAGCATATCTATTTATAATTGTTACAGTAGCTTCCTAGTAAATTGACCCTTTTATGGTTATATAAAGTTCTTCCTGTCTCTCATGACTTTTTTGGTCATAAAGTCTATTTTGTCTGATAAAGGTATTGCCACTCCTGTTTGTTTGTTTGTTTGTTTTGCCTTTTCATACTGTAAAAAAAAAATTATCATGCTTTCTTTCTTCTTTGAAACCAGTCAATCCTAAAGGAAATCAGTCCTGAATATTCATTGGAAGGAGTGATGCTGAAGCTGAAACTCCCAATATTTTGGCCACCTGATTCCACCTGATGTGAAGAACTGACTCATTGGAAAATATACTGATGCTGGGAAAGATTGAAGACAGGAGGAGATTAGGATGACAAAGGATGAGATGGTTGGATGGCATCACTGACTTAATGGACATGAGTTTGAGCAAGCTCTGGGAGTTGGTGACGGACAGGGAGGCCTGATGTGCCTGAGTCCATGGGTCACAAAGAGCTGGACACAACTGAGTGACTGAACTGAACTGACTCCTGTTCTTAGGTTCCCATTTGCATGGAATATCTTTTTGTACCCTTTCACTTCCAGCCTATGTGTGTTGTCCTTAGATAAAGTGGAAACAGCATGTAGTTGTATCTTTTTTATCCATTAAGCCCATCTACATCTTTTAACTGGTGCATGTATTGCTGAAAGTTTTACTTTTATGTTCAAAGGATTCATCAACAAACCACTTGTTACACACATAGACAATTTCAATTTTTATAGAAGATTATTTGGTTTAATCTGGACTCCCAATTGAGAAAGAGTCCTGGGCGGTACATAAACTCAAATTGCAGCTTTGGGGGCTCCTTAAAATCCCAGGTTGTAGAATGATATTACCAGCTTGTAAGCAAAAATGCAGCTCTGGTTTTATTTTAACACTTTTTACAATGTTTCTTTTACCTTGTGAGTCAGGATTTTGTTAGCCCTCAGGGGCTTGGCCAGACCTCTTGGGGCTCAAGAATTCCAAGAACCACTCCCTTTCTTATCTAAAGTGTTGACTGACTTATTGTGCGTGCAGGCAGGCATGGAATATGGGCAGTGTCTGGGCAGGTGAGCCGGTCAGAGGCCCACTCTCCTGCTTCTGAAGCCTGAACAAGACTTTCTCCTTTTTAATTCCCCCAACAGTGCATTTTATCCATTTACATTCAAAGTAACTACTTGCAGAAGACTTACTATTGCCATTTTGTTAATGGTTTCTCATATATCCTATGGCTTCTTTATCCCTCCTTTCTCTCCTTGCTACCTTTTCTATTTTATTGATTTTATTTTTTTTATGTGTTGAGCCCCTTCTCATTTCTCTGTATGTATACTATTTATTTTCCTTGTGATCACCATTGTAATAAAATAAAATATAAAAGTCTTAATCAATTTTAAACTGATAACACCATGTTTAAAATTTATTCATTCATTCATTTATTATTTGGCTGTGTTTAGTCTTAGTTGCAGCATGTAGGTGCTTTTGTTGCGATGCATGGGCTTCTCTTTAGTTGTGGCACATGGGCCTAGCTCCTCTAGGCATGTGGGACCTTAATTCTCCAACCAGGGATCTAGCCCACGTCCCTTGCATTGGAAGGCAGATTCTTAACCACTGGACCACCAGGGAAGTCCCTAAACTGATAACACCTTTAATTGTATATAAAAACTTGGGCTTCCCAAGTGGCACAGTGATAAAAATATCCACTTGCCAATGCAGGAGATGCAAGAGACACGGGTTTGATTCCTGGGTCAGGAAGATCCCCAGGAGTAGGCAATGGCAACCCATTCCAGTATTCTTGCCGGAAAAATTCCACAGACAGAGGAGCCTGGTGGGCTACAGTCCATGGGGGTCACAGAGTCATATACCACTGAGCACACACACACAGTCCTGTATATTTCTGTCACCCTTCTTAATATTATTGATGACAAAATTAGCTTCTTTAAAATACTGTGCATCCATTAACAGCGATTTATAATGACTATTTTTTAAAACTATTTTCCAGATAGTAAAGTTATTTACACACCTACATAAAATATTACAAGATTCTGAATTTGTCTATGTATTTTCCTTTACCAGGAGCTTTATATTATCACATGGTCTTGTGGTGTTGCTTATCAATTCTTTCACTTCAACTTAAAGGACTCATTTAAGCATTTTCTGGGCTTCCCTATTGGCTCAGCTGGTAAAGAATCCTCCTGCAATGCGGGGGACCTGGGTTCAATCCCTGGGTTAGGAAGATCCCCTGGGGAAGGGAACGGCTACAATTCCAGAATTCTGGCCTGGAGAATTCCATGGACAGAGGAACCTGGGGGGCTACAGTCCATGGGGTCACAAAGAGTCGGAAATGACTGAGCGACTTTCACTTCACTTAAAGCATTTTCTATAAGGCCAGTCTAATAGCCATGAACTCCCTCAGTTTTTGGTTATCTGGGAAAGTCTTAATTTCTCCATTGGTTTTAAAGGACAGAACTTGGTTGCAGATTTTTTTCTTTCAGTACTTTTGAATATATTATCCCACTCCCTTCTAGCCTGCAAGTTTTGTGTTAGGAAATCTGCTTATGATCTAGAGGAATTGTATGTGATGAATCATATTTTTGTGCTGCTTTCAAGATTCTTTGTCAGTGTCCTATGACAGTTTATGATGTGTCTTGGTAAGTCTTGAGACTTATCCTAATTGGAGTTCTTTGAGGTTCTTGAATCTGTATATCCATCCCTATGTCAGATTTGGGAATTTAGGAGCCATTATATCTTAAAATAGATTCTCTGCTCTTCTTCTCTTTCTTCTCCTCTTGGCACTCCAATAATGCATATGTTTTTCTGCTTGATGGTATTTCATAAGTCCGCCAGGCTCTCTTCATTTTTCTTCATTATTGTTTCTTTTTTTTCCTGCTCTGCCACAATAATTTCAATATCCTATCTATGAATTTGCTGATTCTTTCTTTTGCCTGGTCAAAGTCGCTGTTGAGTCCCTCTAGTGAATTTTCTAATTCAGTTATCGTATGTTAGTTTCAGAATTTTTGTCTTCATTGTTTCTCTTGGTCAGTATTCTCATTTGGTTAATGAATCATTTTTCTTTTCTTTAGCTGTCTCCCTGTGCTCTTTTTTAATTCATTGAGCACCCCTATAATGATAGTTTTGAGTTGTCTGGTAATTCGTATGTCTCCGTTTCTTTAAGGTCACATTGTGAAGACTTCACTTGTTCCATTAAATAAATGTGCCACGTTTCCTTGTTTCTCTGTATGTTTCTTGTTGGGATTTTGGCATTTGACAAATCAACAATCTCTTTTAGACTTGCAATTTGGTTCTGTATAGAGAGGATTTTCTCTACTCAAACTGATTAGAGGTTCTGGAGACCTCTCAAGCCTTTTCTGTGGATGCATTCTCTCTGGGCTTATCTATGTAATCTCCTAAATGAGGAGTTAGCTGGTATCTACTCAGGAGTTCTCTTGTGTCTGTCCTCACTAGGGACTCTCCAGTGCGATAGTAAGCAGTGATATCATTGCTTCTTGCAGTTCCACATGTCTGTCTGTGGTACTGTACTCTGGTGTATACTGATTGTTCTCTAAGACTCACAGGCTTGCACCTTGTTCCTGCCTGTGCTTAGATTCAGGCGAGACAGTAATCAGTCCCTCATACAGCACCCACTAAAAGTCAGAATCTTAGGGACTTCCCTGGTGATCCAATGGCTAAAACTCCAAGCTCCCAATGCAGGGGACCCTCGTCAGGGAACTAGATCCCACATGCTGCAACTAAGATTTCACATGCCACAGCTAAAGATCCCACATGCAGCAACTAAGAACTAGCACAGCCAAATAAATATTTTAAAAAGTTAATAAAAGTCAGAATGTTAGATGTATGTTCTATTCTTTTCTCTCCCCAGGCAGTAAATGGGATCTGAGGGTTTTCTCCAAATCACACTGCACAGCATAAAGGGCTCTGGCAAATTCAGTTGAGTTCAGTTCAGTCACTTAGTCGTGTCCAACTCTTTGCAAGCCCATGGACTGCGGCATGCCAGGCTTACCTGTCCATCACCAACTCCTGGAGCTTGCTCAAATTCAGGTCCATTGAGTCAGTGACACCATCTAACCATCTCATCCTCTGTTGCCCCCTTCTTCTCCTGACTTCGATCTTTCCCAGCATCAGGGTTTTGTCCAATGAGTCAGTTCTTCATATCAGGTGGCCAAAGTATTGTAGTTTCAGCTTCAGCATCAGTCCTTCCAATGAATATTCAGAACTGATTTCCTTTAGGATTGACTAGTTGGATCTCCTTGCAGTCCAAGGGACTCTCAAGAGTCTTCTCCAACCTCAGTTTAAAAGTATCAATTCTTCGGTGCTCAGCTTTCTTTATAGTCCAACTTTTACATCCATACATGACCAGTGGAAGAACCATAGCTTTGACTAGATAGACCTTTATTGGCAAAGTAATGTCTCTGCTTTTTAATGTGCTGTCTAGGTTGGTCATAGACAGCGCTTCCGAGGAGTAAGCGTCTTTTAATTTCATGGCTGCAGTCACCATCTGCAGTGATTTTTGAGCCCAAGAAAATAGTCTCTGTTTCCATTGTTTCCCCATCTATTTGTCATGAAGTGATGGCACCAGATGCCATGATCTTAATTTTTGAATGCTGAGTGTTAAGCCAACTTTTTCACTCTCCTCTTTCACTTTCATTAAGAGGTTTTTGTTCTTTGATTTCTGCCATAAGTGTCCCAGATTTTCATACCAGGGTTTGATATGGTTATTTTTGTACCTTGCGTGGGGTGCAGGAGCCTTTTAACTTGTTTTCTGCTCTCTCACATAAGTATTAGGTCTGTGTACTGTTGGGCACGCACAAAATGATGAGAGTCCAGGGCTTCCTATTCCACCACCTTACTGATATTATTCTGGTTTTGTATGTGTGCATGCGCAATCATGTCTGACTCTGAGCGACTCCACGAGGCTCCCCTGTCCATGGGATTTTCCAGGCAAGAACACTGGAGTGGGTTGCCATTTCCTCCTCCCCGGGATCGTCCTGACCTAGGGATCGAAGCCATGTCTCTGGTATCTCCTGCATTGGCAGGCAGATTCTTTACCACTGGGTCACCTAGGAAGCCATTACTTCTGAGCTTGACCCTCTTTTAAAGTTCTCATCTGATTAGGCTGGGTCCATAAAGGATAATCTCCCTTTTGATTCATTTAAAGGAACCTGATTAGGTATTTTAATTTCATCCACAAAACCTTTACAATTTGCTATATTCGATTAATTAGAAGCCAAATCACAAGTTCTACCCATATTCAAGGGGAAGGAATTACACAAAGATACATATGTCAGGGATCAGAACCATGGATACTTTGTCAGAATTCTGCCTCCCACACCAGTCATATCTTATGTTGGTGATATGGGTACTTCCAGAGATGCTAGAGTCTAACCTCAAGTGCTTCCAGGACCTACAGGAAATCTTGGCATAGAACTGTTCTCTGACCCCTCTTAAAGGTAAAAATGGAACACTTGTTCTAATGCCACTCTCTTCTCTCATTAGCTAAGGATGTAACAAAGGCTGAGTACACGAGGCAGGCTCTTACCAAAGATTTTATTTTTGAGTAAATGACTACATTTAAATTTTCTGGTATTTCACAACCCAATAGCTTCACTCCATTGTTCCCTGAATGTCCCACATCTCTGAGCCTTTGTTTGGAAAGTTTTATGTATCACTGAGTTGTACAAAACAGAAACCTACTCAAGTGAGCTTCAGAAAACATTAGAGGATTTTTAGTGTGGATCTAGAAGAAACTCCCAGAATCCAAGCATATTAATTGGGTTTTATCAGGGACTGAAACTAATATAGATATATATAGTTTTAGTTAATAAAGAAATGTACATAAAATACATAAAAGCTAATATAGAAAAATATTAATGGAAAAATCTAGATGATGTATGTTCCTTAAAAGCTTTTACACTTGCTGGGGGAAAAAAAAGTGTAGGTATAAGAACAGAAAAACAGACCAAAAGAATACTATAGAGAGCTTGGAAAGTCTGTGTATGCAGATACATCTGATATATAATAATGACTGCAACACAGATCAATAGAAAGACATAAGCTTGTTTAGTAAATGATGTAAACAAGGAGGCTGATCCCAACATTAGATCATATACCATGACGGACTTCAAAGGATTAAAATCTGAATATTAATAATAAATAGCTAACTAGTAGAAGTAAATGTGAGAAAATAGCTTTTTGATACAGCAACAGGGAAGACTTAAGAATAAAGCATGCTAATTTGTCTTCATCTATGTTAAACTTTTTTTTCTAAAACACACCATTAACAAAGTTAAACAAACTAGACTGGGAATAGATATTTGCAATGCCTAAAATGAAAGGAGAATAATATTTAGAATAGACAAGGACCTACTACAAATCAGCCTTGTAAACATCAGAAAAATGGGCACAGGAATAGGATAATTATATAATGGTAAACCTTAATGGCTAACAAGTCTATGTACTTGTCAAACTCACAAGTAATTAAAGGAATGAAATTTAAACCAATGCCAAATAGAATGTTATATTCATCAAACATGCAAAAGTTAGAAAGTCACATAATACTATTTGCAAATATGTGGGGAAATGAGATTCATATTAGCTAGTGAGAGTATCAACTGATGCAGACTTTGTGGAAGATGGTTTTAGTGGTATTCTGTGAAATTAATAGTATCTATGACTAAGCAATTGTACTCCTATGTATTCTAGACAAATTTTCAGTTTCAAAAGAATGAAATGAATGCAGATACTCACCACTGTGGTGTTTATGGCAGCAGGGAGGTGATGTGGAAGCATCAGAAGTGTACTTCACTATAAAAATGGATAAGCCAAAGGTAGTGGGGTCAAACTGTATGTATACACATCATGTGTGAAAGAAAAGATCAAGAGCTTGCTGCATTTACTTGTGTAAATAGAAAACACAAACACGCATAATACTAAACGTCTATTCTTTGTGTTATCACTATTCACATTAATTCCAACTTAGAATCTTCTATTTCATACCCACATTATCAATACTGCTGCTGCTGCTGCTAAGTTGCTTCAGTACTAAGTACACTTATCTCTGCTCTACTACAGAGGTTTTGGTTCTATTATTTCTTGGATCCCAATCTACTTTTGAGATTAAATTTTCACTTTATTCCAATATATTCCCTAGTACATCTTTTTTATTTACATTAAAAAAATTTTGTTTGTCTGTACCATGTAGCATGTGGGATCTTAGTTCCCTGACCAGAGATCAAACCCATGCTCCCTGCAGAAGCAGCACAGTCCTAACCACGAGACCACCAGGAAGTCCAATCTTCTGGTACACATTTTGGAAAGGTTATATGGGAGGTAAATTTTGAAACCTTGGATTTCTAAAATGGTATTTTGTTCTCAGATTGAAACAAAAGTTTTGGATATATGGTGATGAAAAAATTTTAAGTCAATCTGATTTTGTTCAATTTGCAAGTAACTTCCTTCACATTTTGGAACTTTGCATGGTGTCCTTTTATCTGCTCTGAATGTCATGAAGATGAATTTAGAAGTGTATGCAAGTTACAGTTTTTGTTAAGTTATGAATGGACCAAATTTGATCTGCAGACCTATGTTGTGCTTCAGAACTTGGAAACTTTTGAATAATTTCAAATGAGAATGATTCCTCATTCTGAATCTATCGCCTCTCTTTCCTATTGGATCCAAGTTGGAACATGAAGACTTCTCATCTCACATCACACTATTTAATTATTTTGCCTTCTATTCTATGGGACCGAAATCTAGATGGGGTGATTTGCTCTTTAGATGTCTACTTCCTACTTCTCAGCACAACTGTTGAATTTCTGGCAAGTTCTACTTTATATTATAAAGATATTTAAATGTTCCTAAGCTTGTTTTGTAAATTCAACATTCTCACTTATCCATCAGAAGACACTGCTTTCAAATACTGATTTCTTTGCTTTCTTCACGCTGTTGTTTTTCAATTGTTTGCTGTTGTTGTCATCGTAGTATCTGATTGCAATAAGTGAATAACCTTCTCAAAATACCTGCACTGATGGTGGATGAAGGGGACGTTAAACAGCCACTTCAAAATGACCGCACTCGTTTCTTTCTAATCTATGCATCCACACTCACTGCTGCTGTCCTAGTCAGACGTCTCCTACACACTGCTTGGCATAAAAATGGTCATTATCCTGAACAGTCTCATGATACAGCACCCAATCATTACAAAAACTCTTTCTTCATTGTCCCTCCCTACTTTTGAGGTTTCCTTGAAGTCAAATTCACCTTCAGTGGTAGTCTTCTGTCCCTATCTGTCCTAGGTCTTCCAACAACTCTTCAAAGTTTATCTGTCCACCGCACTCGTTTCCCCAAACTTTGGAAATTTAAATACTTTCACCTATCAGAGTATTCATAATGTTTGTCATTTCTCGGGGTGTGGATGGGAGGGGAAGCAGAAGCATGAACCAATATGCAACCTTGAACAATTTCCTTTGGGAGATAAACCTGCACATGGTTCTAGGGAAAACCAACACTCTTTTGAAGGATGATCCTAATATGAAAGAAATGTTTTACTATCCATTCCAGGATGACATTAGTTCTGAGCATTAGGTTTTGCCTTTCATGAAGAGGGGCCCTACAATCATCCATCCTAAAAACTCATGCTCCACATACTAATTTTTCTTTGACTTTGATTTCTTCATTTTTATTTTTCTTAGTGTTCTGTCAAGGAAATTAGTTGGGAAGAACACATAAAAAGATCCTTTAAAGCTCTGCCTTGGAGTAACAAAATTGGTTTGATTAGATTTAAGGAAAGTAGTGGAAAACTATTTGTCAGCAATCTTCATAGAAAATAAAAATAGCTCTATTAAATCACAAGGTGGTGGGGAAGAGAACATAATTTTATAGCTTATACTTTTTAATTCACCAGTGATATATGAGCTTCTCATACTTCATCCTGAAATTACACTGAGGACTGTTTTAGAAGTTATGTTGGCCAGATGAAATCCCATGAGACATTGTAATTGTCCCTCCTTGTTATATCTGAAGTGGGAATGGTATCAGTAATATCATTTTTCAGCCTCTTTCTTAAGACTCCCACAGAAAGGTTCAGGAATACCTTAATCGTTCTCTAAAATAAAACCTGAGTAGCTTCTACTGAGGTATTTTTCCCAAATAAACTTTCACAGTTTAGAATTCTGCTTAAATTTTAGGACTGTACCTTTTTGAAAGTG
This sequence comes from Ovis canadensis, assembly GCF_042477335.2. Classification (NCBI taxonomy): domain Eukaryota; kingdom Metazoa; phylum Chordata; class Mammalia; order Artiodactyla; family Bovidae; genus Ovis; species Ovis canadensis. The sequence continues at coordinate 26,501,411 of NC_091260.1, forward strand.
AAAGCATTAGTCACTCAGTCCTGTCTGACTCTTTGTGACGCTATGGACTGTAGCATGTTAGGCTCCTCTGTCCATGGAATTCTCCAGGCAAGAATACTGGAGTGCATAGCCATTCCCGTCTCCAGGGGATCGTCCCAACCCAGAGACCAAACGCAGGTCTCCCACGTTGCAGGCAGATTCTTTACCATCTGAGCCACCAGTGAACATTTTTGGGGACTATAATTTTTAATTTTGCAAACTGCTTCACAAAGAGAATGTGAAGTACTAAAAAGAAGATAGCATTCTCTTACACATTTTCTAAAGCTATAAATGACTGTGCTTGCTATTCCCTGGGCTTAAAAGTTCTGCAGAGGTAAAGAAACTACAGCTTTAGATGTTAAGATGGTCAACCTTGTCAAAATTCTCTTTTAGAAACAAAGGGATTACCTAAAGGTTTGAGCTGGCTGTTTATATAATCTAGCATATCTTTTAAAAGTAGTTTCTTGTTCTCTGTAAATCATCAACTATGTGTATTTATTAATGCTTTTGACAAAACAAAATTAATTTTAACTTTAATCTCTTTCATAAGAAATCGATTTATTATACATTAGATAAGATGGATAGCTAATAAGAACTTCAAATAATGAAAAAAGTATCTTTTCAATAAGATATGCCTGATCACCAATCTTGAACTAAGTAAAAAACATTTCCATCTACACCTATGGCTTCCTTTGGAAGTAAAAAACAGTAAGGTAAACCTGTATTTCCTTCATACCCAGGAATACAAGGGACTAAATGGTTAAAGAAAACAGCTGTCTTTTTATGACAATTTTTCTCACCCTGAATTTCTAAATCACACTTTAAATAGCATTAGTTTATTTATCTATTCACTGTGCTACTTCTAACAATCTAGATGTATAACAAAAGTTTAGAATGTTTTACAAATGCTAATAGGATTTTCTTTTAAGCACAGCAAATATCTAAAACTTTACTTCTGTTCATGGTGATGTTTGTGTTTGAAGAATTTTTCAAGTATATATACAACTTTAAGTCCAAAGAGATCAGAAAAATATTTACAAAATAAGTATGTAGGGAATTTTAGAATTTCATAGACCCAGAGGAACCAATGATTCTTTAATGAGTCAGCATAAAACGGTAGTTTGTGTAAACAATTCTATTCTGGACATATAATTTTTAATTAAAATTTTAGGGTGGTCAATTTTAAACACTTATTAAAAATAAGATAGTTTTGGTTTTAATGACTTGCTATATAATACTTATTAAAAATAAGTATGTCAATTACGGGCATGGGCTTTAACTACAAATTACTCATCAAATTTCTCTTCAGAAGATTTAAATGATTACTTTTATTCAAGTATTGAAATTTTGTCACTATCAAAACAAAAATTCTAATGAAGCATTATTATTTCTAATTTTCCAGTAGTTTAGAAAAAAACTTTGGCTATACATTTAAGTACAAAACTATTTTTAGTTTATATGTCCTATTATTTATCTTGGTAACAAACTTTCTTACTTGACTATGTGTTATGAGAACATTAAACAAATTTTTTTAATTAACTAGAATACTAGTGCATATAATACTTGTTGCACTTGTAATATTTCAATATACTACGCAGACAACTAACTTAAGTTGATCACTGATAAATCAATTGTTCTTTGTGGTCTATTTCCCTTTTCAAAATCATAGCTTGTGTATCTGATTCAAGCTAAAGAAGGAAAACATGTCATAATTATACTTATTTTTATGAAAAGCCAAAGTAGCTCAGTTGGGTCCAACTCTTTGCAGCCCCATGGATGATACAGTTCATGGAATTCTCCAGGCCAGAATACTGGAGTGGGTAGCCAGTCCCTTCTCCAGGGGATCTTTCCAATCCAAGGACTGAACCCAGGTCTACCAAATTGCTGGCGGATTCTTTACCAGCTGAGCCACCAGGGAAGCCTAAGAATACTAGAGTGGGTAGCCTTTCCCTTCTCCAGTGGATCTTCCCAACCCAGGAATTAAACTGGGGTCTCTTGCATTGCAGGCAGATTCTTTACCAGCTGAGTTACCAGGAAACAGAATATGACTGTGAAAAATCGACTGAAACCAATACAAGATGGGAATAATTTAGAATGCCAAAATTAGTATTTTTAAATAAACTATGAATAAAGGGGACACCGAGGCTTGTCTTAAAGAAGCTGTTTGTCATTTTTTTAGAGATTACAACACACATACAATAAATGAATTTTATCAAAATACAGCACATTTTTCTACTATATTCATAAAAATCAATTCCTATGCAAATAGTACTGAAAATCAACTAAAATGAGTTAAAATTTACAAAGAGTTGTTAAAGGGTTTCAATCAATATTATTAAAACTATACAGTACAATAATCAATTGATAACATCTTGAAAGAAGTGCAGTATTGGAGTTCACATCTTTTAAAAAGTACTGCCTATTTACGATGACTAGCAAGAAACAAATGAGTTCAACTCACTTTTGCAAAAATAATGTAGATTACTATTTTCGCTAGTCCTATAAAAGACTTTACCTTCAAACAAGGTTGAAGAACAAAGCATAACAGATTAAAAATACCAAAATTATATTCTTAGTAATTAAAAATGAATTGTAATAACTGAATATTGCTCTAAAGAAAGGCTCCAGACTAGCCTCAACTAAAAACAGTTCTTGGTCTTCTATGGCACTTTTTTCTGGTCCAAATAACTATGCGTTAATTCTCACCATTGCATGTTATTCAAATTGTATTTGATTACATAGAACAAAAAGAAATAAAAGTAATGGTCTGAACAAAATTCATAAACTATCAAACATTTGTTACACTAACGAGGAACAAAGGCAGTTGGTGGTAAAACACGATCACACATACACTTAGAAACCCTTTAAAGACTCTGGAGTGCCGAGTTCACACTTCCTGTTGCCTGTAGGAACAGCCCTTCCTTGAACACCGTCTCACACGGGCAGGCTCAGGGCCCGCCCCTTTGCTCTCGATTCTCCACAGCAGTCCTCTATCGCTATGCCAGTTTCACAGACTCGCTTTGGTTTCCTAGCTCCATGCGCACTGTTTTCCTTCTACTTCACCAAGGCAACGTGAGGCCAAACAACATCAAGAGGCCTTCCAAAATCTTCTTACATTTTCTGTTACAGCAACACTATCTCAAAACTGGCCATTTTAGTTTCATTTGTTGCCTAAAGTAAAAATTATAAATTAAGTTTAAAATGGAGTACTAATTATAAAACAGATTGCAAGTACCACCATTTGCAAAAAAAAAGAACAAAAAATCAAGGGATTTCTGCAACACAGAAAATGCATGGATGAAAAAAAAACAGAAAGAGAATCCATGGACATTCATCTACAGTAGAGTTAAAATTTCCTTTGACTAAAAAACTGAGAATTGATTCACTGGTAGCAACTGTATAGTCAAAGGCTATGACAAGAACAAATCCTATAGAGCTCATAAAACACAATTTATTGTCTTTTTTATTTCTTTAAAAAGACATCACATTTTATTGCATTATTCTATTAATAAGAACACATTAACAACTGTTTTTTCATTCTTTGCTTCCAGATTTTTATAGAAAATAACTGTTTTAATCTGGCCTTGGAAAGGGAACCCACCTGCGCCACCTTCACCTACTCACTCTTCAGTTCAATATGCACATAGCAAAAGCCAACACTTCAAATCTCTTGCCCACATTAAAAGAAAAGTTTCAGCAGAAAAACATTAATACAAGTTGAATAAAAATAAGGGCATAAAAGCTATGAGATAGACAGCTCTGCCATCTGTCTCTGGGCTACAATCAAGGCTAACTAGAGCCTTGCACAGAGTTCAATCATGAGTATGAAATCCAAAAATAAACCTACACTCTATACAAAAACAACATACATCTGTTTTTGTAGCCTTGATTGCTATGTTTAAAAACCTAACGAGAAGTTTTATATGGTATGAATTCAATAGTCTCCCCCATATACTGTACAGTGGTTCTTTCCCTCTAATCACAAGTTCCATTATTTCATTAATGTACAAATTTTAACATAATTTTTTGAGTTCTTCTTTATATATAAAAATAGTCAAAATATTAATTTCCCCGCAAGTATCTTCCAATAAATCTTGCTGTCTCTCCATTTTTTTAGTCCACGGCTCTTATGAGGAAACCTCTCTTAAGATGATGAGTTCTACTGTGTTCTGGAAAGTTTTTAGCAAGGACACTGCTTGTCCATGTTCAATATTGATAAAACTGTAGCCGTTAGCCTAGAAGAGAGAAGAAAAAGACTTAAAAATTGTTTTCATAATAATTTGTGTTTGCACATTTAAATTTCTGCCAGGTAGTCCACAAATCTGGCAGAAAATAAGAATCATTTTGGCAATTTAAAACAACATCTACACTCCTGGGCTCCACCCCATCTCTATGGAAATAAAAGCTCTAAAGGTAGGACCGAGGAACCTGGATCTTGTCCACTTTTTCAGATGATTCTTATGTAGCAATCCTGGTATTAGGAAGCACTTGTCTAAGACATAGTGTCAGACATGGCATTGAGTGTATACACACTACGGTGAAGCTGAGGTTGCCAAGTTACAAGGGTGGTAGAAGAGGCACAATAAAGGACAGAAATGGATCTAACAGAAGCAGAAGATATTAAGAAGAGGTGCCAAGAATACACGGAAGAACTATACAAAAAAGATCTTCACGACCCAGATAATCACGATGGTGTGATCACCAACCTAGAGCCTGACATTCTGGAATGTGAAGTCAAGTGGGCCTTAGGAAGCATCACTGAACAAAGCTAGTGGAGGTGACGGAATTCCAGTTGAGCTATTTCAAATCCTAAAAGATGATGCTGTGAAAGAGTTGCACTCAATATGCCAGCAAATTTGGAAAACTCAGGAGTGGCCACAGGACTGAAAAAAGGTGTTTTTATTCCAATCCCAAAGAAAAGTAATGCCAAAGAATGATCAAACTACCACACAATTGCACTCATCTCACACACTGGTGAAGTAATGCTCAAAATTCTCCAAGCCAGGCTTCAACAGTACGTGAACCATGAACTTCCAGATGTTCAAGCTGGATTTAGAAAAGGCAGAGGAATCAGAGATCAAATTGCCAACATCTGCTGGATCATCGAAAAAGCAAGAGAGTTACAGGACAATATCTACTTTTGCTTCACTGACTATGACATGGATTGTGTGGACCACAACAAACTATGGAAAAATCGTCAAGGGATGGGAATACCAGGCCACCTGACCTGCCTCTTGAGAAATCTGTATGCAGGTCAGGAAGCAACAGTTAGAACTAGACATGGAACAACAGACCAGTTCCAAATAGGGAAAGGAGTATGTTAAGGCTGTATATTGTCACCCTGCTTATTTAACTTCTATGCAGAGTACATCATGAGAAACGCTGGTCTGGAAGAAGCACAAGCTGGAATCAAGATTGCTGGGAGAAATATCAATAACCTCAGACATGCAGATGACACCACCCTTATGGCAAAAAACGAAGACGAACTAAACAGCCTCTTGATGAAAGTGAAAGAGGAGAGTGAAAAAGCTGGCTTAAAACTCAACATTCACCAGATGGTCAACACCGAAATCAGATTGATTATATTCTTTGCAGCCAAAGATGGAGTAGCTCTATACAGTCAGCAAAAACACCCAGAGCTGACTATGGCTCAGATCATGAACTCCTTATTGCCAAATTCAGATTTAAACAAAGTAGGGAAAACCACTAGACCATTCAGGTATGACCTAAATCAGATCTCTTATGATTATACAGTGGAAGTGAGAAATAGATTTAAGGGACCAGATCTGACAAGAGTATCTGATGAACTATGGACAGAGGTTCATGATATCGTACAGGAGGCAGTGATCAAGATCATCCTCAAGAAAAAGAAAGGCAAAAAGGCAAAATGATTGTCTGAGGAGGCCTTACAAGGAGCTGGGATAAGAAGAGAAACGAAAGGCAAAGAAGAAAAGGAAAGATATATCCATCTGAATGCAGAGTTCCAAAGAATAGCAAGGAAAGGTAAGAAAGCCCTCCTCATTGATCAGTGCAAAGAAACAGAGGAAAACAACAGAATGGGAAAGACTAGAGATCTCTTCAAGAAAATCAGACATACCAAGGGAACATATCATGCAAAGATGGGGCTCAATAAAGCACAGAAATGGTATGGATCTAACAGAAGTAGAAGATATTAAGAGGTGGCAAGAATACACAGAATGTACAAAAAAGATCTTCATGTCGCAGATAATCACGATGGTGTGATCACTCACCTAGAGACAGACATCCTGAAATGTGAAGCCAAGTGGGCCTTAGAAAGCATCATTACAAACAAAGCTAGTGGAGGTGATGGAATTCCAGTTGAGTTATTTCAAATCCTAAAAGATGATGCTATGAAAGTGCTGCACTCAATATGCCAGCAAATTTGGAAAACTCAGCAGCGGCCACAGGACTGGAAAAGGTGCGTTTTTATTCCAATCCCAAAGAAAGGTAATGCCAAAGAATGCTCAAACTACCACACAATTGCATTCATCTCACATGCTAGTAATGTAATGCTCAAAATTCCCAAAGCCAGGCTTCAGAAATACGTGAACTGTTAACTTCCAGATGTTCAAATTGGATTTAGAAAAGGCAGAGGAACCAGAGATCAAATTGCCAACATCCGCTGGATCATCGAAAAAGCAAGAGAATTCCAGAAAAACATCTATTTCTGCTTTATAGACTATGCCAAAGCCTTTGACTGTGTGGATCACAATAAACTGCAGAAAATTCTGAAAGAGATGGGCATACCAGACCACCTGACCTGCCTCTTAAGAAATCTTTATGCAGGTCAGGAAGCAACAGAACTGGACATGGAACAACAGACTGGTTCCAAACGGGATAAGGAGTACGTTAAGGCTGTATACTGTCACCCTGCTTATTTAACTTCTATGCAGAGTACATCATGAGAACGCTGGGCTGGAAGAAGCACAAGCTGGAATCAAGATTGCCGGGAGAAATATCAATAACCTTAGATATGCAGATGACACCACCCTTATGGCAGAAAGCGAAGAACTAAAGTGCCTCTTGATGAAAGTCAAAGAAGAGAGTGAAAAAGTTGGCTTAAAGTTCAACATTCAGAAAACTAAGATCATGGCATCCAGTCCCACCACTTCACGCCAAATAGATGGAGATACAGTGGAAACACTGGCAGACTTTATTTTTTTGGGTTCCAGATGGTAGAGATGCAGCCATCACTGCAGTTGGCGACTACAGCCATGAAATTAAAAGACACTTACTCCTTGGAAGGAATATGACCAACCTAGACAGCATATTAAAAAGCAGAGACACTACTTTGCCAATAAAGGTCCGTCTAGTCAAGGCCTTGGTTCTTCCAGTAGTTACTTATGGATGTGAGAGTTGGACTATAAAGAAAGCTGAACGCCAAAAAATTGATGCTTTTGAATTGTGGTGTTGGAGAAGACTCTTGAGAGTCCCTTGGACTGCAAGGAGATCCAACCAGTCCATCCTAAAGGAGATCAGTCCTGAGTGTTCACTGGAAGGACTGATGTTAAGTTGAAACTCCAGTACTTTGGCCACCTGATGTGAAGAGCTGACTCATTTGAAAAGACTGGTGCTGGGAGGGATTGAGGGCTGGAGGAGAAGGGGACGACAGTGAATGAGATGGTTGGATGGCGTCACTGACTCAATGGAGATGAGTTTGAGTAAACTCCAGGAGTTGGTAATGGACAGGGAGGCCTGACGTGCTGCAGTTCATGGGGTTGCAGAGTCAGACACGACTGAGCGACTGAACTGAACAGAAGATCATGGCATCTGGTTCTATCAGTTCATGGTAAATAGATGGGGAAACAGTGGAAACAGTGACAGACTTTATTTTCTTGGGCTCCAAAACACTGCAGATGGTGACTGCAGCTTGAAATTCAAAGACACTTACTCCTTCGAAGAAAAGTTATGACCAACCTAGACAGTATTAAAAAACAGAGACATTACTTTGCCAACAGAGGTCCATCTAGTCAAAGCTATGGTTTTTCCAGTAGTGATGTATGGATGTGAGAGTTGGACTATAGAGAAAGCTGAACACCAAAGAACTGATGCTTTTGAACTGTGGTGTTGGAGAAGACTCTTGAGAGTCCCTTGGACTCAAAGAGATCCAACCAGTCCATCCTAAAGGAAATCAGACCTAAATACTCTTTGGAAGGACTGATGCTGAAGCTGAAACCCAATACTTTGGCCACCTGATTTGAAGAACTGACACATTTGAAAAGACCCTGGTGCTGGGAAAGGTTGAAGGTAGGAGGAGAAGGGGATGACAGAGGATGAGATGTCTGGATGGCATCACTGATCAATGGACATGAGTTTGAGTAAACTCCAGGAGTTAGTGATTGACAGAAAGGCCTGGTGTGCTGCAGTCCATGGGGTTGCAAAGAGTCAGACACGATTGAATGACTGAACTGAGGAGAGGTTGAGGTCCAGTCTTCCCACTTGCCCAGGAGCCATCAGAGCAAGAACACTATACTTCTTGTGATAGGTTAAACATTTAATGAGGTCTTACTCTACACCAGATACACAGTTCTAAATGCCTCTCAGTACTTCTTAAATTAAATCTTTTAATTCTCATAACACACAAAAGGGATTCTTTCTCATCTTATTTTAGAACAAGCTAACATTCGTAACTTGCGCAACTTTGCTCTTGCCATTGATGGTTGGATGGCATCGCTGACTACTGCACGTGAGTGTGAGCAAGCTCCAGGAGATGATGAAGGACAGGGAAGCCCGGTGTGCCGCAGTCCATGGGCTCCCAAAGAGCTGGACACGGCTGGACAACGACATTCATAAACTTAATCAAAAGGCTAGGATATATTTCAAAACTGCTAAGGTGTCTTTAAAATTATTAGTATGATTTTTCAAGGTATAAGGCAGAAGTATTTAAGCTATGAAAGCACTAGAGAGTAGCCTATAAGAATGCCTCTGTTCAATCACAAATATCTAAAGATAACTTCATAAAATGCTTATTTTCTAATCTGGCATTTGATGAGTTCAGATATTATTTTAAAAAAAGAAAAGAAAAGAAGATAATGAAAGATGTATCTTAAGTTACCTGAATAATTTTATCACCTGGCTGCAATAATTTTGATGCTGGTCCTTCAGGCTGTACCCTTGTTACAAATATACCCTTTAATAACAACAAAAAAAGATAATTATTTATTGGAAAGAAGTATGCATAAAAAGAAGAGTACCAAGGAGCAATCGTTTTTATAGTATGCAAATATTTGAATTGTGGTACAAGTTTTCTCCCTGTCTTCTCCAATACTGTGATAATGCTATGTTATTTGTGCTTCTGGTGATTCTTACAGTAGTACAGTGATTTTTTGTCAAAGTGATAAAAAAGTACATATATAGATGTGTAGAAAAGTATTAACAATTAAAATGTCACTTCACAATATAAAGAACATTAATATTTTGGAGTTAAATTTATATTCCTCAAACAATTAATTTGTAGCGATCACATTTCAAAACTAAAAGCTGAACAGGGAAATCATAAGGTGACGTCTATCTAGATTTAAATAAATATCTGTTAGATTTTTACTTATGCATAAAAGGCATTAATTTAGTGAATAAAAATTAATGGGCATTTCAAGGGTATATAAACAAAACTCACATCGTCATCAGGTCTGAATGGGTTTCCTCTTCCCCCAACCCCTCCTGATATGCTAAATCCAAGTTCTGGATCCTTTTCAACTCTTACTCGAATCTGAGTTAACACAAAAATAAACTTATTGCTGTATCAGGAAAAGTTACAATGATATTCATATGGTAAATTAAGCTCAAGAAAACATAAATATGCAAGAATTCACCAAAAATAAACACTTGGGCAGATGAAATGAAATTACAATGTGAAATAATATGTTAATGAGTTAGTGAGTTAAAGGCACAGCTAAGATTATAAAGCATAGCTCCTAAATCAATCTATTGCTATCTTATGAGGATTATACAACCAATTACTGTTGACTTTATATATTTTGGACATCACAGACTCTAATGACATAGAGCATACACACAAAACATGTACTTTATCATCAATTTCCATTTGCAAACATCTAAATTACATAGTATTTCTGACTATGTTTCATAAGACATATAAAAGATCCCTGGGTGGTTGTTAGGAGGCTAACTTCTTTCTTTAATCTGTTTATACCCTTTAAAGGAGCTAGGATTGATGATCAATTGGTATTTTTACAATCAAGCTATAGAAAAACAGGCAAGAGCTAAATTTTGTTGTAAAACACTCTCTTTCTCCAGAAACTAAAACAAAATGAATGATACATTTCTCTAAGTTTCTAACGATATTATTTTATTAATAAACTATCAAAATACATGAATATATGACTGTTGACTTTGAAAGTAGTTTCTAAGATTTAATTCTCAAAGCTCTTTGGAGACTATAGTCCAGTTTCAGAAACCAAGTATCAAATAGCAATTAGCAGATATAATACGCCCTTAAAGTTTAAAGGTCTACTATTTATATTCCTGAAGAACACTTGATTATTGGAACATCATCAACCAGTTTGGAAAAACAACCACCTTAGGGAAAATAAATCATGCCCTCAACGCTATATCCTATGTCAATTTATCAGAATGGGCGGGGGAATCACACAGTCAAGTTAAACCACAAAGTTTAATACCTTATAAACTACATGAAAACCAAACTATTAAAATGGTAAAAACTATGTTAAAATTCTATATGGATTTATTGCTATAATTAAATAACCTATAAAATACATTAAAAGCTTAGTCTCATATTCCAAATAGTCTTGATCATTCTTACCTCTTGCCTCGCCAGTTCATGGCCTTGTCTAGGAGAACAATGGGGCTGTGTGTATGGAGGCTGGTGGGCCACTTTCAGCATCAAGTAATCAATTAGTTGTTCTCTAGAGGGATGCCTTGCCACAGATGCCTGAGGAAGGGGGTGATGTATTTGACTATAATTTGCCTGAGGCCTGAGAGGCTGGCCCATCTGTCCATTACTCAAAGGCATCTAAGAAAAACATGAAGTGTCTTAAAATGACCAATAATAATGTCTTATAACAAATATTTGGATTTTCTTCTTGGAGCATTACAAAAGCACTTGAATTTAACATTCTAAATCACATTATCACGCCATGTATGCCATTTTTTTTTCTGATTTTACACTTTTAAAAGGAAAAGAAAAACCCTGTTAATGTCTTAATTCTAAGTCTGCCTGATGCTTGCTGATAGATTCACTCTTTTAAAGCTTCAAATTAATCACATCTACATTTAAAATTGTTTGCTTTTCTGTAACCGTAACCCAGTGTTAAAATGATAAAGTATGCCAAAATTTTAGAATTTAAGTAAGCCATTAAAAGGGAATCTTTTCCTATACTTAGTATCTCACATATACTCAAAAGATGCATTTGCTGTTTTCTGTGGTAGAATTTTTTCATAATCTGAGTATATTCTTCTACCTCTGTTCTTTCCTTTCCAGAATTAAAAAGCCAGTCCAGCAATGTAACAGAAAACTGATTCATTCCTTTCGTGTGTGTGTCTCAAGTTATAAAATTTTAAACTCTCTAAATACTAATTCCATAAAACGTGAGCCACAAAAGTTAAACCTTGACATTTTACTTTTCACAGACTAAACAAAAAAGTCCAGATTATTCTGTTGCTGTTAAAAGAATTATCTTTGTTTTAAAGACTCTTGTCTTTTAGACTTAAAAATAACCTTTGTGGAAATGTGATAATAGCTTATTCTGTTAGTGTGAGGAATCTATCTGAAAACAAAAGGGTTATATTTACATTACAAATATATGCATATAAAGAGATTTTTGCATAGAAGAGGAAATAAATATATTAAAGCTATTCAATCATTCAAAACTTCACTGTTAACTATTAACCCACAAGGAAATTACAGAAAAACTGTGAGGGAAATTATTTGAGTCCCATTTCCCTAAAATTACCCAAAGTAGAAAAGTTTGGGAAAAGATTATGACAACAATTTCAGAACTATTGATTTATTTATGTGCATCATGCTGAGGAATACGAAGTATGGTTTTGGTGAAGAATATTTTTACTTAAACAGAGAGTTCTCTTGTTCACTGTATTATACTTAAGAATTTAGTAAAAATGACGTCTGGGTATTTTATGACAAGGCACAAAGATAACCCTCTACCACAAATCTTATATTGGTTAGAGGAGAAAGAGGTCCTGTATTCTCTGTTTTTTAAACTGTGGTTGTTTACCACTTGGTCACTAGACTTGAAGCAATTAATCTGTCCAGGAGCGCTTAAATACTGTGTGTGTGTGTTCAGCTGTTTTTGCCTCTTTGCAACCTCGCGCACTATAGCCCTCAAGGCTCCTCTGTCCATGAGACTGCAGCTGTTTTTTTATGCACACTCTGCAGATAGCATTTGCTTTTCTCCATGCTAATACAACTTACTCCTATGGGCAGATTGAATACCTTTCTCCTAGGAAGAATACTCTAGACAATAACTACTTCTGACCCATTCTTAAGACTCCCTGACACATAGAACTTAGGCATACTTGACATTCTACATCAGTGTTAAACATAGCCATGGAATATACTAAACTATGATTAGCAGATAACTCAGGAGAATAAGACACATAAGACAAACTCGGTAACCAAAACTACAAAATGGTATTAAAAAGAAACTGGATAGGAGAGCTCAATTACAAGAAAAGCAGCCAAAAAAGGGTAAAATAAATAAATATGTGCAAACTTAAACGGGTGGGTTCCTACTCTTAAGGACAATGCAAAAGTTTATATAACTGTGCTTCACAATTATATCTGGTTATACTAGGGTTACAGGCTTAGTTAAGATAAAAGAACAACTGAGGAAAATACTAAAGAAAAGAATTATGTATCCAGCACTGGAGACAAAAAAGTACTCTCTAAATGAGTGATGCTTTAGTTTAAAAGTAATAAGACTATAACCATCATTTATTTTATCATATATAAAAGTCTTTCAAAGTGATTTCCAGTTACATTAGAAGTATTATCTGTTAAAATGCCTTCATTATCCAATGACGAACTTAAGACAGGTTCATTTTTAACTCTCCAAATAGTTCACCATCAGGAATGCCCAAAAGCCTTTGATTCAAAAGACAAGATGATACTACAGAAATCCAAAATTAACAAAATGATTCTTCAGTGTGGACAAAATCATGGAATAAACTAAGAAACAGCAGAGTGAAATTTTATATCTTAACTAAGAAACAGCAGAGTGAAATTTTATATCTTATTTCTCAATTCTTAAAAAAAAAACTTACTAATCAAGCAGGAAAGGTCCTTGCAAAAGCATTTTCAGTGTTAAAACATATTTCTAGTTGAAAAGCTGTAAAACACAGTAAGCTCACAGATACTACTTCATTCCCTGAGCACCTACTTTCATCAGGCTGTCTGGAAGAACATCTGTGTGACTAAGTGTAGCTGATGGGTAGTTCTGCTGAATGAATATATCATCTTGACAAGGATCTCCTGGACAAGATGTCTGGGGATGCTTCAAATAAGGGGGAAATAAAAAATAAACAAATAATGATCTTTAAGATGTGAAACCAAAACAGTGATGACACTTAGGAGATACTGCTAGACAATGGAAAGACGAAGAACTGAATCAAACTTTACCATCATAACTGCATCTTTCTAAGGGCTGTTAACTAGATTTATTGTGGTAATCACTGTACAATACATACATGCATCAAACCATCATGATGTATACCTTCAACTAAAACAAGGTTATATGTCAGTTATATCTCTAAAACTGGAAAAAAATTAGTACCTTTAACAGTCTTTCAAAGTTACGTGGCAAAATGTTTATTCTTATAATGTGTAAAAAGTACATCTGAATATATAGTTAAGATATTCCTTTATGATGTTTTTATGATTTTATTTAAAGTAATACCTAGCTTTTAACATTTGCAGCAATAAGTTTAGTTATTAATCCAAATTAAGAGGCCAAATTTTAAGAGCAGCTAAAATATATGTACTCCTGTTGAGTACAGCAAAAAGTTTCAGTTGAAAAGAAAAAAATTAACTGCTGTTCTTTTAACAGCATAGTGTCATCCAGGATTTACTTCTTAATGATGAGCAATATCAATAAATATACAGTCTTATGTGCCTATTTTTCACCTTAATTTAGTTCTAAACACACCAAGCTTTGTTTTAGAAAACTAAACAGATTCTGATAAATAGCAGTATTGTTACCTTCAGAAAAGTGTTATGGCTGGCAACACAGATATGCAAACTACTACAAAAGGCGTTATGTAAAAACCCAAACAAACTTTCTGCCCAACTCAATGTATCAGCATGTTGAAAAATAATGTGAAATCTACTTCATTATTATATGCCACAGGATACATACAAATCTAAGTGTTTGTAATTTAGTCTTAGGAACCATATCTGTGACAAAGCTATCATGTGCAGTCTGTTACTAGTTCAAATTATGGCTTAGTGGGTTTTTGTTTGTTTTTTGTTGTTTTGTTTTTCTTTTGGCTGTGCTGTACAGCATGTGGAGCTTAGTTCCCTGGAGTCTTAACCACACGACCACCAGGGAAGTCCTGGCTCAGTATTTTTAGATGTAGTTTGATCTGATTTTGTGTATTTATACAGTGAATACTTTATTTGCCTTTTCTATTTTTGAGATGTGTTTTCAGAAATGTGTAATCATCAACTTAACTCACAGCTTGAAGTTTAAACTCAAGTGTGAATGTACAACTCTATCTTTAAATGAACAAGTACATTACAGATGAAAAAGCTGAAGTGCAAGACTCAAAGACTCTGAATTTAATAATAACAAGCAAAAGATATTACTGATCAAGAATTTGTAAAAAACAATTGCTCTAGATGACTATAAAGATTATCCCTGAGTTAATAACCCCGTGGCTTCAGCTAGAAAGAGCACCAGAAAAGCAGGGCTTACTAGCCATCATCTCCTCTCTCCCTGTTTCAGACTGCTAAGTTACAAAACGATTGCTGCCACTAACGTGTAACACAGAAACCCAGTGGCAGCAGGTGACAGAGGACAGCAAGATGAGTGAGGTCCAGGCAGAGCAAAGTGAACCCCGGATACTGCTTCTATCCGAGAGAACAACAGACTAAAGCCAGGAGTGTATGAAACAGCAGCAGGGGACAGGGGGTGGTAAGAAAGGGGACGCTCAAGTCAAAAGCAAAGGACCCAGAAGCAGGGTCAGTATGGAAATAAAACTATGTGGGAGAGAATAAGCTCTACAAAGGGAGAAAGGTCTTTTCAGGATGGAAGGGCAGAGGAAATATTTACTTAGAGGTCATGCTACCACCTCAAGTTGTTATGGAAAGACAAATTTTATAACAGCCAGAGTTATTCTGTTCTTTCTCCTTTTCTGTCCTTCTTATCTCCTACCCTTAACTTTCATTAAGAATAAACCTTCCTTCTTCCCACAAATGATTAGGTGGGTGTTAATGGATTTGGGTTTTGCCTTTTCACTGGTACTTATTGCAATCTCTCCTGCCTCACATTTAATCATATTCTGCAAATTACGATTAAACTTAGTTCCAGGTATTTATTTGCCAACTCTCAGTCACTAAAGTGAAAATTATTTTTTTAATTTAAATTTATTTATTTTAATTGGAGGCTAATTCCTACAACCCCTCTATGTATTATGCATGGCACAGCATTAAAACTCTGAGTTAGGGAAAGCAAGCTAATTTTGAGAGAGCACTGCAGAGAAAAAGAATTTTTAAAAAACCTCTTCAACTCCTATTGCTCACCCCTTTTTACATAAATAAGAGCTGACTACACCTTTAGTTATGACCACTGAAACTTAAAGAGGTAAAGCCTAAATCAGCTTTGCAGAGCTTTACAACTAAGCCATGGAAGAACTGGGAGGTAATCAAGGTATTTAACCCACAGTACAGATTTATTTTCTAGAACTGTTAACACATTATTGACCCAGGGATTCTTGCAGAAACTAATGCCTGTGGCAGGTGATTTGTTATGCAAGTGGATATTCAAACACTCTGGTCAATAACACTTGGGTAACGTGAAATGTGGGCTTCTTTCTCATTTATGTACTGAAGTACTGATCTACTGCAGGTACTCACTCGAAAAGTGTGCCCACCAGAACCTCTTCCGTCTGCAACACTCAAGGCGAGACTGCCCTGGCTGCCATGCAGATCCCTAGAGCTGCCATAGTGAAAGTTGCTTACAGCAGTAAAATTGGAATTAAAGGACCTTGACAGCATGCTCTGAATAAAGAGGGGATAGATTTAACAGAGATTAGTGTAGCATGCAAAATTCACAAGACACGTTATACACATAGACATATATACAAGTAACCCCCAGATCACGCAGGAATACCATGCAACACTGAATTTTCAGAGACACTGAAAGAAATTGGCACCATTTACCATATATTTACATGAAAACATATATGTATACACACATAAATTATATGTAAACCCAACCATTTACATGTTTAAACACCAAAAAAGAAAAAGTGCAAACATACAGCTGGCTCTTAGGCTATTATTTTTTACTTCTAACCTATCTTATTAGAAGTTCATCAGAAAATAGGAATTGATGTCACATCCAGATGTATTTGTATGTATATGGTTACACAGAATACAAACTAATTTCTTTGTAAAGACAAACTTTACCAACACTCAGTTATTTCTAACTCAAAATGGTTTTATAGAGAGAATGTTTCATTCTATAGAAATTGTCTTATTAAGTAAATGGAGAGTTTAAATATATATAATATAGCACAAAATGTATTTGCAAAAAAATACTTGGCTCTTGTAATTTCTAATAAAAATTACCTTTCACACTTAAAAAATGTCTTAAAGAAAAGTTTAACACACACACAGACTTTTAGGGTATAATATTTAAAAGGCTCCTAATGCTCTGCAATTATCAGGAAAAAAAATTCCAATAAATCTAGAAAATGAACATGCAAAACTCTTTTCCCATTCAAATAGATATTAAAGGTGACTGTATTTTTTGAAGTCAGTAGTGGCTCTGCTGTTTAACCTTGAAGAAGCCTTCAAGTTTCACTGATAGATGCCTTCCATGACTGAGTTTACATAAATGCCTAATCGCCAATCCCAGAGTTGCCTGAACAATGTACTTCAATAAAAGCACTGCCTGATTCTTCCTGTTCTTGCTTGGTTATTCCCGGAGTTCACTATTAATAGTCCTTTCACATGTGGATGCTTTTAGTCATGTCCCTAAACACTGAAGGTCTGATGGTCAAACCAAGAGAAACCTCATTTTGAACATGGCTTCTCAGTAAGAAATACACAAACGCTTGTTATGGCCATAATAAGCATTTCTGTATTACTCTTAGGAAGAATTTACTTTCTCCAGATTATGAAGTTGATCTCTTATACAAAGAAACAATATGACATTTCAGAATGAAAAGAATCTATAAAACTACAATGAACAAATTTAGGTATTTTGTGAATTCTAAAGTAGAGACCAAGGAAAAAGCTGAATAGACCAGGCTCGTACTTTCTCAAAGCATTTCACAAAGAATAAGATTTGGCAGAGGCAATTCATAGGTTCCCCAAACGTCTGATTAAAAAGTAAAAATAAATTATACACATAATCACACAGAAACATGTAAAAAACACACGTCCATGCATTGTAACACAGTTTTACATGTTAACTTGAGTGGTCTGATTGACTCTTTTTAATAATATATTAATCTTGGAACAAAGTCTTTGCTGTCATCTTTGAACATATATGAGGTTTTTATAAATATTTCACTGAGAAAGAAGGCTACAAGTTAGGAATAGGTCTGACTTTGAATTTAGGCCTGTACAGAGACATCCACATAAAACTGCACCTTATCCAAACACATCAACACATTGTGCAAAGTTCAATTAAGTGCTGAACACATGTCCTGGACATTGTTTACTACATGCTAATAGTTGTATAACAGCAAGTAAAAATGGAAATCATCATGTTGTACTAATCACATGGAGTGCTTATCAGTTTTTAATATAATAAGGAATACTGGCAAATGTTGACATTAGGAATAATTTTACACAGTTTTATTCCTTTGCAATATCTGTTGATATGTTTAATTCAGTCAGTCTTGAGATTTCTGAGGTAAGATCTATTTTCTATGTTTGTGTTCCAGGTACAGTTTTTGGTGAAGTTGGGAAGAAGGGGTTACTACTTAAAAAAGCCAAGTAAGCTTCAATGACTAATTGCTTACTGTTTTACTATTAAACTCCCAGCTGGGCAGAGCAGCACCTTTTCCTCTAGAGGTAGGGCAGGCATTGTGAAATCCCCTGAGGAGAATTTTCAAATGCCCATCATGCCATTAGAATTATGTTTAAGGAAGAGAGGGGGAGATGCAGAGGAACAGAGATCTCCCGTAACCCTCCACCATTTTCAGCCAATGCTTTCAAGTCTGGGGTCTAAATTATGTTGCCCTGTGTCCTCTAAAGCTTTTTCCTAATTTCAATGAGTTGATTCTCATCTCTAAATTACCAGTGGGCACAACTGGGAAACTACTGTCATGTATTCTCCAAGCAATCATATAGTAAATTCTAAACATAAAGAGCAGAAAAGTACAAGGAACAATGAGATGGCTCATCCTTGCTTCCTGATTACTAAAGTCCAGACCAATCTCCGACAGACAGGAAAGTAGTGGAGAACAGCCATCTGAGATGTCAACTAATAACATCAAGGTGACCAAACTCGTTAGTCCTCCAAATCTACTATTCCTCATCAATATCTAGTTAATGGCATTCCCCAAAAAATAATTATTCAAGGGACCAATCTCAAGTTTAATCCATCTTCCTCAATGAATGATTACAGGAATATTCCCATCAGAGAAAACCCTTATAAAGTCTATCTCAGAACTGCCTCTTGAGTTTATTTTTTTGTCTCAATTCCACTGATGCATTTCTCCTTCTACTTATTCTCAGGACTGTCAGACAGTCTCATAACTCAATCAACTTAACTATAACTATGGCTATAGCTTCTTCCTCCTCAAATCCAGTTCCACACCATCACCAGAAGTTCATTTATAACACAGCTATGTTACTCCTTTACTTAAGAAAGCTCCAAATTCCTCAGATAAAGCACACAAATTCAAGAGCCTCAACAGAATGTACAGAATTACAGCTGAAACAAGATGGATATATGACAATGAAGTTCCTAATGCTATAGATGCTCAGTTATTTAAAGCTACAGAATTTAAAAGAGCTAGTTATTATAAACAAAGGTTCACTGTGAATTGATATAAGGTATTAATCCTTATTTTAGGCATTGATTTCCAAACATTTTGACTTAAAGAATTTACTGAAGTTCTATACACTTAGCTCCTTTTAAAAACATCTTATATCAATAAACAAAGCTGTAATAATTCTTGGGTAAAATCTGCTGAGAGACATGAAGCTGAATCTTGCAGAATGAATATGCCTTATATATTTGGGCCACAGAACTGTCCTAATATATTAGTTTTAAGGTTAATTTTTTAAAACATTTCTCTTTTCAAAAAAGTAATATCCAAAGTTATAAAAGCTCATCTACATGAGCTTAAGTTATTTAACAATCTCCTAACTATATTACAGCCACAGACACCTGAGTTCAAATAGGCTAGAAATGCAATATAGGAAAGTCAATAGTAAATGCCATGCCAGAAGCCATCGGAGTCAGTGACAGTGTTAGTTATACAACACGAACTGGGAAAAAAATCTTAGGGGGAAGATATACATTTATAATACATTTTGCGTTATTCTGTTAACTATATAGTCAATTGCTGTTTTTATACACATATTTACATAATTAATTATTAATAGATCAGCAGGAAGTCAGGAAATACTGAACAGAGGTAAACATGTATATACATGTATTATTTGTAGTATGTGCGGCGCAATCTAAGATACACAGAAGAATGTAAGCCCATTAGAAAACATTAAGGAGTAACAGGAAAGAAGTTCCTATCACTCTCGCAACTATTTTGAGTCTGGGTAACTCTCAACTTGGACCTCTAATCTCACTACCAAGGAAAAACTTCTAGAATATAGTAAGTATGTATTCAATAACTCAGAGTATCTTATTTAATCTTGTTTAAAAAACAAAGTATGCCAAAAATTTTAAAGGAAAATTAGTAAATTCATAAAGAGGCAAATGAAAAATTCATGTTTAATTACCTTTTCTAATTTTTTGGCCTCAATGTGTCGTAGTACTTGTTCTCGCCAATCATGAGGAACTTTACTTTTTCCTGGAGGATCTAGTAACGAATGCTCAGAACCAACCCTTGTATTTGGTCTTTTTGAAGGACTAGTCCGTGAGTAACTGAAGTCACTAACTGACATAGTTCTCTCTGGTATCTCACTAACAGAGGGTCGAGCACTCTGAGGCCTTGAGGCGTTTGGACCATCAACGCTGTAGGTTCGTGCAGAAAGAGGTCTCTGTGATCCTGACATCACTGGAGGAGTTCGTCCCACTGAATGCAACTCTCTGTATGACAAATAATCTCCTTCAGGAACTTGGGTCCGCCTCGTGGAACCTGGCTCACCAAGATTTACAGAGGCTGTTGAGGACACACTACTCTGTCGCTGAATTGTAGTTCGAGTTGCTCCAGGAATGAGTCGGTCATTTGGTGAGATGGCCCACATGTCCCCATGTCTTCCTGGACCAAGTCTCTGGTGTAAATGATACCCAGTATTAGCTCGAACATTGTTATGATTAGAGAAATTCATATTGGCAGAATGTTTAGCATAACTGTGACTTTCTGTACTCTCTGATCTAGGAAAGCGCTGTGAGGGAAAACTGACAGGATCTACTTGGGGATTTTGCTTGGAGTGCCACAAAGTGTCCTTGACTGTGCCACTGCTGCTGTACTGAATATTATACTGTGGGGGACCATACATCTGAGGCATAGACTGTGGGCCGCTCGTTGTGGGACCTCTTATATTTGGTTCCTCAGGATTATGATTTGAATCAAACTTGAAAATTGCCTTTGCACCTGATATTAAATCAGAAGATGAAGAAGAACCAGTAAATACTTGCAATGGTTGATCATATAAAAGTGTAGCTGACTTGCTCCTGACTATATTTTTTCCATCAACAGTAGATGTTACTTTAGCTGTGGCACTTGGCTGCTGAGGTCCATTATCACTCACAATGTCATAGATTTTTAGCCCTCCAGTTTCCATGTTAGTTATGCTATGAGATTTCACAACAGATCCAATTGGCCCACTTTTCTGAGGGGACAGATCTTCAGTGCTTTTAGAATGACCCACATCAACAGAAGAATCAGTGTCATGTGGTTCGGTCCTCCTAGGAGACTGGGGAGTTTCCTCAGAATGTCCATTTACCTTATTTATGCATTCAACATTAGGAAACTTGTTTCCATTTTCCAAGTGCTCAGCTTCTCCTTTAGCATTATTGCTTAAAAAGCTCATTCCAAGCGCTGTATCTTGTGTCTTTGATCTTTCTATCTCTGGTTGAAATGTATCATTAGTTATAAGTTTATTTAGATTCATATTGATATGGTCTAATTTTTGAGATTCATCAGATGTGGCTGTTGAGTCAACACCTTTTTCAATAAGAACTAACCTCTCCTCAATATTCAAATCATACTCAGGTAAGTTAAAATCTTTTCTATCAGGAACCTTGATTTTTTCTTCTGTTGAATGATTTAAAATATCTCCATTTTGTAAAAGGCTGTTAAAATTTTCATCTTCTTGCCTAAAAGAAAGATAATTTTATCACAAACATCATAAAGCCCAGTTTTTAGTCATGGGGAACATTAACAACTACCTACTGTATAGATACACAGAGATAAGAGTGTTGATGGGAGTCACAGATAAAAGACATTTAGTATCAAGCATGTAACTTTAAAATATTATTGTAACAGTCAAATAATAGAGATTTATATTAAATAGAGACAAGTAAAACATACTAATCAAAATGCACAGATAAGATTAATTATTGCCACTATCATAATCGCTGTATCACAATACAGTTTAATAGAGCTAAACAATGGAGAAAAATGTGCATATTTTATAATGAAATAATTCTCTTCTACTGCTATACCTTTTCATGAATGTTCTAAAATATGACATGCTTGAAAGATAGACACATACATGGAGACAAGGTCAATAAGTTGAACAGATGAGTAAGAGCACAGAATATTTTTATGAATAATTCAAAACCTCACAGTATTGATCAATTAAGTATGTATTATTAGATCCAAATATATATAAGGAAATTATACAAAGAACTAAACGATCACTCAAAGATCTGCAAAGTATGAAGCTCAAACGAGAAACTAAATCTAATTACTCTCTTAAGTGACCACATTGTGTTTGGCAAATATTTATAAAACATGCCATTCCAAAATTATAAAAGATATTTTATTTCTAGTTGATAATATGAAAACATATTTGTGTTCTTTTGTGTAAATATGCAAGTTACATTTCAACAAATATTTTTTAATACTGATCTGATTAGATAATAGAGAATGTTATTAGAAATACAACCAAAGAAGGTATGGCTATATCCCTTTCTTAGCCTTTATTTCATTACAAAACACATGATTTAGAAAATACTGAACTACTTGCCAATGATATCAAATTTTACTTTTCAACAAATTAACCATTATTTTAATATCCAAGAGGTTATAAAAGTAATATTTTACCACACTAGATTTTAGCCTCAAATTCAGAAGGGTATAAGTGATTAATCTTAAATACAACTACATAAGAGTAAAAACTCAATGTGAGACATAAAATTCATCTTCCTTTTAAAGTAAAGCAAATCGATATATACAAAAATCTGACTTAAATATACCCAGAATTTAAGTATTGTATAACTCTAAAAATCAGTTAACAATATCCATACAGTAAGTTTTGGATTCAGCAGTAATCCAAATCCTTCTATCAAGCATAACCCTTTAACCTGAATTATTCTAAACAGGCTATATTAAAAAACATTATAGAACTGTTCACCCTTTTAATGAAGAGAATTAGAATATATTTTAAGTCTTTTCATTTTAAAGACTAAGAGGAAAATGTATGTGCTGTGCTGTGCTTAGTCACTCAGTTTTGTCCGACTCTTTGCAACCTCATGGACTGTAGCCCGCCAGGCTCCTCCATTCATGGGCAATCTCCAGGCAAGAATACTGAAGTGGGTTGTCATGCCCTCTGCCAGCCAATCTTCCCAATCCAGGGAAATGTATAAAAGCTAAGCAATTATAATTAGTAAATAAACTGGGGAAGAAATTACATACTGTCTGAACCACTTCTATAATATTAATTTGCAAAGTCTTTTATGTTTTAATAATATATATTTAATAATATAAATAGCATATATTTATTTGCCTTGCCATCTCTATGTATTATACAAATAAATTATCTCATTAATATGCTCACAAACCTGATTTTGGAATTAATACCCATGTGAGTTTGTTTCACTGGAGAGCAGAGTGAGGTATCTTGACTGCTATCAGTATTAAGAGAAACTGAATCAGACATCCGAGATGGAGAAGAACAGTTGCTGTTATTCTGATTGCTATTGTGTGTAACTTCATCTGATAAAGAATCTGTATCCTTCGTATCATCTGTAAGAAAAAAAATTAAGCTACTGATAAAGCCACAAAGAATTTCCAGTAATGACAAATGGCATTTATATTGTCTTGGTTCAATATATAAGATAAGGAATTATATGGACAGAAGATAACCAGATGCTCACCTCAGAAAATTCAGTCCTAATACATACAAAGATTCAAGAATTTAAAAGTAGTGATACCTTCAGTTAGTTTTTAGTGATACCTATAGTTTTTTTTTTTTTAAATATGAACGACGATAGAGTTACCCAGAATCTGATTTAAATTGACACAAATGTTATCACATAATGTTTTTAAGGGCATTTTAGGCCATTTTAGTGAATATTGTTTTCCATGAATTTAGTTTTAAAAAGTTGTAACAGTAAGAAATATATACTATAGTTCACAACCTCAATAAACTTACTATCTGGGGTATAAATGATTTCATACATGTATGGAATTGTTTTCACCTATTCTGATAATAAAAATGAGCAGCATAGTTAACCAAAAAAGAAACACCACACAAATCCAGAAATTTTCCCAAGGTCAGCTTTCCCCTTTCTAATATCATTTCAAAGAACTATATATGAATAGTGAATTCTCAATACGTGAGATGGTTTTGCAACAACTATATAAACAAATGCTAAAGCTGAAACTCCAGTACTTTGGCAACCTCATGCGAAGAGTCGACTCATTGGAAAAGACTCTGATGCTAGATGGCTGGAAGGCATCACCGACTCAATGGACATGAGTTTGAGTGAACTCCGGGAGTTGGCGATAGCCAGGGAGGCCTGGCATACTGCAATTCATGGGGTCGCAAAGAGCTGGACACGACTGAGTGACTGAACTGAACTGAAATAAACAAACAGATAATATTCATAGTCCACTATAGGTAGGTAGTAATAAAAAGCACCATTTTTTAAAAGCAGTGATAAAAAGATAATAACTTAGTATGTTTACAACCCTACAGGCATGGTAGCACATGGGGCTCTATAACTTCTGCTTTAAGGTGTTTGGGTCTGAGAATCTGAATTTTTAAGATACTGTTAAACTACATGGCACTTAAGTTCTCTCCTATTTATATTCTCCTGCTTCCTTCTCATGGGGTAACTGTGACAATTAGATAATAATATGGAAACTATTTAGCATAGTAAGTAACAATTAGTAACAAATATCAGTACCATTATTATGAAACCCCAAGCTATCCTGTAAAGGGGCACGTTGCCAGTAAGTTTCATCAATGACATAAAGGTACAGACTGGATAAATAATGTGGACATAATTTATCCAGTGGAGATAATGTAGACATTTTCAGATATTTGGTGGAGAAGAGTAAGGGAAGGATAAAAGGAAGGGATAGCTACTCTGCGAGTTGTCTTTCATTTCTAAGAGTCTGAGATTCTATGTTAGGTGGGGGTGAGGTGGTATGCTAAAAAAAAAAGTTCCTTAACAGATGAAATAACAACAAGCATCTGTTATACATAAGGTACTTTGCTAGATCTGAGTACACTAACCTAATATATTTGAAATTCTCAAAATCTTTCATTAGCTTCACTGTATGTCTAGTTAGATGTATGCATGCTACATCACTTCAGTCATGTCTGACTCTTTGCAGCCCAATGGACTTGTAGCCCACCAGACTCCTCTGTCCGTGGGATTCCCCAGACAAAAATACTGGAGCGGGTCGCTGCGTCCTCCTCTAGAGGACCTTCCTGACTCAGGGATCAACTCCACATCTCTTATGTCTCCTGCACTGGCAGGTGGGTTCTTCACCACCAGTACCATCCGGGAAGCCCAGTTAGACATATAAACATGGACAAAAGTAAGGAGCTTAAAGATTGTATAGCAAACAAGTGGTAGAGAGGGAATCATAATCTAGGCTTATCTGCCTAAAAAATCCATGTCATGTAAGTAAACGTGCATGAACGAAGGAAGAGATCCATCAAGATTTTTCTTTAAAAATGAGAGACAAGGAATAGACCCTTTACAAAGACAGGTTTTAAAAATTGCTTCTGAAAAGTATTTTAAACAACATAGTAACATTTAGTGAAATTTATTTGAAAAAAAAAATTATAGATTTTATTCAGTCCATTTCTGTTTTTAGTGAGCTTTCTTTTGACATCTAACCTTTTTTGTTACTACTAAGTGCTACCACTTTGGGCTGGTTAATAGAGGTTTCAATTAATGGTGGTCGCATCTCTGCCATTTTCATCTCTTCGTCAGAAGAAAGTTCTTCAGATTCCTAATTTAAAGAAAAAAGAGAAAAATATTCACAAAAATAAATTTTGGTTTCTTTAAATGAATAAATATTAAGTTATATGAACTTCAAAGAGAAAATACTTGACACAGGCATAAAACCTTTTTACGGTAACTGAATAAAACTAGTATGTGACTTAAATTTTTCAAGACATGGCAATAAAACTATGGAAATTATTAATACTACACCAAAGTGTCTCAGGTATAAATTTTCTGTGTGGTCCTTAATTCAACTGTATTAATGATCAGTATGTAGCTGGTACTATATCAAGTGCCAGAGAAACAAAAATGAGTAAAACACAATCCCTGCAGGTGAAAAACTCAGTTTAGTGAAGATGCTCTAACAAAAACTGTATTCCTAGTTCTTAAATTTATTCCTTCAAGGATCACCAGGTTCCAAGGAATCAGAAAGACTGAGATGCTCTTCCACCAAGATAAATTAATGGCAATTTCTGCACAGTTTGAATTACTCTCCATGATTTTTTTCTCTGATATTTGGCAACTGTCCCATGCAATTTACCACTGAGTGCTATTACCACACACACAGAGACTCTGCTGTCAACAGGTATTAATAGAAAGATTTTAACATTGTATATAACAGACATAAAATCAGATCATCTGCAGTTTATTTTTAACTAATATAATGAAAATAAATAAAAGGTCTTAAAACAGTATTCTATTAAAAATACTAAGATTTCTAAGTGCTTTAAGTGTCATAATAAAATATGAACTGAAATCAGAAAACTATTTCAATAAAAAGGCCAGACAGTAAATATTTTATACTTTGCAAGCCACACATTCTGTTTCAACCAACCAATCCTGCTGCTGTGGCACAAACGTAGCCACAGACAATATGTAAGCAAATTACCATGGCTGTGTGCCAGTGAAACTAAATGTCATCTAATTTTTAATATTTCACAAAATATGCTTTTTCTTTTGACCTTTATTCAATGTTCAATAATGTAAAGCTGTTCTTAGCTTGCAAGCCATATAAAAATAGGCAGTGGGCCAGCTTGGGGAAACAGGCCATAGTCTGCCAATCCTGTTCCAGACTGTACTACTATGGAGTTAGACTGTTAAGTAGTTAAGGGAGAGAAATGTAAATTGGGTTTAGTTTTCAAGGGTAAGTTAAGAAGTAAGTAATATTCTGAGTAGAGGAAAACATGGAAATAAGAAAATGTATGGCAAGTCAGCTCCATGAAGCTGAAATTTAGGAAAAGGGACAGGAGAGACAGAAAAGGCAGACTGGATTGCATAGTAAAAGGTTATGCTCTGAGTATGAACTCAATTAAGTACATGCTGGTCATTACTGAAAGTTGCCAAGCTAGAAACTCACAAGGCAGATTATCTTTTAAAATAGTAACTCTGGTATTAAAAGTTTATGGAAAGAGAGACTGGCAGAAAGAAAACTGGGTATAGTAATAGTCCTGAACAAAAAAGACTACATCTGTCCTGCAGTGGCAGTGATAGCTAGTACAGGAAAAAAAAAAAAGAACTGGAGAGAAATTTTATTACCATTAACAGAACTTGACTGGTACAATGAATACAAAGAGTGAGGTAACAGGACAAGGAGGTTTATCTCAGCCTTTTGGTATCTGCAGCATCTAAAGTGCTGACCAGACCCTCTTCATCATGAGACTATATTATACCTGGGCTTCTGCGAACTCTAGTCTCCCAAATCTCCCACCACCTTTCTGTTTCCTTTGCTCATGTCAATTAATCTTCCTGCAGTTTGCTCATATTCTTTCCTTTCTTATTCTTTCCCCCAGCTACTGCATTTTTTCCCCAATGATTATGTTTATTTTCTTAATTAAAATTATTTATTTATTTATTTATTTTCACCATGCCCCACAGCATGTGGGATCTTAGCTGCCCAACCAATGAGCAAACCTGTGTCCCTTGAATTGGAAGCATGGAGTCTTAACCACTAGGCCACCAGGGAAGTTACAATGATTATGTTTAATGTAGATAATTCCACTAAAAAACATTCAGTGGCTCCCCAAAGACTATAGTATAGAACATTAAGTCGAGACTTCTCAGCATAGCTATCAGGAAACAATCTACTCTACTAACTTTATTTCATTAACTATACCCCCTGATATATTTGGTCAGATGGTCTGACCAATGCTCTTTCCTCCATTTCCTAAAGGCGGTTCTTTTGCTCTCATTATTCTTTTCACATTTCATTCAATTCTCCTATTTCTGTTAACTGAAATACTTCAAAATACAAGTTAAACACTTCCTTCACCTTAAAGCATCTGTGGTTCTTTATAGCCAGAAAATACCTCTTTCTAAATTTCTATAAAACTTAATACCTCCAGCAGTGTTTGAGGGAAATGTAGAATGGTGCAATCACTTTTGGAAAACTGGCAGTTTCTCAAACAGTTAAACAGAGAGTTATCATACAATCTAGCAATTCAACTCTAGAGGAAAGAGGATGCATTTTCTTTGGGTATAATCTATATCCAAGAGGAAAGGAAATATATATCCACACAAAAACTTGTATACAAATATTCAAAGGAACCTCACTCATCATTAGAGACAAAATGTGGGAATAACTCAAATGTTCATAATGGACGATGACAATGAAATACACAGACATTTAAAAAAATGGATGAAATACTGATATGTGCTACAATATGAATAATCTTGATGATATTATGTTAAATGAAAGAAACAGTTACAAAGATCACATACTGTATGATTACATTTATACGAAATGCCAAGAACAGCCAAATCCAGAGGCCAAAGACTACCAGGCGCTCAGGCCTGGGGAGGAGGATAGGGAGGTTGCAGCGAGACAACTAAGAAGCACGGCTTCCTTTTAGGGTAATACAAATGTTCTCAAAGTGTTTGTGGTGAGGGCTGCACAACTTTCACCACACTAAAAGCCACTGAACTGCACCCTTTATTTAAATGAGTGAGTTGTATAGTATATGAGTTATACCTCAATAAAGCTGCTTTAAAAAAAAAAAAAGCTTTTATTGATCCAAAGGAAAACTCTCTTTAAAAAGTCTCAGATATTCAAGAAAAAAAAATACAATGATAAATGTCTAAATAAGTAAAATTATTATTAGGTAAACCAACAGCAACTTTTTCATTTTTAAGTTACTGAGATTAAATCAATTGCTATTATAAATTTTACAGAATTAGAACTGCCACAATCTAATTTAAATAGTCAAAATTTTTATAACCTCTATACTCCAGTGTTGAAGCTTAAGTGATAAATGAGTGGTAAAACAAATATTATGAAATTCCTCAATGGCAAACTATATTAGCATATTTTCTGCTATTGGTATCCCCTACCTTTAGTTAGCAACAATGAAATGTTAAATTCTTATCATTTAACATTACTCCAGAATAATCATAAAGCCATACCTCAAAAACATCATCATGATTAACAATATGCTTCAAGTTCTCAGAGGCTTTCACATTTGCAGTCACTGGCAGATTTCCAGAACTGATCTCAGCTTCACGTTCATTGGTCTTCTGTATAGAGTTTCCTATCATAAACTTTTCTCTTTCATCAGCTTTGCTTCTTACTGGAGTGGTACTTTCAGAAGTCTAAGCAAAAGAAAAGATAAAAGAACTCACATTCTTTACACCTATTAGTGCATTAAAGTTCAGAGGAAAATTTAAAAGTATCTTCCTATTATGGGTAAATTGAAGAAGTTTTAAACACAGAAATCTGTAGCACCGAGAGAGAAAATGCTCACTGAGGGAACAGGCAGTCACAAAGGTCCATGAGCCACACTGAACTTTATAATTTAGCTAAGGTTCCGTTTCATCCTAGAAGGGGCAAAGCTGGTATTTTTGAGTGAGTCACTTGGCAATGTGCAAACTCAGGAAGGCTCCATTTTTTCCTGCTCTTTGTGGAATGAATAGAAACTTCAGTGACAGAATAAAACTTCTGTTTTTGTGATACAGATGCAGAGGGGAAAGTTCATTAAAGGAACACACAATTTAGGGATTTGTGTAGGTTTCGGAAATATCCTAGGGAAACGTCAATGATCTGTCATAGTAATTACATTTAAAATGAAAACTGGGTAGAATAGATCAATATTACCGAGGAAAAAGTATTTCTATAACCATGAACTTCTGACATTCGTTTTCTTATTCTTTGTTCAGGCAATGTTAGTTCAAAAGCTATGCTGACACTCTCCTACCCACCTGGACAGTCTGTAACCACAACTGAAGTGGTATAATAGCATTTCAGTTTGCTCACTATGACAGCTTTTAGTTCAGGTATCTGAGAACTCTGGTCACTGATATGAAGATCCGACTCACTGGAAAGATCCTGATGCCGGGAAAGACTGAAGGTAGGAGGAGAAGGGGCAGCAGAGGATGAGATGGTTAGATGGCATCATTGACTCAATGGACATGAGTCTGAGCAAACTCTGGGAGATAGTGAAGGACACGGAAGCCTGGCGTGCTGACATCCATGGGGTTCAAAGAGTCGGAGATGACCGAACAACAACAACAATCTGAGAATACTCCCCAAGTCTGGGAGTGTATTTTGGTGTATACAAAAAGGATCATTATATCAATTATCATTTAAAAATTTTAAAGAACTTGAATAGACTTTAGTCAATGTTTTTAAATTGAGCTTTCTAACCTTCACACCCACATCATTATTTGCAACTTGCTGATCTTCATGTGGTTTCAAATCTTTTCCAGAGTCTTCATTAGTCTCTTCATCTTTTAATCTATGTACAATGGTTTGAACAGTTTTGACCATATTCTTAAGCTCATCCGGGTATGGTGTTGGATATCTCTTCAAATTTCCCTCCTAGAGAAATAAAATAAGAGATAATTTTAAATTATCTCACAATTCAAAGTCCAGGTATTTCTTTTTTTTTAAATTTTTATTGGAGTATAGTTGATTTACAATGTTATTTTCTGTTGTAGAGCTAACTGAATCAGCTACACCTATACATAGATGTACTCTTTTTTAGATTTCCCATATAGGCCATTACAGAGTATTGAGTAGAGGTCCCTCTGCTATACAGAAGGTTCTTATTAGTTATCTACAGATAAATATTTCTAACATCAATCTCAAAATTTAATCTATAGTCCATCTTAATTATACTATATACCTAGCTCATAAGGTAACTGTGAAGACAGATGATAGGCTTTTGAAAGCATTTTAGATCAATAAATGTATGGTTTTATTGACAGTAAAAAAAAAAAACAACAACCAACTTCACAGTTAACAGACTTCACTGTTTTTAAAGCTTTTTTTAGTAGACTTAAATATATTCCATTTGGAGATATATGGTATGGATATTGCCAACACTGTCACTTGGCTTTGAAACAGATACATGTTTTCCAGCTAGATAATTATGCAAACAGACATAAAATTCCAACATTATGATGACTTACGTGCCAGAAACCAAACACCTCTAAGATCAGCCTAATCATCATTTTCTAGAATTCAGCCAGCTTTATTATACAAGGGAAAAATAATCACATCCATAACTAACTTGGAAATGGGTATTTGCTACTTCTATTACTACAACACAGTCTCATAAAGAAACAAAATGTTCACCTCAAAGAGTTGTTCATCCCTTTAATATATAAATAAATCATTAAAGAAAGAAAAGGGGGAAACAATAATCTGTTTTGCTCTTATATTTATGTACACTATGAAATTTGGTTTCTATTCACACAATTTTATATTATTCTCAAATACTTTCACATCATAAATGTACTGGATCAATAAAATTTCAAGCACCTTGAGGGCAAGGAATGTAACAAATACTTCTTTGTATCCCTGAAAATAGCACAGATGAGCTATATAGCACCTAATAAATGCAGGCTTCCCAGGTGGTGCTAGTGGTAAAGAACCCGCCTGCCAATGCAGGAGACAGTAGGAGACATAGGGTTGAGAGGATTCCCTGGAGGAGGGGTCCCCTGGAGGAGGGATCCCCTGGAGGTGGGGGCCCCTGGAGGTGGGATCTCCTGGCAACCCACTCCAGGATTCTTGCCGGGAGGATCCCATGGACAGAGGAGCCTGGCGGGCTTATGGTCCATGGGGTCGCAAAGAGTCAGACACGACTAAAATGATTTAGCATACATGCACCCAATAAATATCAGGAGACTTGTTTAAAATTTGAAGGAAAAAAGAATAGACTCACTCTGGGAGGTGCCTCCCTTTCATCTTTGTCTTCATCACATTCAAATGCCACTTGAGCTCGCTGTTTTCTCTGTTCCTCCCACAATGAAGGATTAAAACTTTCATTATCTGATATAAACATAACTAGAGGAAAACAGAAACAAACAAAACCCCACTGTATTTTACTATAATTATGAAAAACTATTACTTGCTCATAATTTTATGAGATGTTCATCACAATAAATCAAGACTGGTCAATGTCAGCAGCTACAAATGCTACACTAACAACTAGGCTGCATTTCTAACATTTCTTCACAACAGCAATTCACACATCTTCTCTTTCTTAAAGCTGATTTGTCTTTTTTTTTTTTTATGAAAAAGATTCCTGAAGAGAATATAATTAACACACTATAGATATGTAATTGTGTGTAGTTCCCTACAAAAAATAACAGGGCAATACACAAATCATTTCATCCAAGTTTTGGCATTCAGAAATCTTAATTCCAATATTGTTTATTATGTATTAGAGGAGGGGCATTAACACAGAAAAAAGGAAATATTTTGGTAAAAAATGACTACCCTGATGGCCCCTACTTGCATTAAACATTATACATAGTTTGACTATGTAAACAAAGTGACTGCAAGATATTCTTTATATCAAAACTAAGGAAAATTTAAAATTTAACACACTCAACACTTACATATCCTGCTATCTGATACAATATTAAAGACTTAACACCTGTCAAAGTTTTTTGCTTCCTATTAGGCAACCAAAACAAAAGGTAAGGCTTAAAAAATTAATCCATTTGACTAACATATATCACCTTATAGAAGTTTGTGCAATTAAAAAAAAAATCACAACTTATTTTCTGACCATTAAAAGAAAACAAAAGAGATTTAAAAGCACCTTTTTAGCTAATAGAAAAACGGAAAACCCAAATACAGTTTGATTATTTCCACAAAACCGGCATAATTATCATTTATTTTTAGTCCTTCTTTTGGGCTTCTTACGCTTCTTTAAGCTCATATCCACAGGAAGAATACCATGAAACTAAATACTAACAACAGGAATAAAGCTTTATTTACCTTTTTCTTTAATTACTCAGTTCAAAATTTTTTACTTGCTTTGTGTTGTTGCTTAATATTAAATGAATTACAGTGTTTGTTTGTTTGTGTAACGAGGTTCAAATTCCTGGGAAGCCTTCCTGACATACTTTTTGTGGTATACTGGGAAAGGCAAGCAGATCCAAGCAGTTTCCAACAAAGTCTACTTCCAGGATTGAGAAAGAGGATTTCCCCTCCCATCTTAGGATTGTTTTGTTACCAGAAGGATTCTTGAAGAGAATCCAATAAAACACTACAGATGTGTGACTTTGTGCAATTCCCTACAAGAAGTAACATGGTAATTATATAAATATTTCATTCAAGGTTTGGCACTCAGAACTAGTCTTCCTAATTCCAATACTGTTCATTATGTACTAGAGGTGGGGATGAGGGTTAAGACTCCCAATCATCAGCCTAGCCCAAATATCTCTAAGAGTTTTAGATTATATCAAAGCAATTTTACATCAGAATTTTTTCAGAACCCCAAGGAAAGTAAACTTTCACCATTTCTCTCACTCCTGTCAACTTCTGGTCACCTATACTTTCTACCCTTTAGTATAAACCTCACATCTTTTGAGATTCAGGGCATTAGGTAGTAATATTACTTTTTCTGCATTTTAGAGGCCACTAGATCTGATCACACTAGCATATTCATTCGGGATTCTAGCGTTTGCATAGCATGTTTCTCTCTACGTATATGTCATAAGTGAAAGTCGCTCAGTTGTGTCCGACTCTTTGCGATCCCATGGACTATACACAGTCCATGGAATTCTCTAGGCCAGAATACTGGAGTGGGTAGCCTTTCCCTTCTCCAGGGGATCTTCCCAACCCAGGGGTTGAACCCAGGTTTCCCACGCTGCAGGCAGATTCTTTACCAAATAAGGCACCAGGGAAGCCCAAGAATACTGGAGTGGGTAGCCTATCCCTTCTTCAGCGATTTTCCTGACCCAGGAATCGATCCGGGGTCTCCTGCATTGCAGGCAGATTCTTTACCAACTGAGCTATCAGGGAAGCCCTATCTACCTAAGACCTGCCAAAATCCTGAATGATGACAAATGTGTGATGACTCCAACAATACAATACAATTTCGTAATTTCTTGATGTCCTCAATTTCAATGTCCATCTGCATCTCACCCATGTGATTCAAAATCATGGTAGTACTCAAGACCTTAGCCTTGTGTAATACCTGACCACTCTACTTGTCCTTCTAAATCATTCACTTATTGTTGCTGGTAAGTGTTGAGTTCTTTAACCTCATTTCCTTTTCTTCCTGTAAAAGCATTCTTCTGCTCCCTTCTCTATTCACCTTAGATTTCATGACATATTATTTCTACCACTCTCATCTTTTCCCCCCCTTTCCTTAAGTCATACCTACCCAGTAAATCCTGTAACATGGTATTTCAATCACCTACCTTCTGTGCCCTGGAATTCAACCACAGAAAAATGATATAACCTTGTGGTTTAGAACTGCTACAAATTTATGGTATTCCTTACTCTTTGTTCCATCTTCAACACTGCTCAGGAATTCATTCCAAGACAGCCTGCTCTCCAACACAAAATCACCACCACTTACCTCAAATGCCCTCCCCCCAACCTTTACAGGTAATTTGCTCTTTGACATCACTGAGAAAGTAAATATAATAAAAACCCTCAGACCGATACTGCTCCCCAATATCCTGTTAGTTATAAATTTATTGTTATATGGATCCATTCTTTCCCCTTTTCCTGTTTAAGACTGATTCCTCTAACTAAGCTCAAGATACCACACCTTCTTTTTCAAATGTATCCATCATTATCCCCCTTTCACATCATAAGCTTCTTGAAAGTAAGTATTTAAGATTTAAATACTTAGATCTGGGACTTCCCTGGCGATCCAGTCGTTAAAAGACACTCTGCTTGCACTGCACGGGACATGGGTTCAATACCTGGTTGGGGAACAAACACCCCACGTGCCTCGAGAAGCAGCCAGGGGTGGGGCAAAGATCTTAAATACTTAGATCTAACACAATGCCTGGCACATGTGTGGTAATAAAAATAGAATGAATTAAATGTGAAGTGTCTACTCTCAAAGTATGAAAAATTCCACCTTTAGCACATTATGTTTTCTGACTCATTTACTTCTCAGACACTGTGATAAAGGAAAATGCTTCTCTTTCAGTTAAAAAGAAATTCAGCAGCCTGACCATACAAAATGTAGTTTGATTCAGTACTGTCAGTATACTAGTTATAGCGCTCTCATAATACCCATAGTGAAATACTTTACATATGAAACTCTAAGAGGACTCAGAATATTATAAACTTATACTTTTCTGTTGAAGTCTCCCCACACTAAAATGCATCTAACAAAATCAAAGGAATCATTTAAGGAAATATGGTATAGATATACCTCTAAATTCAACTATATATAACTCTGAGATGCTGCCTTATTTTCCTGTTTTCAGAGAACTTCATTAACCAATTCTCTAAATTTTCTTCAAGCTAGTAAAACTCGTTGAGACTTAAAATTCAATTCACATCTCTGTTCTACTTTATCAGTTATTAGTTTTTTTTTAAAGAAAAGAGATTCTTAAATTCCTACCATCCTCAGTTCTTGGCTGCTGAGGGAACATGTAGTTAGTAAGCACCGTTTTCTGGGTCTCTGAATCAGTCTCTTTTTGAAGAGGTATCAGGGGTTTGGACTAGGGAAAGAAAATAAATATTTAATTTTCAATAATCCTGTAGCAAATACATATTGAGCAATACTTCTGAGTGAGTACTCACCATTTTTTCTATTAAGTATTAATGTGTAGGTTACAAAAAAATTTAATATACATAATAAAACTTTAAACATTGATTTGAAACCTTGTACAAAACTAAAAAATAAAATTTAGCTTTTAATACAAGGCAAACTCATACTGTATTGCAATTATCACTGTCAATAATTTTAAAAGTTCTCATGTATTAAGTACGTTACATATATCCACAGTCCAATAATTACTTATCACAGTGATTTTAATAACACCAAAAACTAAGCCTCTTCATTTTATGTTATTTTGCCCCTACTAGCATTCCCCTTTGAGAAGATGCTTTTGCAGAAACGAGTTAAGAGGTTTAGTCTAGTTATTTGCAGGTTTATTTTAGCTGAAAACAGAGTATAAACAGTAGGCTGTAACCTTTTCTCTTCTCTATTATCCCCTGTGTCTCCTTTCTCCATTAATGCAACACCAAGTTACTCACTAGCAGAGCTGGAAACTCCAATTATTTCAGATCTCATTTCTCCCTAAGACTTTTTCCCTAACTAGTTATTAAGTGTTCTCAATTTACTTCTTAAAATAACTAATACTTTTGCCAGCCTATTGACCTAACATTCTACCAATCTAAGCCTTGGCTAACTCCAGACAAGCAGAACAATCCAATTCTCCCCTCAACCTGCCACTCCATCCATTAAGTCTTTGGACTTATTCTTGTGGAAACTGCCGCTAGCTAATGTTATACTATAATCTTACTCCCATTCAGACATTTCCTCTGTGCCCCTGTCCTTGTTCCATAGTAAAGATACTGCCCTGTGTCTCAGACATCATCAGTGAGAACTTTCTTGGCCTCCTCAGATAATAGCAATGGTAGATGTACTCCCTTCCCAAAGACAGCACTGCCCTGAAGCCTTTTCAGATACAAGTTGCTTCTTCTCCTACACTGCATAAATCCTAGTTCAGTAAGTGGAGATAGTTTACAAATGGTACAAGATCATTACTCCTCTTTCAAGTATAAACACCCCTTCTTTTGAGAAAGATTAAGCCCTGCTTCACTCAAGCTCCTTTCCTAATATGTCTCTCAATGACCTTCTAGTAGTATCCAACTACTTCGGACTCTTTTATGCCAAATCCTTCAATAGTAATGGGTAATTCTATAGATATAAAAATGACACAGCCATACTGTTAGCCCAGTGATTTCTCAGTAGATGAGGAGTGGGTTGGAAGAAGCAAAGAAGTCTACTTAGGTGGACATATCAAAATTATCTGGGAAGGACTTCCCTGGTGGCCATGTAGTTAGGATGTTGGGCTTTCACTGCTATGGTTCAATGCCAGGTTGAGAACTGAGATCATGCAAGCTGTGTGGCATGGCAAAAAAAAAAAAAAAAAAGAACACAACTAAATTTAACTACACAGGTAGTTACATAAAAGACAAAGTTAAAAAAAATTATCTGGGAGGGGGAATTTTCCAGCAGTCCAGTGGTCAGGGCTCTGGGTTTGATCCTTGGCTGGGGAACATCACATGTTATGTGATGTGACTAAATAAATAAATTTTAAAGGTAAAATTTACGTTAAAAAATTATCTGAGAGGCTTCTAAAAAACTAATCACACTCCTAAAAATGTTCAAAATTAACTGTGGCAACGATTGTCCAATTCTATGAATATATTAAAACCTCAGAATTATGCACTTTAGGTGAGCTACAGTATGTGATTTATATTTCAATAAAGGCACTCTAAGAAAACAAATCATCTTTTATTGAGAGCAGACAGAAACAGATTGAGAACTATTTATTCCCTAAATACTTAACTCTCCATTCCCTAAATACTTAACTCCAATGATCTATTTCATTTTGGATACTCATTCTACTTCTTTGTCATAATTTCTCTAATATAGCCTGTTAAATGTTCCTTCTCTGAAACCTAAAATTACTTGTTCAACAAGTATTTTCTAAGTGCCTCCTATATGCAAAGTACTATGATAGGCACTAGGTATAGAGTGGTGAGCAAGCCATCTTTACTGATTCTGTAGAGCTTACAATACATAAGAGGAGGGACAGAGACAACAAAATAAATTACAATACGATGTAAGAACTAGGTAGAGAGGGTACAGGGTGCTAAAAAAACACAAAGAAGGAGGTATTTGCTTACCACAATCTTGAGCGATGAGGAAAGCATTCCTGAAAGAAAGCCCTCCTAGATGAGGATGAATAGCCATTAACAGGTAACAAGAGGGAGGAAGAATGCTCCAAGAGCACAGAACTCATTTGGGGAAATGAGAATGAAGATGTGAGGGGGGGAGATAAAACTAGACAATAACAAGGGTAAAGGATCAGTTGAGTTATAGTGTGGTTCTGAATGAATTAGGGTGATAGAAGATTAGGGGTTGTGGCTACACTGGAGAAAGAGACCTCTCAGGAAGCTATCTCAATGATCTTAAGTCAACACTATCCAACAGAAATATGAGATAAAAAATGAGAACCATAGATAATTTACAATTTTCTGGTAGCCACATGTTTCTAAAAAGAGATTAAATTGATTTTGACAATGTATTTAATCTAAACTTCTTCAAAATAATGTCATTTTAATGTGTAATCAATAATAAAAACTCTTGATTGATTTTACACTCTTTGTTCATACAAGTGTAGAAAATTTGGTGTGTATTTTACACCGATAGCACATCTCAATTTGGACTAGTCACAATGACTACTGTTTTGGACAGTGTGGGTCTAACTGAAAGATGATGGTAGACTCTATTTAAGGGAAGAAGAGCAGGGATAAAGCAAAGCACAGAAACATCTGATATATTAATAGTTAATGGTTAAGCCTAGACAAGAGTTTGGTGATTCACTGCACTGAAGTATAGGGAGAATCAGTAGTTAAGAATTACATTCTCAGATCTCAGTCTCCAGCAAGTACTTTTTACTGACCTAGGGAACCCTGGAAAAGAAAAAGATATGAAGCAGAAGATGAAATGTTCAGCTTTAGGTTGGTTGAATTTGAGACATCTAAGGCACAGTGTTAAGCAGACAGTGAGTGTGAAGTTAAGGAAAGAGAACTGGGCTGAAGACAATTATTAAGAATAATGATGATATAGTCAGTAACTGCTATCTGTAGCTCAAATGGTAAAGAATCTGCCTGTAACGCAGGAGACCTGGGTTTGATCCCTGGGCTGGGAAGATCCTTTGGAGAAGGGAATGGCTACCCACTCTGGTGTCCTTGCCTGGAGAATCCCATGGACACATGAGCCTGGTGGGCTGCCGTCCATGGGATCACAGAGTCGAACACGACAGAGCCACTAACACTACTGAGAGAGAGTCAGTAACTGGTATAGAGAAAGTAAATAAAGCAGAGCCTAGAGCACCAGGAGGGGCTTCAACATAAAAGATACTGGCAGAAAAAAATTCCTAAAAAGGAAACTAAGGAGTGCTCAGTCAAAAGACAACCAGCAGAGCATGTAACATAGACTTCATGCAGACTCCTCACTTCATTGCTTCTACATACTTGCTCAGCAATCCCACCAAGACTGTCACTCTCTTCAGCTTTCAACTTTATCACTATCGTTCTTTCCTGTCTTCGCTTCTCTTTTCATACCTCACCTTATCTCTTTATAACCAATTTCCTGCCAATTACCAAGACCTCCTTGTTGCACTGGCCTTCTCTTGCACCTGGGCTGACAAAGTACAACCCAGAATTATTCCAATTGCATGCTTTCTCTATATCACACGGTTGAGCAAATTCGTATTAACAACAAGGTTGTGGTAAAAACTTCAACAGACTCCCAATGCTGCTTGAAAATTCTTCCAAACTTCCTAAATTGAATTTTGAAGAAGACAGTATCTTTGAAAAAATTTTTTAATAAAAATAGGATTCAAGAACTGCTTAGAGTTTGGAAAATGTTATGTTCTAAGAATTTTACCATGTACATTTTTAGCCCTTTCTCTCACAAACTTCACACCCAAGATCCCTTCAAGAATGTAAGAATACTTGCCAGAGCTTTTGATTCCATCAGCTTCCACTCCAGTTATCCATCACTCTCTAATATCCTTAATCCCAATCTCCTAGAGCCTCTTTCCAACAACTTATAAACATGCTCTCTTACCTTGCCCCTAGTTACCAATTTCTTTCTGTTCTATTCCTTTTCTCTCTTATCCAATCTTCTTAAAAGACTAATCAATAACCACAGGTTTCCATTCAGTCATTTATTTATTCCTTAAACTACTTCAATCTGGTATTTGACATATACTTCTAAAACTGCATTAGCTATAGCCAAGGTAAACTGGCAAGACAGGTGACTTGCCAAAATATACCTGATGTTTTTCAGACTTCATTTGAACTAACCTCTCATTCGCATTTACCCTGTTGCAGCTCCTTTCCTCAGGACAGCTGTTTCGTCCTCATCTTAAAACCACTGTCATACAGTTCTCCTTCTCCCTCTGTAGCCACTCCTTCGAAGCCCAGTAACTTGTTTGTCACTTAAATGTTGGTATTCCACAGGATTAACCCATCCCTAACATTAAAAAGAGAAGGAAATGGCAACCCACTCCAGTATTCTTGCCTGGAGAATCCCAGAGACAGAGGAGCCTGGTGGACTTCTGTCTATGGGGTCACACAGAGTCGGACACGACTAAAGTGACTTAGCAGCAGCAGCAACATTAAAAAATTAATCTGACAACAATCCCCTTTGAGAAAATAATAAAAAGCTATGAAACCACTCCCAAGAAAAAGTGATTAAGATGATGGGCTGATATCTCTTCTCACGCTACAATTCTTCTATGAATCTTACAAATAAAAGGAATAAATATATAGCAGTACTGTGAAAAAAGAAATTAGGTCTTCAAGAGCAATTTTAAGAAATCCTTGGAGGTTAAAAATTAAAAGAATGGAGAAATCAAGAGCACAGAAACCTTAGTTTAAAACAAGGTGGCAGGTAGTGGTTCAAGGTCACTCGAATTGTTCTCTGAGTGTCAACTCAATATACCAAAGGTACTTCAAACCCAATAAACCTAACTAGAACTTAATACATTTATATAAACACATTTCCTTCTCTTGTGGTTCTCCGTTATGGAATCAACATCCACCTAGTCACTCAGGGTACACCTCTGAGGCTGATCTTTGCCTTTACTCCTTTTCTTCTCACATACGTGCATTTTCTACGCATTCTATTGATGTGATGTTTAAAGTTATGTCCTAAATAACAGTCTTTTCACTGGCTCTGTCATCACCACTTTACTTCAGCCAACATTTTCTGTTGACCTGAGTATGGCAATGGTCTTCAGTAGGCCTTCCAATTGGCATCAGCCCTGCTAAATCCATCTTCCATAATGCAGACCCCAAAGCCTTTCTACTAGGTCCATCTGACCATACCACTTGCCTGCCTATGTGTTATACAGGTTCCTTATCTCCTACAGTAGTGCTGGCATGTATCCCAGGATCACTTCTCTTAAACCGATTATATACATGAATAATTGATTATGACTATAATGATCAAACATTTAATTTGCCTGGGACATTCCTATTTTTACACTTACTATTCATTCTGACAATTATCATAGAGGACCCTTTCACTATCAAGTGTCCTAGTAAAGCTGATAAATCACACTGAACCTAAGCACAATTTTCCTCTGAGCCTAAATATGGCTTTAGAATCCTTTTAAAAATTATAATTTATCAAAGTTGACATGTAAAATTTAAAAAATCTGTTTGTCATCCTTGATATATAATGCAAGTCCCTTTGTATGGCATATAAGATCCTCCATGACCTGGTCTGTGTCTACCTCTGGGGCCTCATGTCCAACTCTTCCACCTTACACGTTATGCTCTAGTCATAAAACCACTTGTACAGACACTGATTACACTGCTTGACTAATAAGTGCTTAGGCTGCTGATATCCCTTCTAAGCAGAACACTCTTCCTCTTTCGTCGTTTAATACTATTACTCTCTTGAGAAGATTTATTCCTCTTTTAGGCACAGCAGGCATTTCCTCCTCTGGGAAACTGGCCTTTATAGCCCCAAGTGATGCACCCCTTTTCTGATCCTGAAGCCTATCAAGTTTTTCACCATGCTGTATTAAAACAACTTTCTTAATATCTGTATTTGGCCCATCTTAGTTTGCCTGGCATAGAGTAGTTGTTCAATAAATGGTTCCTGAATAAGAATGACAAAATGAATGAGGGATGAATGACCAACTGTTCTGCTTGGACCTTCTAGAGACTTATGAAAGATTATGTTACTGCAGGTACTGCCTACACGTTTATTTTCTTCATGGTCAGTGAAACGTCCAGAAGCAATTTATTTTCATATTTTATAATCAAACTACTTTCACATATTTTTCTCCCCTACATTTCATCCTTTTATATGGAAATGAGTACCTCATACTGTAAGGGAGGTTTTATAGCCACATCACATATGTTTTACTATTTATTACTTTTCTACACTAGGGAAAACAAAGCCCCATATCATCATAATTTTTACTTTAAAGTAATTCACAAATGAAGTGCAAGAAGAGGTGAATGAGAGAACACTGTACAGACATTAGGCTATTAATTTCACCTTAATAAGTCATCTGGTATAATTTTCTGGCACAGATTTATCCACAGCAGTTCTAATATACTAACAGTTCAGAGTCCTCAAGACCAAGAGCCACGTCTCATTCATATTGTTGTAATAGGTACTTGAGTCAGAGCCCAGGAGATGTTTAAACATTTTGTGAATCCAGCAGCTAAACTTCATATCAGACTTAAACTGTAAATATTCAAGTAAGAGAGATATACATATATATATACACACACAGGTATATATACATGAACTGACACATTTAATAGATGTAGTAATCACTTGTGTTCAAGTTCTAATGAAAACAAAAGTATCATCATTTTAATACTTCTTTCTCTAATTCATAGAACAAATAGATATAGAGGCTGATTCGTAAATGTGAGGCGAAAAGCAAAGGAGAAAAAGAAAGATATAAGCATCTGAATGCAGAATTCAAGAGAATAGCAAAAAGAGATAAGAAAGCCTTCTTCAGCGATCAATGCAAAGAAACAGAGGAAAAGAACAGAATGGGAAAGACTAGAGATCTCTTCAAGAAAATTAAAGATACCAAGGGAATATTTCATGCAAAGATGGGCTCGATAAAGGACAGAAATGGTATGGACCTAACAGAAGCAGAAGATATTAAGAAGAGGTGGCAAGAATACACGGAAGAACTGTACAAAAAACATCTTCACGACCCAGATAATCATGATGATGTGATCACTAATCTAGAGCAAGACATCTTAGAAAGTGAAGTCAAGTGGGCCTTAGAAACCATCACTATGAACAAAGCTAGTGGAGGTGATGGAATTCCAGTTGAGCTGTTTCAAATCCTGAAAGATGATGCTGTGAAAGTGCTGCACTAATATGCCAGCAAATTTGGAAAACTCAGCAGTGGCCACAGGACTGGGAAAGGTCAGTTTTCATTCCAATTCCAAAGAAAGGCAATGCCAAAGAATGCTCAAACTACCGCACAATTGCACTCATCTCACATACTAGTAAAGTAATGCTCAAAATTCTCCAAGCCAGGCTTCAGCTATACGTGAACTGTGAACTCCCTGACGTTCAAGCTGGTTTTGGAAAAAGCAGAGGAACCAGAGATCAAATTGCCAACATCTGCTGGATCATGGAAAAAGCAAGAGAGTTCCAGAAAAACATCTATTTCTGCTTTATTGACTATGCCAAAGCCTTTGACTGTGTGGATCACAATAAACTGTGGAAAATTCTGAAAGAGATGGGAATACCAGACAATCTGACCTGCCTCTTGAGAAATCTGTATGCAGGTCAGGAAGCAACAGTTAGAACTGGACATGGAACAACAGACTGGTTCCAAATAGAAAAAGGAGTACGTCAAGGCTGTATATTGTCACCCTGCTTATTTAACTTATATGCAGAGTACATCATGAGAAATGCTGGGCTGAAGAAACACAAGCTGGAATCAAGATTGCCGGGAGAAATATCAATAACCTCAGATATGCAGATGACACCACCCTTATGGCAGAAAGTGAAGAGGAACTGAAAAGCCTCTTGATGAAAGTGAAAGAGGAGAGTGAAAAAGTTGGCCTAAAGCTCAACATTCAGAAAACGAAGATCATGGCATCCATCCCATCACTTCATGGGAAATAGATGGGGAAACAGTGGAAACAGTGTCAGACTTTATTTTAGGGGGCTCCAAAATCACTGCAGATGGTGACTGCAGCCATGAAATTAAAAGACGCTTGCTCCTTGGAAGAAAAGTTATGACCAACCTAGATAGTATATGCAAAAGCAGAGACATTACTTTGCCGACTAAGGTCCATCTAGTCAAGGCTATGGTTTTTCCTGTGGTCATGTATGGATGTGAGAGTTGGACTGTGAAGAAGGCTAAGCGCCGAAGAATTGATGCTTTTGAACTGTGGTGTTGGAGAAGACTCTTGAGAGTCCCTTGGACTGCAAGGAGATCCAACCAGTTTATTCTGAAGGAGATCAACCCTGGGATTTCTTTGGAAGGAATGATGCTAAAGCTGAAACTCCAGTACTTTGACCACCTCATGTGAAGAGTTGATTCATTGGAAAAGACTCTGATGCTGGGAGGGATTGGGGGCAGGAGGAGAAGGGGACGACCGAGGATGAGATGGCTGGATGGCATTACTGACTCGATGGACGTTGAGTCTGAGTGAACTCCGGGAGATGGTGATGAACAGGGAGGCCTGGCGTGCTGCAATTCATGGGGTTGCAAAGAGTCAGACACGACTGAGCGACTGAACTGAACTGATCAACTTAAGGTTTTTAAGATATTATTAAGAGTTAGGGGGAAAGGGTTTCTTAGTTAAGAAGTTTAGAGAATTCTGAAACAAGAGGGTTTCTTTACTATCAGAACACATCAGGGTTGCTAACATAATCCAAAAGAGGGATATAACATGTC
The DNA here is from genome assembly GCF_042477335.2 of Ovis canadensis. Classification (NCBI taxonomy): domain Eukaryota; kingdom Metazoa; phylum Chordata; class Mammalia; order Artiodactyla; family Bovidae; genus Ovis; species Ovis canadensis. The sequence continues at coordinate 26,546,131 of NC_091260.1, forward strand.
TCCCAAGCAAATTTGATGATGGAATTTAGGACTATCACATGAGACTTGTGTATCTAAGCCTTGTGTTTTCCATGGGTAAACACAGCTTTAGATAAATCATAAAGTATTGCTCAAACACTAAGCATTAACTTATTAAAGGAATCAGTAAATTTTATATATTGTTTAAAAACATTTACTAGTAAGAAATACTTGAGAATAGATACAGAAAAAATGGATTCCTCATAATTACAGATGAGATAGTCCTTATTCTTTTCTTTTTGTTCAGGACCTACAATCCATTACTATGGTGACATTATACAAGAGATTTCTTATCCACTAAAACAAGCTTAACAGTGCACACAATGAAATTTAGCTAGGCTACTAAGATATGTTCATTGCCCCAGCCTTCTTTCTTTCCATGCACTATAATACACTTAAATCAAACTTTAACCCCCACCATTCCACTAAAACTATTACTCTTCAACATCAGTAATTACTTCTATATTAATAAACCCAATGGCCAATTAGCAGTCCTCATATACCTAATTCATCAACATCTGACTTAGTTGATCTTTCCTGAAGCACTTTCTTCATATGTCTCTCTAGATAACATTCTCTTGTTGGCTGTTGCTCTTTATTTTCTTTCTGGGATCCCTTTCTGAGTTCAATGTTTGATCTTCTTGTCTATCTTTTCTCTCTAGTAATTAAATGTACTTCCACAGTATAAAATTCCCTTTGCATAATGCTGACTCCCAAATTTTATCTCCAGCCAATACCTCACTTGCAATTATAGATACTCAACTGATGACTTGACATTCATAAAATCAAACTATTAAGTTTATCCCCAAACTTACTCCTCTCCCATCTTTCCTATCTCAGAAAATGGCAACTCCAATATTGTACTTCCTTAGGTTAAAAACCTAAAAGTTGTAGTTGTTTCAGTTCTTTCTCTGAATTTCCACATTTAGTTCATCAGTAAGTCCCTCTGACAATAGCTTTCTTAAAAATGCATCCCAAATTGAAGCTCTCCTCACAATCTCCACTCTTATCGTATTATGTAAAATCCAGCAACATGTCCTTCTAAAAACTGCAACAGCTTTCTTACTTAACTTTTGCTTCCAATAGAGAATATCCCATCCTCACCCTCAGCAGCCACAGTCCATTCTCCACAAAGCAGCCAGAATGATCTTTCAAAAATGTAAACCATATCTCATTATTTCCTGGAATGAAATACTTCAACAGATTTCTTTCTACCTCAGAGTAAAACCCCAAGGGATTAGTATGGTCTACAAGGTCCCAGATGATCTAGTCTCAGTTTTCCTCTTTTGATCTGATTGTATATGTTTTCTCCCTTGCTTACTACATTCCAGTCCTCTGGGCTTTCATCTGTTCCTCAGTCACACTGAGCTCATTCCAGTATTGGGATCTTTATTCTTAGTATTCTTTAAATGCACCCCTCACTCAACTCACATCATGGCTCACTCTTAATTTCATTTGAGAAACTGCTCTACTGTTCCCTTCTTCAGACAGGTATTTCCTAAATCACTCAATTTAAAATAGTATATTTACTCCAACCCTGCTGCTGTTCCAACGCCTAGCAAACTCTTTCTCTGTAGTTCTGAAACATTATTACTTAGTTATTAATTTATCTCGAGTGTCTCCCATGAGAATGTAAACTCAATGAGAACCTAAGAAGATTCTGTCTGCTTCATCAGTATAACTCCGGCTCCCAGGGTCATTCACGTTCTACTATAAGCTTTCAATAAATGTCTGCCAAAGAAAAGTTCAAGGAACAACTCTTAATTCCTTAGAAATACCTGTCTAAGGTTTGTCAAGTGTTTGATTAGAAACATAAATTATCAAATGTATACAGATATAAACCACAGAGAGTTTCTATAAAAACATTAAAAATTTAGGGAAGATTCTGTCCTAATCTATCTTCTTGCAAATTTATGAGGTCAGGCCAAAAAGGACTTCATGCATCTACACATATTTCACAAAAATGATCTGTATCTGTATGTTTTTACATGTGTATCATATTAGAACTACTCTTAAATAGTCCTAAATAAATTAGAATGCATAATCAATTTACAAAATCAGAATGCCTACCTGATTATCTGAGAGCCACATAGCAGTCAATTGCTGTAGCTTTGTAAAGCTAAAGGGCAAATTTTTTAATCTGTGGGAAAAAAAATGCAAACAAAAATTAAACTTTAAAAATGAGAAATGTTAAAATGAGAACTGGATCTAATGGTCTTCTAAATAATGTTATGTTATTGCATATGAAAATAGGAGAAAAATATGTAATTCAGGAGAAAATCAATTGTAGGTCTTTGAACAGGACGTAAGAAATAATACTATCCCGTTTTATAGGAATTAATTTTAAAAATACAAATCTTCCATTGAATCAATTTGGTTGGGGGGAAAATTGGATAATTTAATAACCTCAAAAAAATTACCTAGGAAAATCTAGCAACTATCCATACTTTAGTGCAAAGGCAAGGACAAATTAAACAATGTTTTATAAAATTGCTTTGGATGTTTTATTTGCATTTAGAGAGAACAAACTGTTATAGGAACCACTCTTAATCAGAGTTTGTTATGTTATAAATATTGCACTCTTTTTATTTCACTGTGAGCCAGCACTTTCATACTCAAGACTATTTTAACATTATAATGAGTGAAAATTAAGTAACAGAGATATTTAGTACAATGCTACTTGAAAGAGGAACCTATTTAAAACAAAATGACTACTTAAACTTTCCATCTTATGTTTATCTATTCTTCTATGCCTAATTTCAAAGGAACCTAAGGAATTTAGGTCTCTGAAACTCAAGGTGTTGGAACTTAGGGCTCTAGTTTTAGGGTATAAAGTATGAGCTGAAAGAATTTAATTTTAAAAGGGATTTAGTTTGAAACCACACTGCATAGCTATAATTAACAATTTAAAAGGAGGAAGGTGTGAACAGTCTGAATACCCTACTCAGAAAACCGAGTTTACACTAAAAGCTCTATTTTATAAGCAATGTGAATCATCTTAAATCTGAGTCTTAATTTTTTTCCCTCCATAAAATAGGAATACCTGTTTTATTATTAGGGTTATTTTGAATACTTTTAAGATACAACAAAAACAAAATGTAAAAATGCTCTACAAATATTCTTTTATCACTATTAGTCTCTTTACACCAGAAAAAATTATAGACATTTGTTCTTAACTTAAACATTGCTTCAATTTAGCATCCCTAGTGATCTATTTGCTTTGTACCTTGGCTGTGTTGTCCAAATTATTTGAGTGGGTGTCTAATCACATGTCTGCCCAGATGAATACAAGGAGTAGGTAAGATTAAAAGCTGCTTTATTCAACAGCCGTATTAGAGCAAAAATCTGACTTTAGGAATAAAAACTGCTATCATAAGAAGATAATTAAGACTATACAGCAAAAGTCAACATAAAATAAACCATAACAACCACTGTATGATAATTAATACCAGGTAAAATTATTCTTTCAAATAAAAATTCTACACAAAACCCAAAACTATATATGCAAAGAAAAACATGTATTAGATTTTCTACCACATATAATGGAACTTTAATTTCATCCAATAGATGTCTTCTATAAGCCAAATGATGAATTATACTGTTACAAACCTATTGTCACTCAAGTTGATGACTTTTAATTTTTGCATATCACCCATTTCCTCTGGAAGTGTCTCGAGTTTATTAGAATGGAGAAATAGCACAGTTATATTTTTCCAATTTCCAATCTGAAAGAGAAACAGAGAATTATGGATTAAAACTTTAGCCTACTGCTTAATAAATGTAACTGAAGTATCATTTTCAAAAGTAATAAAAGTACTCTTCTCATGTATAAAAGTAATTACTTTTTTCCTTTTCAATTATTAACTTTCACATATGAATAAAAGTATTAGCAAATCAATATAACTAATTATTATCCAGAAAATACATAACTTAGTTACATAATTATCTCTGAAAGAAACTAAAGAAAACCACACTGGACACCTATAATTAATAATTAGAAAAAATAAAAATTCAAAATAAAATTTAAATACAGTACCTCTGGGGGTAACTGTTGTAAGTAATTATGATCCGCAGCAAAGGTTCTTACATTAGTAAGCTGCCCAATAGATGAAGGCAAAGCTTCAAGTTCATTGACGCTACAATCCAGTTCTTCTATTGATACTAACCTTTAATTAAAAAAGAAAACACATATTTTAACAAAAAATTTCCTGTATATAATCCAAAACTCAAGAACATATGACCATTTGAACTTGACTTTAACAAACCTACAAAAAAATCTATTTCTACTAAGCTAAAGTTCACCTGTAGAAAAACTGGCCTATCTTGATTATAAATAAATCCAACCTGCAGCCAATTGCTTATTTAAATGCTTTTAGAATCTCCTATTGATGTTAACAATTATCTGAAAAATTATATAGGATGCTGAACTGAAAGAAAAATCTTCTAGTTCTTTTAATACACAAAAATCTTACCCTCCTATAGAGTCTGGTAGATACATTAACTGATTTTCATCTATTTTAAGAGTTGTTACATTCTTCAATGAACCTATTAAGGGAAGAAATAATATACAATTTTTCATCTTGAATTAGAAGTCAATCAACAGTCAAGTGAGCACATATTACATTTGACATGAATCATAAAGAACTTTTAAAAAGCCAAGCTATCTCATAGAGACACCACCCCAACCCTACCATCTCTCCATGCCCTTACCCTGTATTTACAATTTTCACATACATATTACCTCTTAACATTAGTGTATATTTACCCATTTAGGCCTCACTAAAATGTACGCTTCATAAGAGTATGTACTTTTTGTCTCCTTTGCTCACTGTTGTAGCCATGCTCCTTGAAACAATTCTGTGACATCACAGTGAAGATACACAGCACAAACTTATGGTATCAAAGGATTAAAGATGTGGTAGTCCAAAGGTAGTTTTTTCTTAAGAGTATAACAAGCTATTCTACATACTGTAAGTATACTAAATACTAAAACAATAAAAATGGAGTTTAAAGTAAAAAGCATTGGAAAAATTACAGTAGAATCTGCAAAACACAACCTGAGCTTATAGCTTATATACAATTATGTAATTCAATTGAAAAATACGTAAAAATATTTCTGATTTTTATATTCAAACATCATGGAGATGCTAATATGTAAGTTTTTGGATTTTGATAGTTCAATTCCCTTGATGCACCACCAGATAAGTAACTACATAAATACAGTTGACCCTTGAACAACACAGGTTTGAAGTGTATGGATCCACCTGCATGTATGTGAACTTCTCAATTTACTACTACAGTACTACATGACCCACAGTTGGCTGAATACACAGAGGCAGAACCATGGAGAGGGAGGAAATAAATGTGAATACAAAAGTACATCTATAAATTATATGAGATTTCCCACTGCAGGTTGGCCCCCTAACGACCGTCATTGCTGAAGGGTCAACCGTATAATTTTCAAAGGATTTTGCTCATACAGCTGTCTTCTTGTTAAGTCTAAAATGAAGTTAAGATAGGAAAAAGTTACTAGGTAAGGGCCATGATCAAAAATTAAAGTGATTTTGGGTAAATTAATCTTTTAAAGGATTCAAACTTTATTACAGTGACAAAAAATGACATTTCCTTAAAGAAAACCAGTAATGCCAACAAATGAGTAAACTGAGTCACAGATCACAACAGGAAAAATTCAAATAGGATCTGTGACTTCAGAATACAGTAAAACTATCTTATAAGTAAAATTTGATATATGGAAGCTTTGAATCAAGCAATGGCAATAAGTTTCTCAGATTGTATACTAGTAAATTTTAATCACATGAATTAGAAATCAATACAAACCAATAGTCTCCGGCAGTTGTTGAAGTGAATTGCTTGATAATAGAAGATCTTGAAGGTTTTCACATCCTGAAATTCCTTCTTCAACCATCTCAATATTATTTTTAGAAATATCCAAATATGTGAGCTGTTTCAAACTACCAATAAACTGTAAGTTTAAAAAAAAACGAAATCTAAGGACTCTGTCAATAGCAGTTTGTGAAAAGTTTAGATAAGAAACTTAGTGACAAACTGTAATTTATAATTAAATGTTTATATGAGAGGTTCATAATTTTTAATGCCATTAGTTAGATATAGTCAGTAAAAGCTAAGAGCTCCTACTATTTTCGCCTAGCAGAGTGACAAGTACATAAGTTTCTTTGGGAATTTAGCTGGCCATCATTTGCAAGGGAGTTAGCACATATGGGAATTCATATGGCTTTAGGTCTGAGAATAAACACAATGTCAACTGCGAAGAAACTACATGGAAAATAGCCTATTTCAACAATTCCCTGGGCAAAATGAAACAGGATACAAAGCCAACTGCAACCCCTGGGAAGGACATACTCCATGACATTAGAAAGAAACTTTAAGTTGACCCTTGAACAACACAGAACTTCACAGACCCATTCACACATGGATTGTTTTCAACAGTAACTACTATAGTACTCCACTATAATTGGTTCAATCTGTGAATGCAGAACATCAGACCCTGAGGAGGAATCCTTGTTATGAAGGAATTTCAAATAGGGAAAGCTGACTATAAATTACACAGATTTTTTCACTATGTAAAGGGTTGGTGCCCCTAATCCCTGAGTTGTACACAAGTCAACTGTTTTACAAAAATTTATTACAGAAATATAAAAATTTTAATCAAGAATGTATTGACAAACCCAATCGAAAAATGCGTGGAAGATCTAAATAGACATTTCTCCAAAGAAGTCATACAGATGGTTAAAAGGCATATGAAAAGATACTTTACATCATTAATTATCAGAGAAATGAAAATGAAAATTACAATGAGGTATCACCTCACATAAGGTCAGAATGGCCATCATTAAAAAAAATATATATAAATATATATATTAAAAATATATATAAATATATAAATAATAAATGCTGGAAAAGGCATGGAGAAAAGGGTGCCCTCATACCCTGCTGATGGAAATGTAAATTGGTATAACCATTATGGAGAACACTATGGAGGTCAGAGGGTCCTTAGAAACCTAAATATAGAACTACAATATGGTCCAGCAATCCCACCCTGGGCATATATCTGGATAAAACCACAATTCAAAAAGATACACGCACCCCAAACTTTACTGCACTTTTACAACAGCCAAAACATGGAAGCACCCTAAATGTCTACTGACAGAGCAATGGATAAAGATGTTGCACATATATACAATGGAATATTACTCAGCAATCAAAAAGAATGAAATAACGTCATCTGCGGCAACATGGGTGAACCTTGATACTGTCACAACGAGTGAAGTAAGTTAGACAGAGAAAGACATATATCATACGATATCACTAGTATGTGGAATCTAAAAAAAAAAAATGGTACAAATGAGCCTATTTACAAAACAGAAATAGAGTGACAGATGTAGAACAAACTTATGGTTACTGGAGGGAAAGAGATCAAGGGATAGATGGGGAGATTTGGACTGACATATATACACTACTATATATAAAACATGTAACTAATGAGGACTTATTGTATATCACAGGCAACTCTACGCAATACTCTGTAAAGATCTATGTGGGAAATAAGTCTAAAAAAGAGTGGTATATGAATATGTATAACTGATTCACTTTCAGTTCAGTTCAGTCGCTCATTCGTGTTCGCCTCTTTGCAATCCCATGAATCGCAGCACGCCAGGCCTCCCTGTCCATGATTCACTTTACTGTACACCTAAAACACAACATTGTTAAAAAAAAAAAGTATCGACAATAAAAAATGTAATTTGCTTCTATCTAACAAGTCCCTTAGACTGCAAGGAGATCCAACCAGTCCATTCTGAAGGAGATTAACCCTGGGATTTCTTTGGAAGGAATGATGCTAAAGCTGAAACTCCGGTACTTTGGCCACCTCATGCGAAAAGTTGACTCACTGGAAAAGACTCTGATGCTGGGAGGGATTGGGGGCAGGAGGAGAAGGGGACAACAGAGGATGAGATGGCTGGATGGCATCACTGACTTGATGGACATGAATCTGAGTGAACTCCGGGAGTTGGTGATGGACAGGGAGACCTGGCATGCTGCGATTCATGGGGTCGCAAAGAGTCGGACACGACTGAGCGACTGAACAGTATTAAGAATAATCATTTTAAACTGATTAAACGTACTTAAAGTGTATAATTCGCAAAAATGCAAAGGACAGACAGAAATAAGCAAAGTCTTTAAAATTTGATATACATACCCCTGGAATAAAAGTCAGTCTATTACCATCCATCCAAAATTCTTTCAATCCACTTAGCTGCTCAAGTACTTCAGGCTGTTTAGATGAAAGTGGAGGAGGAGATACATTAATTTATTTGAATATATTTATTTGGCAAAAGAAGCTCCCCTGGGTATTTCTGATAATAACTTTCAGTATTAAAGACATTTTTTTTAATTACGAGGGGGAAAAAAGCAGAGGTAAAACTCAAGTCTTTCCACCGTGTAATAGTTATTATACAAATATTACTAAAGACATTCCATAATAGCATAAATTAAGCTTTTGATTATGTAACAGGCCAAAGTATTTACACAATTAATAAGATCCATTACTTTCAAGAATACAATAAAAGTATACTCTCAATCATTATCCACAAAAAGATGTAGACTTTTAGGAAATCTTAAAGAAAAGCTATTCCCTGATGACTAAGAGGGAGGAAAAAAGAAATAAGGCAAGCTACATCTTAAAAACCCAATCATAAGCAAAAGTAAGTAAACCAAGGCATAATCATATGATAAACCTATTGTGTTATTTTAAGCTTTTAGTAATTACATAGTAGGATATTGTTTATAATAAAATGTTGAGGACCAAAAAATTAAAGTGATTTAGTGGACCTGGTATTCAGGCAAAATTTACCCTTAGGTTATTCATCCTTGGAGGCTCTTCTGAATGAATCCTTTAAAGATATTTCCAGTAACCCACAAACCTGTGTCCAATCATTGACAGTATGATGGCATTGGGGTGTCATCATATCTCATCACTATAACACGAGTAACACATACAAGGCATGTCACTCAGATTTACTATTAACGTATAAGTAAGAATTCTAGGTTTAACTTGGATTAAAAAAATCTCTTTTTGTGCCTTGCATGTGTGTATGCTCAGTTGTATCCGACTCTCTGCGACCCTATGGACTGTAGCCTGCCAGGCTCCTCTGTCCATGGGATTTCCCAGGCAAGAATACTGCAGTGGGTTGCCATTTCCTTCTCCAGGGGATGTTCCCACCCCAGGAATTGAACTCACGTCTCTGGCACTGGCAGATTCTTTACCACTGAGCCACCTAAGAAGCCCCTTTTGTGCATTACCTGTTAAAACTGTAATAGTAATTTTTTTAAAAATGTGTAATGCTCGAAGAAGGAAATGGTCCAAAATTTAATGATTTTGAATTCTGCTCTGATTTATAAAATTAACAGCAATTTAGAAACTTAAAATAGTTAATATGGCAATAGATGAATACATGTAAAGACAAATACTGAGGAAATATACAACAGATAATTTATGAAGCACAGAATATGCATTTTTTAAAAAAGAGTAAAAACATCTACAAAACACAGTAAGATTCATCATATATCAGCTTCAATTAAAATACAGAATATAAAAGACAGTATTTTAGAAAAAATATGAGATACCCCAAACCACCACGCTCCTCCAGTGACTTCAGCTGAAAAGCTATTTAGTGAGCTAATACAATTTCCACAGGACAATTATGCAGCAACAGTGCTGAGAAACTCTTGTTTTTGAGACTAGCACTTGAAACTTGCAACAATTAAAACTTGTAAACACAGTATAAAAATTTTAATGATGATTTTTCAAGTTAACGAGCTTCTCTTCAAAAAACAAATATCTAGCTTATTATCTGAGTTCTCCTGAAGCAATGACTGGAGACATCAAATTGCTTACATTCTTCTTTTCTTTTTGATTCAGCATCATACGACTTTGGAAACAAAGCAAAAACACAATCCAGAGGTCTCATTATCAACTCGAAAATAACAGCTGTTTCATTCAATGTTTTTCTTTTAGCTATTAAGTAAAATTATAGAGAAGCATGCTGCTGCTGCTGCTGCTGCTGCTGCGAAGTCGCTTCAGTCGTGTCCAACTCTGTGCTACCCCAGAGATGGCAGCCCACCAGGCTCCCCCGTCCCTGGGATTCTCCAGGCAAGAACACTGGAGTGGGTTGCCATTTCCTTCTCCAATGCAGGAAAGTGAAAAGGGAAAGTGAAGTCACTCAGTCGTGTCCGACTCTTCGCGACTCCATGGACTGCAGTCTACCAAGCTCCTCCGTCCATGGGATCTTCCAGGGAAGTGTACTGGAGTGGGATGCCATTGCCTTCTCCAGAGAAGTATGCTACCACTGAATAAATTCCTAAGCAATATTCCCATGAAGTTATTTTTGACTCAAGTTCTTTTCCTGATGCATTCTAGTCTGATGAAAGCTTTTCCCTTATAATCTTTCAGAATTTCTACTTTCTGTGCCAAAAACTATTAATTACCTTTTCCATGGGCTTCTCATTATTTTACATTTTTACCCTCACTCCTATTAGATGTTGCTATCTGTTTAATTATCCTGTCAAAAACTTTTATATCTTGTCTCTCCAAAATATGTGTGTATCTTTATCCAATTTTATACTTTAAAAATGCAAAGAAATAAATACCTTAATTTTCACATTTTTTTTCTTGATCAAATGAATGACTTATGGATAGTAAGGTTGGTGAGAACTTACCACTTCTGTGAATTCATTACTTCCCAAGTCCAGTCTTTCCAGCTGGGTCAGTCTATTCATGGTTCTATGCACAATGGAGTAATAAGGAATTAAGTATACAAAAATAACAATTACAAGGAAACTTGTAAAATATTCTTATGTATTACCTAATAACATATAGGCTTTCAAATGTTGGCAAAATAAAAATAATGATTTTCTAAGAAACAAGTCATATTTAATTTCCAAATAAAAATGAAATAAGTTATTAGTTATTCTCTGACTTTGGCTTCTCTCCAGGTTATTTCTATTCTTTTTTATTTTACTTTTTGGCCATGCCCACAGTATGTGGGATCTTAGTTCCCCAACCAGGGATTGAGCCTGCGCCCCCTGCATTGGAAGCGTGCAGTCTTAAAACACTGAGCCATCAGGGAAATCCCAGGTTATTTATATTCTTAAGAAGTAATTGCAGTAATTACACAGACCAGAATACCAGTGACTTTCCATTTTTGTTTTTCCTTCACAGAATAACTTCTCAGATAGTATAAATCAACTAATGATTAGATTGTTAGGTAGCTTCATATTAATTACTACCATTTTTCAAAACTGGTGTATTTGTAAAAAACTTTAAGATAATTAACTAAAAATTCCAAGAACAGCAAATATTACATTGTTCTCCACACTTTCAAATTAAATTCAATACAATTCACAACAAAGCTTTATATGAATCAAAAATATAATTAGAAGACTGTATTTATTTTAAATTAAAGCTATAATATACCATTTTTAAACTTTCAACTCAATACCAACAGTTCTCTGCCATTACAGAAACTTGAATGTACAAACTGATTTCATGATGAAATAAATTAAGTTGTATTTTATATTCCTTCAATAAATAAGGCACTTCTTAAACTGAACTGTTAATTCAAATATATTTATACTCTAAAATTATTATTTTTAGAAAAACCTATTATTTAATAGATTGCTACCAGGTAACCAGATAGGAACTACATTAAATTTAAAAAAAATTGGGGGGCACACCATCCCACATGGCCTGCAAGAGATTCCCCAACTAGAAACTGAACCCTGGACACAGCAGTAAAAGTGCTGAATCCTAACCAACAGACCACACTAGGAAACTCTTTAGGAACTATATTAACTCTTTTTTGCATATGGCAAAATACAATCATCATAATATCAATATATCAATGTGTTAACTGGAAAATTAACATCATTAAAAACCAACAGACTCCTTAAATTATGACAAAGAACACATATTATTTCTATCTTCTCAACATTCAACAAATTAGTAATAGAAAGTAAGATAAAATCAGCTTAAATCTCTCTGGTTTTTTAGTGAAAAAGAAAACATATAATAATTGTAAAGTAATTTATTATGTTGTGCATATGCGTGCTAAGTTGCTTCAGTCGTGTCCAATTCTGTGCGACCCCATGGACTGCAGCCCACCAGGCTCCTCTGTCCATGGGATTCTCCAGGCAAGCATATTGCAATGGGTTGCCATTTCCTTCTTCAGGGGATCTTCCTGGCCCAGGGACCAAACCTGGGTCTCTTATGTCTACCTGCATGGCAGGCAGGTTCTTTACCACTAGCGCCACCTGGGAAGCCCAGTTATTATGTTACTTACCTAATATTACAGAAAGCTAATTTTCCCAAACCCTTTCATTTTAAATATGCCATTTTATCAACACTCCTTTAATTTAATTCATCTCCCAGTACCAATTTTTCTCAAAGTTGCTTTATTTAACTTTGATTCTGAGTGCCTATTTTCAGGTTCTATGAGATATAAAAATTTGACTTTACTCATATCTGTCTTTGTCCAGAAAACCTGTAATTCAGTTCCAATTTGCTTTATTACAAAGTGAAAAGGTGTTTCCAGGATCTTTCTCAAGAAAAGATTAGATACTAATTTCTATGTCCATAATACTACACTAGGTTGATATGTGAGAAAGGTGAAGAGAGCTGTGCAGAGGGAGTAAGACTGGAAAAAGAAAAGATGGTCTTATTTTTCTTAATTCAATACTGTTACAATGGTAACACAGAAAATTCACATGTAGCAATTCACTTTATATCAACAAGGGTAAAATTTTTTTTTTAAGGATATAAAAACCTTTACACTGGAAAACTCAATTACAAACAATATCCTTAAAAATCTAAGTTTTAAAACTGATTTAGGAAAACAAATGACAGAGATATGTAATAAAAAGAGGAAATACATTGTAAAATTTTAAAAGTGTCTCCATCTCAACTTGCTGTAGCTAACATGGGCATATTTGGTCCTACTTCATTTAAGATCCAGCTTCCTACTTCAAGGAGAAAGTAAAAGCAATCATCCCTCAAACTTCCTTCTGCTTATCTCTAAACTTTCTTCGTATTTAACTCATTTTTACCTTCTCTTCTCCTGTCTCAGAGGGGAAATAAACATCATTTGGTTTTTTGGTACTGGGCCCTCCAGGATTAACATGGTATTAAATTTCACTGAACTATTTATTTAAAATAGCTTTTTCACTGTTTGAATCTTTGATCATAAAAAGATCTACTCACATAACCTGAAAGCACTAGACTTTCCTGACACATAAAACCATGGCCTCTTTTTAATTTGTGAGGCCTCAAATATTGTAACCATGTCTTTAAAAAAGCAATAAAGAGTTACATTTGCAAATACATGAGAGTCCAATCTGAGGTTAAAATTAAAATATAAGGAGACAAAATAAGTGAATTACCTATGATATCAGAGATACCATATTAACGGTAAGCTTAGCTATTTCAGTAAACAATTTATACCCAGATTATTCAAATCTCTTAACAGTCAAGTTCTGAGCTAAGGATTCATCAATGCCAATACCAAATCTCCAAAAAGTCAAACCTTTTTGAATTTTAACACAGATAATTCTCATTTTAATTTATACTAACAACCAACAATATACACAGTAATCATTCCAGTCTTTGGGGAATCAAAACCATGTGCGCTTCTTGCCCTCAGAGATTTATACTCATGGGTTGGAGTGGGGAAGAAGGAGGATCAAGTACACGTGCACATGAAAATATGCTAGCCAGGCAGGGAGAGAGTAAAATGTATTTTAAAAATTAGACTAATGTGGTAAATATCATAACTGATATAAACAAGATGCTACAGAAGTTGAGTACACAGAACAACTAACTCCTGGAAAATGGCAGATGCTTCTAACAAGAGATAGCCAACTCTTGACAAATAAATTGCCACAGGAGACTGGGAAGTTTTCTGTAAGGGTCAGATATTTTAAGCTCTGCACACAGTTTCTTTCACAACTACTTGACTCTATCACTGTAGAGCAAAAGCAGCTATAAACAACATGTGAGTGAATGAATGAATGCGCTTCTTAGGAAATTTATTTAGAAAAAATTAGGCACCGGGCCAAACTTAGCCAGTCTGTAGTTTGCCACTTGCCTAAACTACAAAAATGCAGTAGTGAATCAGGATGTTTTAAGACATATCTTCAATAAAGGACGTAGACTAGTGCATTTTGAGTCTGTAGATCCGTTTTCATTTTAATTTTTGCTCTTGGACTGTCATCTCCCCCTGATGTTAGCTTACCAGTAGGGGGCCTTCCATCCCATTTCTAATTTAAAACTGACTAAAACCATACAAGTTCTGAGAACTAGAGTTAATCAGACTTCACAGAGAAGACTTTATGGATCTCTTTAAGAAGCACTAAGAAAAAACTCCAGTACAAAAATGGGGACCTTTATTTGGGACACAGGTGAGCTTTACATACTTATTATTTTGACTTTTGTCACACAAGACTGAGTTTCAGAAAGCTATGAAATCACTAATAAATACTAAGAGATGTATTAAGTGAAGTGAAGTGAAGTCGCTCAGTCGTGCCCAACTCTTTGCGACCCCAAAGACTGTAGTGTACCAGGCTCCTCTGTCCTTGGGATTTTCCAGGCAACAGTTCTGGAGTGGATTGCCATTTCCTTCTCCAGGGGATCTTCCCAACCCAGGGCTCGAACCCAGGTCTCCCGCATTGTAGACAGACGCTTTACTGTCTGAGCCACCAGGGAAGTCCAAGAGATGTATACTGAACTCCACTAATTAAAATACAATGACCACAAATGTCAGTCTTTTAAAATAATCTGTACTCATATTTTAGATAATAGAAAATTAATATTTCTCTAAGAATTTAAAATGCTGAACTAAATTTTGGAAAAGATAACACCTTTACTTACTTTGGCAACATTTTCAACTGGTTTTCTCTAAGTTCTAATATTTGGAGTTTAGTTAATCTGCAAAACAAATAAAATGAATTAAGCATCTATGACAAAGATAAGAATTTAATTAATGAATTAATGTCATTCTCTAAAGTTTTAAAGCAACCAATATTTATTGTGTAATTACAATGTGTAGAATCTAGTGTTAAAAATTACACAAAAATACAAAGACAGAAAAGACTATTTTTGCTCCTCAGAATTAATGGGGGAGAAGCTTCAGTAAATATTTCTAAACATATCCAAAGCACAAAGTAATTGTCCCCTAATGTCAATCCTAATAAACTTTGTGCATTTTAATGAAATCCTCCCCCCAGTTATTAGTCATTAGTAGATTAGAGAACAATAATTTAAGTCTAGAGTTGAGGTCTGAGAGAGAAAAATAAAGAAACAAAACAGGACATGGAAAGGGAGAAATCCTCTGGCACTTCAGTGATGCATGTTCCAATTTAGAGGATAAATGAGCAGAAGAACCGGTCCTGAAGTGCTTGCTAATGCTACAAGTGGCAACCATATTACAATATACAACAGATCAAGTCAGCAGGGTGTATACTTTAAACTTGTAGAGTGTTACATGCCAAATACATTTCAATTTAAAAAGTGGTCCAAATGCCAGACACAGAAATCTAACAAGTACATGAAATGTGTGTATGTACACACATACACTATGTGTGTATGTGTATATATATGTGTGTATATGGATCCACATATATGTGTATGTAAATAAAAATATAAGCATTATAATGTGGGTCCCACAGTTCACTGGGCTACAACAATGTCCCAAATTCTTTTTTCTTTATTGAAGTACAATTAACAAACAACACTTTGTTAGTTTCAGGTGTACAACATAATTATTTGATATCTGCATATACATCGTTGAACATGGGCATCAGAAGATGGAGTAACCACTTGAGCTAAAGTTAACCCTCGGTTAACCCTTGAAAAACATGGGTTTTGATTGTGTGAATCCACTCATATACAGATTTTTTTCCCCAATAGTAAATACTGTGGTACCACACAGTCTGTGGTTGGTTGAATCTAATGGATTTGGAACCCTGGATACTAAGGAACTATAGATATGGAGGGCCAACTGTGAATTACATGCAGAGTTCTACTGTGTTGGGAGGATCAGCACCCCTAACCCCCTGCATTGTTCCAGGGTCAACTACATTGTGAAATGGTTACCAAAACAAGTCTAGTTAACATCTGTCACTATACTTAAATATAAAAAACAAAGTTTCTTCTTGAGATGACTTTTAAGATCTATTCTCTGAAGAAACTTTCAAATACATAATATAGTATGGTTAACTATAGTCACCATGACATTACATCCCCATGATTTATTTTATAAACTGGAGGTTTGTATCATTTGACTACCTTCACTCATTCTTCCCATCTCTACCCACCACTCCACTTCTAGCAAACACCAATCTTTTCTCTGTCTATCTATGAGGTTGGGGTTTTGGTGGTTATTTTAGAATTTACATTTAAGTGAGACCATATGATATATCTCTCTTTAAGAAAAAAAACAAGAACATTGCCCTATTAACACATACTTGGATAGCACTTTCTCTAGTAATTAATTTGAACACAATAATAATTTAATACCTACTGTTCATTTACTGATTCATCTTTTCATTAGAAAAATTACTCAGGGACTATATATAATACAACAAGAAGCACAAATTTAAGGAGGGAGCAACGGGCTGGATCCCAGAAACACATTTTTCTTTTCTCTAGAACTTCAATTCCAGTGAAGAAGACAGATAAACCAGTAATTAGATCATTTAAACAATATGTAAGTGCTGAGAATAAAGCATTCCATCAAAAATATACAAAAATTATCCCAAGTTAAACTCCTTATTTTTACGTACTTTAAAACCAAGTCTTAAATTACTTTTTTTCTTTAAAATTTTCACTGCTTATTTTTATTTGGGAAAATAAATTCCAAGTCAAAATAACAAGTGCTGAAGAAACTATAAAAATTACAATGCTTAGAAATAATTACAAAAGAGCTCACGAAACTGTAATTAACAGTATTGCTAAAGCAGCCTGTAGTCTGGTAAACTTTGCAAAAGTTTTGCTAAGAGCTAACAAGAGAAGGTTTTAGAAGAAACTATAACTTACCTGCCAAAATTAGCTGGCAAGAACTCAAGGAAAGCATCATTCAGATATAACTGGGTTAAGTTTAACAGCTGAGAAAATCCATCAGGAAGCCTATATAAAATAAACAGGGTTTAAATTTAATTCATATGCAGAATTTTAGTCTATTAAAATCTAAGAAACAGTCTAACCAACACATGTTCTTAACAGATAACAGCTATCTCTTTTATGAGTGATCCTCATATTGAGATTTACCTTTTATAATAACTTACAGCTTCAATGTTTGTATCTTCATCATTTTGAAAAAAGGAAGTAAAGCAGTATTTGTCTCAATAAGATAAAATCTGCACATAACAGTCAACTATGAATGAACCTCAACACAGAGAAATGTATTTAGGACATGACTATGACATCAGCACCTTTCCCTGGTGGCTCAGACAGTAAAGCGTCTGTCTACAATGCGGGAGACATGGGTTCAATCCCTGGGTCGGGAAGATCCCCCTGGAGAAGGAAATGGCAATCCACTCCAATACTATTGCCTGGAAAATCCCATGGACAGAGGAGCCTGGTAGGGTACATTCCATGGGGTCGCAAAGAGTCGGACACGACTGAGCAACTTCACTTTCATGACATCAGCAGGCACTCTTGAAACTTACCTTATCTAACATAAATTGAAAGGATTAAATAAAAATTCTAAACTTTGACAGTATTGACTTTTGTTGTTGTTACTTAGTTGCTAACTCGTGTTCAATTCTTGTGATCCCATGCACTGCACCCTGCCAGGCTCCTCTGTCCATGGGATTTTCCCAGGCAAGAAAACTGGAAGGAGTGGCCATTTCCTTCTCCAGGGAATCTTCAGGACCCAGGGATTGAACCAGCAACTCCCGCACTGGCAGGTGAATTCTTTACCACTGAGCTGCCTGGTGAGCCAGCTGACTTTTAGGGCTGGATAATTTTGTGTTGCCAGGAGGCTATCTTCTGCATTAGCATCTTAGCCTCTAAATCACTTGAAGCTAGCACTTCCCACCACCGTAAGTCGTGTAAACCTCTAAATCACTTGAAGCTAGCTAGCACTGGCCACCACAAGTTGTGTAAACCAAAAAATGTCTTCAGAATTTACCAAATGACTGTCAACAGCAAAACTATCCCCATTTGAGAATTATTGGTTTCAATTATTTTCCATTTCAATATTTGGTTCCTAAATAATCAAATAAAGATCATATAATTTTATAATGACCAAATGAGAACTAATATTAAAAGCTGAATGACATTTAGGGTCATATAAGAACCTATAAATAACTTTGCTTTTATTTCCTCTGGCTAATAAATTACAGATCTAGAACCCGATGCTAGAATAGTATTTTCAGGTAAACGTAAAACATCATCTTTACGTGTTTGCCTTTACATGTTTGTCTATGTTTGGAAAAACCTGTTAAATTTGTACAGTAAGTCCCTTACATACAAACCTTGAAGTTGTGAGCTTTCAAAGATGCGAACATGCATCTGCAGGTTCAAACATAAGAGTTCACGTGTCTGGAATACACTGTCATAAGCATGCATCCTCTACAACCGGTTGTGCTTCTGTGTACTTTACTGAAGAGTATTCTATACAGTACAGAAGTAGCATGGTATCTTTATTTCAAGCCCAGGATGTGCAGAAGCAAGCATATAAGCAGCACTGATGTAGCTGGTAGTACTGTATTTTTCTAGGTACTGTACTGTAAGATTAAAAATGTTATCTTTATATTTTATTTGTTTTTTATGTATTATTTGTGTGGAAAGTATTATAAACCTACTACAGTATAGTACTGTATAGTCGATTGTGTTAATTGAGTAGCTAATCCCAGGGACAGAGGAGCCTAGCGGGCTGCCATCTATGGGGTCTCACAGAATCGGACACGACTGAAGCGACTTAGCAGCAGCAGCAGCAGCCTTATGAATGTACTCTCAGGAACGCAACTCGTTCATATGTAGGGGATTTACTGTAATATGTGAAAGCCGGTTTCAACTTTCATTTTAGCTATACTAAGCTATGCTTTACAATATTCATCTTTTGCTTTGTCATTCTGTTTTTTCAAAATTTAACACTTCTGTTATAGGAAAGCATTCTGCTTCAAACCATTATGATCACAAAAGAATATATGTGACCTTTGGTATATAATACAACCAATCACCTAGCTTTTTCCTTTTTTTGTTTTTAGCTTTTTGACTTTTCAGTTTCTCTTATTTTCAAAAGTTTGAGTGTGCCACACATTGGATGTGCAAGTGAAGACATTCTTATATTGTACAAGTAACACTGAGCTAAGGAGGCCTAGATCCTAGTCTCATTTTTGACAATTACTAACCATGGGACTTGGAGAACACCACTTGTATTATCTGTATGGATGTCAAATTTACCTTTCTAATATACGGGGTTGGAAAGAGCATTAAAAAGGTTCCTTTTCAATGTAAAACTAAAATTTTGTATAGATTTAAGATTGATATTAACTGCTGATTAAAATGTAGAAAGTAGTATTCTACTTTATTATAGTTGCTTTATTGACATATTATAATTCAACAGAGAAGAACTTACTTGGAAATAGGATTTACACTGGCCTCCACAACTGTCAAAACTTTACAATTTTTTATATTTTCTGGAAACTCTTGTATTCCTAGAAAATGAACAAATAATTAATCATTAAGTGTAAAGAATCTATTACAAAGGAGAAAATCATAACAATATTAATAATTAACATACACTTCACAGATTCAAAATTTATCAACGGAGTAGAATCTTGATAAACTGACACCACCAATGTCAATCAAACAGAATCACCTCCACAAAAATTTCTAATTATTAAATTAAAAACTTTAAATCTCAAAAAAAAAATTTCTCTCTTCTCTTCTGCCTCTTTATGACTACTGCTAATTATCAGACATGACTAAGAAACTAAACAACGACAAACTATCTTGTTTAGTTTTACCCTCCTTTCCTTCTCGCTGTTCATCAGAAAATCAGTGCCTTTTCTGTGTGGTGTTAGGGACCCAAAATTCAGAATAACCAGCATTCTTTCTGTGTTTTCACATAAAAAGACGCACTACTTTAAAAAATTTTTCATTGGAGTATAGTTGATTTATAATGTTGTGTTACTTTCTGCTGTACAGTAAAAGTAAATCAGTTAAACATACACATATATTCATTTTTTTAAAGACTCTTTTCCTATATAGGTCATTACAGAGTATTAAGAAGAGTTCCTTGTGCTATATAGGAGGTCCTTATGGTCCTTATTATTTATCTAATTTTTATATAGTAGAATATAAAAGAGGCATTACTTTTTAAATCCTGGGTTCCAGATTGAGCTGGCCTCTAATACACCTAGGGTAACAAAGCTGAAAGCAAAGCTGAAGATAGAAGAGGTATTGACAGAGAATATGCATCAGATATGCCAATGGACATGCCTGAGGCAGTTATACACCAATACTTCTGCAAAATACAACAAAAACGTGACAAGTGAAATTATGGCAGAAGTTTCTAGGCACTTAATCTTACCTCAACTTATCTCAGCGAAAATATAGCAACAATAGTTGAGTTAGCAACAATCCACAGACCAAATTTAAGTAGTACTGTTGTAATCCAGATTAGAGGAATGCAAATTAATAACTTAAAAAAATGTTCCCAAAATTCTATTAATAGAAAACTCATTCCTTCACTAACACAACATGACTATTCAAAAGGGCTGACACTAGAGGATCACTTAAGGCTCTGTCAACTTCATGAACGTATGATTCTAAGCAAGTTTATTACAGAGCCAACCACAGAATTTCAGATGATGAAAAATGAAATGATACAAAATCATCAACTGGCAAATACTACAGCAATAACTGATCAGTCAAAACTTAGCAATGGATGCTAAAATTAGTGGGTAACAGAATGAAGAAAAACAGTATATCAATATAGTTTCAAAGCTTCTCCCCCAAAACACATACTAATTTTTAAGAGGGGAAAGAGTAAAGAACTCTCACAGACACCAACCACTTAACCATTTAAAGGCTAGCAGCTACCAGTACGATCACAGTGCAATTCATCTTCAGACGCATTGAGAAGGGGTGCAACACCCACTGTCACAGTCCTTCCCCACACACCAACCCGATTTAACCGCAAGCAGGTATCAGACAAGTCCAAATGAAGAGAAGTCCTACAAAACTGGCCAGTAATCATCAAAACCATCCAGGTTAAAAAAGCTAAGGAAAAACTGAATAACCACCCAGACAGAGGAGACCAAAGAGAACTGCCTATGGTAAACATCTAAACCTACTACTACACACACACCTGCAGGCACATAAACAGAAAAAAGCCAAGCAAGACTGGGAGACCGTATCACTATCAGTCAACATCACTGCTGTTCTGTAATAATTGCAATTATTATCAATGGGGGAAAGTAGGTGCTAAGTACAAGAGTACCAATTTGTACTGTTTCTTAAAAATGCATGTAACTCTACAATCATCTCAATAACAACTTCAAAAATCTGGGCTCAATGGTTCCTTAAGGAAAGGTTTTTTATCATTGTTGTTATTAAAAGTCAATTTTCCCTAAAAGTTTCAAGATGATTCAGTTTAAAGAACTTTTGCTAGAATTTACAGAGTTCATGTAACGGTTCAAATCAGAAAATGTTAACACTGATGGATATCTAATGATATTAAGGAATTACTGTTAGCTGTTTTTCTACAAATTGTGGTAATAGTAGAGTGGCTTCATCTTGAAATATTTATGTATGAGAGAGATTGTTTGGCAAAGTATGAGGTGTACCTGTAACATACTGATTGGTATGTTACAGTTCTGGTTGACAGGCACATCAGGTTTACTGTATTATTCTCTACTTAGATAACAAGATTTTTAAAAAAGGACTTTAAAACAGCAATGGTACTTAAAGGGAAAAAATCAACAAAATGATGGGGAGGAAAAGGTTAAATGTAAGAAATGGAAACTTTACAAATGATAAAAACAATACATCTAAATGGAAAAAACCACAGGATAGGATTTAAAGATTAGTCACTGCAGGAGAAAATGTCAATGAGACAGAAGACACAGCAACAGAAACTAGCCATTCTGAAACACAGAGGGCAAAAAGTAAAGAAACCCAGCGATATCTGGGACAATGTCAAGCAGATTAACGTATTTATCTTTAGAAGTATTTGTTCTCTGAGAGGAGAATCTTTGCCTCTCTTGTGCACTAATGGAATAGGACATGGTACACAGTTATCAGTGTCACTCAATAGCTTCCAAATTCTTTACTAGGGTGGCAATACCAATTTTTATACTACAATACCTATTTATATCTTGTCAACATTTGATGGTATCTTTACTTTTTCTCAATAAACACTTTCTGAGAGGGTTGAACCTCATAGATATAAATGAGATATTAACTAAAACTAGATATTTTCCTGATATTTCCTAGAAAATGAAAGTCACTGAGTCATGTTCGACTCTTTGCAACCCCATGGACTGTGCAGTCCATGGAATTCTCCAGGCCAAAAATACTGGAGTGGGTAGCTTTTCCCTTCTCCAAGGGATCTTCCCAACCCAAGGATTGACCCCAGGTCTCCTGCATTGCAGGTGGATTCTTTACCAGCTGAGCCACAAGGGAAGCCCAAGAATACTGGAATGGGTAGTCTATCCCTTCTCCAGTGGATCTGCTGACCCAGGAATCGAATCAGGGTCTCCTGCATTGCAGGCAGATTCTTTGCCAACTGAGCTATTTCCTAGAAATGAACACATTTTCACATTTATTGATGTATTTAAACTTAAGTGTAGCTGATTTACTGTATTACATCTTAGGTGTACAGAATAGTGATTCAGTATTTTTTACAGATTATACTCCATTAAAAGTTATTACAAGATAAAGGCTATAGTTCCCTGTAATATAAAATATATCCTTGATGCTTACCTGTTTTATACACACGTGTGCCATGCTAAGCCACTTCAGTCATGTCCGACTCTGTGCAACCCTATCCACTACAGCCTGCCAGGCTCCTGTGTCCATGGGCTTCTCCAGGCAAGAATCCTGGAGAATGCTGCCATGCCTTGCCCCGGGGGACCTTACTAACGCAGGCACTGAACCCTCATCTCTTATGTCTCCTCAAAGGGCAGGCAGCTTCTTTCCCACTAGCACTACCACACAGATTACATTTCTTAATCTCATGCTCCTAACTAGTATCAATCGCCCTGACTTCAGACTATACTACACAGCTACACTGATAAAAACAGTATGGTACTGGCACAAAAACAGAAATACAGATCAATGGAACAGTATAGAAAGTTCAGAAATAAACCCACATACCTATGATCAATTCATCTACAACAAAAGAGGCAAGAATAAACAATCGAGAAGACAGTCTCTTCAATAAACAGCACTGGGAAAACTGTACAGCTACATGTAAAATAATGAAATTAGAACATTCTCTAACACCATACACAAAATAAACTCAAAATGGATTAAAGATCTAAATGTAAGACCAGAACTATAAAACTCCTAGAGGAAAACATAGGCAAAACACTCTCCAACATAAATCACAGCAGGATCCTCTATGGCCCACCTCCCAGAGTAATGGAAATAAATGCAAAAATAAACAAATGGGACCTAATTAAACTTACAAACTTTTGAACAACGAAGGAAACTATAAACAAAGTGAAAAGACAGCCTTCAGAATGGGAGAAATAATAGCAAATGAAGCAACTGACAAACAACTAATCTCAAAAATATACAAGCAACTCCTGCAGCTCAATTCCAGAAAAATAAAAAACCCAATCAAAAAGTGGGTCAAAGAACTAAACAGATATTTCTCCATAGAAGACATACAGATGGCTAACAAACACATGAAAAGATGCAAAACATCACTCATTATCAGAGACATGCAAATCAAAACCACAATGAGGTACCATCTCATGCCAGTCAGAATGGCTGCGAACCAAAAGTCTACAAGCAATAAATGCTGGAGAGGGTGTGGAGAAAAGGGAACCCTCTTACACTGTTGGTAGGAATGCAAACTAGTACAGCCACTATGGAGAACAGTGTGGAGATTCCTTACAAAACTGGAAATAGAACTGCCTTATGACCCAGCAATCCCACTGCTGGGCATACACACTGAGGAAACTAGAACTGAAAGAGACAGATGTTCCCCAATGCTCATCACAGCTCTGTTTATAATAGCCAGGACATGGAAGCAACCCAGATGTCCATCAGCAGATGAATGGATAAGAAAGCTGTGGTATATATACACTATGGAGTATTACTCAGCCATTAAAAAGAATATATTTGAATCAGTTCTAATGAGGTGGATGAAACTGGAGCCTATTATACAGAGTGAAGTAGGCCAGAAAGAAAAACACCAATACAGTATACTAACACATATGTATGGAATTTAGAAAGATGGTAACGATAACCCTATATGCGAGACAGCAAAAGAGACACAGAAGTATCGAACAGTCTTTTGGACTCTGTGGGAGAAGGTGAGGGTGGGATGACCTGAGAGAATAGCACTGAAACATGTATATTATCATATGTGAAACGAATCACCAGTCCAGGTTCGATGCATGTGACAGGGTACTCAGGGTTGGTGCACTGGGATGACCCAGAGGGATGGGATGGGGAGGGAGGTGGGAGAGGGGTTCAGGATGGGGAACACATGTAAATCCATGGCTGATTCATGTCAATGTATGGCAAAAACCACTACAACATTGTAAAGTAATTAGCCTCCAATTAAAATTAAATTTTTAAAAACATAAAAAAATAAAAATAAAATGCAAGTCAGATCATGCTCTGAATGACCTGACTCAAACCCTTCCAAGTGATTCCACTTGAATGGGAGTAAATGTCAAAGTACATACAAATGCCTATAAGGCTCTACATTGTCTTTTTGCTCCAAATCCCTACCTTTCTGACCTCTATTCCTATCACTCCCACCTTGCTCACTATGTTTAGCTACTATAGTCTTCTGTTTCTCATACATGCCATGCACACTCTCACCTTACAAACTGTACACTGGCTGTTTCTTCTTTCTGGTACATTCTTACCTTAGATACCTGCATCACTAACTTCCTCACTTCCACCAAATCCTTGTTCTCACTTTCTCAATGAGGCCTAAGCTCAATGCTTGTGTTAGCTTGTCTCCAAAGATGGCTCTTTCATCCTCATACATAAAGTATGCATAACCTGAATTTTATCATGAATTACTTAATTCTTTAGCAATTTCAACTACCTGTTCCGTTTTCATTCTTACTTGACTTCAACGGTATTGTTTCTTTGTCATATACTCTTGTCATAAAAACTTGTCTCTGTTGTGAAAATTTAATAAAATGAATATACTATTAAACATGGCTATCCTGCTCAGATTAATCTATTTTGGTTCTACAGAAGAGTTCTCTTTTTACTGCTGAGAAAGAGAAAATACCTCCTGAAATCTAATCTAAGAACTAGCCTGGTACTATCAGTTAGTCCTTGGTCTTTCTATGAACAAGATGCAATCAAAGGGAGACCTTGGTATTTCCCTGTTGAACTAAGCAATTTCACATAATACCAATATTAAAGGAGGCCATTCTTTAACCACAAGAGATCAAGACCAAAGCGTATTTATAATCACGACTTAACAAAGACAAAATGTGAATCTTGTCCAAGCCATCCCTTCTTCTAATGTGTGACTGCTGCTGCTTTAGTGCTTATAGCTTTAGCTTTGCTCTAATCTGCCTTCCTATAGATAACATTTATTAATACTCTCAATCACAGAATTATACTTCTTGACAGCATTCCATCCATAGCAAACACTCATATTCTTAAATTCTCTTCCAATCATCAAGTACAAGCCCAAATCCTGTAATAAAGTCTTTTAGCACCCACTGCGACTCCCCTTCCATCCCCAAGGCTCAATCACAGGTAATCCTGAGGATCTTTGTTCAGAGGGCATCAATATCCATCCCTCCAATGACCCAAATGTACAATGTAAGTTAATAGTGGTTCTTTACTGTTTCTGTATTTTAAAGGCTATAGTAACAAATAGTATAGAATGTAACACTGATTTCCAGTCAAGAGTCTGAACCAGAAATTGCAAACTTAAATGATCACAGTGGCTAGGGTATAACAGACGTATGGTTAGCCTCAGGTATAACACAGTGAGTGCTAAGGCCTATGGTAAGGCACAGTGACTGCAGACCCCACTTCTGGTCCACATTAACAACACACTTAGCAGTGACCAGCAATCACCAGACTATATTTTTTAAGTTCCATGTCAGTTTAACACATGATTTTTCTTCTTTCGTTATCTTAAATAAGCTGATTTATTAAAACAGCTGAATTTAAGCAACAGTAACTATTAAGCAAATCAACAACTCTAGAAATTTTAAAACAGAGAAAAATAAGTGACTTCCCCAGTAATTGATAATCCCTTGTAATCAATATAACTTCTGTGAACTTAAAAGTGATGTGTCTTTTCCAGTATTCTGTCCCCAATCATCAGATTTTCTCAGATTCAAGGAACTGCTTCCTGTTTTGATTCATAAACTTTCAACCTATTCTTTCTGAATGTTTTAACTCAGTTTTTAAAAAGGCATAATTAACCTCTCCAGCATTCCCATATCAGACAGAAAGATCTGAGCTACTCTTTCTGGTTTCTCTGCATTAAAATTCCTAGTTTTTATTCAGTGTGCTTATATAGAGAGAACTGACAGCTAGATAGTCTTCATTTCTTTTCTCTCTCCACCAGCTTTCTCTATCAACCGCTTTTGCAAATAATCTTAATCATCATCCGTAATAGTCTGCTCAAGAAAACAGGCCAGGACTTCTCTGGCAGTCTAGCAGCTAAGAATTCATCTTGCAATGAAGGAGATGCGGGGGTTCAATCCCCGATTAGGGAACTAAGATCCCACATACTACAGAGTGCAGCGAAAAAAAAAAAAAGCCACTTGAACACAATGGCTGTTAAATGTTAATTTCTCTAACACCAGTCGCTATTTACAGTGACTTGGCATAGCAGCCTGGTGAGATTTCCCTTTCTTTAAAAAGCTAACAATAAACCAAAACTTTAGACAAGAAAAAGAACAAATTAACACTCATAAATTAAGACTTTAGTTTTATCATCAAATGATAAAAAGTGAATTCCTTACAAAATGAAGACAAATATCAGCATCTTAAATTTATATACTTCCTGTATACACACTGGTCCACAATGTGGTTAGCAGTCTCATGAGGCAGAATAGGAAGTGGTAATATTGATGAAATTATGTATAGTCTAAGTGAGAATGAGATTAATTTCCAAATATAGCAACATGGCAAATAAACAAAGAAGTAATGATCAAAATACAATTCAATTTTTCTCTTTCTAAACAAATGTTTTAATCACTAAGCCATATTACTTGCCAGTGAGAAACACTGGAAGAAATATCAGAATATCAGAAACTAAGAAAATATGAAAGTAAAGAATCCTAAAACAAGTGCTTTTAAATAAATACAGCTTGCTGAAACACTAATAAAGTATGCCACAATGTTTCCTGCCTCCTTCCAAGCAGGGGTCATATAGATAGTGAACATGAAAAAAATATCTGCTATATTAAGATAGAATATCATTAGATTGAACTGATAAAAATACCTAAAAGGATAAGAATACTAGAACTTGGATACAAGATTAAAGCATCTTATGCAACATTTAACACGATGAGATGTTGTAATAGAGAAAATATGTAGGGGTATATTTAGGGGTAATTCAATTTTCTCATTCAGAATAAAAGATGAAACTCATCCATCTCTAACATAATGACCATCTTTATACTAAATGTAATTAATTCCAAAATTTGATAAACACTGCTTTCATTTAGCGTGCTATCCTTTCTTTTAAGCAAGCTGTTAACTTAAATGTACAACTAATGAAACTCAAAATTCTCATAATCAACCACATCACCCTGTAATATGCATAATGTATTCCGTTTTCAATAATGTAGACTTGGAGTTCTCTGGTGGCCTAGTGGTTAGGATTCTGGGCTTTCACGGCCGTGGCCTGGGTTCAGTCCGTGGTCAGGAAACTGATATCCCACAAGTCATGAGACACGGCCAAAAAGTAATAGTAATGTAGACTCGTATAAGCATATACTTGAGGGTTACACAAGTTAATTAAAATACTCTCAACTCTATAAAGGCAAAATGGGTTAATTACATCAGTTATAATGATGACTATTAGATTAGGAATTAGAAGTACTAGAATTTTTGTCAGTCAAGGAATGGCTCTGACATAATCATAGTTTCCTGTCTCTCCTCACTTACTTTGTTCATCATCAATGAAACGCAGTTGCATTTAGACATCAGTTTAAGACTAAGAAGAGAAGAAAACAAATAAAAGGCAAGGGACTGATTCTGCCATTTAAAAAATAGATGAGATCACGTAGAAAGAGAAGAAAAGAATAGACAAAATCAACTTAATTTTTAATGAAATAAATTGTAAGGTTTTATTGATAACAATAACTAATGCCATTCTTTTTCAGAGCAGAATACTTAAGTATCCTAAATCTTTTGGTCACATAGAAATTCTCTCTAACTCTTCAAAAAACAGTCACAAGCTGACAGAACTGTATAAAGCAGGTTTTCATTAATCCACAAAGAACTGCTGAAGCTAGAATGAAAAAAAGAGAGAAACACTACAGTCCAAGGGGTTGTCATAACTCAAACATGTTATTCTTTGCATGAAAGTCTAAGATACTGATTGAATGATGTTGTAGGGCATAACTGCACAATTCTCAAGTTTAGAGAAGTATAAGTCTGGAATTACTGCATTTTCAGGAGGAGAATAAAGCATGTACATTATTGAGCCAAGGAAAAGTTTCATACTATGAAGACTAATAACACTGGTTACTAGCCTTTCCCAGGTGTGTGTAATTTTATCAGTAACACCAAAAAGTAGAAGCCATAACCCTTCAGAGTGGAAGGTTACACTTAATGACTTCTAATGTCACAATTCCAAAGTTCTACAATGCTACTTAACTGTCAGTGAATGTACAGCTACAATGGTAATCATCAAGTTCATTTTCTTTGGAATTTACACAATACTTGCCACTCTATTAAGCATGAGGAATGGAAACAAATTTCAAACTGCCCTTGAAGAAGCTGAGGAAATTAACTAACCTAAAATAAAATCACGAGAAGAAAACTCTTAACAACTAAATATCAGCTGATCTGAACTCCACAGAAACAATGTCACAAAAAGATGGACAAGCTAGTTTTAAAAGATCAAAGAGACACAACTGAAAGCTATGTGATCTTTAACTTGGTGTAGGTTGGGCAAATAGCTAAAAAGGCCATTATTAGGCAACAGGGGAAAATACGGTGTCAAATTTCTTGAGTGATAATGATATTGTGGTTATGTATAAGGATTTCCTTGGTCTTGGGAAATGCTTATTCTATTATTCCAATATATTATAATATGCTCACTCTAAAATTTTTAAGTGTTACTTCTCTCTCACTTCAAGGTAAGGAATTAACAATTTGGAACATCTCTTCCACACTTTAATGTTTATCAAACTAAGCACACAAAACCAAGACATTGTATCCCAAGAGAACAGTGACTATGTCCTTTTACTTTTCATCATTAATTTGTAATCCAAGCTCCTAATAAAGTATTTGGCACAGAGTGGTCTCTCAATAAGTACTTGCTGATGTTCAATTCATTAATGTAGCACGACTTTTTTTAAAACTTTACACTGTAAATATTTTACGTCAATATCATTAGGAGCTACATTACAGTCCATGCTTACAGATGATTCAAAATGTGTTATCAACAACAGACATTACAGCTAGTTGTTACTAATTTCTCATCATCACAAACATGGCAGTAAATATATATATGAAAAAAGCAGATTTAAGGACACATATGTGCATGCACATATCCACAGCATTTCAATTAAAGCTATTAAATTTTTTTACACTTATTCTTCACTTTGCTTTAAATTCTCATAAATTTATACATATATATAAAAAACCTAATGTAACAGACTGCAATCTAACTTTTAAAATTCTTTTTTATCTGGTAAAATACAAAAGAAATTTTATTTATTTAACATGTTCCCCAAGCACAAAAAGTCAGAAAGAAAGAATCTTACCATTCTTGCTGACATCCAGTTCCCTGAGATTAATGAGATTTGCAATAGATGCTGGTAATGCTGTTAAATCATTATCTGGCAAACTCAGTTTGTGTAGAGACTGACAGTTAAAAAGTTGCTGTTGAAACAAGGTAGAGAAGGATTTTGATTATTCCTTCAGTTTCCTTAAATATTTCATTTATTAACCTTTAGAAAGACAAATATTATCAATGTCATTAAAACTGAATGAATTATACCTACACACATACCAGAGAAGACCTCTTATTATTTTATGCTATTACAATTTTATGCTGAATACGATTGGACTATTCAGAATGATTTATATCCTCACACTCCTACCCTGGGCAAAATGCATTTAACAAAATCTAGCATATGGTGTATTTTCTGTTAGAGTCATAAGAAATAAGTGGCTACTAAATACAGTAAACTAAAAGGGCTTCCCCAAGAGCTCAGATGGCAAAGAATCTGCTTACAATTCAGGAGTCCCAGGTTCAATCCCTGGGTCAGGAAGATCCCCTGGAGAAGGCAATGGTACCCACTCCAGTATTCTTGACTGGAGAACTGCATGGACAGAGAAGCCTGGGGGGCTATGGTCCACAGGATAGCAAAGAGTCGGACACAACTGAGCAACTAACCCTTTCACTTTCACTTTGGATTTTATGTTTCAAGCATCCTTATTCCAAAATGTAAGTTTATCAGTTATATTTATATAAATTCAAATATGTAAAATTGGTTTTAAATGAATTAAAATATAGAACCCTGATTTGAGAGAAAAATAAAATACGGGAGCAAACATACTTTTATGCTAAAGTCACAATAATGAAAATGTGACTTAAATATATTTAACCAAAGGCAGTAAGTACGTGGGCGACTTCTAAGCTTCATACCAAACAAACAAACAAAAAAAAACCTCTGCAGAGTACAGAGCATTTTTAGGGTACTGAAAATACTATGCTTGATTGCAGAACAATTAATACATGTCATTATATGCATTATGCTATCCACAGAATGCACAACACCAAGAGCAAACCATAACGTAAACTATGGACTTGGGTGATTATGATTTTTCAACACAGGTTCATCAGTTCTAACTACTGTGGTGGTTTAACCACTCTGGTACCAAAGCGGGGATGTTGGTAACGGTGGAAGCCATGCATGTGTGGGGACAGGTTACATATTTGGTAAACCTATGTGCATGTGTTAGTCACCAGGTCACGTCTAACTCTTTGTGACCCTACGGACTGTAGCTGGCCAGGCTCCTCTGTCCATGGAATTCTCCAGGCAAGAATACTAGTGGGTTGCCATTCCCTTCTCCAGGGGATATTCCCGATGACCCACGGATTGAACCTGGGTCTCCTACACTGCAGACAGATCCGTTACCATCTGACCACTATGTGGCCTTGGGAAACTCTATACTCGCCTCTTAGTTTCGCTGTGAATCTAGAATTGCTCTGAAAAGTAAAGTCTTTGGGAAAAACCAAAGCTGTCTGCAGGATGGCACGGGATAAATGCTATTTAAGGAGAGCATTCTCCCAAAAATGGAAAATTGCTAGGCATGGTAAGTGATTCAGGTATTTGCACTATCACAGCATCCCTCTCTCTTTTCAACACAGTCCCCAGAATGAGACCTCACTGGTGGTAATTAGAAGATGGGACCAATTTTGGTCTTCCATTTTCTCTAGGAGACCTAGCTAAGGAAGATAAATTCTCCGCTGAAAAACAACATGCAAGGAAACAGTCAATCACAAAGTACCCTATCACAACCTAGGGCGGAAATTCATGAACATGCAACTCACAACTTCTAATATTTTATCCACAGCTATATAAAGATTTCTTTATAAGGCAATCTCAGATGGTGCTGGCTTTCAGAATGATTTTACTACTATACTAGCCACCCAAACAGCAACTCTTTCAAATCAATGCTGCCATCCAGGATGTATATAAACACACACATAAATCTAAAACAAATATTTTATGTTACAATAGATACATGCAACACTCTATTTTTTACTCTATGATAGTTAGGGTTACCAAATAAAATACAGGATGCCTGGTAAAACTTGAAGTTCAGACAAACAATAATTTTTTAGTGAGAGAGATGTCCTATACACTGCATGAAACACACTTATACTAAAAAATTACTATTTATTTGAAATTTGCAATTTAATTGGATGTCTTGTATTTTTTGTCTTCTAAATCCACCAGCCCAAATAAAGAGTTTATTTTTTGGAAATGCCCCATATATTGAATTGATTTTTATGAGTCACTAATGAGTCTACACCCACAGCTTAAAAAACACTGTTGTTTGGGTGGTAAAACTATTGCAACTTTCTCTGCAAAAATAAGAAACTGAGTAGGGGATGAAGCCGGGTTAGAATTTAAGGAAAAAAGAGAAGTAACAACTAAAACATTTTAGCAAGCAAGTTGTTAATGGGAGAGGATGTGTCATGTCAACAAACCAACTTTCTCCTGCTAGTTGTTCCTACATTTCAGAAATATTAAGTCTTCCAAAGCCTTTCCAAACAAAACTGAAATGGGGAAAACAGAATAGCACCTCTGCAAAGCTGTTAAAAAAACAAAATTCTGACATGATAACTAAAAGGACAATTTATCTTCAATTACTATAATGTAGATCAAGGTCTCATGGAAACTAGAAAAACATTAATTTCAATTCTTTGTCTAGGTAAATCTGTTGGCTGCAGAAACTGTAGTGTCTTATTATCTACCTTGGGCTTCCCTGGTAGCTCAGCTGGTAAAGAATCCACCTGCAATGCAGGAAACTCCAGTTTGATTCCTGGGTCAGGAAGATCCCCTGGAGAAGGGAACTGCTACCCACTCCAATACTCTGGCCTTGAGAATTTCATGGACTGTATTATATAGTCCATGAGGTCACAAAGAGTTGGACATGACTGAGTGACTTTCACTTCACTATCTACCTTAGTGGCTCTAATAAGACAGGAATTAAATATAAATTTTTAAATTATTTGCATAAATAAGCAATTAACTTGAAAAGATAAAGGTTAAAAATTCAATTTAAAAAATTTGAATTCTGTTACATATCCTAAAGATGAAATTAAACCAAGACGGGGGCAATAATATGTATCAGCATTATGGCAACATTGGGAATATCATATTTCTAGGCATAAAAATAACCAAAGGCAATTATTGAAAGACCAGATTAACATACTTTTGGAAGCTCTTCAATCTGATTAGCATCTAAGTAGAGCTCCTCCAAAGTTTTCTCAAAAGTGAAAATCTCTTTGGGAACCTGTTCCAAACTGCAATGAGAATAATCAAGAGTAGTGACAGTCTCCTCTTCTCCTCGAAGACAACGACATGGTACCAACCGCACAAATAAACTTCGTTTTGTAGTCATTTTTAGACACTGAAATATGCAAACAAAAATAAGTTTAGTAAAAGCATTATAACAATTGTTCAAAACAAACTAAACATCACAGATAAATATTCCCTTCTGTAAGCACACTCAACAGAATGCATTTACACTGCTTTCCTATCAAATTTCATATATTTGTTGTTGTTGTTCAGTCACTAAGTCCTATCTGACTCTTTTGTGATCCCATGGACTACAGGATGCCAGGCTCGCCTGTCCCTCACCATCTCCTGGAGTTCACTCAGATTCATTCATGTCCATTGAGTCAGTGATGCTATCCGCACATCTCATCCTCTGCTGCCCCCTTCTCCTTCTGCCCAGCAACAGGGTCTTTCCCAATGAGTTGGCTCTTTGCATCAAGTGACCAAAGTATTGGAGCTTCAGCTTCAGCATCAGTCCTTGCAATGAATACTCAGGGCTGATTTCCTGTAGGATTGACTAGTTTGAACTTGCAGTCCAGGAGACTCTCAAGAGTCTTCTCCAACATCACACTTCAAAAGCATCAATTCTTCAGTGCTCAGATTTCTTTATGGTCCAACTCTCACATGACCACTGGAAAAACCACAGCTTTGACTATCCATGCCTTTGTTGGCAAAGTGATGTCTCTGCTTTTTAATATGCTGTCTAGGTTGGTCACAGCTTTCCTTCCAAGGAGCAAGTGTCTTTTTCATGGCTACAGTCACTGTCCACAGTCAATCTGGAACTCAAGGAAAAAAAAATGTCTGTCACTGCTTCCACACTTCCCCCTTCTATTTGTCATGAAGTGATGGGACTGGATACCATGATCTTAGCTTTTTTAATGTTGAAGTTTTAAGCCAGCTTTTTCACTCTCCTCTCTCACATTCATCAACAGGCTCTTTAGTTTCTCGTCACTCTCTGCCATTATGCTGGTATTATCTGCATATCTGAAGTTGTTGATATTTCTCCTGGCAATCTAGCTTGATATTCTAGCTTGATTCTAGCTTGATATTCATCCAGCCCAGCATTTTGCATGATGTACTCTGCAGAAAAGTTAAATAAGCAGGGTAACAATATACAGTCTTGTCTGATTACTTTCCCAATTTTGAACCAGTCTGTTGTTCCATGTCCAGTTCTAGCTATTGGTTCTTGATCGGTTTCTCAGGAGGCAGGTAAAGTAGTCTGGTATTTTCATCTCTAAGAATTTTCCACAGTTTGTTGTGATTCACAGTCAAAGGCTTTAGCATAGTCAATAAAGCAGAAATAGATGTTTTTCTGGAATTCCCTTGCTTTCTCTATGATCCAACAAATGTTGACAATTTGATCGCTGGTTCCTCTGCCTTTTCTAAATCCAGCTTGTACATCTGGAAGCTCTTAGTTCACATACTGCTGCTGAGGCCTAGCTTGGAGGACTTTTGAGCATAATCTTCCTAGCATGTGAAATGAGCACAATTACACTGTAATTTGAATGTTGTTTGGGACTGGAATGAGAACACATTTTCCAGTCTGGTGGCCACTGCTGAGTTTTCCAAATTTGCTGACATATTGAATGCAGCACTTTAACATCATCTTCTTTTAGGATCTGAAATAACTCAGCTGGAATTCCATCACCTCCATTATCTTTATTCGTAGTAATGCTTTTTAAGGCCCACTTCACTTCACACTCAAATTTATAGTGAATTTAAAAATAAACTCCAGCACTTTGTACTTCACAAAATGATCATAAAAGTAACCATTTGTTGTTGTTGTTTGTTCAGTCACTCAGTTGTGTCTGAATCTTTTCAATCCCGTGGACTGCAGTACACCAGGCCTCCCTGTCCATCACCACCTCTTGGAGCTTACTCAAACTCATGTCCATTGAGTCGGTGATGCCATCCAACCATCTCATCCTCTGTCATTTTCTCCTCCATCAATCTTTCCCAGCATCAGGATCTTTTCTAATGAGTTGGCTCTTCACATCAGGTGGCCAAAGTACTGAAGCTTCAGTTTCACCATTAGTCCCTCCAATGAATATTCAGGGTTGATTTCCTTTAGGATTGACTGGTTTGATTTCTGTGCTGTCCAAAGGACTCTCAAGAGTCTTCTCCAACACCACAGTTCAAAGTAACCATTTATATGCTTCTAAAAGGACCACTTCAGAATGACACCTCCCTTATGGCAGAAAGCCAAGAGGAACTGAGGAGCCTCTTGATGAAAGTGAAAGAGGAGAGTAAAAAAGCTGACTTAAAACTCAACATTCAAAAAACTAAGATCATGGCATCCTATCCCATCATTTCATGGCAAACAGATGGGGAAACAATGGAAACAGTGACAGACTTTATTTTCTTGGGCTCCAAAATCACTGAAGATGGTGACCGCGGCCATGAAATTAAAAGCCGCTTGCTCCTTGGAAGAAAAGTTATGACAAACCTAGACAACATATTAAAAAGCAGAGACATTACTGTGCTGACAAAGGTCTGTCTAGTCAAAGCTATGGTTTTTCCAGTAGTCATGTATGGATGTGAGAGTTGGACCATAAAGAAAGCTGAGCACCAAAGAATTCATGCTTTTGAACTGCGGTGTTGGAAAAGACTCTTGAGAGTCCCTTGGACTGCAAGGTCATCCAGTCAGTCAATCCTAAAGGGAATCAACCCTGAATATTCACTGGCAGGACTGATGCTGAAGATGAAACTCCAATACTTTGGCCACCTTTCAAAGAACTGACTCATTGGAAAAGACCCTGTTGCTGGGAAAGATTGAAGGCAGGAGAAGGGGATGAGAGAGGATGAGATGGTTGGATGGCATCACTGACTTGATGGACATGAGTTTAAGCAAGCTCCGGGCGGGAGTTGGCGATGGACAGGGAAGCCTGGAGTTCTGCTGTTCATGGGATCGCAAAGAGTCAGACACAACTGAGCTACTGAATGGAACGGAAAAGAACTATACTTTATAAGTCTCCTCATCAACAAGAAAAACCCTAATATAACAAAGATATTTACTTAACTTCTGATTAAGAGCTGCTTCTTAAATAAGAACTTGACTATATGCAATTTTGAGTAGAAAAGTGGGAGTGTAAAGATATTTTCAGGTCTCTCTAACCAGCCCTTTAACTTTCCTGTAACTCTCCCACATCAAAATTCCAATCTATGCTAAGTATATTTTGTTTCAATTAATGTCATTCTTTTAATTTTTCTAAAGTTTACTAGAGAAGAAACCTGCTTCAATAAAGTGCAGACTTCATTATTTCAATCTAACTGGGGGAAAGATTCAATTCTGAATTAGTGAAAATCCTCAAGGCTATTAAGAACACATACATACATACAGAGGTTAATTCCAACTAGGAGGCTAACATTAGTTTACTAAAAAAAAAAAAAGCCCACCACAATAAAATAAGAATGACTTCTAATTAATGTTATCAATTCTCTGCAGAATAATAATAAATTCTTGCCTTAGGCAGAAGACTCCATTAGAGTATTAGATTACTTCTACCCAGAGCCAAGACTAGGTTGAAGCCAGTGAGGCAAATGCCTCAGACACAGTAAAACCCTTCAGTAATCAAATTAAATATTTTAATGCAACATTTTTGTAAAAAATCAAACTCCTGGAAAAATAATTCATTAATCCATGGTTAATTTAAAAATAAAGACAGAATCAGTATGACTAATTTTTCTCTTTTGCCTCAAGCTCCAACATGAATCTGCAAGGCACTGCTTCTAACTCATCAAATTATATCATATTCTTAAAAGTGCTTGACAGTAAGCTTAAGTAGTTCCCTAGCAAGTACAGAAAATAAAATCTGACTATTCTTACTTAATCACCATGTGCACCAGGCATTGTACTAAATTCTTCAAATAAACTATATGCTTATTCTCATTTCATCCTCATATATCTTAAGGCATATACTATTATCATCCCCATTTTCCATAAAGAAACTGATTCTGTACTCATACTGCACTACACTATTTCTCAATATATTAGGATATACTCATCTCAGAATTCAAGTATCAATAGGTCTTTACTACATACTCCTTTAGGGTTTACAGAGACAAACAACTGATGGGAGTTCAAGCCAAAATACGGTACTCGGAATACTTAGTGTTTTAAACTAAAGGAACTTGAGAAAATAGCAAAAGCAGGAAGGTCACTCTGATCTCTGTGCCTTTCCCCCCGAAACAGGTCATAAACATGTTTCTGTGAAAGGTGTCCTCTTTATACTAGAAGGTATCTCTAAAGACGAAGGGAGAGAAATTCTAATGAACAGGGCCTGCTAAATCTCCTCATTTACTACATTTACTCTTTGATCTATTGTATTTCTACACAACAGTCCACTTCATCAAACATCACATAAAAATACTCGTTTAACTGTTTCTTTGGGTCTTAATACTTAAACAAATGTATACATTTTTCTCCTATTAATCTGTCTCTGTCAGTTAAATTTTCAGACCCAGCCAGGAACCCTAACAGGAGGAAGGTAAAATTTTTCCTCCCTTACACTAATAATGTCAAACATCAACTGTTTCTATCTAAAATTTCTGTGTCATGGGGATGTAATGTACAGCATGGTGACTACAGCTAATAATACTGTATTGCATATTTGAAAGTTGCTAAGATAGTAGATTGAAAGCTCTTGCCACACACACACACACACACAAATTGCTTCTATGTATGGTGATGGATGGTTGCTAGACATATTATAAAGATCATTTTCCAATATATACAAATACTAATCATTATGTCATATACTTGAAACTAATGTAACATTATATGTAAACTATACTCAATAAAAAACAAAAAATTACTCTGTCAATAAAGTTTACTGCATATGCTTAACCTATGTTTATATGAAGGTGTATTTTACTCAAAATAAGCATTTTATTGATATTTAATCACTAAAGGGGAATTTAGCTTATACTTGTATGTTTAATGAGATAATGAAAAAAAGATTCTAAAAATGAATATACACTTTCTTTTTCAACTGATAATGACTAAGGGGGACACTTAAGAAAAATGGGGAAAAACTATATGCTTTGTCCAATATGGTAGACAGAGTGGCATTTTAACCTGAAAATTCAAATTAAATCAAACGAAACTTTAAATCTAGTTTCTCAGTCTCACTGACTATATTGTAAACACTCAGTACTCACAGGTGGCTAATGGATACCAAACTAAGAAAAGATAAGGAACATTTTTCTATTACTACAGAGACAGCACTAATATAATACTTCAAACTATTACTCTGGTTCATATTATAACTACAATATGCTTATATTTACATATGATAGTATTCAATAATTTACAAAATGTGGCCTTAAAAAATCCATTTTCCAGAAATCATAATGGATTTGAAAGCATAACTCCCAGCTGAGAATAATGGACATGACATGCTATTACCAAATACAATGATATAAGGGTGTGGGGATTTCCCTGGTGGTCCAGTGCTTGAGACTCCACACTCCTAAAAAAGAGAGCCTGGGTTCAATCCCTGGTCTGGAAATTAAGATCTCATGTGCTATACACAGTGGTCAGAAAAAAAGAAGAGTATGTTTATTTTAGTATATTATTTCAATCATATGTGCTGGGCACTTGAGGTAGAAGGCAATTTGCAGGGCAGAATAATTGCTAATGGAAGTAAGATGACCTCTAAGACGTTTCTGTAGTCCTAATCATACTGCAGAACTTCTCAGAAAAGAATGTGAATTCAGGGAAAAAAATTAGATACTTAGCTCTAGGAAACTGCAAAGAGTTTATATCTAAAATGAAAACTTTCAGAATTAAAACAAAACAGAACTTCCTGTGGACAGAGGCAGTGAAAAGAACAATTGAGACCTCTGAATAAATTCAGTGGTCCTTGAACAAATACAAAAATGGATCCTAATTTAGCAGACTAAATCTGCTGATTGATAAGAAAGGAGGAGGACCTTAATGAGGTCAGAGGAGGAAAGCACCACATGAGAGAGAAATGAGTAACGAAATCCAAAGAGATCCTCCCTTACACAATACTGCAAGGAAGGAAAGCACAAGGAGAAAGACTGACCTGATCTGAACAGGAAGTGATCCACACGGGGACTGTTCATTAAAATTTTAGTGTTCTGATTTAAGAGCCACTTTATAAATCAGGATTAAAACGGCATATACAAAAACAGTGGAGGAAGAGGTGCCAACCAAATAAAAGGCATAATAATAATGGAAACACTTTCTAACAAAAGAAATTAAAACTACTTACCACTGGGTTGAATTTATCTCCCTGATGTTTCTTAATTGAGCCAACATTCTATTAAAAACAAAAAAAGAAACAAAATTAACAATAAAAATAATCTTTATGACTTTAAGGACCATCTCTTCCAACTTATTTATCTCAAAATCTAAATTAAAATCCTCTATAATTCAGTCACATAAACTCACACACACAAAATCATTAATTTCTCAATAGTCATTGGATTTATTGTTCATAACACATTTGTAGACTATTGAGAGCCCTCACCTATATTAAGTAACAGATACCACTCTATCTACCATTAAAATCCCATTTATTTGAGCTTATTGAGAAATAATAAAAGTTTTCCCAAGCAAATAAACTCTAATCACCAATTATATTTAAAATTTAGTAGTTTTCGATGGTTCTTTGTGGCAAACACTGTTAGCTGCTTATCAGTCTTTTCTCTCTTTTCAGAAGTTTCTTTTATTCAAGGTGGTAATAGACCTAGCTAAATACCCACTTTTAGCTTTCCAAGAAGGGTGGACAGGTGACAGATGACACAGTTAAGCTCAATGACACATACTTAGAAGTCTACTTTGAGGGTAGAACGGTAGTGGATTCTGGAAAAACATCTGTTTCCTTATCTAGGGATGGGTGTGAACATGGTGACTAT
Organism: Ovis canadensis; assembly: GCF_042477335.2. Lineage (NCBI taxonomy): Eukaryota > Metazoa > Chordata > Mammalia > Artiodactyla > Bovidae > Ovis > Ovis canadensis. The sequence continues at coordinate 26,586,559 of NC_091260.1, forward strand.
GAATCAACAAACATGAGGATTAAAAGCCTACCAATAAGGCTGATAAAATAGAAAGACAAAGCAAGCTGGGGTCTCTTAACAGCACTGCTGAGTAGCTGAGCCAATGCTAACCACAGAAATATCTGGATTTCTTGATGTATAAGAAAACCAAATCCTCTATTTGCTTAAACCACTGCTAGGTTTTCTGTACCTGAAACCAACACATTCCAAAACAGGACAGCCCCAAACCCAAAACAGCAGCATTAATTAAAAGTACATATATCATGAATAATCTTTTTCTTAAAAGCTCAGTGATATTAATAAATATGTGTTTCAGAATTCTAAAGGGTCACTCTAAATATATTAAACTATTTGTCTTTATAAAAAATTGTTTAAGACTGCTGAGTTAACTTTCTCTACAAATTCTACACGTAGCACATACCACAAAAAATACCTTCTGTGTATATCAAGCAAAGACGGCCACTTATTTTGTCACTCAACATACTCCCACATACGTGGTAGTCTGAAAAAATGGAACTGACAATGAACTGATGGAATATGGCTACAGAAGGAGGTTAGAGAGGAGAAAAGTTTGTATGTAGAGCCTTCAGTTTGAAACCTGAAAGCTGTCCTAGTGGGACCCTATGTCGACAGTTGCATGAGTATTCAGAGCGGAAAGAAATCCAAACTGAGACTGTAAGTTTGGAAGTTATCTGTTCAGAGATATTTGAAGTAATGAAATTAGGGACTTCCTTGGTGGCCCAATGGTTAAGAATCTGCCTTTTAATGCAGGGGACACAGATTCGATCCCTGGTCAGGGAACTAAGATCCCACATGCCACTGAGCAACTAAGCCCACATGCTCTGGAGGCCACAGATCCTGAGGGCCGCCAACTAAGACCTGACACAGCCAAATAAATAAATAAGCATTTAAAAATAAACAAAGTGATGAAATTACATGAAAGAATCAAGGGCATCAATGTGGAGAGAAGAGTACAGGTTCAAAAAGAAAGGAATGAAGGAAGAAAACAAATTCAATGGTTGAGCCCTGAGATACTATAAAAATACAGGTCATAAAGAAGAGAAGAGAACCAGCAAAGGACACTGAAGAGAGGCAGTGAGTCAAGAGAAAGCACCCCTCATTCGCCCAAAGTATGATATTCAAAAAGCTAAATGGAAAAAATTATTTCAAGGAGGAAGTTACCAATTATGTTAATAAGAACCTTAATTGCCATTGTTTAATAAGGTAAAGGTCACTGATTATCTTACTGAGGAGTAATAGAGACAAAATGCTGTTTGTAGGGGATTCAAGCAATAGAAGAAGGATAACATCATAGCAAATATAGACAATCCAGGAAGTTCAGCTATAAAGGACACTGAAAAAATACAGGAGTGAGACTGATGGTGAGTCAAGACTCACAGTAGTGGATGTGCAGGGAATAATCTAGTAAGAGAAAGACAGATTTTTATAACAGATTTGGAAAACCATTCATAGACCACCCCAACAAAGTTTCCAGCCAGTTAAAAGAAAAAAGCTGCTCATGGACCCAAAAGAAACCTTGGGTGCCACGGTACAGCTTAGGGTTATTTTTCAAAACTACAGATTACTGTAGCTTCTCCCTTCAGATACTGATTTAGAAGATTAGCAATAACTCAAGATTCTTTATCATAGAGAAAATGCTGATATGATTTTTTTTTCCTAACAGTTTCAACAATAATCCACAGTCATCTATACTCAAATTACCATCTTTTCCCCTTCCCATTCTTTTCTGATAAACTCTCATTTGGGAAATATTTCAAACTGAAAAGCGAAGTCACTATAAAAGTTTTTTAAAATATAGTATGTATACTTCCCTATGGATCTGAAGAGATCACAAGTTATACTTGGCTAGATTTAAGAGAAATCTTATGTTGGAATGATCTTTTTAAATAAAAGCTCACAAGTTAAAATGCACAACAAAGGCTCCTCAGGCATGCCCATAGCTATTAGATGGTATTTAGTTGTTCTGAAAGATTTTAGTTTAATCATGGCTCTCATACTTGCTAATCTGTATTTGATACAATCTGTGCTTAGTTCTGAGGAACTTTATGGACATTATTAACCCATTACCTGTAAGTACATGCTAGTAAACAACAAAAATAGTTATATGTAAAAGAATAAGAATAAAAAGGTAAGAAACTTATATAATGAAAAAAAAATACTGTAAACGGCACTTGATCCTGAAGGACGAAAACAACTATGTATAAAATGCACTATGTCTTACAACACATACAGCAAGAGACAAGGAAAGAAGGCTGCTAAAATAGATACACGTCACACTCTCAAGGTCAGCATTGCTGTCTGACCCCTGCTCAGTTCAGTTCAGTTCACTCAGTCATGTCTGACTTTTTGCATCCCATGAATTGCAACACGCCAGGCCTCCTTGTCCATCACCAACTCTGGAGTGTACTCAAACTCATGTCCATTGAGTCGGTGATGCCATCCAGCTATCTCATCCTCTGTCGTCCCCTTCTCCTCCTGTCCCCAATCCCTCCCAGTATCAGGGAGGGAGTCAACTCTTCGCATGAGGTGGCCAAAATATTGGAGTTTCAGCTTCAGCATCAGTCCTTCCAATGAACACCCAGGACTGATTTCCTTTAGGATGGACTGGCTGAACTTCCTTGCAGTCCAAGGGACTCTTAAGAGTCTTCTCCAACACCACAGTTCAAAAGCATCAATTCTTCAGCACTCAGCTTTCTTCACAGTCCAACTCTCACATCCATACATGACCACTGGAAAAACCATAGCCTTGACAAGATGGACCTTTGTTCGCAAACTAATGTCTTTGCTTTTTAACATGCTATCTAGGTTGGTCATAACTTTCCTTCCAAGCAGTAAGCGTCTTTTAATTTCATGGCTGCAGTCACCATCTGCAGTGATTTTGGAGCCCCCCCAAAATAAAGTCTGATACTGTTTCCACTGTTTTCCCATCTATTTCCCAGGAAGTGATGGGACCAGATGCCATGATCTTAGTTTTCTGAATGTTGAGTAGAAAGTTTCGTCTTGCCAGCAACATTACCCAAACAAACTTTTATATCAAACAATGGTTAGCATATATACGGTAAAAAAATCTTAACGTGGAACAAAGCAGTTGACATACATATTGAAGTTATAAGGCGTTCCCACATTTGCAGAAATTTCCACTTTTATGTTTTTACATAATTTACATAATAAAATAGACCTTTGGAGTATAGTTTGGCAAATGCATACATCCATATAACCAACAGCAATCAAGATATAAAATCTTTCCTTCACTCAAGAAAATTCCCATGTGCCACTTTCCAGTCAATACCCTCATCAAGACAACCTGTCCTAGATAAGAGTGCTAGGACATTTGTGTACAAGTATTATGAGAATGTAAGCTTCAGTTCTTGCAGATAAATAAAGCATAGTGAAACTGCTAGATCACAGTTCATAAAGAAAGCTGAGTGCCAAAGAATTGATGCTTTTGAATGGAGGTGTTGGAGAAGACTCTTGAGAATCCCTTGGACTGCAAGGAGATCAAACCAGTCAATCCTAAAGGAAATCAACGCTGAATATTCATTGGAAGGACTGACGCTGAAGCTGAAGTTCTAATACTTTGGCCATCTGATGCAAAGAACTAACTCTGGAAAAGACCCTGATGCTGGCAAAGACTGAAGGCAGGAGGAGAAGAGGATGACAGGATGAGATGGTTGGATGGCATCATCGACTCAAGGGACATGAGTTTGAGCAAGATCCAGGAGTTGGTGATGGATAGGGAGGCCTGGCGTGCTACAGTCCATGGGGTCGTAAAGAGTGGGACACAACTGAGTGACTGAACTGGAGTCTATAAGCATGTTTAATTTTATTCTTAAACAATAAACAAATCATTTTACAAAGTAGTTTTATCACTTACCACTCCCAGAGTTCCAATTAAATCCTCACCAAAACTTGATATTCTCAGTCTTTCTTAATCTTAACCTATGTAGTAGGTACAGATCAGTATCTCATTGTATTTTTGTTTTGCATTTTTCAGGACTGGAAAAGGTCAGTTTTCATTCCAATCCCAAAGAAAGGCAATGCCAAAGAATGCTCAAACTACTGCCCAATTGCACTCATCTCACATGCTAGTAAAGTAATGCTCAAAATTCTCCAAGCCAGGTTTCAGCAATACGTGAACCGTGAACTTCCTGATGTTCAAGCTGGTTTTAGAAAAGGCAGAGGAACCAGAGATCAAATTGCAAACATCCGCTGGATCATGGAAAAAGCAAGAGAGTTCCAGAAAAACATCTATTTCTGCTTTACTGACTATGCCAAAGCCCTTGACTGTGTAGATCACAATAAACTGTGGAAAATTCTGAAAGAGATGGGAATACCAGACCATCTGACCTGCCTCTTGAGAAATCTGTATGCAGGTCAGGAAGCAACAGTTAGAACTGGACATGGAACAACAGACTGGTTCCAAATAGGAAAAGAAGTGCGTCAAGGCTGTATATTGCCACCCTGCTTATTTAACTTATATGCAGAGTACATCATGAGAAATGCTGGACTGGAAGAAACACAAGCTGGAATCAAGATTGCCGGGAGAAATATCAATAACCTCAGATATGCAGATGACACCACCCTTATGGCAGAAAGTGGAGAGAAGCTAAAAAGTCTCTTGATGAAAGTGAAAGAGGAGAGTGAAAAAGCTGGCTTAAAGCTCAACATTCAGAAAAGGAAGATCATGGCATCCGGTCCTATCACTTCATGGGAAATAGATGGGGAAACAGTGGAAACAGTGTCAGACTTTATTTTTCGGGGCTCCAAAATCACTGCAGATGGTGACTGCAGCCATGAAATTAAAAGACGCTTGCTCCTTGGAAGAAAGGTTATGACCAACCTAGATAGCACATTCAAAAGCAGAGACATTACTTTGCCGACTAAGGTCCATCTAGTCAAGGCTATGGTTTTTCCAGTGGTCATGTATGGAAGTGAGAGTTGGACTGTGAAGAAAGCTGAGTGCCAAAGAATTGATGCTTTTGAACTGTGGTGTTGGAGAAGACTCTTGAAGAGTCCCTTGGACTGCAAGGAGATCCAACCAGTCCATTCTGAAGGAGATCAGCCCTGGGATTTCTTTGGAAGGAATGATGCTAAAGCTGAAACTCCAGTACTTTGGCCGCCTCATGGGAAAAGTTGACTCATTGGAAAAGACTCTGATGCTGGGAGGGATTGGGGGCAGGAGGAGAAGGGGACGACCGAGGATGAGATGGCTGGATGGCATCACTGACTCGATGGACATGAGTCTGAGTGAACTCCGGGAGTTGGTGATGGACAGGGAAGCCTGGCGTGCTGCAATTCACGGGGCTGCAAAGGGTCGGACACGACTGAGTGACTGAACTGAACTGAATTACAAAATGGCATAGCAGAGCCTTATCTGTACTTAGACCTCAGCTAGATAAGAAAGATACTGGACTTAAGTCTGACATGACACCCTAGTGAGAAGAGTGAAAAGATTTTGTATATGGGAAGAATGCATATTATTGTGCAAGAAGATACACTATATAAGAAAATAATTCTCCATGAGCATCTCACATTTCTGGGTTCTCTGAGCAATGTCATTTACAGCCAATTTAAGATGTTTATATAAGGATACATTCCAGATAATAACACTCAGCAACACTGAGACAGTTCAGCGTCTTCTCTCCAGAGATCGTTGTTCATTGTTTGGTCGTTCAATCATGCCCAGCCCTTTGTAACCCCATGGACTGCAGCACACCAGCACACCTTCCCTGTCCTTCACTATCTCCTGGAGTTTGCCCAAATTCATGTCTATTGAGTTGGTGATGCTACCTAATCACTTCATCCTCTGCTGCCAGAGAAGATTTGTTTAAATTCCAGAGTAAAGATAAGGTTTCTATCTCTCACTCTTCTGAGGAGAGGACAGGTCATGAGTGGTCCTACGTGTGGTCAGGTTTCCTAATTCAGGGTTCCCCTTCTGCAGTGCACACTACTACCTGTGCAGGTCCCATCCGACCCTCACTGTGAAGCCCTATGAGGATTCAGGCTCAAGTAACCGACACAAGTACTGCCCTGGTGGCTGCTTGCTTTCCAGGGAGTAATAAACCCTTTCTTTGTCTCTGGTTTGTGTTTTCTGGCAAGTTAACACAATAGCTTGTAAAGCGGGTAAAATCCCAGCCCCTTGACCTGAGATTTAACCACTCTGAATTAAGAAACATGGCCACAATGTCTTTCACCGCCAAGATTAAGAGATCCAGAGTCTACTTCCCCACTCCTTGAAATTGGGCTGACTGGAGGAGGAAATGGCAACCCATTCCAGTATTCCTGCCTGGGAAATCCCATGGACAGAGGAGCCTGGCAGGCTACAAGCCACCTGGGGTCACAAGAGAGTTAGAAATGACTTGGTGACTAAACAACAACAACGACTTGCTTATACCAACTCAATGTGACAGAAGTTAAGCAAACAACAGTGCCTCTGCCTCAAGATTTACTACTACTGCTTTTACCTTCTTTGAATGCAGCTCTGAGGACATGATGCCATAAAGAAGCCAGGGATAAAAGACCAAATGCTGATTCACAAGTTCAAGAGTTACTCAAATTGCTCTAAACATTAAGTTTACCAATTATACTGATTTTTTTCCAATGAGAAAATTTTACAATTTGTTCATTTACATGGGACATTTTACATTTCGCTCATTTCAGTTTTCTCTATATTTTCTGCCTTTTTATTCGTTTTGAATTTGTTTTTTTCTTAGGCTAAAACTTATTAAGTAATTGATTCTAATATTTTCTTCTTCAAGATTTAAAGCTATAAATTCTGAAGTTCACTTCATAAATTTTGATATGTTGTCTTTCCATTTGTTTAAAATGTTCATTTTCCATTTGATTTATTCTTTTAACCATGAGTTATTCAGAATCACCTTAATTTTAAAACATTCAGATTGGGAATTCTCTGACAATTCAGTGGTTAGGACTCTGAGCTTCCACTGCCAAGTGCCTGGGGTTCAACCCTTGGCCGGGAAACTAAGATCCCGCAAGCTTCATGGCATGGCTAAAAACAACAAAAAACACCACCATTCAGGGATCTCCTAATTCCATCACTTTACTGCAAATGGATGGGGAAACTACGGAAAAAATGAGAGACAATTTTGGGGGGCTCCCAAATCACCACAGATGGTGACTCCAGCCATGAAATTAAGAGACTCTTGCTCCTTGGAAGAAAAGCTGTGACCAACCTAGACAAACTATTAAAAAGCAGAGATATTGCTTTGCCAACAAAGGTCCGTCAAGTCAAAGCTACAGTTTTTCCAGTAGTCATATATGGATGTGAGAGCTGGACTATAAAGAAAAAGAAAGCTGAGCGCCAAAGAATTGATGCTTTTGAACTGTGCTGTTGGAGAAGACTCCTGAGAGTCCCTTGGACAGCAAGGAGATCAAACCAGTCAATCCTAAAGGAAATCAGTCCTGAATATTCTTTGGAAGGACTGATGGTGAAGCTGAAAACGCCAATACTTTGGCTACCTGATGCAAAGAACTGACTCCTTAGAAAAGACCCTGAAAGAAAGACTGAAGCCGTGAGAAGGGGACGACCGAGGATGACATGGTTGGATGGCATCACCAACTCAATAGACATGAGTTTGAGTAACCTCCAGGTGATGGACAGGGAGGCCTGGCATACTGCAATCGATGGGGGTCACAAAGAGTCGGACACAGCTGAGCGACTGAACTGAACTCTCATTTGTTACTGATTTCTAACTTAATTTCACTGTAGTCAAATAAAATATTATAATTTCAAGTCTTCCACAGTATGTTAAAGTTTTGATACCCTCACATGAGATCTACCTTGGTTTTTCATGTATATTTAAATGTCACATTCTGCATCTCTTGGGCTTAGTGTTCAAAAAAAGTCAGGTGAAACTGATCGACAGTGGTGTTCAAATCTTCCATACCCTTCCTAATTTATGGTATTCTTTTTCTACTAATTACTGAAACGTACTGAAATCTCCAAGTATAAATGTCTATTTCTCCTTTTATTTCTATCAAATTTTATTTCATGTATTCTGAATATCTTGTAAATATACATTTAGGGTTCTTATATCGTCTTGATAAATGGATCCTTTTATCATTATAAAATGTCCTTTTACTCCACTAATAGTCCTTGTTTTGAAGTATATTTTGCTATAACAACTTTCTTTTGACAAGTGTTAGCATACCTTTTCCCACTATTGCTTTAACCAAATTTGTCTTTAAACTGCCCATTTGTACAAAGCATATAGTTGGTTCTTGCTATTTTATCCAACCTGACAATTTCTATGTTTCGATGCTTGGCTTAGACCATTTGTATTTAATATAATTACTTGTATAATTTAAGTTTATTGCATTACTATATATTTTTAACTTGTTCTTTGTTCCTGTCTTCCTGCCTCCAAATATAGTTATTTTCCTATATAATCTCACTGTGTGTACTTTAAGTCATACACACACAACACATGTATTTTGGCTGCTCTACAAATGTACAGCACATATTCTTAATTCATCATAGTCCACCTTCAAATAATATACTATTCTAATTACGTATGTAATTTTATATATAACAAATGAAAAAGAGTATAATTTATTTGTTTATACTCATATTTCATGTTATGGTCATAAATTTTACTTCTATATATTATAAATCCCAGGGCTTCCCAGGTAGTGCAGAGATAAAGAATGTGCCTGCCAACACAGGAGACATAGAGTAGGAAATGGCAACCGACTCCTGTATTGCTGCCTGGAGAATTTCATGTCAGATGAGTCTGTCAGGCTACAGTCCACGGGGTCTCAAAGAGTTGGAAATACCTGAGTGTGCACACATGCACACACACACACATTCACTGTCATTTATATAAATTTGAAGACCAGAAAACAGACTTCCGAAATTTATTCACACATTCACCATTTCTTACAGTCTACTTCTTGTAACAGATTTGCTATCAAGTCCATTTGAGCAGTGTTTTTAAAGATACTGCATTTTTTAGTTCAAGAATTTGCATTTGCTATTTTTTCAAAGTTCCCATCACTCTCCTGAAATACTCAATCCCTCACATGTTATCCTGCTTTAAAATCACTGTCTCCTAACTCACTGACTCCTAACTTGTGGTTATCTAAGAAGTCTGTTAACTGTTTTCTCTTAATTATATAATCATATTTTCCTATTTCTTTTTATGTTTCATAATTTTTCATAGTATTCTAGATCCTTATAAAACGATGGTTGAGAAATGAATGTAAAACTGTTCTGTCAAGTTTTATTTATTTCTAAGAGAACCTATGCTCTTCTCTCAGTTAGGAGGCATGCATGCATGCTCAATCAGTCGCTCAGTCATGTCAGACTCTTTGCAACCCCATGGACTGCAGCCCGCCACGCTCCTTTGCCCATGGAATTTTCCAGGCAAGAATGCTAGAGTGCGTTGCCATTTCCTATTCTTGCGTTTCCTGTATTGGCAGGCAGATTCTTTACCATTGAGCTACATGGGAAACCCCTAGTTAGAATGAGTCACGGATAATTCAGATTTCTAACAGATGCAATTTGAGCTGAAACTGGCTGCAGCTTTCAGTTCTGCAGCTTTCAGACTGCAGCTTCAGTTGCTCAGTCGTGTCCGATTCTTTGCAACCCCATGGACTGCAGCATACCAGGCTTCCCTGTCCGTCACCAACTCCCGGAGCTTACTCAAAATCATGTCCATTGAGTCGGTGATGCCATCCAACCATCTCATCTTCTATCATCCCCTTCTCCTGCCTTCAATCAGAGTGAATTTTTCTGTCATCAATTCAATTCCCGACTTCTCATTCTCAACCACAGTCATGTCTTTGTGATCTTGTCAAAATCTGAGATAGGAAGAAATTGGGCTATAGTTCTACATATTTTGGGTTTGGTTTACCTTTAGATTCAACTCCAGCAGTGTCCCATAATTCAAGAACCATTAGAATTTGCAGATCTATACATTTCTTTAGGTTTTTCAACCCCTCCTGTACTCTCCTCTTTATTCAAGGCAGATAAAATTATCAGGCTTAATGATTTATTTTTGCTTTCAGGCTTTGTCAGATACCTACCCTTTCCCAAAAGCCCAGTGTCTCTTGAAGATTGGATGATTTATCTCAGCCCTTCAGTCTTTCCATTTACAGCATGTCATGCTTCATCCTATACTGAAACCAGGCTGGGAAACTGCCACACTCTTGACGCACCGATGAGAAGTTCATGTATTTCTGGAAATCAGTTCACCAAGGCTTCCTTGATTCCACTGATTTTTTGCTACCTCTAATTTTTTTTAATGCCATTTTTACTCTTTACAGGTTTTTCTTATTCTTACCGGGGGACCAGAAAGTTTTTGTGTGCTCCTATATTCGGAGAAGGCAATGGCACCCCACTCCAGTACTTTTGCCTGGAAAATCCCATGGATGGAGGAGCCTGGCAGGCTGCAGTCCATGGGGTCGCTAAGAGTCAGACACGACTGAAGTGACTTAGTAGCAGCAGTATATGCTAACTCGCATGACAGACTGAACAACACGCTACTAGAAGCAGAAAAGGAGATGGCCAGTGTAGATAAAACAATTCTGCTTATAGGTAAGACATTCCCATGGAAGAGATTCAGTCTGTTTCACCCTTTTGTGAAACAAATTTGGTAAAGGTAGAAGAAAAATCTTCAAAATTCTCCTCTATCTCAGATTAGAAGGAATTACAATTTACAAAACAAAAGAGGGCCTAATTATTCTTACAGAAAGGTCTTCATTCCACAATTAGAAAAAAGACTACAAATGCAAACATCCCAGACTGAATTGATTTATTTAACTCTGAAAACCTAACATCAGATCATTCTAAAATCAGAGGGAGGAAGTAGAGGGAGGTTTTAGTATGGCTCAGAACCAAACTTAGAGAAGGTGAAAACTGTGCCAAGAAAAGGAATACTGAAGGCCTGTGAGTAAATTTCAACTTTCTATACCACACAATTGGCTCCTTCAACAGCAGACCAATGAAAGCTGTGCACAGACACTGCAGAAACACGCGCCACAAACATATTCACAGTGATGTTGCTCTTGACGCGAGGAGTTGACTCTTGGCATTATTTCAAACCTAGAGATACTTCCTCATATAGCCTTGATCAGATTCTAAACTATTCCCAAACAGGAATAGTGGCAGGACTAATTTCCTTGTACTTATTCCCTTATTTCTCTTTACTTCCTGGTATTCATCTCTATGCCAGAGTAAATCCCAATCTTCTTAGATTCTGCTAATGACTTATAACAATTCCTTTTCCTTTGCAAACTCATTACACATAATTTGTAAGCCTTGATGGGTGCAGAACAAGATGGTCAAATAAACCAAAGAGAATGTTAATTCTCTGACATATCCTAAGAACCAACTGATTTTGACCACACACAGCAATATGAGACACTGAGTAGGTGTATTTTCCCTCTCATCTTTAAAGGATCTCCTCTGAAGATATCTCTCCAGTTATCAACCCATTTCTCAGCTCTCCTTTACAACAAAATTCCAAACAAGTTGTCTATATACACTCTAACCAATTATTTCATCAACTTTTCTCAAACTCACTCGAATCACACTTTTGTATCCCATCACTTCAATGGAAACTTCTTCCTAGGTCATTAATGGCCTCAGTTCAGTTCAGTTGCTCAGTCTTGTACAACTGTTTGCAAACCCATGAACTGTAGCACACCAGGCCTCCCTGTCCATTACCATCTCCCGGAGTTCATCCGAACTCATGTCCATTGAATCGGTGATGCCATCCAACCATCTCATCCTCTGTTGTCCCCTTCTCCTCCTGCCCTCAATCTTTCCCAGCATCAGGGTCTTTTCAAATGAGTCAACTCTTTGCATGAGGTGGCCAAAGTATTGGAGTTTCAGCTTCAGCATCAGTCCTTCCAATGAACACCCAGGACTGATTTCCTTTAGGATGGATTGGTTGGAGCTTCTTGCAGTCCAAGGGACTCTCAAGAGTCTTCTCCAACACCACAGTTCAAAAGCATCAATTCTTCAGCGCTTAGCTTTCTTTATAGTCCAACTCTCACATCCATACATGGCCACTGGAAAAACCATAGCCTTGACTAGATGGACCTTTGTTGACAAAGTAATGTCTCTGCTTTTTAATATGCTGTCTAGGTTGGTCATAACTTTTCTTCCAAGGAGTAAACGTCTTTTAATTTTATCGCTGCAGTCACCATCTGCAGTGATTTTGGAGCCCAGAAAAATAAAGTCTGACACTGTTTCCCCATCTATTTGCCATGAAGTGATGGGAGCAGACGCCATGATCTTCATTTTCTGAATGTTGAGCTTTAAGCCAACTTTTGCACTCTCCTCTTTCACTTTTATCAAGAGGCTCTTTAGTTCTTCTTCACTTTCTGCCATAAGGGTGGTGTCATCTGCATATGTGAAGTTACTGATATTTCTCCTGGCAATCTTGATTCCAGCTTGTGCTTCCTCCAGCCCAGCATTTCTCATGATGTACTCTGCATGTAAGTTAAATAAGCAGGGTGACAATATACAGCCTTGACATACTCCTTTTCCTATTTGGAACCAGTCTGTTGTTCCATGTCCAGTTCTAACTGTTGCTTCCTGACCTGCATACAGGTTTCTCAAGAGGCAGGTCAGGTGGTCTGTTCTGATCTGTTCTGTTTCAGAATTTTCCACAGTTTATTGTGATCCACACAGTCAAAGGCTTTGGCATAGTTAATAAAGCAGAAATAGATGTTTTTCTGTAGATGTATTTATTGTTTCTTGTGTGTGTGCAATAAACATTAATGGTCTACCTATTGCCAAATCCAACAGACAACTCTAAGCTCATCTCTCACTTGACTTAATAGTAGCATTACTTCCCACTACTTCAGGTATTTTCTTCACTTAGCTTCCAAGATATGACATCCTCCTGATTTTGTTCCTACACCACTGGCCACACCACAGTATCCTTCAATAATTACTCTGCTTTATATCAACCTCAACACATTACAGTGATGGAGAATGCAGATATTAGCCCTCCTCTCTATCTATACTCATACTCTTGTTGATGATCCAGTTTCAAATGTTGAAATATTACCAAGTCTTTCAATACTAAGCACTCTAATGATACCTGTCTTAGTTTGGGTTCTCTCAAAAACAAGGGCTAAGATAAGGATTTGAATGCAGATAGTCCATCTAAGAAATGACCTAAACAGCAGTTAGAGTATGTGACAGGGAGGAAGAGCCAATATAAGAAACAGTATATTATTGAAGTCATCCCTAACCTAAGGACAATTGGGGTTCAGTCTACTTAAATTCTCTGAGAAGCACATAGGGGTCTCAAAATTATCTGTCCCTAAGATGAGAGGCAAGCTGTTATACACCTGCTCCTGTTTCCTACTGGTTAAGCACTGCTTCTATGGGTGTTAACTTTCCCAAACTACTAGTAGCTCTTGCTTGCTTTCTGGTCCAGCTGGCCGCCCACAGCACAGAAATCACTGTTGTTCACTTTCACTAAAAATACAAATAACAAAACATAACAATGGGCAAAGGATTTGAAGAAGCATGTCTCCAAAGATATGTTAATGGCCAATATGCACGTGGAAAGATGATCCACATGATTAGTCATTAGGGAAACAGAAATTAAAACCACAAAGAGATTAAAATTTTACACCTACTAGAGATAGCTTAATAAAGCCAGGTATCAGGACTGATGTGGGGAAATTAAAACCCTCATACATCACTGATGTAAATGTAAATTCCTGCAGTCAGGTCTGAAAAACAATTTGGCAATTCTTCCAAGAAGTTAAACATAGTTACCATCCCCACCCCCTCATTCAGAGGCCAATCTAGGCCTCCAGTGAAACTGAAAGTGAAGTCGCTCAGTCGTGTCCAACTCTTTGCAACCCCGTGGACTGTAGGCCACCCAGCTCCTCCGCCCATGGGATTCTCCAGGCAAGAATACTGGAGTGGGGTGCCATTTCCTTCTCCAGAGGATATTCCCGACTCAGGGATTGAACCCAGGTCTCCCACATTGCAGGCAGACGCTTTAACCTCTGAGCCACCAGGGAAGTCCCCATATAACCCATCAATTCTATTCCTGGGTATTTAATCAAGAGGACTGAAAACATCTGCTTTCAGAAAACCTTGTAACTAATGTTCATAACAGCATTATTCATAGTGGACAAAAAAGTAGAAATAATCTAATATACATAAACAATGAATGTTTTCTATTCAAGCAAAATGTTTTATATTCATACAATGAAATATGTATTATTCAGCTATTATACAAAGAGATGAACTACTGATACATGATACAACATGCATGAACCTTGGAAATATTATGCCATGGTAAAGAAGCCAGACACAAAAGGCCATATATTTTGTAATTTCATTTTTATGAACTGTTTCAAACAGGCAAATTAATAGAAACAGAAAGCAGATTTGTGGTTCCAGGTCTAGGGGCAAAGGAAAACAGGAGTGACTGCTAACATGTATGGGGCTTGGGGCAGTGATGAGATTTTTTGGAATTAGATGATGATGGCTGCAGGACCTTCCAAATGTACCAAAAATTACTGGAGTGTACACTTTATAAACAGGTGAACTTTATCATTTATTATTTGGGCTTCCCCAGTGGCTCAGACAGTAAAGAATCTTCCTGCAGTGCAGGAGACCTAGGTTCGATCCTTGGGTCTGGAACGGATCTTTCTTTCCACAGAAATTTATTTTCCTATCTTCCTTCTCCCTTTAAAAACTTAAGTTACTTCTATGCAACCCCCTAATCGAATCCCAATTTATAACTTTACTATGTCAAAGCTTTGCTCAGTACTTTTACCTTACTACGGACTCCTCTTTTCCACATAATACTTCACTATGCTAATTACTTCTCTGGGTTCTTTAAGTGGTGTTTTAAATAAAGCGAAGTGAACTAGCTCAGTCATGTCTGACTCTTTGCGACCCCATGGACTGTAGCCTACTGCGCTCCTCCGTCCATGGGATTTTCTAGGCAAGAGTACTGGAGTGGGGTGCCATTTCCTTCTCCAGAGGATTTTCCTGACCCAGGGATCGAACCCAAGTCCCCTGCACTATAGGCAGATGCTTTACTGTCTGCGCCACCAGGGAAGTCTATTTTAAATAAAGCTGTCTATAAATAAAATGCTTTTGTGCAATGTGTACACTGCCCTAGAAACAGCGTCAAATCTGTTGAAAAGCGTGACCTGATTTGTGGATCCTTGACTCAAGTGCCATAGTGCTTGAAATTCCACCATTAGTTACTTATTATATTTGGGGCATTCTCCAAACAATCTCTATTAGAATGCAACCTACTTAGTGAAGACAAGGCCCTAACTTCTTAAGGTAATTTCTTTTTATTCTTTCTTAAGTTCAAGAGAAAAGACGCTTTAGAGAAGGAACCATGAGCAAAGAGCAGAAAAAGACAGAAATCAGCAAACACACACACCTATAAACACACGAGGCCAGTATAAAATCATTATTTTTCTGTAAAACTAAAGTGTTTAACTTAGCCTGATTATTATTATAACCACCACAAACCTTTCAAAGAAAATCAATCAGTCTTAACACCTTGTAACAGAGGATTTTAATTATTAATATGGTGGCACTAATGGTAAAGAATCTGCCTGCCAATGCAGGAGACCTAAGGTCTTACTTACTTTTGAAGGTACTGTCCTACCTATACCTAAATCCTCTTGGGCGTATCTAATATATAATGTGTGAAATTAGCCTTAGGTTTTCAAACATTACTTTTGAAAATACTGTTTTGTCTTTTAAATATTTGTTTATTTGGCTGCACCAGGTCTTAGCTGCAGTATGTGGGATCTGTTTCGACCAGGGATCGAACCTGGGACCCCCTGCATTGGGAGTGCAGAGTCTTAGCCAGTGGACCACCAGGGAAGTTCTGAAAATTCTGTTTTAAGTAACAAACTTCTTTAAAATTTTCTGTAGAAAAGAAAGTGGGAAAATACTGTTAGAATAGCTAAGGACTGCCAGGTGCTTTCTGCCAAGTTCATTCACATACTGAACTCTGACATCCCTCCAAATTAGGTCTTATATACACATTTAAATATAAAAAAAGGTTACAGGACAAATAAGAGGCAAATCTGCAAGCTCCAAGTGTAACAGTGTTTCATTTCATCAATGATTCTCAATGAATGCAAGGACACCTTAGGTCCAAAACTGTCAAGGACGGACATGATAAGAATTACACTTTCAATATTCTTAAGAAAATACTGACAGGCATATGAGTTTGGGAGTCTTTTGCAATAACACCCCATGGCCTAAGGGTAGAAACTATTCTAAAATTTCAATAGAAATATTCTCTATCAAAATGGATGATGGGGGAAATGACACAGCAGACGCCAGTCGAATAACCTCACAATTCATAATAACCCTTCCTTTTTCCAGAAAAAGGCAACCACAAATCCATAAAATATTACCTTCATACAATTTAAATAACATGGCCCTTAAGGTGATACAAAGGCACCAGTCTTCTCAACAAATGGTGCCAGGACAATCAATCACATGCAAAGGAGTGAACCTCAACACAGACCTTAGAACTGTCACAAAAATTAACCCCAAATGGATCACAGGCCTAAATGTAAAATATGAAACTATAAAACTTCTAGAAGATAACATAAAAGAAAACCTATATGACCTTGGGTATGGTGATGATTTTTTTCGATACAACATCAAAGGCACAATCCATGCAAGAAATAATTGATATGGTGGACTTCCTTAAAATTACAAATCTGCTTTGCAAAAGACAATGTGAAGAGAATGAATGACAAGCAACAGACTGGCAGAAAACACAGCTAATTCTTCATAGTCACAGTTTCTGTACTTTGAGATTCAACCAACCTTGGATATTTGAAAAAAAAAGTCCAGAAAATTTCAAAAAGCAAAACCTGAATTTGCCACAGCTTGGCAACAACTTACATAACATTTACATTGTACTTACAACTATTCGCATAGTTTTTACATTGTATTAGGTACTATAAGTAACCCCAGATGATTTAAAGTATACAGGGAGGATATGCCATGGTTACATGCAAATACTGTGCCATTTTACATAAGCGACCTGAGCACCCTCACATTTGGTATCTTGGGGCAAGGGAGGGTTCTGGAACCAAGCCACTGCATATGTGAGTGGGAGGACTGTATTTGCAAAAGATACACCTGATAAAGGACTGTCATCCAAAATACACAAAGAACTCTCAAAATCAAACAGTGAGAAAACAAACAACACGGTTAAAACTTGCCAAAGGTCCTAACACTCTCACATCACCAAAGAAGATATACACATGAAAAATAAGCATATGAAAAGATGCTGCACATCATAAGTCATCAGGGAAATGCAAATTAAAACGAGAAACCACTGTAAACCTATTTAGAATAGCCAAAATCTGGAACACTGACAATACCAAATGCTGGTGAGGATGTGAAACTCTCATTCAATACTGGTGGAAATGAAAAACAGTACAGCCATTGTGGAAGACAGTTTGGTAGTTTCTTATGAAACTTAACATACTCTTACCATACAGTCCAGCAATCATGCTCTTTGGTATTTATCCAAAGGTACTGGGATCTTATGACCACAAAGAAGAAAAAAAAAACCTGCACACAGACGCTTATAGCAGCTTTCTTCATAATTGCCACTACTTGAAAGCAACCAAACTGTCCTTCAACAGGTGACTGGTACACAAAGACAATGGATTATTCAGAGGTTAAGAAGAAATGTGCAATCAAGCCATGGAGGAACCTTAGAGGTATACTGTGAAGAACTCTGAAAAGACCATACACATACATGTGATTCCAAACACATGATATTCAAGAAAAGGGAAAACTATGGAGACAGTGAACAGATTAGAGGTTTCCAAGAATTGGGCATGGGAGAAGGATGAAAAGGCAGAACACAGAGGATTTTTAGGGCAGTGAAACGACTCTGCATAGTACCATAATGATGAATATATGCCATTATATATTTGACCAAATGCCTAGAATGCACGATACACGAAGAATGAACTCAAATGTAAATTAAGAACTGTGGGTGATAATTATGTGTCACTGTAGGTTCACTAACCATAACAAAGTACCACGCTGGTGAGGGATGGTGATAATAGGGGAGGTTATGCAAGTGCGGGAACATGGAGTATATAGGAAATCTCTGTACCTTATGCTCAATTTGACTGCGAACATAAAATTGCTCTTTAAAAAAAAGTCTATCGTAAAAAAGAACAACTAGTCCTGATGTTTTACTTACTATGGAAAAAAGAATGGAGGTACATTAACTAGAACAATTACAATCTCTGTCAGTGGTCCTCATTCCAACATGCAACCACTTGAAGAATATCTGACTCTCATTTCAGTTCAGCCGCTCAGTCATGTCCGACTCTTTGCGACCCCACAGACTGAAGAATGCCAGGCCTCCCTGTCCATCACCAACTCCCGGAGGTTACCCAAACTCATGTCCAGCAAGTTGGTGATGCCACCCAACCATCTCATCCTCTGTTGTCGCCTTCTCCTGCCTTCAATCTTTCTCAGCATTAGGGTCTTTTCCAATAAGTCAGTTTTTTGTATCAGGTGGTCAAAGAACTGGGAGGTTCCACTTCAGCATCAGTCCTTCCAATGAATATTCAGGATTGATTTCCTTTAGGATGGACTGGTTGGATCTCTTTGCAGTCCAAGGGACTCTCAAGAGTTTTCTCCAACACCACAGTTCAAAGGTATCAATTCTTCAGTGCTCAGCTTTCTTCATCATCCAGCTCTCACATCCATACATGACTACTGGAAAAACCATAGCCTTGACTAGACGGACCTTTGTTGCAAAAGTAATATCTCTGCCTTTTAATATTCTGTCTAGGTTGGTCATAGCTTTTCTTCCAAGGAGCAAGCGCCTTTTAATTTCATGTCTGCAGTCACCATCTGCAGTGATTTTGGAGCCCAAAAAAATAAAGTCTGTCACTGTTTCCATTGTTTACCCATCTATTTGCCATGAAATGATGGGATCAGATGCCATGATTTTAGTTTTCTGAATGTCGAGTTTTAAGCCAACTTTTGCTCTCTCCTCTTCCATTTTCATCAACAGGCTCTTTAGTTCTTCTTTGCTTTCTGCCATAGGGTGGTGTCATCTGCATATCTGAGGTTATTGCTATTTCTCCCAGCAATTTTTTTTTAACTCTAGTGTTTTCTTTTTTAATCAATTTATTTTTTATTGAAGGATAATTGCTTTACAGAATTTTACTGTTTTCTGTCAAACCTCAAAGTGAGTCAGCCATCAGTTCAGTTACTCAGTCGTGTCCAACTCTTTGCAATCCCATGAATCACAGCACGCCAGGCCTCCCTGTCCATCACCAACTCTCATGGTCCACCCGAACCCATGTCCATTGAGTCGGTGATGCCATCCAACCATCTCATCCTCTATCATCCCCTTCTTGTGCCCTCAATCTTTCCCAGCATCAGAGTCTTTTCAAATGAGCCAGCTCTTCGCATGAGCTGGCCAAAGTACTGGAGTTTCAGCTTCAGCATCAGTCCTTCCAACGAACACCCAGGACTGATCTCCTTTAGGATGGACTGGTTGGATCTCCTTGCAGTCCAAGGGACTCTCAAGAGTCTTCTCCAACACCACAGTTCAAAGCCATCAATTCCCATAGGTATACATATATCCCCTCCCTTTTGAACTTCCCTCCCACCTCCCTCCGCATCCCATCCCTCCAGGTTGAAACAGAACCCCTGTTTGAGTTTCCTGAGCCATAAAGCAAATTCCCATTGGCTACCTATTTTACATATGGTAATGTAAGTTCCCATGTTACTCTTTCCATACATCTCACCCTCTCCTCCTCTCCCCCCATAAGTCTATTCTCTATGTCTGTTTCTCCACTGTTGCCCTGTAAGTAAATTCTTTAGGACCAGTTTTCTAGATTCTGTATGTATGTGTTAGAATATGGTATTTATCTTTCTCTTTCTGACTCACTTCACTCTAATAGGTTCTAGGTTCATCCACCTCATTACAACTGACTCAAATGTGTTCCTTTTTATGGCTGAGTGATATTCCATTGTGTATATTTCCCACAACTTCTTTATCCATTCATCTGTCGATGGACATCTAGATTGCTTCATGTTCTATTGTAAATAGTGCTGCAATGAACAATGGGACACATGTATCTCTTTCAATTTTGGTTTCTTCAGGGTATATGCCTAGGAGTGGGATTGCTAGGTCATATGGTGGTTTTATTTCTAGTTTTTTAAGGAATTTCCATACTGTCTTCTATAGTGGCTGTATCAATTTAGATTCCCACCAACAGTGCAAGAGTGTTCCCTTTTCTCCACACCCTTTCCAGCGTTTATTATTTGTAGACTTTTTGATGAGGGCCATTCTGACTGATGTGAGGTGTTATCTCATTGTAGTTTTGATTTGCATTTCTCTAATAATGAGTGGAAACAGTGTCAGACTTTATTTTGGGGGGCTCCAAAATCACTGCAGATGGTGACTGCAGCCATGAAATTTAAAGACGCTTACTCCTTGGAAGGAAAGTTACAACCGACCTAGATAGCATTAAAAAACAGAGGTATTACTTTGCCAACAAAGGTCCGTCTGGTTAAGGCTATGGCTTTTCCAGTGGTCATGTATGGATGTGAGAGTTGGACTCTAAAGAAAGCTGAGTACCGAAGAATTGATGCTTTTGAACTATGATGTTGGAGAAGACTCTTGAGAGTCCCTTGGACTGCAAGGAGATCCAGCCAGTCCATCCTAAAGGAGATCAGTCCTGGGTGTTCACTGGAAGGACTGATGCTGAAGCTGAAACTCCAATACTTTGGCCATCTCTTGAGAACAGCTGACTCATCTGAAAAGACTCTGATGCTGGGAGGGATCGGGGGCAGGAGGAGAAGGGGACGACAGAGGATGAGATGGCTGGATGGCATCACCGACTTGATGGACGTGAGTTCGAGTGAACTCTGGGAGATGGTGAGGGACAGGGAGGCCTGGCGTGCTGCGATTCATGGGGTCACAAAGAGTCGGACACGACTGAGCAACTAAACTGAACGATGAGCCATGTCTCCCAGCAATCTTGATTCCAGCTTGTGCTTCATCCAGCCCAGCATTTCGCATGAGGTACTCCACATATAAGTTAAATAAGCGGGTGACAACATATAGCCTTGACGTACGCCTTTCCTGATTTGGAAACAGTCTATTCTTCCACGTCCAGTTCTAACTGTTGCTTCTTGACCTGCATACAGATTTCTCAGGAAGCAGGTCAGGTGGTCCCATCTCTTTAAGAATGTTCCACACTTTGTTGTGATCCACAGTCAAAGGCTTTGGTGTAGTCAATAAAGCCATCATACTAATGCCACCTGCACCTCTTTCAACTACTGAAAAATTTGTCTCTTTTTTAAAGACAACTCAAACAAACAAGACATCATGCTGCCCCAAATCTGGCATTCCCTGAGACCATAAGGATTTTTTTTTTTACAGTAGACATGTGATTGTTCATGCTCAGGAATCTTGAAAATCCGTTAGTCAAAATCATCTGTACCATATTGTTTGGTATTTTAGTGGTTTCGGTAAAGCACCTGCATTAGATGCCAATAATAGTTCTAAACCTGCCTCCTGAGGAACTACAAGCTTTCTAATAGCAAGTACCCCTTGTAAAGAAGGAATACTGGCCAGTCAGGTATAAATGTTACCAACTTTCTTAAGCTGACAATAAACATATCACTTTCTCAATGATTTCTGAAGCTAAATTAATAAGAATATAGAATTCTGACATGTCGTTCTTTCATTAGAAAGAAAAATCCTGAAATTGTCTGCTACTCAACTAGCAAAACTACAAATTAGAACAATGATGGTTAAGAGGAGTATAAGAAATACTGTCTGCACCTATGTATATTTTGACCTTATCAAATAAGAGTAGCAAAAATATATGTATGTATAAATACATATGTATGTATATGCTTTGTGTGTTTGTGTACATATACACACGTAAAATTTTGAAGCACATTAGCCCACCCTCATATATGATCCATCTTTACTATGATTTTTTGGTTTATAATCCTATTTTTATTAAAATATATATATTAAAAAAGAGTCTGAGAGCTATAGAATATGTGCTATTAAGTTACTGTCAACAATACTGTACATTCATTGCTCAATAGCTGTTACATAAGAGAATTCACATTTTAGAGATCATTTAGAATTTAAGACAAGGAAAATCTTCCAATCCTCTGGATAATTTGTGATGTATTGGGTTGTGATAGGCTGGCCATAAGTTGCCTTTGGTTTTTTTTCCATAAGATGGCTCTCATAGTGCTTAGTTGTCTAAAACTTCATTCAAAACAACTCTGGTAAGAGTGTATTGTGACAGCTGTCACAGTAGTGTACATTTTTTTAAAAACTTATCAACTTGGTGAATTTTTGTATAGCCATTTTAATACTGAAGATGAAAGGGGGAAAAGCAACATTTCAGCATATTATGCTTTATTATTTCAAGAAAGGTTAAAAACACAACTAAAATGCAAGAAAAAAAAAAGATTTGTGAAATGTATGGAGAAGGTGCCATTACTAACTATACAAGTCAAAAGTGTTTTGCCAAATTTCTTGCTGGAGATTTCTCACTGGACAATTCTCCATGGTTGGGAGGCCAGTTGAAGTTAATAGTGATCAAACTGAGAGATTAACTGAGAACAATCAATGTTATACCATGCAGGGAGATAGCCAACACACTCAAAATATCCATATCAAGCACTGAAAATCATTTGCACCAGCTTGATTATGTTACTCACTTTGATGGCTGGGTTCCACGTAAATTAAGTGAAAAAAACCTTCTTGACTGTGTTTCCACATGCGATTCTTTAGTGAAACGTAATGAAAACTCTCCATTAAAAAAAAAAAAAAACTGTGATGGATGATGAGAAGTGGGCACAATACTGTGGACTGCACAAGATGATGGGACAAGTGGAATAAACCACCAACAACCACACCAAAGGCCAGTGTTCATTCAAAGACAATGATGTATGGTGGGATTGGAAAGGAGTCCTTTATGAGTTCCTTCTAGAAAACCAATTAATTCCAACAAGTACTACTTTCAATTAGATCAACTGAAGACGGTATGTGATGAAAGCATCCAGGATTAGTCAACAGAAAACACATAATAGTCCATCAGGACACTGCAAGACCTTTGATTTGACAACCAGTCAAAACTGTTACACCTTGGCTGGGAAGTTCTGATTCATCCACCATATTCACCAGACATTGCACCTTCAGATATGCATTTATTTTGGTCTTTACAAAATTCTCTTAATGGAATAAATTTCAATTCCCAGAAGACTCTAAAATTTGACACCTGGAAGAGTTCTTTGCTCAAAATGATAAAAAGTTTTAGGAAGAAGGAATTATAAAGTTGCCTGAAAAATGGCAGAATGTAGTAGAACAAAATGCTGAATAGATTGTTCAATAAAGTTCTTGATTAAAATAAACAATGTATCTTTTATTTGTACTTAAAACACCAAATGGCAACCCACTCCAGTACTCTTGCCTGGAAAATCCCATGGATGGAGGAGCCTGGTAGGCTGCAGTCCATGGGGTTGCTAAGAGTCAGATACAACTGAGCATCTTCACTTTCACTTTTCACTTTCATGCACTGGAGAAGGAAATGGCAACCCACTCCACTGTTCTTGCCTGGAGAATCCCAGGGACGGGGAGCCTGGTGGGCTGCTGTCTATGGGGTCACACAGAGTCGGACACGACTGAAGCAACTTAGCAGCAAAACACCAAAAGAGTTTTTTTTGCCAATCCAATATTTCTTTATTTAGGATAAGGCTCCCAGGAAGCTAAGTCTGATGTTCTATCACAGCTAAATTATCTTAAAGTTATAAAAGGTATATATAACTCACTCTTTTCTTTGTATCTGATTTTTTTATTTCTATTAAGTAGTATTCACATCCTATTAAAAGTCACCTCAAATCTTATTTTTAAGAAGAAACAGTAAAAAAGGAAAAAGGAAAAGAAAGGTTAAACTAAACAGACAGGGATCTTAATAAATAATTACATCATACAGTGAAAAAATAGAAGAAAAAAATGTTAAGGCTGCCTTTGAATTATCATTTGAAAAGATCCCCAAACAGATCCACAAAATGCTAGAAAGTCACAAAGAAAACTAACAGCCTACATACAGAAGCTGAATGACATAAACAATCCAGGCAAAAGAAGGCCTATGTGCCTCAGCTCACTTGTTCACCAGATCAAAGGTAGGCCTACTTATAGACTAGGAAAGTAGGACCTCAAATATTTGTTCTTTGCCCTCTCCTGAGCTTACAACAGTTCTTATTCTTAGCACAAAGTAGATGCTCATGTGTGTAGTTATATCTAATATCTAAAGCTAAAAGAAGATATAATCTAGACTTTATATTATCGACCAAAAATTTACCTTAAATCCTTGCTCCTACATGGTGAGCAGACGCTATAGGAGAAGCAGTACAGTGCAGACAAAAACTGTACCCCATAAACTGATACACTGGAACCTTTTCACCTTGTATACAATTCAAAGAATAAACACTCTGTTCTCAATACTAGTTTATAATCCAATGCATGGCAGAAGACAGCAACTTAAAACGTGGAACTTTGTTTTGTCTTTTTAAGGTATGATAAATAGGGCTAAATTAATTTATCAAGTATATGCTGAGAATCTATTATGTCTTAAATACTATGCTATGAAAATAATGGATGGAAACACTATAAAATCCAATCAATGATACACTACACCAGAGTCGCATAAAAGAAAATTACACAATCATGAAAATGGTGTCTTTTTATGCAGAAATGGAAAACAACTCATAATTAAAAGAGAACAAAGTTAGGAACAATTTTTTTTTAAATGGGAAGTATATACTCATATATACACACAGGCTTAAGAACAGACTAGAAACACACACATAAAAATATTAGCAGTAATTATCTTTGCGGTGAAACTGCATGTGATTTTTACTTTCTATTTCACACCTCTCCTTATGTCACACACATATATTCCCAAGCAATTCAAGAGAGGAAGAATACAGCCTTTTCAAGAGATGATGCTATAGCAATTAGACACCCAGAGGCCAAAAAAATATCCTTGACTTAAATCTCATACCTTATAAAAAAAAAAAAAACTGGATTCAAAATGGATTACAGATTTAAATGTAAAATGATAAACCTTTCAGAAAAACACATGAGAAAATTTTCAGAATATAAGGATAGGCAAAGTGTATTAAGCACAAACCATAAAGAGTGATAAATTCGACCTCGTGAAACTAAAACCTTCTGCTCTGCAAAAGACTTGGTTAAAAAAAAAAAAAAGACAAGCTACAGAACGAGGGGAAAAATATTTACAAACCACATATTAAAAAAAGATCAGTTCTAGAATTATAAAGAACTCTCAAAATTCCACGGTAAAAAATAAACCCAATTAGAAAGTGGACAAAAATCATGGACACTGCACTGAAGAAATAAACAGATGATGAATAGTCACATGGAAGATATTCAACATCATTTGCTATTAGGTTAAAAGTAAGATATGATGAGATACCATTACGTACCAAAAAAGAATGGCTAAGACAAAAATAGTAAGAAAGGAAGAAATAGAAACACCATCAAATACTGGTTTTTAAAAAAGTGGAAAAAAACTGGATCTCTCATACACTGCTGCTAAGAATAATGCAAAGCAGTATGGCCACTCTGGAAAACATGCTGACAGCTTCTTATAAAATTAAAACAACACATTAATTACACTTTTTGACATTTATCCCAGAAAAATGAGAATTTACCTTCACGGAAAAAACCATACACAAATACTCATAGCAACTTTATTCATAATAGCCCAAAACTGGAAACAACCTAGATGTCCTTCAATGTGAAATGGTTTTACAAACTGGTAGTGCTTTCAAACTGTGGTGCTAAAGAAGACTCTTGAGAGAGAGTCTTCTCTCCAGAGAAGGAGAAGGACGCAAGGAGATCAAACCAGTCAGTCCCGAAGGAAATCAACCCTGAATATTCATTGGAAGGACAGATGCTGAAGCTTCAATAGTTTGGCCACCTGATGCAAAGAACTCACTCACTGGAAAAGACACTGATGCTGAGAAAGACTGAGGACAGGAGGAGAAAGGGATGACACAGGATGAGATGATTGGTCGGCATCACTGACTCAACGAACATAAGTTTGAACACACTCTGGGAGACAGTGAAGGACAAGGAAGCCTGGCGTGCTGCAGTCCACAGGGTCACAAAGAATCGTACAAGACTGAACAACTGATCAACAACAGGGCATCCATACTGTGGAATACCACTCAGCAATAAAAATCAATGAGTTATTGCTATAAGCAACAAGGCTGATGAATTCTCCAGGGAATTAGGCAATCGGCCAATCCCAAAAGTTATATATGATTCCACTTACGCAGTTTTGAAAAGACAAAAATGGAGGGAGAGGAATGGGAGGAGGAAGTCATTGTAATAATAAAAGGGTGACAACAACAGAGATTCCTGTGACAATGGATCTATTTTGTATCCTATCAATTTCAAAATCCTAGTTGTGATACCATAATATAATTCTTGAAGATACTGCCTCAAGGGGAAAATCTCACTATATTATTTTGTATAACTGCAGGTGAATTTATAGTTGTTTCAAAATAAAAGGCTTAATTCAAAGAGAAGCCTGAAAAGCAGTATCTATAAACTAGGGGAAGAGAGAAGAACACTAGCATTTTTACTTTGATTTTAAAAAGAAACAATTTAGTTAAGCAAATCAAAATATCCAAAAATAATAGAAAACAATACGAAACAGTCCATATTATTTAAGCTAAACCCTTGTTAAAAGTTACAAATCCAAACTACACTCTTGAAAGAAAAAAAGGGGCAAAACTTCCCAACAATGGATTTGGCAATGAGTTACTGGCTATGACACCAAAAGCAGAGGCAATAAAGGAAAAATCAGACAACTGGATTTTATAAAAATTAAAAAAGGTTTGTGCCTCAAGTCACTATCAACAGAAAAAAAGGCAACCCACAAAATGAGACAAAGTGTCTGCAAATCATGTATCTGGATAAGGGATTAACATCCAGAATACAGAGCGCTCTTAAAGTTCAACAACAGAACAACATGATTCAAAAATGGACAAAGACATTTCTCCGAAGAAAACATACATAATAAGCACTTGGAACTATGTACAATATTGCTGTCATTAAGGAAATGTAAATCAAAAAGATGAGATACCATCTTCACACACATTAGGATGGCTACCATCCAAAAAACAAAATAAAACAGAAAGTAAGTGCTGAAAGGATGTACTGAAATTAAACCTCTTTTTAGACCACTTGGGCTCTGCTGGCAGAAATGTAAAATAGTACAGCCAACTGTGGAAAATATGGCAGTTAATCAAAAACCTAAAAATGAAATTATTGTATGTTCCAACAATTCTTTTCTGGGTATACACCCAGAAGAACTGAAAGCAGGGTCTCCCGGGAGGGGGTAGGGTTAGTGAGTAGGAAGGAAGGATTTAGTTTGGGGGAATCTAATGCACAGCACTGTGATTGACTATAATTGACAAACACTATATACTTGAAAATTGCTGAGAGTGGGTCTTAAATACACAACAAGGAAAAGGTAATTACATGAGGTGGTGGAGGTATTAGCTAACTCCAAGATGGTAGCCATATTACAATATATGTGTATCAAATCAAAACACTTACATGTTAATTACATCTCAGTAAAACTGGGGGAGGGACAGGGAAGATGAGAACTGAAAGAAGGCAAAAATAAACATTTGGCAAATTTTTTAAAAATAGTGCTCTTCTACAGAGACTATTTCAGAACATATCTAGGAAAATTCTGATATAAAGGAAAGCCACAGAGTCAGGGAACTTGGATTTTTTTTGGTGCCAAGTGGTTTGTGGGATCTTAGTTTCCTGACCAGGGGCTGAACCTGGGCCCACACCAGTGACAGCACCCCTGGACTGCCAGGGATTTCCCTAGATTTATTTTTTCAATCTCATTATGTCAGTAATAAACTACATGACCTCTAGGATTTCATCCCCTCCTCTGGACCAAAAGTTTCCTCTTCTGTTAAAGATAAAAGAACGGTTACCTAGATTAGACTGTTTCTAACCCACTTTCAGTGATAAAATCCACTGAATCTAAGGACAATATCACCATTCTGGGGATGTCTTTTATGTACACCAAATTACCTATTAGACACATATTTTAAGAAAGGATTAGATCAAGGTCATTGATATATGAAACTAACAAAAATAAACCCAACGGCAGGGGTCCCCAACCCCTGGGCATGACTGGTACTGGTCCGTGGCCCATTAAGAATCAGGCCACACAGCAGGAGGTGAGCAGCAGGCTGCTCCCCATCACTCAAGTTATCACCTGAGCTCTGCCTCCTATCAGATCAGTGGCAGCATTAGATTCTCACAGGACCACAAATCCTACTCTAAACTATGCATTCAAGGGGTCTATGTTGCATGCTCCTTTTGAGGATCCAATGCCTGATGATCTGAGGTGCTGAGGTGGAGGTGAGTCACTCTGGGGAGCGACTGCAAATATGGATATCAGCAGCAGAGAGGTTTGACTGCACAGAGACCATAATAAATCAATAGCTTGCAGACTCCTATCAAAGTTTTATCCACAAACGGCAAGTCACAACTGAGCTGCATGTGGTGGCAGACTTTATAGTGGCAAGTGAGTTGATGTACTTCGATTATACAGCTACATCTGGTGGCAGGCTTTAAGTCAGAATCCAACACTTACTTTAGTGCACACGTGGCCTGCCAATTATTTAC
Source organism: Ovis canadensis (assembly GCF_042477335.2). NCBI lineage: Eukaryota > Metazoa > Chordata > Mammalia > Artiodactyla > Bovidae > Ovis > Ovis canadensis. The sequence goes on from NC_091260.1 coordinate 26,615,349, forward strand.
CATTTCTGTCCATGCCTCTCTCCTGCACTGCATACTTATCCCAGTCACAGTTTTTGTCAGCCCACAAGCTAACTCTAGCCAAAATGAGCAAAACACAAACAAAGCTTCTTTGAAAAGAAGGAAAGATCCGATGATGAGACAGCAAAAGACTCTAAGACTGCCAACAAAAAGAAAGTTGGATTTAAAAGGAAAATACCAAGAGTCCTACTTAACTGTGGGTTCACTGCAACAGGTGATTCGCATTCTCCAAGCTCCTTTGACTAATATGCGGTGACCAGCTATCCAACAAAGCCACGAAACCTTCAAAACTGCTTCACCACATGGAGACCAAGCACTCTGCATTAAAAGACAAGCCTCTGGAGTTTTTCAAACATAAAAAATGTGAATACGAAGAACTTCTCAAAATAAAGAAACATGAACATGATGAACAGAAGCAAGTACCAAAGTCCACCTCTTCATCAATTGTGTCTACACTGAGAGCATCATTCTTAGTGCCTAACCGCCTCATTAAAGCAAAGAAGCTTTTACTATTAGCGAAGGGAACTCTTTAGGAGAGGCTGCAGTTGAAAAGGTGGCATGCGTTCCTCTTATGGCTAGCACCGTTAACTAGATGGACAGATGAAACAGCAGGGGATGCTGAGGCACAACTGTTAGAGAGAATTAATGAGTCACTGTGGTAAGCAATCCAGGGTGACAAGTCTACCGATGTTGACAAGGAAACAACACTTGTTTCTATGAGCTGTATTTCCAGGAGGATGTGCATGAGGATATGTTACATGCACTTTTGTTGCCAACAACATCACAGTTGCAGAGTCTTTGAATGGTTAGATATCAGGAAAACTGAATGGGTCATTCTGTGTCAGCATATGCACGGACTGACCAGTTGCCATGACTAGACGGTTACTCAGGTCAAAGACGGAGCTTCAGAATGAGAGTCTATGCACTGTGTCATCCATAGAGAAATGCTGACTAGCCAAAAAATGTCACCTGAACTTAACATTTTGCAAGATGTGATTAAAATTGTCAACCACCTTAAAGAATATGCCCTTAACTTACGTTTGTTCATGTAGCTCTGAGGACATGGATGCAGGGCACACACATCTTCTCTTATACACAGAAGCGAGATGGCGTTCTAGAGGCCAGAGTTTCTAAATTACGAGAGTCACTCCAGAGATTTCTTTTAGAAAAACTGTCACCACTGCAGCACATTTCAGTCACAAAAAATGGGTCGCAGAACTTGCCTGTGTGACACTTTCAACCTGCTCAATGGACCCTGTCACTTCAGGGGAGAACAGATGTTCCAGTCGGCAGATGAAGTGGCTGCACTTAAAGCCAAACTGGAATTATGGGCGATGAGTGGACATTGGGATTTTTCACGTTTCAAACATTAGTAGCGATTTTGAAAGAGACAGCCTGGGCCTTCTTTCTCCCAGGTCACGTATCACCTATGTCGGCTTTCAAAATAGTTTGAGCATTACTTCTCAACCACAAACGACCCGAATACTGGAAAAGAATGGATCCACAACCTATTTGTGAATGAGGCAGGTGAACTGACTTTGTCCAAGCTAGAAAAGATCAACTGCTGCAGATTGCAAATAACAGTGGTCCTACAAGTATGAGACGACTTCAAATCTCCATCCACTCTAGATTAAAGTCAAGGCAGAATATCCTTAAATTTCCACAAAAGCACAGAAAAGCCTGCTTCCATCTTCAACATCCTATCTTTGTGAAGCAGGATTTTCTGCAGTGACAGCAACCAAAATGAGATTACAGAGTAGACTGGACAAAGACTGGACACACTTTTGTGTCACTGTTTCCCGTCACCCCCAGATGGGACCGTCTAGTTGCAGTAAAACAACCTCAGGGATCCCACTGACTCTGCATTATGGTGACTTGTACAATAATTTCATCATATAGCACAACTTAATAGTAACAGAAATGAAGTAAGTGCACGATAAGTGTAATGCCTTGAATCACCCTGAAACCACCCTGCCCCGGCCTCCAGTCTATAGAAAAATTGTGTTCCAGGAAACTGGTCCCTGGGGCCAAAAAGGTTGGGGGCTGCTGCCCTAGGGTGCAGTAAGCAGTGGCAAAGATCTCTTGGGAAACATTTACTATGTGTATAAACTACAAAGCTGGAGTTTAATATTATAATCAAATAAAGGACCAAAATAACTATCATTAAAGATATACATAATTACTACTGTGCATCACAGTAACATACTAAGAGTTCAAGGGAAATGTTTATAAGTAGTAGCATTTTTCCCAGAAATAAATCAAAAAGCAGTCAAGGAAAAACAATATTCAAGAAGCCATTCTCATACCACTGAAGTTACCGTCAACAGGCAGTTAAAGGGCAGAACAGTGATAGAAGAAACCAACTTCTACTTAAATCAACCTGAAGAGTTGATTAGCAAGTTTTCTTGTTCCCTTTCCCATTCCCTCAGTCAGACAATGCTAGAGGAAAAAAGCGTAGTATGATTAAATGGAAACTCCTAGGCAATAATAAAAATCCCCCTTTCAAAGATTAATCAGACTGCTATCCTAATCTTGGAGGATGATCTCAAGCAATGAAAGAAAATGAGGGGAGAATTTCACAGTTAAAAAGATAGGTTATTAATTATGAAACATGAGAATATATAATTAAATAATTATTCAATTTTTTTAAAAGTGCTATTACTGGTTCATTTATAATTATATACCTAGAAGATCCAAGCATACCATCTAAAAATCTACTAGTGATTTTTTAAAGTCTTCAGTAGAATGCAGTAGATAATAAACATGAGAAATCAATCTCCTTCTATTTAAGTATCCAGATAAGAATACAATTAAAGAAATAGCCCCATTCACAGCAACAGCAGTTCTCACCTTCCCCTCAAGTTTTTTGGAAATAAGCTTAACAACAACAACAAAAACCAACATAATTCCTCACAGTATTACACATACTAATAAAAAAAAAAAGCCACTGGATGTAACAAGAAGAAAATCATAAAATCAACTGAAGAGCATAAATGTTAAATAAATGGAAATTTTACTTTCTTAGAAAGAGCTATGCTATTCCAATGGTATCAATTACTTTTTAAACTAATCTATAAATTCAAGCATTCTCAATCAAGATACACACAAGAAGTATTTTTTAGAACTTAATGATTCAAGTCCACCTGGCAAATTTTTTCAAAAGTAGAGTAATAAACTAACACTTCCAGATATTAATACTATAATGGGGGAGGGGAGAATCAAGATAGCATAAGATTTAAAAATAAATAAATAAATAACAAAGAAAACCTTGATACAGATTAAGTGTATTTGGGAATTTACTATTGATTAAGGTAGAATTTTTAGAAGTAAAAAGATGATTTATTCAACAAATGGTGTTACACCTGGTTAGAAATGTGGAGAGAATCAATCTAGACAATTACTTCACTTCTTAAGCCAAAGTAAGAAAACAAGTTATTATTTTTATAATCCTGGCATCAATCCTTCCTAGAATACCATTAAACCCAAAAATGCATAAAAACTGACAAACTTGACTATATTAAAATTTAAACTACTATATAGCAAACAACACAACCAAAGTGTATAAACAGCAAATCAACTAAATTCATGTAGAAAACAAAACACATACAAATACGTAGTATTTCTAAAATAATTTTTACACTTAACTTGGCAGACACAATCAGTAAATAGCAATCTGACTCCAAAGCCTAAATTATACATAAGCCATACTACACTGCCGGTCTCAGATTTATACAAATATTTTAGGATAGCTAATATCCAATTTGTTCAAGAATGTTTATAGTAAGGTACTCTCATATACTATTGGTGAAGTATAAATGGATACAAACTCTTCAGAGAGAATCTATCAATCAATTTCAACTACACATACAGCAAATGTACTTTTGGTAATTATCCACCAGAAAAAAAAAAAAATATATATATATATATATACACACACACACACCAGTGAAAAAACTTACATACAAGGAATACAAGAATAGGGGCTTCTCTGAGGGCTCAGGGGTAAAGAATGTACCTGCCAATGCAGGAGACAAGGTTCAATCCCTGATCTGAGAAGATCCCACATGCTGCGGAACAACTAAGCCCACGTGCCCCAACTACTGAGCCGGTACTCTGAAGGCCAGGAGCCGCAAATACTGAGCCCATGTGCTGCAAGTACTGAAGCCTGGGCACCCAGAGCCTATGCTCCACAACAAGGAAAGCCGCCACACTGAGATCCCATGCCCCTCAACTAGAGAGTACCCCCTGCTTGCCTCAACCACAGAAAAGCCTGCGAAATGACGAAGACCCAGCACAGCCAAAAATAAGTGTAATTATTTTAAAAAAGAGTATAAGAATAAACTTATATTTCATACAGCACTGTCATGAATATGAAATAAAATTCGTATTTATGCCAAGAAAAATTTAAACATAAAAATTTTCTCTACCCTTTAGTCTCCTCTGTGCATTGTGTATCCTCATTTTGCATTGACCAAACCTCCCCTATCAACAGGCATACCTGCTCAACCATAAACAGCAACATTCTCCTGGACGTCCAATGGTTAAGAATCAGCCTGACAATGCAGGGGGACACTGGTTTGATTCCTGGTCCAGGAAGATTCCACACACCACGGGGCAACTAAACCCATGGGCTGCAACCACTGAAGCCTGCAAGCCCGAGATACTGTGCCTGGCAACCAGACGACCCCCCACCGTGAGAAGCCCATGCACTGCAGCCAGAGAGCAGCCTCCACTCGCCACAGTTAGAGAAAGCTCATGCAGAGCATGGAGAAGGAAATGGCAACCCACTCCAGCGTTCTTGCCTGGAGAATCCCAGGGACGGCGGAGCCTGAAGCTTCGGACACGACTGAAGCGACTTAGCAGCAGCATGCACAGCAATGAAGACCCAGTGTAGCCAAAAAAACACACCATTCTCCCAACAACAGGACAACTCAAAGGATACTATTCCTTCTTGATCTTATAAAGGGTCACATGACCCACCACAATGGTGCTTAAATCTGGATTATGTAAACTGCCAGTAATACTTCATTTAATGTACAGCCGCTGTCTCAAAATAGCTTATATAAAGCATGTGTTGACTTCTAATGGGCGGGACAGTTCTCAGAGCTTTCTGAGATGCTCTTTCTGGGTTATAGTCCTTAAATTTGGCGTGAATAAAATTTTCCAATTCTTAGACCAACTGATTAATTTTTCATCAACATGGGAAACAACCTAGAAATGTCAATGCTAATTAACATATATACATACATACCTACTATAATCTCTTACATTGAAATATTTCATCTTCCATTTTATCTAAAGATACTTAGACATGCACATATATGTACACTTACATGTTAGAATACATATAGAAGTCTTCAGAAGAACACACAACACACTGAGAATCCCTGGGAGACGGAAGTATATGGAATTTTCACCTCCTATACTATAAAATTTCTGTATTTTATCAACAATAAAAAAAATTAAGGTAAAAGTCTCTCACTGCTTATACCTTGTCCAGCCCTCCAAGCCTGCAAAGTGTTAATTGTTCGGTTGTGTCCGACTCTTTTGAGACCTCACGGACTATAGTCCACCAGGCTCCTCTATGGAACTTTCCAGGCATGAATACTAGAATGGGCTGTCATTTCCTTCTCCAGGGATCTTCCCGACCCAGGGATCAAACCTGGGTTTCCTGCATTGCAGGTAGATTCTTCACCATCTGAGCCACTAGGGAAGCCCTACCCTGAAGTATTTTACTCTACCCATACCTAAAAGACAGAACGGATAGAAATGGTACTCATTTTGGTAATCAAGTTCAAAGAGATAAAGAAGACAGACAGACTCAAAGAGTTTCTAGTTTAGGAACAGTTTTCAAAAGAAAGAGCAGACAGGACATTATGTTGCTATCAGGTATCTCTGATGGGTTGAACTGCATCTACTATACACACGCTAATATTCTGCAGTTAGCCCCAGGACAATCAACTAAATCTTTTAAAGTCTCCAGAGATTAACAGGGCACCCAAAGAATCCATTTGTTGCTGCCAGGATCCTTATCTTTTCCTAGAAGACTAAGAATAAATCTATTCTAGTCACAAAATAATATCCCAATATACCTCTAAAATCACTTCCATAATCTTCAGAGATGGGGCTAGTCAAACTAACTTATTCTAGACTAGGTGATAACCATGGCAAGGAGATTCATTTTGAGATTACAGGTTTCCTGTGTTAGCCCTAACACAAATGACACAACTTTCTCTCACCCCACCCCACAGGATTCTAGAATTGGTCTACTGGTCTACAGATTGAAATTCCAAGGACACAATTATCAAGAAGGTAAGGTAAGGTAATTCCAAACTTTGGAATTATGTAAAAATAAAACTTTCATATGGAAAAACACAGTTGCACCAAAATCACTGCATTCATACTAAAATCAAGCCCCAACATCATCTCCACAAGTAACCTATTACACTATAAAAGTACTGATTCATTCCATCCCCCTTTCATACAGTAACCTGGAATTACTAAGGAATATTTCACCTAGTGTATTTTACAATGTGCTACATTTTAGAATTTTATTCCTTTATAAATACTTCAAAAATTAACTGAACTACAGGGCCTTGTAGCTAAAAATGTCTGTCTTATCAAATGCTTACCTCATTTCACTCACCAAAAAAAAGTACAGAAACAAAACTAGTTCTCACTAGCAGAGAAAGGTTACAAATATGGAAAGGGAAAACACTAGAGTGAACTCTTGGTGCTAGACTAGAACTGGCAGTATCATTGTGAAATCAGTCTGTTTTTACAGAAACATAGATATGAATGTGTATGTCTGCACACATAAAAATATTCCCTAGTTCTACATTCTAAGAAGGCCAGGAGCAGCAACACCCTAAGAGCAGCAAGTACAAGAAGTGCCCTGATTTTGGCTTCTAAGTACCACTTTCCACTAAAAATAACTGAAGCAGCAGGTTTGAAGGTAAGTCTGGAACAGCATATTGCACTAAATACAAAAAAAAGTGCTCAAAGAAGGAAGAAGGAAAATACAAGTATGTCAAAAGAAAATAAACCAGTTGAAGGGGTTCTCACCAGCAAAATCAACAAGAATTTGAGCATCACAATAAATGATAATGGAGTATAAATCAGTGAATATAACAGGTAATCATGAATAGATAGATGTAAATAAATTAAAAATCTGATGAGGAACAAAATATTTACATAGTTTCAATACTCAGTCCCAAAATATTTAATAATTACAAATGAAGAAGGAGTACCTTGACATAGATGTCTAGCAGTTACAATCTTAATTACATAACCAATTCCTATCAGTAATGGAACAACTGAAATTGCTTGCCACCTAATAAGATACAAGAATCCAAAATCACTTCCATGATAATCCTGTCATGAAACTCTAATCAAAATCTAATTAAAATGTCAGAAAATGCAAATTAAGGTTTATTTTTAAAAACAGATCTATAACCTTTAAAGTATCAAATCCCCTGAAAGTAAAGATTAATTAAAATTGTTCCAGATTAAACAAGACTAAAGAATATAACTAAATGTAATGTACGATTCTAAACTGGATACTTTTAATCTAAAAGACATTAGAGTGACTTGTCAAACTGAGATGTTAGTAATGGAGTATTAACTTCCTAATTTTGATAGTTATGATGTTATTATGTAGGAGAATGCCCTTATTTGTAGGAAATAAGCATTATTTAGAAGTGATGAGGCATCAGGTTGACAAGAACAAAAAAGTTATTTGCACTATGCTTCCAACTTATCTGTGTATCTGTCATTGTTTCAAATTTTAAAGTATGAAAAAAATTACCAAAAAAATCCCTGGATAGGAGGGTGATTGGGGGAGAATCATCCACATCACAGGAAACATGTACACATACGGCTGAGTCCCTTCCCTGTTCACCTAAACTACAACCACACTGTTAATCAGCTGTACTCCAACATAAAAATAAAAAGTTTCAAGTTTGGAGGAAAAAAAAATGCTTTCCAAGAGTCTGCCAATTCCCAAAGCATGGACTTTTACGCTACAGCAATAAACAAACTTATTTCTCATTGCCAAAAATATGTTGATTGCAATGGTTCCTATTGTGATTAATAAAGATGTGTTTAAAATTTATAAAAAGCCAAAAAATATCTATCAGTTCAGTTCAGTCGCTCAGTCGTGTCCGACTCTTTGCAATCCCATGAATCGCAGCACGCCAGGCCTCCCTATCCATCACCAACTCCTGGAGTTCACTCAGATTCATGTCCATCAAGTCGGTGATGCCATCCAGCCATCTCATCCTCTGTCGCCCCCTTCTCCTCCTGCCCTCAGTCCCTCCCAGCATCAGGGTCTTTTCCAATGAGTCAACTCTTCACATGAGGTGACCAAAGTATTGGAGTTTCAGCTTTAGCATCAGTCCTTCCAATGAACACCCAGGACTGATCTCCTTTAGGATTAACTGGTTGGATCTCCTTGCAGTCCAAGGGACTCTCAAGAGTCTTCTCCAACACCACAGTTCAAAAGCATCAATTCTTCGGCGCTCAGCTTTCTTCACAGTCCAACTCTCACATCCACACACAACCACTGGAAAAATCATAGCCTTGACTAGATGGACCTTTGTCGGCAAAGTAAAAACCTAGGAGCAGTACATCTTCAGATAAGAACAGAAAGGAATTTGCACAAAAGAAAAAGTGGATTGGGACATGGAGTTGGTGGGGGGGTAGGGTAGACAACAAGCACATTTGAAGAACCAGATACACAAAACAAGCATAAAGTGGGATCTCCAAAAAGGGTAAGTTTTCGTAGCAAGAAGAATTGGGAGAAGTGTGTCCTGGGCAGTGAGCCAGGTAATAAAACCACAATAGAAGAGCTGCATGGCTAAGGCCTCCAGCCATGGAGCTCTCTCTATAATGTGGGAGATACGACACTTGGACAGTTTAACTGTGAAAAGAGGGGAATATTATCTCCCGAGGGACAGGAAATACATGTAAGAGGACAAGCTACCCTAAGGAGAAACCCATTAGCTAAACAGACCAAAGACAGAAGAACAGGGACTCTCTTGGCCTGGGGAAATACTTAAATGACCAATACGGTATAGTCTGGACTGCAATATAAAACTTTGAAAAATCTAACATCTGAGGAAAAACCAAAAGCATGATATAAATTCCAAGCACAACAGGTACAAACTTCTTATATTTTTAATGGAGCAAAAACAAGATAATGTAAAAGTAATACGTATCTTGACTGGGTTCAATCCCTGGGTCAGGAAGATCCCCTGGCAGAGGAAATGGCAACCCACTCTAGTACTCTTGCCTGGAAAATTCCAAGGACAGAGAAGCCTTGCAGGCTATAGTCCATGGGGTCACAAAGAGACAGACACAACTGACCACACGTGCACGCGTACACACACACACACACACACTATATATATATATATATCTATATATATATATATAGATATATATATATAGCAGAGATTCAAATACATGTAGACCAAAAATAACACTTAAAAATAAAAATCAATTCCTACTTAAAAAAAAAAAAAGCAAGAGTTCTTAGAAACTCTACTTTTCTTCCCCAAAAGTAATGAAATAATTTAAAAGAACTGAAGACCAAATTAATGAACTAAACAATCAAGCCAGAGGATTCTCCCAGAATGGGGGTGGGGGGAGGGAATCAAATAACAAGAGCTCCACAATCCCAACATCCACCTAAGTTCTCAAAGTGTGAGCAATGGACCAGGGAAGTCCTGAGACATGTTCAAGGAATTTACAAGGTCTAAACTATTTCATCCTAATATTAAAATATCATTTACCCCCACTATACTGACAGCAATGGTAGGTAAAATCTCTAGTATCTTAGCACAAAGGCAGTGATATTAAGCTAGACTAGCAGCATTATATACTCACAGATTTCTTTTCAAACACTTAAGGATATCTTTAATGAAGCAGTAAAAAAAATAACTTTTTTAAAATTTGACCATTCGGCATGGATCAAATTTGGACCATCAGCAGTAAAAGCATAGAGTCCTAACCAATGGACTGTCACAGAATTTCCCCTCCAAGAAAATAATAATTTTATTAATTCTCAACTCTTCAATATGTGTCTTCTTCATATTCTGTAGAGAATTGGCAATCTTGAGGAAAAGGACTTAGACTTAAAAAGTAAATTAGCCTTTTTTTTTTTTTAATGAAACAACATTTTGACCTTAAAGAGAATGAGACACTATGGTTATACAGATTTAGGAATTTGGCAGACATTTTCTCAAAAATAAACTAAGTGAACCTGTAACTTCAAGGGGAGAACACTGACAGTATTTGTTACCAATGATTAGTATTTGAGCTTCCAAGTGAAAATTTAAAATTGTGGAAAACTTATATCTGCCACCCTGAGCTTGACAGCTTCATATTAATGAGATCACTTGTGACATTAACAACTTTTCTGGTTTTATTACTGCAAAATGAAATGTGTCAACTTTTGGGGAAAAAAATGTATTAACTCAACAAACCAATATTTCCCAAACAACCAATACATGGTGTTACAAAATCGTAAACAGGTAAAAGATTCATTCTTGTTTCAGGAAACAAGAAATGGAAATTCATTGATATGATTTCAGATTCAACACTGCAGGTCTCCTTTAAAAAACTACCACTTGCCAAGTTTTGGCTAAAATACTTTTCCAACCATATGTCTGTATGATACCGGATTTTTTTCATATACTTCAACCAAAACAGTATACTGCAAGATTGAATGCTGAAGCAGATACGAAAATCAAACTGTTTTCTATTCAACCAGACACAAGAGCCTTACAAATACATATAATAATGCCACTATTTGTTTTGGGAAACAGTTATATTTTTGTTAAAAGTGTTACACTAACACACAATGATTTAATTAATTTGTAAAACTCTGTAATACAGGAAATAAAATAAATATAACCCATGTAAACTAAAGCTCTGTGGGATTCTCAGCAAATTTTAAGAGTAAAGGGATCCTAAGAATAAAAAGTTTGAAAACAGCTGCTTTAGGGCTAATTACTATTACTTGTAATTTTACTATGCTATAACTTAGTGAATCCTCCTAATGACAAATAAAATGTATACAGCACTCTTCCCTAAAGCAAGCTGAGACTATTCTTTAAATTTTTTATTTTTATACAATTTTTAAAGGTTACTTTCCATTTAGTTACTATAAAACATGGGCTATATTGCTTGCAATGTGAGACTATTCTGTTTTCTAAGTTAGTCTTTTTTCTACTTTTCTAATCTCTCATTGTATCATAGTCCCTAGCTTCATGATGTTGTCAATGCGCTTTCTCACCTCTTCTAGTACATGAAAGGCAAGAAACAGCTCAGTATAATCAAAAACAAATGCGCTGTGAATAAGGACTCCCCTATGAATGAAGCCCCCAGATTTTATTACATCTATTTTGATTACTTAAATCTTTATTATTTTCAAATTTTTATACCACATTCTATCGGTAAATAATCTCCAGATAAGTAGAATCTTCTTTTATTAACTTAATTTTTAGATATTCTTTTCTACTGTCTCATACACTGTCAATTATAAAGCCTGGCATGGCCTTCATCCAATGGTACCTGGAAAAATTTGAAGTGAGAAGAGTAAAATAAGTGATAGAATTTCATGCTATTTCATAACAAGATAAAATAAGGCAATTTCAAAAATTTAGACATTGACAAATAAGACACCTAATCTGAGAAGAAGGAAAGGAACAAATAGAGAAGGGAGATACAGAAGTATAAGCTTTAGTGCTGTAAGAGGCCAAAAGCGTAAGAAAGCAAGAAGGTAAAGGGGGTTAATAAACATAAGAATACATAATAACATGATATTACCTTAACAGAGGTAATTTTAGGGATATTGAAGAGTAAAAAGAAATGAGGAAACAAAGTAAAATTAAAATATACCGAGGAGTATTAGGTTAAATATTGGCATGTAAATTGAGTGGGAATGAAAAGGGATGTTGAAAGTTCAGTGGCACTGACCAAATAAATGTCTCCTACTCATCTTTTAAACAATTTTTGAAGTGGTCAGCATAAACTGGTAAAGTTCAGAAATGGGAGACGAGCAAAATATAATCATAAAACAGAAGCTGAACATGGAGAGAATAGGGGAAGTAAATGAAGCTAACTATAAAAATAGGAAGATAAAGGAATTAGAGAAGAATGCTGAGTAAAGCTAGATTTCTCCTTTACAATTAGGAAACAAGACAGAAAAAGTTAAAAGTTAAATCTGAAAAAAATGGGTGTACTACCATTCAAGTGATTTCAGGCACAAAAAAATAAAAAATAATAGGGAGTAAAATCACAGAAAAAGTGGAAAGCAGAAATGCTGAGCTTATTTCCTTAGACAATTCGAAAGTAGGTATTATAGAGCGTAATTCACACACAGATTTTTTTCATGGTAAATAGTGTGCATTCAAAAACTGAATAATTTCTTATGAAGAACTAAACACAAGTACAATATACGTTATCAGGAAAGGAAAAGAGAAAGGCTTCTTTAGGAATTTATAACACAGGTATTCCCTACCCCCCAAAGAAACACGACGTGATAGAGAAATGGATGAGCAAAGGTAATAGTCAAAATAAAAGTTCAGTCAACAAGGTCTGTTTAAAGACAATCTAGATAAGTAGCAATTACAAAAGGAAAAATTACTTTCCTATCCAACATTACTAAAATCTGCATTAGCCCAAATACTTTATAAACACTGCCATAATCTATTTCTAAACCAAAAACAACTTAAGCTCTAAACTGTGTCATCTATAAGCAACTATTTAAAATAAATGGCCAAATATGCACCTAATTTTCTGAAATTTTCATGTCTTTCTTATAGTAAGGTGTTGTTTCTACCAGGAGCTCAATACCAATATCACTAAAATAGCTGAATTTTAGAGATTTACCAACAATACATATGAAATATCACTAATTATAGTTACCACTTTATTAAGAAAAAACATGCAATAAAAAATTTGCTTTCTGTATCTGAACCTCTGTAAGCTTTTTAGACACGAAAAAATTTGTAATAGTTTGTTCTCAAACATCAGGCAGACTTCATAATATAATATTTGAATCCATTAGTTGAAAGATTAAGTTTATCACCATGGAAAACTCTTAAGTACCTTCAATAAGCAGTGCCATTCAGTGTGCATTTTGTACAGACACCTTGGAATTACTCTAGATTTGCCAATTTAATCCAAGAAAACTCTTAGAATATTAAGAACATCCAAATTTTAAAGCCATTTAAAAATATTTTAATTATCATTTTTGTAATCTTTTTAAACCACTGTCACATTTTAAACAAGATTTTGAAAAATACAGTTTGATAATAAATTAAAACCTAAAATTCATTTAAGTTAATTCAACACCAAACTAAGTCTGCATTTAAACATACTATTGCTCCCCCAAGGGAAAAAGAAAAATCAAGAACTGTATCTAAAAACAGGGATGTAAGTATTTTCCAGGGCTATAATACTTTTTACAAGTAAAATTTACTAATGCAGAGAAACATATTTGCAAAGTGATAGCTCTCTATAAAAGACTTGCTCTATTAAGGCTTTCTTGCTCTGAAGCCAAGTATAAACCATATAAGGAGACTGAAGTTCAATGCCATTTATTTTGTTCCCCTCTTTCAGCTGCCCAAGAATAACCTCTTTCGTTGCCTAATGATATGTTCCAAAATCATAAAGCAGATCAGTTAACTACTTTAAATTTCCTGATAAAGTTACTTTGACTTAACAGGAATTACCTTATGGTTCACAAATCTTAGCAACAATTTAAAAAAAATTTTAAAGGCGTTCTAGAGATTAAGCTTTAGGGAAAAAATTCAAAAGAGATGAAAGATTGCCATTTTGAAATGTATTTGTGAAATAATTTGATCTAGTCCTTCATGACCTAACTTTTCTCTCCTTTGAACTAAAGAAAGCCAACTATTCTTTCTTGAGGTAGCATGGGCAATTAAACATACATTTATATTTAAGATATACCTACCAACTAAATACCATACTTATTTAATATTTATTCAAAAGCATAGTATAATCTTTCACCTCCCTTTACCACAAAAGTACAAACGGAAAAAAACCAACCTTAAAAAGACACATTAAAACACCACTGAAGAAACCGTTTCGTGTTTGCTCCGACCAAAACTGGTTTGATCTATAAAGACTACCGATTGGTTCAGAAGTGTTTGTATTTATGACTGACTGGTGGAATGTCTCCCATGCTTCAATAACCCCTGCCACCACCGTAGATACTCATCACCTCTGAGGCGGCCAAAACATTCGGGCCAACACAAAAATGTAAATACTGTACTATTCCAAAAGCACAGATGTTTATCACAATCACTGTGATGCCCATGAAAATTGTTGTAAGCGTTTTACTTTCCTTTCTCTGTGTCCTGTTCTGAACTGCACCTAAGTCCCAACAAACCAAACTACTTCACAGGTGTTTACGTGTGTTTTTAATCGTAACACTCTTTATCGACAATACTTCCTGCCTCCTTTTTCTTTCTACTCTCAGTAACAAGAAAAATCTAGCCGACAGTTGTTTTCAATTAATTAACCAAACAAGTATTATCAAGTTCTAAATGTCTGAAAGGAACAAGTTATTGAAGAAATCTATTTATTACCCACCTAGAAAAACGACTGAGAATGGCAAAGGTTTCTGTTTTATAAAACTCAATGAAATATATCCATAAAGACTGCTACTAAAAACAAATCTATATAGATACAATTAAACGCAAAGGCCAAGTAATCGGTAACCGTATAAACAAATGTGGCAGCCATCTCAGCAGCAGCAAATCGCTCCCCGCAGTGACCTAACTTTCTTCAAAACAAAAGTTGCCAGGTTCAGCAACTTAATGAATCAGAAACATACACAGTGTATATGTTCCAGGAATCTAAGACTTCTGGACCTTGTGCCAAACAAAGGCACTCTTCCTTCGGATTGCTTAAAACTTTTCGTCCCACCTCATTCTTACAACCTCTTCTAAAATAACCAAAGAGGGAGTAACATCTTACTATTCAGCACCTAAAACACTATCCCGTTCGACATCAGAAAAGGAGAATTTAAGGGAACTTGAGAAAAAAACCGAAAAACACTAAAGTTTCCTCTCTTTTCTGGCCCGGGAGCTTTGTGGCTCGTAGACACTTCTCGTGAAATTTACCTTTCGGTCGGGCAGTGTCTCAAGGCAGCTTTTTCAAGGCTTCGCCTGACATGATTTCCTTCCCTTCATTAGTCACTTCGGATCCAGCCCAATTTCACTCTCCGGTGAGAGCGGATGTGGAGTGGCCTCCCGCAGAAGGAAGAGTAGGTGGCTTTGGTGGGGGCTGGGACGCGCGGGCTGGTTTCCCGGTCTCGAGTTTTGCAGGAGTTTCCCAGCCCCAACTAGGATCTCCGCCGAAAAAAAAACTTTTCACTCGTGACACCGCCCGGAATTACCGTGCGAAACTCACTTCCTGCCTTGGCGAACAGCAGGATCCAGCTCGGTCCAGGGGAACCCGGAAAACCAGCTCCAGGCGCGCCGGGGAGGGGGAGGGGAGGGGGCGTCCGCCCCGAGCCTGGGACTCCGGGCGACCCGCGCGCCCCGATACCCGACGGCGGCCGAAGCCGGCCGGCGGGGGCGAAGACGTCGCCGCGGCGCTGGGAGAGCCGCGGTCGCGCTAGGCCGCCACCTCCTCCTCGCCGCCGCCCCCGGAGCCGGGCGGCGGGGTTATTGTCTCGATAGAGCCTGCCGCGCCCTTCGCCTGCGCCGCCGCCGCCGCGGCCGCCCCGAGCCGGAGCCGAGGGGCCGGGCTGGCTCGATGGCGGCCCCCTCCCCGGGCCGTCCGTCGGGCTGTCCGTCCTTCCGTCCGTCCCTCCCCGCCTTCCCTCCTCGCCCTCGAGCCCTCTTCTCCTCCTCCTCCCGTTTTCCCGCCGCCGCCCCCTCGCGCCCCTCCTCGTTCTTCTTCCCAGGCGGCGGTGGCTCCCCCGGGAAGCGCAAAGGCTGAGGGCAGGCGGCGGCTTCGTCTCCTCAGGAGCTCGCGGGGCCGCGGCAGGGGCCGAGGCTGCGTCCCGCGCCGCCGCGCCACATTCACTCGAGCGAGAGACTGCGAGGGGCGGGGAGGGGAGGGAGGGAGCGGAGAGAAAGGAGGAGGAAGGGGGCTGGGGCGCTGGGGAGTCACTGCCTCACAGGCCGCGGCGGCAACAGCGCCACCGCCCCGGCGGCGAGGGGGGAAGAGCAGCGCGCGGCGGCGGCGGCTCCGCGGCGGGGGCGGGGCGGCCTCCCGCGGGCTTCGCCCCAACCGCCAACAGCCGGGCTGGAGGCCGGCGCGAGCCAGTCACCGCGCGCGGGGGCGGTGCGGGCCGACGTCTGCGGCGGGGGGCGGCGGGGGGCGGCGGGGGGCGGCGGGGGGCGGCGGGGGGCGGCGGGGGGCGGCGGGGGGCGGCGGGGGGCGGCGGGGGGCGGCGGGCCGGGGACCGGGGGGCGGCGGGGGGCGGCGGGCCGGGGACCGGGGGGCGGCGGGGGGCGGCGGGCCGGGGACCGGGGGGCGGGGCTGGTGGCCGCCGGGGGTTCGCTGGTGAGGCCCGCTGCAGCCCAGGCCTCAGAGGCCTGCTGCCGCTACCCGGCTGCCCAAGGTGGGGGACTCCGACGAAGTGGAGCCTGGCTTGCCCGGTGCCCAGCTTGGGAGACCGAGAGTCTCCAGGCCTCCTCCACCCCGGCCGATTGAGTTTCTTTGTACGACAGTGATCGGTTCAAGTCCAACCCCGATTTCAAGGCTGCAGGTATCTCTTTCAACTGCAGCACTCCAACTTCCTCTAATGGCACGCTCGGTTTGCAGGAAACCACAGCGGCAGCTCGGAGAAGCTTCCCACGCCGGCCCTTGCTCCGAGCTTGCTCGCTCAGCAACGCAGCTCCTCCGAGTCTCAGCCTCACACCGGTGGGGAGACAAAGCTGGCCCTGGGACGGGGGAAAATGGCCCGCGAAATTGCCTAAAGATAATGCCTTTGTTAGAGGAAATATTGGATACACTCCGATACGCGACGTAGGCTTCCAACCCTGGAGGTTTCGGTCGTGCAGTCGTTGAATTTCGCTGGCCCTAGTGATTCAGCCTGGCAGCGTTTGCGTTTATTGCGGAGAGAGCTGCTTAGGCATTCTATCAACACATATGGCATAAAACGCCTCAACCATAACATTGCACAGTTTTTGCAGTTACTGCCTTACATATGTTAACAGACAAGACGGCCTTGTTTTACCCCGAGAAGGAACGCAATAGATACAAAACAAACCATTCCCCGCCCCCAGTCTCTGCTGTACTTAACAGCGTACGAGGATGGTAATTAGTCTAACTCTGTGTCCCTGAAGTCATTGCTTCAGTTCTTCCTTCTGTGTTCCAGAGATAATTATTTATAACCAAGTTTGAATAAAGAGCTGTATGCCCTACAGATGATTTTGGCTTGGATCCAAAGGAAGGAGTTGATAAAGTCCATCAAAGAATTATTTAGCAAAGTGAGTTGTACTCTAGTGACAAATACTTGAAATAACTCGGGAGACGTTCAAGACATTCTATGAGGGTGGAAGTAACAGACCTAGGGCCTTAGCCTAATAGCAGAAGTTGAAGGTTCACAGATGGTGTCAAAATGTTCAGGTTTATTCAGTGCTGAACTGAAGGTAAAAGCATTAAACTGGAAGTTAGGAAGAGAAACGGCAGCCGGGTATACTAGACCAAGCTAGTTACCCATTTTGGCCATTGTATAAAAGTTAGCGTATTATATAAGCTAATTTTAATCATCACAAGAAAAATCTCCTACCCCACTTTCAAAAAGTGCTTTGAGTTTGCCCAGACTCAGTGGCAGAGCTCTCTCTCCTAAAGCAAGCCAGGATGGAGAGTCTCCCAGATCAGCGCGAGACTGGATGGCTTCTGGGATTCCAGTGTTGCATCTGGTCTCAGGTTGGTTCAAGACCTCTTTGAATGTGGCATCATAAATTCAGGTAGACCTAACTTCCCCTTCCCCGTCCCAATCCTCAACCTAAATAAATAGGACCAGCCCAGTCTGTGGGCTAGAACCTGCCCTGTCCCCCTAGCCCCTTTTTGTTTGTTTGTTTGTTTGTTTTAAACCTTAGACTCCTACTGGTTCGGATAGGTTCCAATTTGAACCTATCTGGGCGATTACTATGTAGGCTTAGAAAAGTACCTATAACCCAAAACCCCTCCTACAATTCACCTGAAGTTTTGCCACTAGAGTTTAATCCCTTGAGTGGTTTATTTCTCTAGCACAAAGACATAATCCAGGGGAAAGGTAATATTTTAAGCCTTATTAGTCGTTTATACCAATTCATCAGATTGTTTCCCCAAAGCAGCTTTTGATGGAAGGGAATATAGAGATAGCATATGCTGATGCTGAGTAGGCAGGAGAGGGAAATGGGGTTTCATTCTTTGGGGCCATCCACAGAGTGGTAGAGACAATAAAGTGCCCCTCTCCCAATTGATTGTTAAATAAGTCCAACTTACTCATACTGCTAGAATGAGCCCCAAAACACTGGCCTTAACAGAATGGAAGCCAGGACACACTAATGTTACCCATTTGGGACAGTTCCCTAGCGGTCCAGTAGTTAGGATTTGGCTCTTGCACTACATGGATCTGAGTTCCATCCCTGGTGGGGGAACTAAGATCCCACAAACCATGTGGTACAGACAAATTTAAATAAATTTTTTAAAAAAACCTATTTTGACATATTTCTTTAATAGCCCCTTTGCAAAGTTTCTTCAGCAGAAATTCACACAGAAAGGTGAAAAGACAGCCCTATGATCAGGGTACTCAAAAATAACAATTCATCTTTATTATTCATCAATGACTACTCCGTTCTAACTCATATGAGCAGCACATACAGAGAGAGCTAAATCTTCCGTTTGTTCTTTTTATACAAGGCACTTCTGTTCTGTGCTATACAGACTAGTTTGTTTTAAAAATCCTACTATAGTTTACCTAAGATGGACTTAACATTTCAATTTATGCTTAAAAGGAGAACTAAAACCCCACTTTAAATACGAATGCCTGTGATTCTGTAATAATTAACTGAACTCCAGAACCGCCGTAGAGAGTAAACTAATAAACATTTGTTGATAGCTCAATCTTCCCCATTGTGCTTCTCTAAATAATTCTCTGTGAAAGCAGGAATTCCTTCTTAGGGATTCCTCTTCCCAATGGCAGGGCTCAGGAAAGGTCTATCAGAGATAAGACACATATCTGAAGGAGAGCTGTAAGACCTTAAATGTTCCAGGGAATGCACATAGCCTGCATGTGGTGGCGGGGTGGAGGGGCTGGGGGAGATGCAGAAAGCCTACCCACTGTTTTAACATGAATTCCCCTGTCATTTCCCCCACGCCTGCCCAGCAGCTGTGCCAAAGCACTGTGGGCACAAAGTTAGCAGAAGGTGAGGAAAAGTTTAGGGTGCTCATTCTTCTTTTCTCCCATTCTCAACAACTGTAAATAATTGGTTACCTAAAAACCAAAGTTTTTACCATAGCAGTTTCAGGAAAAATTAATTTTTGAGCTAGAATAGTGTTATACTTGGGGGGAAATATGTCTAGAAGCTTTAGATGAAGTAGATCAAAATGCATTATAACATGTATTTTTAGTAGGGACTACTTTCCTATTTTCACTTCCATCTTAGTGCCTAGATAGAGGGGGCAAGAGGTTAAGGTGGCAAGTGTGTGAGAAAGGACTTTGGGCTCAAAAGAGGAAGTACATACAGGAAGCAAAATTAAGAATTTTATAATATACAGGGAATGGAATCGTCCCTCCCATAGCATATTTCTTTCTTTCACACCTATTTTCAATAATATTCTATGAATCACAGGGAAGTCTGCCTCAACTTATGAAAAGTTTTGAAGTATTCCCCCCAATATATGCATGATAATTTTTTTCTATCTTATACATTTGGTAGCCTATTTTTTCAGACATCTAAATTTTCAGATGTCTTATGAAATTTTTAAAAGTATGGAGAAGATAAATGGTGCATGGTGATTATTCTTGTGACCTCTGAAACAAGACTGCTTGAATTAGGAATGGCTACTGTATAACCTTGGCCAAGTTACTGAATGTCTATAAACATAAGCTTGAGCTCCCTCATCTCTAGAATGGGAACTATAATACTGTCTCATAGACTATTGGAAGGACTATGTAAGACAGTGCTCACAAATTGCTAGGCAGACTCAAACGTGTTAGCTGTTATTAGTAGTGCAATTAAAATACACTGATAATATTTGCCATGCTGCCCCCACTTCTAAGGTGACCATACACTGTATCATCCAACATAGAACACTTTTGAGAGTGAAAACAGACAATAATTACATGGGGACAAGAAATGTAAAACCAGGACTGTCCTGAGCCAACTGAGGCAAATAGTCACCTTAATAATTTCCAACTTTATTACCATGTTCTGATACACTTCCCCTCTCAGGTCTTCCCTGATATGAATCACAATCTGTTTCAATTATATCACAATATGCACACTTCTTTCTAAATGATAACAGTGTTAAGTCAACAAAAGAAAAGATTAAATACTGCTGCTTATTGTCCTTCCATGCAGGCTTTCACTTAATATTTCCTTTGAGTAGTGAAATTGCTGTTCTCCTACTCATTTAAGGCCACTTATAACTTTACATTTTTTTCTATGCATGTGTGCGTGCTGTCGCTTCAGTCACATCTGACTCTTTGCCACTCCAGGGATTGTAGCCTGCCAGGCTCCTCTGTACATCATCCAGGCAAGAATACTGGAGTGGGTTGCCATTTCCTACTCCAGGGGATCTTTCCCACCTAGGAATCAAAGCTGTGTCTCCTGCTACTCCTACATCGCAGGCAGATTCTTTACCACTGAGCCACCAGGGAAGCCCTTTTTTTCTATAGTACTTAAAAAAATACTGTTTAACATCAAAAAAAAAAAAAAAAAGCCAGTACGTGGGTATTAAGCATAACTTGAGATGTAGGATAAGGCTAAATGCCCTGCTCTGAAATGCCAACTGTGTTTCATAAAACCTTGTTTTCATTTTTTAGTTAACCAGCAAATTATTCCTATATCAAAGTAAAACATCATATCTGTTTGTTGATGATGGCCATATAATCAGAATACTAAATAAATCTCACCTAAATCTAGCTTAGTCAGTATTTGAAAAATAATGTATCTCAATTGAATTTTCTATAATAATTCTGAATATACTTTAACTCATACTTTCTTCCTTTGGAAAGAAATTTATTTTCTGGGAATTGACTGCAACTATCCTTCAAAAATGCTGATCTGGATAGCGTATTTTAAAATGTTTCCTCTCTGTTTTCCTTGTCCAATCTCTGTTTTTATGCCATTAAATTTATGTCAACCGTCAGATAATAGAGTATTCTAGTTCTCTTAGTTTTTAATTACTTTTAATTTTCTTGTTCTTCCATTTTTTCCTTTAAAACAGATGCTACATTTCTCTTCCTTCTATCTTGGGAACCTCCCTTTGAGGGTTTTTGTTTTCCTATATAAAACTTTATATGGTACATTTTTCATATTTCCTGCTGTACCACATACCAAACTACTAATAAAAATGTCATTTCTTTTCAAAAGGTTTTCATTTCTTTACAAAGAAGTAAATATATTGAGAAGAAATAGCCTTCAAATATTTTATAATTTTCAATGTAATTTTTCTTCTTCATTCTTGACATTTTCTTTCATTTACCTGATTTCTAGCCACCCTTAGTCATAGACAACTGATATTTCTATTTTGTTTTCCTTAGTAATGAAACATAGACTATAGATTCTTTCTTGTCAATATTGTCATCTTTCAGAAAAGTTCTGGCAGAGGCATTAGCATTTACTAGCTGGTGACCTTGGAAAAATCATTTAATCATGTGCAATAGTTCATGATCTATCAAATGGAAAATAAAGCTCTGTCTTATCTACCTCATAGGGTTATTGTGGGCACCAAATGGGATGATGGACTTGAAAGCATACTATATAAACAAAGGCTATTTTTTTCTCTTACATCAATAGTGATACATTTCATCATTATCATCAAATAAAATATCATAAGCCATCAGTGCCCATTGACTTAGTAGCTCTATGATATGCATATTTTAGATTACATATTAAATGCAGCGTCTATTCCCTATAAAAAGTTCACCTGCAATGGAGGAGACACAGGAGATGCAGGTTTAATCCCTGGGTCGGGAAGATCCTCTGGAGAAGGAAACGGCAACCCACTCCAGTATTCTTGCCTGGAAAATCCCATGGACAGAGGAGCCTGGCAGGCTACAGTACAAAGGGTCACAAAGAGTCAGACATGACTGAGCTACTAAACACATATTTTCTTTAAAAGTCTATATCCTATAAGAGCAGGTAGATATAAACTCATCAAATTTTATATAAAAATTTAAGACATTAATTCAGATGCCAAAAATTCAGTTTTAATAGTTTAGACACTGGCTAGATTTTACACTATGACAATGTCGCTAGGCAAATTAGAAGTAATAGTTTCAGGGAGAATGTTTGGCCTACTTAAAGAAAATAAGCTTTTGAAAGTTTAGAATCTAAGAATTTTCAGTAGTGTTTGAATATGCAGGAAGTAGACCTTAGAAGGCAATGGCACCCCACTCCAGTACGCTTGCCTGGAAAATCCCAT
Organism: Ovis canadensis; assembly: GCF_042477335.2. Taxonomy (NCBI): domain Eukaryota; kingdom Metazoa; phylum Chordata; class Mammalia; order Artiodactyla; family Bovidae; genus Ovis; species Ovis canadensis. The sequence goes on from NC_091260.1 coordinate 26,637,999, forward strand.
GGACACAGGAGCCTGGTAGGCTGCAGTCCATGGGGTCGATGAGGGTTGGACACGACTGAGCAACTTCACTTTCACTTTTCACTTTCCTGCATTGGAGAAGGAAATGGCAACCCACTCCACTGTTCTTGCCTGGAGAATCCCAGGGACTGGGGAGCCTGGTGGGCTGCCGTCTATGGGGTCACACAGAGTTGGACACGACTGAAGTGACTTAGCAGCAGCAGCAGCAGCAGACCTTAGAAGTCATCTGGTATCTAGTCCAGCTCCATTTTATATAGATGAGATTAGATTTGAAGATTAGTACCCCACTCCAGTACTCTTGCCTGGAAAATCCCATGGACGGGGGAGCCTGGTAGGCTGCAGTCCATGGGGTCGATGAGGGTTGGACACGACTGAGTGACTTCACTTTCACTTTTCACTTTTCATGCATTGGAGAAGGAAATGGCAACCCACTCCAGTGTTCTTGCCTGGAAAATCCCAAGGACGGGGGAGCCTGGTGGGCTGTGGTCTTTGGGGTCACACAGAGTCGGACATGACTGAAGCGACTTAGTAGCAGCAGCAGAACTATAATTAAAACCCGGTTCTCTTCCCGTCCAGTATATGTGTAGTGTATATCACTTTGGCAGCACATAGAAATTGCAACATGAAAAGATACCATAAAGTTAAAAGACAAATGGCAGTTTGAGAGAAAATATATATAAGAAAGAATAACTAGCATCCACAATATGTAAAGAGTTCTTACAATTCTAGAAGAAAGTAACAATCCAATATAGAAGTATTTACAAAATATATAAACCCACCAATACACATACACACAAAATACAAAAAGGAATAAACTTTTGAAACATGTAAGGGCCTTGAAAAGCAGGTGAAGGGAAACTCCAGTTAAAAACCAGCATAACTGAAACCCTAGCTAGGTCTTGCTGTTGTTATTGTAGTTGGGGTGATAGCTCATTTTCAGTGAGCAAAAGGAACTCCAGTTGGATGCATCAAAGGGCACTCCTGTGACCTTGACCTTGAACCAATCTAATGACAAGTAAATGGGCATTAAACTCAGTGAAACATGGTCCCAAAAGCTAGACACAGTATTTCTGGCATCCCTGTCCATGGACATGTGCAGAGAAGCCCAGCATCACCACATCAAAAGGGTCAGGCCTCAGCACACACTCGCAAGCCCCTCTTGCAGCATATTCCCCTCGGCCAGACCACCAGACTTCTGGATATGTATCTGCCACAGTTTGCCAAATTTCAAAGATATATGCTTTGGAAGCCATGGATTTTAAGATTTTAGTTTCTGCAAATACAGGCTGAACATGGTGAAAGTGAAGTTGCTCAATCGTGTCCGACTCTTTTCGACCCCGTGGACTGTAGACCACCAGGCTCCTCCATCCATGGGATTCTCCAAGCAAGAATACTGGAGTGGGTTGCCATTTCCTTCTCCAAAGGGATCTTCCCGACCCAGGGATTGAACCCAGGTCCCCCGCATTGCAGGCAGACGCTTTAACCTCTGAGCCACCAGGGAACATGATGAGATGGTAGCAGATTTTCCTAGCAAAATGAAAGTGCTGTTTGGGCAGGTAGTAATAAATTAGAAGCTTGAGATTGACAGGCTTCCCAGGTGGCTCAAGTGGTAACGAACCTGTCTGCAATGCAGGAGACGCAGGAGATGTGAGTTCGTTCGCTGGATCAGGATGATCCCCTGGAGGAGGAAATGGCAACCCATTCCAGTATTCTTGCCTGAAATATCCCATGGACAGAGGAGCCTGCAGTCCATAGGGTTGCAAAGAGTTGGACATGACTGAGAACACACACATACACACACAAACATACGGGATTAACACATACACACCACTATGTATAAAACAGATAATTAACAAGGACCTAATGCAGAGCACAAGGAACTATACTCAATATCTTGTAATAACCTATAATGGAAAAGAATCTGGAAAAAGAAAAAGAATATATGTGCATATCCATATCCGAATTACTTTGCTGTTCATCTGAAACTAACACAATATTGTAAGTCAACTATATACTTCAATAAAAAAAAATTCAAATGCTATTTGTGTAGTGAACTTAAGGCCCTGAAAGAAATAATCCCCAGTTCCCCCAGGTCCCTGGAATAAGGTTCTGTTGGGGCTGGAGACCCCTGTGAAGGATCTGACGCAAGAGCAAGAATAACACGGGAGAGAGGAAAGGAACAAAAGGAAGCCTCTCTTCTGCTCTGTAAGGGGGACTCTCAACCATTCCCACTTCTTGAACTTGCTTCCTGCCAACAATTATAAAGACAAGTAATAGAGACAAAATATGGAATCAGGTAGGAGTAATTGAGAAAAAAGTAGGCTTAAAATAATTTCTTAAAAAAATACTGATGCAGGGGCTTCCCTGGTGGCTCAGTGGTAAAGAATCTGTCTGCCAATGCAGGGGACTTGGTTCCATCCCCGGTCCCGGAAGATCCCACATGCTGCTGAGCAGCTAAGCCTGTGCACCACAACTACCGAGCCTGTGTTCTAGAGCTCGGGAGCTGTAACTACTGAGTCCACATTCCACAAGAGAAACCTTTGCAATGAGAAGCCTGCACATTACAACTAGATGTAGCCCCCGCTCGCCACAACTAAAGGAAAGCTTAAGGTAATGAAGACGCAGCGCAGCCATAAATAAAAAGATAATTTTTTAAAAAAAGATAAATGCACACCTAAAACTATGAATACTAGGAATAAGTAAAATATTTTTAAAAGATTAAAATGTTTGTATGAAACACAACAGATTAAGGGAGAAGAAAAATGAGAGTTAAAAACCACTAGAAAGAGCAAGTAGAGAAAAAAATTTTTGTTTAAACTCTCCTAAAAGCCAGAAAATCAGATTCATTTCAATATACTATATATGGGGGGGGGTAGTTTTTAAAAAATCACACTGATAGTAAGAGGAGTGTGTATAAACTAAAATAAAGAGTCTAGGGAATCCCTGGCAGTCCAGGATTCTGAGCTTCCACTGCAGGGGTCAGGGCTTCAATCCCTGGTGGTGGAAATAAGATCCCACAAGCAATCCACTGGTGTGGCCAAAAGAATTAAAAAAAAAAAAAAACACTATAATGTATCCCTTTATCCGTCTATCAATCAACAGTTATGAATTGGTTAAAAAAAGAATGAAAACTTCTAGAGACCATTCAGTTTCTGAGTGAGACTGATATTCCCGGGAAATGGGGTCCTACCGCACCAGGAGCCCCCCTAGGTAGAAAAGTCCTGGAACCAAGGGATACTCTGAAACTGCCTTGGGACACCTGGAGCCTTATGGCTCCCAAGTGTCCTTCTCAGCTGCTTACGGAAGCAAGTACAGTCTCATCCGTGGTTCCACATCTGTGGGAACCGTCTTATAGAAGGGACTTGAGCATCCGCAGATTTGAGTATCTGCAGGCAGCCTGGAACCAGTCACCAACCACCCCCTCTCCCGCCCCTCGCAGACACCAAGGGGTGGCTATTTCTGACTCCTGCAGCTGGTCCAGGAAGCACAGCCTGGCCTCTGAAACCTTCTCCCAAGCTCTGCACTCCCTCCTCTTCTTGAATACACCCTTATCAGAATAATAAATTATGTATCTAGTTAGTAGATAACCTCCTGCAAGATCACACAGGTAGGAAGTTGCAGAGCTGGAATAAGCACCCTGCAATCTGAGACTAAAGTGTTAAGTGCCAACTACTCAGTTCTATGCAATACTGTGAGTACTTTTAATACCTATACCAGTAGGTTTTCCACATCATATAGAAGCCAACATTTTCACTTTTAGTCACAGGGGATTTTTTTTCTCTTGTAATTCACAACCATCTGTAAAATAAAAACAAAAGCAGCTTTAATTTCATCTCAAAATACTTCCTGTTTCTTTGTCTTCCTCTTCCTCTGCTCCTTTAAAACAAAAGTTGGTCTCGCTTTTCTTCTCTTTGTTCTTTCTCTTATAAAGGCAATGTCTACGTATTGCTGAAAAGCATACGAAATAAGTGGAAAATATCCTATCAAGTACAGACTACTAAAAATAAGAACCTGATAATGGTATTATTCAACTGCCTGGGTATAACTCTAGAGGCTAGGTGATTTCAAAGACTTTTCTCCAGAACATAATGCTCATTATTTTGTAGCATCAATAAATGATTGTGCCAAATCTTTAACTAGAGTTGTCACACATCCTTTATTTGTGAGACTCAGTAAAAAATGAGCCATTCCAATTTGATACTACAGTAATTTACCTCGATGTGTTTATCAGACTGTGTTTCCTCTTGACCTCATCTATAATCATTCCATCTCATTTTACCAAAAAACATTTGCATTGGAATCTTACTGATAGTCATTCTTTACATATGTCTAATGGAATAAAACAAAGAGTAAGCATGGCTTCAATACTGATATGCAAAGTGGTGTCCAGCATCTTGGTGTTCTCTTTTTCTATAGTGTATATATGACTCATTGATGCTTCTGAGTCAGTAGTAGAGAAGATAGTTTAAAAATCATTATCAATGTAAATTTTCATCTACAGACTCTACCTTTTACTTTCTCACACCACTTCATTTAAAGTCTTTTGTGTTGAAAAGTTTGTAATAGTCCTAAAAGAAGGTATCATGTGTTTCATCTGTTGTTCCAAAGAAGCAAAAAACTAGACTATTAACCCGCTGTGTAATCCCTGCACAGTCTACAAGGCTTTTCAGTGGGAAGCCAGGCTCTGCCAAGAGTAGGGAGGATTGCAGTTTAAACATTACAGGGTCAAGTTCAACATTTGTTCCATTCACAGAACTCCCACTGACATCAATGAGCATTTTGTGCAGAGTAGAATTTCTTCCTCAGTTAAATGATTTCTGTAATGCTTTCTATTTTGCCAGAACATATCCTACAAATAATGTAATAAAGAAAATATATGTAGAACTCCTCCTTTTTTGTTTAGGTCTACCCTTTATTTCAATAAAATGTCATCTACAAAATGCATTTTTCTCATAGAACATGATTTAAAAGATAAGACATTTTGCAGAGAATGAGAGACTTTTAGATCATTTTAAACTCATCTGCTTGCAATTATATATATACATGGTGGCTCAGTGATAAAGAATCCGCTTGCGACGTAGGAGCCGCAGGAGACTTGGGTTCGATCCCTGAAGCGGGAAGATAGTGTGGAGGAGGGCATGACAACTCACTCCAGCATTCTGACTTGGAGAATCCCCTGGACAGAGGAGCCTGGTGGGCTACAGTTCATAGGGTCACAAACAGTTGGACACAACTGAAGCAACTTACCATGCATGCATATAGGAATATACATATATATATATATATAGAGAGAGTTTTGCGTGCAATATAAAAATCACAACTGAATTCAGTCAGAAGGCTTTGACCCTCTGAAATTTTATGCTGTATGATATATCATTGATTGGAAGCATGGAGTTCTTAAACTTATTAGACCAAGATATGTGGAACTAAATATCAATTACAGAAATGTTTCTAGGTAAATAAAATCATCTAAATAGGAAAAGTGAAGGCACTGAATTTTATATAATGGTTGAAAGGATAGGCAGTCTATATCAATGAAGAGTATGAACACACAATGTAATTGTTAAGTAAAACAGTAATGTCAATGAAAATTAACAAAGTATTTTAGTTAATTGTATAGTCATAACTTACAAATGTATAGTCAAAACAATTAGCCCATTGCTTATGTGACTTATAATTTTAAAGGCACTTTAAGGGGAAAGAAAATATTAGAATAATAAATATTAAATTTTAAGGGAAAGAGAATATTAGATTTTCTTTCCTTGCATAGCTATAAAAATTATCTGTATTGCTTCTATCAGTTTGGGAAATTGCACATTAATTTATATTATGAATGAATTTCACCATAATTTAAAGTCATCTTTGACTTTTAAAATTTAAAAAGAAAATCTGAAGCTTCTTATAGACACAGAAATCTGGCATATGTTTTGCTTAATCTTCAGAAATATTTTAAAACAGATTGCATTCCAAACATCATTAGTATTCTATAAAAAGCATGGGCATGACACATTCATACTTCACATAAGGAAGATGCTCTTATTTTTTGGTAGCTCAGGAAAGTTTATAAAAAGGTAATCAGGGAAAGGAGAAAACTGATAGAAAGTAAAAACAAAATGGAAAAGAAAATAGGCACTCTGGCCTGTGCAACAACTCACTTCTTGTTATCTCCAACTATCACCCAATTGCAACATTTTAGAATGAATTTTAGTTTCTACAGAGGTTCCATTTCTCCTACAAACTGTAAGGATGACTAGCCTTTCAGAGAATAATGAGGTCACCCCAGCTATAACTTATTGATGGTATGCTCACCATTGTGAAATTCAGTAAAAGCTTCCAAGTAATTTAAACATGTATCAGATGTCACCAGCATCTGTGGACCCAGTAGTGGGCTGAGCATTTCACATGTGGTACCTCATAAGGTAATTTACAAGACACCGAGTTATGAAGTTTTAAGATTACTCTGTAAACTATATGGGAATTTCAGAAGGAATCAGTTGTTCCATGGTCTTAGGAATCAGAAAAAGTCCCTACTTATGAATAACTATGATAAAGAGACTGTCAATTCTTTTGTGGTCTTTTGCTTTGAGGACTGTTCACCAGATGTGTGGGATGATGTGGCAGTTTTTAAATACGTCCACAAATTCTTTGACATTCCTCTCACCAAAAAATGCAGTCTATGAACTTTCTCCTTGAAAGTGGGCTGGCTTTTTCTTCTGTTTCAACCTCTGGAATACAGAGGAAATGACACTCCTGAGACTTCCCAGGTGAGGGCATAAAAGGAGGTGTGCTTCCACTGTGCTCACTGAAATACTAGCTTTTGAAAACATCAGCTGCCAAGTAAATACTCTATCTGCCCTCACACTTAATGGAGTGTGAGAAAGGTCAAATTCGCCCACATGGAGAGGCCCTATGGTGACATATAGGAATTGAGAGAGAGAGCTGCCGGCCCGTCTCCAGCTATTCCAGCCTCTCTGGCTGCTCTGCCCTGCACTGCCTGTGTCTCCCACCGCAGTTCTGGTGCAGCTCCAGCCATCAACACACGAGAAACTGTGAGAGCCAGGACTGCCCAGACAAGCTCTTCCCAAACTTCCGGCTCAGAGGGTGATATATCACATAGCAACAGTAACCAAAGCAGATAAAAACTTTTTAGTTAAAAATTTTGGTAGGGGTATTGAAAATTTTCAAATACATTATGGAGGTCATATAATGAACTTTCATGTGTAATTACCCAGATTCAACACATTGAAGTTTTTCCCACACTTGCTTCACCTGTTCTCCCCATGTTTCCCTTTGCTGAAATGTTTTAAACTTTATTACAGATATCGTGTCACGCCAAGTGTCATATGATGCTTCAGTGTGTGTGGGCGTGTGTTCAGTTGCCCAGTGGTGTCCAGCTCTTTGCAGACGCACGGACTGTGGCCCACCAGGCTCCTTTGTCCATGGGATTTCCCAGGCAAGAATACTGGAGTGGGTAGTTATTTCCTCCTCCAGGGGATCTTCCCAACCCGGGGATCAAACCCGCTTCTCCAGCGTCTCCTGCATTGCAGGTGGATTCTTTTAGCGATGAGCCACTGGGGAAGCCTGATGTTTCAGTATGAATATCTTTAAAAACAGACATTTTCTTACATAACCAATTTGTCATTATCACACTTAACAAAATTAACAATAATTTCCTGGGATCATTTAAAATCTAAAGCATAATCAAATGTGATGATTGCCTCAAAAACATGATTTTACATGATTTCTTAGAATAATGATACAAATAATGTCTACACACAGTATTTGGTTGCTGTGCCTCTTTGCCTCTTTCCATCTAAACAGTCCCTCCCACTCCTCCCCCTTTCCTTCTGCCATTAACTAGTTGCAGAAACTAGATAAGCAGTCTTAGGAATGTTTGTTTCCTTGCAGTGTCATTTAACTCGCTCCTTTATCCCCTGTAGTCCTATAAATGAAAGTTAGATCGAAAGGATTGATTAGATTCTGAGTCAATTTTTTGCCCTCCACAGGGATACTTGATAAGTATTGTATTGTTAGCAATGTATCACATCAGGAGGCATGCGATATCTGGTTGTTCCACCTTTTTTAACTCTTGGCCATGCCACCAGGCTTATGGAATCTTAGTTCCCTGACCAAGGATCAAACCTGTGCCTCCTACAATGGAAGAATAGCATTCTAAACACTGGATCACCAGGGAATTCTCTGGTTGTTTCCCTTTTAATGATGCTAAGATTGATTCCAGCTGAGCTATTTAAAATCTTAAAAGACGATGCTGTTAAAATGCTGTACTCAATATGTCAGTAAATTTGGAAAACTCAGCAGTGGACACAGAACTGGTAAAGGTCAGTTTTCATTCCAGTCCCAAAGAAGAGCAATGCCAAAGAATGCCCAAACTACTGTACAATTGTGCTCATTTCACATACTAGCAAGGTAATGCTCAAAACCCTTCAAGATAGGCTTTAACAATACATGAACCCAGAACTTCTGATGTACAACCTGGATTTAGAAAAGGCAGAGGAACCAGAGATCAAATTGTCAACATTCGTTGGAACGGAGAAGAAGTAAGGGGATTCCAAAAAAAATCTGTTTCTGCTTCATTCACTCTTCATTCCACAGCAAACTGTGGAAAATTCTTCAAGAGATGGGGATACCAGACCACCTTACCTGCCTCCTGAGAAACCTGTATGTAGGTCAAGAAGTAACAGAATTGAGCATGGAACAATGGATTGGTTCAAAATTGAGAAAGGAGTACAACAAGGCTGTATTGTCACCCTGCTTATTTAACTTCTATGCAGACTACATCATGAGAAATGCCAGACTAGATGAAGTACAAGCTGGAATGAAGATCGCCAGAAGAAATATCAGCAACCTCAGATATGCAGATTATACTATTCTAATGGCAGAAAGCAAAGAGGAACTCATCAAGAGCCTCTTGATGAGGGTAAAAGAGGAATGAAAAACTGGATTAAAACTCAACATTCAAACAACTAAGATCATGGCATCTGGTCACATCACTTCATGGCAAATGGGGAAAAAATGGAAACAGTGGAAGATTTTATTTTATTGGGCTCCAAAATCAGTCTGGACAGTGACTGCAGCCATAAAATTAAAAGATACTTGTTCCTTGGATGGAAAGCTATGACAAAACTAGACAGTGTATTAAAAAGTAGAGACATTGCTTTGCTGATAAAGGTCCATGTAGTCAAAACTATGGTTTTCCAGTAGTCATGTATGGATGTGAGAGTTGGACCATAAAGAAGACTGAGCACCAAAGAACTGATGCTTTCAAATGTGGTGTTGGAGAAGATGCTTAAGAGTACTCTGGACATCAAGGAGATCAAACCAATCAGTCCTAAAGGAAATCAATCCTGAATATTTACTGGAAGGACTGATGCTGAAACTGAAGCTCCAGTACTTCGGCCACCTGATGCAGAGCTGACTCATTAGAAAAGACCCTGAAACTGGGAAAGATTGAAGGCAAAAGGAGAAGGGGATGGCAGAGGATGAGATGGTTGGATGGCATCTCTGACTCAAGGGACACGAGTTTCAGCAAACTCCTGGAGATCGTGAAGGACTAGGAAACCTGGGGTGCTGCCGTTCATGTGGCTGCAAAGAGCTGGACCCAACTGAGTGACTGAGCAACAACAAGGACTGATCAGCCGTGCTCCCACGGCCTTATTATCCTGCATGGTAAGGTTCCCATCCACCATTCAATGAACAGTTTCATTCAGTAATATTGTTTCCTGAATCAAGCATTTGTAATTGCTACTGGGTGTCACTGCTTCTAGGCCTTTTCAGTAGATATAGTAGGAAATATCTATACTTGAAAAGGAAAAAATACTGATAGTAATGCTTTTTCTAACTCAAATATGACATTAAAACAATGTAATCCTGTAGGATTTATTTTAACTTAGATTCTTTGATTTTCTACTTGTTTCTCTTACATTGAAACCTTTGTTCCTAATGTCAACATAATTACTTATTTGTGTTAACCTATAGTATATTTTAAATAGCTTCAATATAATAATAACAATTTGGTGTCTAACAAGTAAATGCAGAATGCAGTTTGTGTTTTCTTTGTACCTTTATTTGTTCTTAGAACATGTTCTGGTAAGGTATACTGTTGAAATAATTATTTTTCTTGTATCTTTTTAGTTGTCCCCCTTTGTGTTACTGATTTGATATTGAGTTTATTTGTTTCAATTCATTAATTTACTTCATGTTAGAGTTTGGTTTGTTTGTTTCAGTCTATTTTTAATTTTTATAGATTGATTTAAATTTTCTTTTTCAAATACGTGAAATATTTATATACATTACATGGCCAAACTATATAACAAGATACTTTCAGAGAAGTAATTTCATTTCTTTTCCGACCACCCTGTTTGTTCCTTTTTGAGATAATCATTATTAGGTAGGGTTTAAGTGTTATGTTTTTAAAAGATTTTCATTTATTTACTTGCTTTGAGACACGAAGAGGGATGGCAATTAGACTTCAGGCTGATTTACTACAGGAATTCTTAGGATCACAACAGCTGTAGGTTGAGGAAAAATTAGTCTCTAAATGAAGCAGTCTTTATAAAAACAAGTCATTTTTGCCTTTCTCTCATTGCTTCCCTGTCAGTCTCTTTTGAAGTGGAAAAGTAATTCTCTGCTTCTCTTCTTAGTGGTCATTTGCCCCAGGTGCTGTGTATCATGAAGCCAAAAGATTTTTTTTAACGGTTAGAAAATAGAATTCATAATAGCATTCCATTATATATATGCTTGCAAGAGGAAAATTTGTGATATGATATACTAAAATATTAATGTTATATATTTGTGAAGAATGAAATTTCCAATGATTTATTTTCATTTTTACCTTTATTTCCTAACTTTCTATAGTGATGATATACATACACAGTATGTATGTATGTATGGTTAGTTAGTATGTATGTATGTATGATTAGTATGAGATGGTTGGATGGCATCACCAACTCAATGGACATGAGTTTGGGTAAACTTCGGGAGTTGGTGATGGACAGGGAGGCCTGGTGTGCCACAGTTCATGGGGTCACAAAGAGTCAGACATGACTGAGCGATTGAACTGAACTGAACATACACAGTAGTAAAGAAAATGTGATTATCATTATATAAAATATTTTAAAATCACTTTAAAATAAAACATAAATTATTGCCATTGTTGTGTTAGTCACTCAGTTGTGTCTGACTCTTTGTGGCCCATGGACTGTAACCCACCAGGCTCCTGTGTCCGTGGAATTCTCCAGGCAAGAATACTGGAGTGGGTAGCCATTCTCTTCTCCAGGGGATCCTCGAGACACAGGGATCTTACTTGAGTTTCCTGCATTGCAGGTGGTTTCTTTACTGTCTGAGCCACTAGGGAATCTCCAAATTATTGTCAGAGGCATAGAATTTTTGTTTGGGATGATGAAAAAGTTCTGTAAATGGATTATGATGATGGTTGTACAACACTGTGAATGTAATTAACGTCAGTGAATTGTATTCTTAAAAATAGTTAAAATAGTAAGTTTTATGTATATTTTACTACAATAAATAAATGGGTTAAAAAAATTACTCCAGATTATCTCTAGTCATTAAATTAAACTTACTAAATACCATGATCTTGCCATACTTATGTTCTGTTAACAGGTAGCCAAAGCATGATTACTTGCTTGGTATCTAGGAGAAATAAATGTAAACCAATACTAAGGGACTGAATAGGATTTTATACACAATAAGTCATTTAATATTCTCAAAAGTCCCTGAGATAAGTACCATTATTGTCTCCATTTTGAATGTGAAGTTGAGGCTCAGAAAGCTGAAGTCATTTGTAAGAGATCACTCAGATAGTAACAAAATCAAGGCTTGACCCAAGGTCTATTTGACGCCAGATCACTGCCCTTAATACCACGTTATAACAGTTTGACTTTATTGGCTCTGCACTGCCATATGGGACTTACAACACAGCATCTTTGTGGTTAGAAAAAGTCTTTCAAAACTTTCCAGCTATAAGTTTACTTAATAAGTCTCCCACGTTTACTTTTAAGCTTTTGTGTTTCTGCTATGTTTAAAATTGGTTAATTGAGCTTTCATGGAAATCATTGCCATGATTATAATTATTTTTCTAGTCATGTCAAATAATGATAATCATGATACACTTACTCTATTTCCGTTAGAGAAAATGTCGACAAGAAGGTACAATTTAGGATTCTGAACACATTTTTTTTCCAAGGTGGAGTCAGCAGGTTTCTGGAAATGCTGGAGAAAAAAAAAAAAATCACATAATTATTTTTCTATACCCAGTACCTTCTGCATCTCCAGGGTCTAGGGAGAGGACCAGGGTTCAGGTTAGGCCTGAGTTTAAGAAACATAGCGCAGATGGACCTGGAGATTACTAAGAAAAGAAAATCAGAAGGATAAATACCATATGATATCACTTGTATGTGGAATCTAAAATGTGACACCAATGAACATATCTATGAAACAAAAATGGATTTATAGATATAGAGATTAGATTTGTGGTTGCCAAGTGGGAGGTGGGATGGGAGAGGGAAGGACTGGAGGTTTGGAATTAGCAGATGCAAACTTTTATATATAGGATGGATAAACAACAAGGTCCTATTTAGCACATGGAACTATATATAATATCCTGTGATAAACCATAATAGAAAAGATGAAAAAATATATTAACACATGTATAACTGAGTCATTTTGCTGTACAGCAGAAATTAAACAAAACATTTTAAATCAACTATAACATCAATAAACTAAAAAAGCAAACAAACAAACACAGTCAATAGTATATTCCCAGGGCAGCACGCTGGCTCTAAAACCTACTCCCTACTTCTTGCTCATACTCCAAAATCATCAGATGTGAGTTTTGGTTAAGAGTTTGTAAAATGTGGGCCCCCTCTTTTTTTTTTCAGGCATGGCTTAGAGCTCCTGAGATGGGGGTTCAATGGGTCGGGAAGATTCCCTGAAATAGGAAATAGCTACCCACTCCAGTATTCTTTCCTGGAACATCCCATAGACAGAGGAGCCTGGTGGGCTGCAGTCCATGTAGTCACAAAGAGTTGGACATGACTGAGCACACACACCACCGCAAGAATCCTAGAACCAATCCCTTCCTTTAGATGGCGTTATAAATGTCAAATCTGAACCAGTCCTGCGGGGACGAGTAATAGCAGCACATTTCTTTGGGAATTTTCACTGACCTTCAGACACTGAAGACTCAACTTCGCAATGCAGTAAGCTACTTAGGGTATGAAGTGCAAACAGCCACAAATGAAGAAAATGTCTCTATAAGGAGCATGCTTATACTTCTACATTGTATTGACTTAATCTTTCCCAAATAAAATTTGATTTATTCATTTAAAAGAAGAAATGCTCTTTCTAGAACTGTTGAGATAAATGTCAATTTAAGAGCACTACAAGCTCACTTCTGAAAGAAATGTGAAGAGTCATTAAAAATTATTCAATATTAACAACACTTTTAGAAGGAGGATGAGAAGGTTAGGTTCATTCCAGGAATTTGTCCAGTCATGCAGAACTGAAGTCTGAGCATGCAAGAAACTCAGTTAATCAGGGTCAAAAGAGGAGACTGAAACAGGTCTTTGGGGGTATAGAACGAACACATAAAAATTGGATGAGTGTTCAGAAACCAAAGTATCCAAGAATTGACCTTTTTGAAGTCCAAAAGACTTAATGTTGAGAATATTTTCCACACTCTTGGTTAAGGCTCTATGAAATGTTCATGTGAACTTCCACTACCCATAAATATGCCTCAGCCATCGTGCAAATGCCCAGCATTAGACATTCTCATTTGAAAAGAAGGGTTATCTCCCACTGAAAGGTGTGCACAAGGAATGATGAACGTATAGTCAGTATTCATTTTCCTTGTTTATAGAGGAAAGCAATGGAATGGAGACTCGAACACAGAGGATAACTCCTGCTACTCATACTTCAGTTTGACATGTATTTGTTAATTGTAATCACTCCCCTATTTTATCCTTATTTACCAGAATTTCTCAGCTTTAAAGCTATTGACCTTTTGAAACTGATAATTCTTTGTGGGTACTCTGTGCATTATGTGATGTTACCAGCATCCCTGGTTTCTATCACCAGATGTTAGCTGTGACAACCAAAAATGTCCCCCAGGGGGGACAAAGTCAGTCCCAATTAAAAAGCACTGATTTACAGCAATATCAAAATTAGTGTGTTATTTCTGCTGGCACATACCAGCAAGATGGGAGGGAGAGTGACCTAAGAGACTACAGCAAGAAGCTGGCCCAGCATAAAGAAAATTTATTGCCGTTAATTTGCAGTGGAGATGAAAGTAATTTACAGAAATTAAATATAGGGCTGGGACCAACTATTTAGAACCAAGGCTCTCAACTGGTACACAGTGAGTGATTAAGGTTGATATAAATACCAGACATAGTTACAATCACCATCCTGCCACCAGACCCCAGCCACTGAAGATCAAATCAGTATTCCTTTTATAGAACGGAATGACTTGATACACATTGTGCAATGAGAGCTTGCTTGTTTTTCGTTCATTGACAGCTGGTCTAGCAGAAAGGCTGCCAGATGCTTTGGTCATGCAACCAAATCTCAAAAAGCATATTGGACCTGAGAAGATAGATTGGTGATAAGAAAGGATTTTAAGAAAGAAGTAATAATCACATCTAACTTAAACATAAATTGGGTAGTATTGCTGACTTATTTAGGCAAAATATGGTTTAGTCTTCTTTGCATTTCTTGAATATATTTTGTGGAAAAAAATCTTATTTCCATCTGAAAGTCTTAAGCAGGATGGTATACGAATCAGTACTCTGAAGACCTGTACTACGAAATATAGGCTAAACCTCCCATGTCTCCTTTCAGTCACGACCTCCTCCAAGGATACCACTAGACTGATTTCCATCCTACAGATAACTTTTGCCTGTTTTTATGCTTTAAGTGGAAAAATTTAACGGGTGTTATTTTGTTCTGGGGCTTCCCAAGAGGCATTAATGGTAATGAACCCATCTGCTGATGCAAGAGACGTAAGAGACAAGAGTTTGATCCCTGGGTTGGGAAGATCCCCTGGAGAAGGGCATGGCAACCCACTCCAGTATTCTTGGCTGGAGAATCCCATGGACAGAGGAGCCTGGCTGCCTACAGCCCATAGTATCACAAAGAATCAGATATGACTAAAGTGACTTAGCATGCATGCACACTTTATGTCTGGCTTCTCTCACTCAACATTATTTTGTGAAATTCATCCAAGTTGTTGTGTGTTGTTCTTTTCATTGCTATGTATTATTTCAATGAGTTAATATATCACAATTTCTCTACCATTCGGTTGTTTCAAGTTTAGGATTGTTAAAAACAATGATTCTCTGAACACAACACAGGCTAGAAAATATACATTCTTTAGGAGAATACACATGTTAATGCATTTCTTCTTGTTCTTCCATTAATCACACTGACTGGTCCTGAACTCTGTTGTGTGTAAAACATTTAACAAAATGTTGTATAGATGTGTCTGTGGACTGGGAAAATGTTTACTCGGTTGTATTTATATCAGGTCCAGCAATCATACTCTTTGCATGTTCAGTAACAGATTTCTATCTACTTACCCACCTAGAGAAAAAGTTGAGGTTAAGAGATATGTCTTACCACATCAAGTGGTTGATCCTTGGATTTAAGTGTGAATTAATGAAGACCTCTGGAAAGGGCATCTATTGTGCACCCAACACAGTACAAGGTGCAAGGAAGGCGCACATTTGTGGAATGGATGAATAATGGATGGATGGCAAAATGGAACAAAGTCAGTACCATTAGTAAGAAATAAATGTTATTTAAGAGAATAATGTTAGCAACGTATTTTTCCCAAGAAAGAGAGCCAGATAATGGATGAGCTGAGTTCTGAGTTCAGGCTGTCTAATTTCAAAGCACTTTACCTCTAAACCAGGTAGAATGATTAGAAAAGAAATGCTAATAAGGATGAATATAATTTCCTGAATTTAAGAGGAAGAAGAAATTGCAAACCTGCAGAATTGTGTACTGCTGATAGCCACAGTTCATACAAGAGACCTGAGAGCTTTGGCTGACCGCAATCTCAGCTGAGTCCATTGTGTGATGTGCTACTGAAAAAGTGACCACCGTATGAGGCTACATGAATCAACACAGAATATCTTGCTTGAAGTAGTAAAAGTCCTGTTCAAACCAGCTCAGCACGTTTCATTTTTCTCTCCCTGACCAATGTCTTGGACAGGATGTTGTAAAAAAGATTCAGCTCCTTGTCCCTGTGTTTCTGTGCTTTATTGTCACTGGAACTTATAGGGTTCACTTCGTACAGACAAGAAGTGAACAGATTAAGGAACTCCCATTTAACCATTCTGAATTACTAATCTTTTATTTCAGGTCCACTTCTCGCCCTCTGACTATTCCCCTTACTTGACACTTTGGATCGTCTCTTACTTCTGTTCATACTTACATGGGACGTGGCCACTGAATGTCTGTTTATAACTCAGAGGCAACAAGCCAGCAAGGTTCACTCCCACAGCCAACCTAAAAATCCTGGCCTGGATCCAGCCCTGGCTAGTACTAGTGAGGAAAGGGGATTTACTCTGTGATGGAACATTGTATTTGGTTATGGGAGTCCTGCTAGGCCAGATATTGATAAGTAAAAATATAAAATAATCAAGACAATGAATTATCTAGAAACACCTGAACACAACCGATCTTAGCCTAAAGACTAAAAAGGAATGTATTATCCAAGAAAAAGGTGAAGAAACTAGAAGAGTTTTACCCAGACATGAACAGCCAATAATGTGTGTGGGGCGTGACTGTGGGCTGCACGTGAACAGCTGTTATACAGAAAAAGGAATTACTCATTCTGTAAGGAAGAAATGCAAACGGGTGGAAACTTTTAGGGGGCACTTTGGGTTACTGAGAGGAAGAACTCAACCATTAGGAGGTATCTATTGCAGTCATGTTTACACACTGAGGAGAAGGTACTTTTCTTCACAAAATTCAGAGAGTTCTTGGACTTGAGAAGAAAATGGAGCAAAAATACAATAGAGGTAAGGAATCTATAATATCCATGAGTCACTTTGAATGATCTCCAAAGGTTGGGGCACTTTAGGGTCAATTTCTTGAAAGACATTGAGGTTTTTCTGGTAAGTATTTTGAAGAAAAGAACAGAGATGATTTTCAGGGAAAAAAAGGCAGACTGTTTCACACAATACAGCTGGGGTTGAGAGAAGAGAATATTGGGTGCAGTGAGGGGCCCTCTGTTTGACTAGACTTGAACAAGAAGTGTACAGAAGAGTGAAAGAATAGGGAATTTGAGACAGTGGCAGGACAACTGGTAAGTATGTCTTATTCTAACCCTCAAGGTATTTATGAAACATTTTAGGTCATAGACTCCTAAAAGTTCCTAAATATTTATTTAAATGTAAAATAAGGTCTGCTTATCCAGAAAAGAATTATATTGTTGTCAAAAATATACTGATATGTTATGAAAATTTCATATATCATTGAATAATTTGCCAAAAATTTTATGAGGCTATTCATAGACCTGAAATTTCTAAAGAAAATACTAAATATCAAGATACTATGCTATAATATATGTCTCTTTATGTATAGCATATCTTTGGAAAAAGATACAAGAAATTGGTAGTAATTGCCTAGGAGGGAGACCTAAAGGGCAGGTGTTGGGGTGGAAGAGAGAATTTTCATTTTATACCTTTTGAAACTACTTGAAATTCTATAATGTGTATGCATTACTTATTCAACCTAAAATTATTAATAAAATAGTAATCTTTTATTCATCCAACCAGTCCATTCTGAAGGAGATCAGCCCTGGAATTTTTTTGGAAGGAATGATGCTAAAGCTAAAACTCCAGTACTTTGGCCACCTCATGCGAAGAGTTGACTCATTGGAAAAGACTCTGATGCTAGGAGGGATTGGGGGCAGGAGGAGAAGGGGACGACCGAGGATGAGATGGCTGGATGGCATCACTGACTTGATGGACATGAGTCTGAGTGAACTCTGGGAGCTGGTGATGGACAGGGAGGCCTGGCGTGCTGTGATTCATGAGGTCGCAAAGAGTCGGACACGACTGAGTGACGGAACTGAACTGATTCCTGTTTAAATCAATATCAAAAGTTCAAAAGACTCTATATACATATTCCCATCCATCTGACTGTTTTAATTTCCCTCTTTTCCCACATAATTTGGATCCTGTTTTAACACGTTCCTTTTCTGGTGGCTCAGATGGTAAAGAATTGGCCCATAATGCAGGAGATGCAAGTTTGACCCCTGGGTTGGGAAGATCTCCTGGAGAAGGGAATGGCAACCCACTCCAGCATTCTTATTTTTAAAAAGAAAAAAAAAAAAACTTTTTTTCTCATCACTTATTTGGCTGTGCTGGGTTTTAGTTGTGGCATGTGAGATCTAGTTTCCCAACCAGGGATCAAACACATGCCCCACTGCACTGGGAGTGCAGAGCCTCCCACTGGACCTCGAGGGAAGTCCCCCACTCCAGTATTCTTGCCTGGAGAGTTCCATGGACAGAGGAGCCTGGGGGGGTCACAGAGTCAGGCACGACCGAGTGACAAACAGTGTAAGTGAACGCCTCTCAATGTGTCCAATGGTCTCCATTCCCATCGCGACTACCTTAACCTGGGGTATCAGATAACCTCTCGTGGTTACCTCCCCAGACTCCTCAGTGGTCTACCTTTAGTCTCCTTTCTCTCCAATTGATTCTCCACATTGTGGCCAGTGATGTAATCATGTCGCCATTGTCCTTAGGAAGAAGTCCAGACCCAAGTCTTTCAGGATGCGTCTCCTGCCTCTTCATCGTCATCTCTTGCCACCCTCACTTCTACGCTCCAGTCTTCCTATCCTTGTCCCTCTCTTACTCCTGGAAAGGTCTGTTATTCCATTTTGCCTGGCTTGTTCCTATTCTTGAGTTCCTATAGATATCACCTCCCCTGGAAAGCCTCTCAACCCCCAAACTCTGGGCTAAGAAGCCCTCCCAGGTATCTCCAGACTTCTCTGTACTTTCTTTCATTGTCTATTATTTCATTACCCTGGACTTATTTTACTTTTCTTGTTTCCCACACGAGACTATCACCTCCATGAAGACAGGGGCTGTATGCTTGTGCTCACAGTTATACCCCCAGACCTTAGCACAAATCTCAGAATGGATAAACACTTGAGTCAATCAGAGGACTATTCAGGAGAGAGGAACTATTCTTTCTTATGTGTTGAAAAATAAGACTGTCATATTTGGTAACAGAGACTTGCCTGACAGGAACATCAGATAAGAGGGATCTTATCAGTTCAATTTATTAAATTATGTTAATATAGTTTTGTTCATGAATATTGTCTTTGGTGAATTCCTGGAAGGAAAGCATTAGAATGCTTCCTCCCCACTGAGGATATATTTGTGTCCAGGACATTTATTAATAAGGCTGGCTCTGCTGTTAGAGAATTCTATGGTATAAGAATACCTGGACATCTAATTGTATTTGATTAGAAATTCATGAAATTTTCCTGAAATTACCTTTTACTCTCCACCACTCTTTTTCTTTCTTTTGAAAAAAAAAATTGTTTACAGTAGGTCCTTATTATTTATTTTAAATTTAGCAGTGTGTACATGTCAAGCCCAAACTCCCAGTCTAGCCCTGCCCATCACTCTTTTTCTTATAGTTCCTACTTCTCCCCAAAATACTCCAAAATAAACTTTTTCCAATTTATCGTATTTTGTCCTAATACGAGCACATACTTTTACCTCTGAATAAAATAGTTGAAACTCAATTCCTATAAAATCATAAGTTCGTAGTTTCTCAATTTTAAGATGACAAAGATTCTTTTTTCTTTACAAGGCAGAAGCAAACATGAAAATATAATAGCCAACAATTTTAAAACTCATCATAATTTCAGATGCATTATAATATGGAAGAATCTGTGTCTTAAGTACATGCATACACACAAAACATGCATTCATTTGAAGAAAGAAAATGAAAGAAAATTCTGTAAAATGTTAACGTTGCTGGGATGTGGAATTATGATTAATTTTTCTTTTCTTCTTTCACTTTTCCCCAGTGTTTCTACAAGAGGAAGGGCTATATTTTTTATATCGTCAACAGAAATTAACAAACTTTAGAATGTAAGTATGTTGTGGGGCTTCCCTTGTAGCTCAGTGGTTAGGAATCCGCCTGACAATGCAGGAGACACGTGTTTGGTCCCTGATCTGGGAAGATCCCACATACCACGGAGTAGCTAAGCCTGTGAGCCACAACAGCTGAGCCTGTGCTCTAGAGCCCTGGAGGTGCAACTTCTGAGCCCACGCACTAAATTACTGAAGCCCACGCACCTAGAGCTGATGCTCTGCAACAAGAGAAGCCACTGCAATGAGAAGGCCATGCATTGCAGCTAGGAAATATCTCCCCCCTCCCAACTAGAGAAAACTGAGGCAAGCACAGCCATAAATAAATACACATTTTTAAAAGTACACTGTATTGAACACATTTTATGCTTCTCTGCTAGATGTTTGCAGTCTCTGAGTTCTCCATTTATGAAATGCGTCAACACATTCTTGTCTTAACTTTGGGGCACATCCTCTATCTCTTTGAGCTTAGTATTAATGACTCTGCTTCTAGTCTTTGCACAAGATTGCCAATCTTCCTTCCAGGTGAAATTCCATAGAAAGCTTTAATATAGAGGCTATATTCCTTTTGTTTTCACCTGTTCTAATGTGTTTTAGTATAATCAGAAAATGAATTAGTGTCTCTGACATAACTGCCCTTTCTAACACAAATAGGACATTATGGAAATCACTTTCCGAGAGTCGGCAGATGGTACTAGATTTGGTGACTAATTAAATTTATTTGTTAATGGTGGGAATCTTGCTTAGGGGGTGTTCAGTAAATGTTCTTTCCTTCTCAGGCTCAGGGTGCCCGAGAAAAAAACAAAATGACTCAAGAATAGTTTTTTCCTTCTGTTTCTTTTGTCTGTAACATTTCTTGTGCAAACAAAATTCTCCAAATCTTATATATCCCTTCTCTTTATAAACACATAAACAAGCATCTTGGAAAATGGCACTTTGAGTAAAGCAAAGTTAACTTCAGTTCTTGACAGTTTTGCCTCAGAGCTGCCTTACTGGTTCAAAGGAGCGCTTAATTCCCTGAAGGGACAGGACAGAAGTTTTACCTTAGGGAGAAAGAGCCAATACAATCAACATTCGAACATCTCAAAGCACTTTTTAAAAAGCTAACTAAGTAGAAGAAACATGGACTCCCTCCTTTAATAATGTATCGTATGATGTATGAGGAGTCGCTCAGTTGTGTCCAACTCTGCGACCCCATGAACTGTAGCCCACCATGCCCCTCTGTCCGTGGGATTCTCTAGGCAAGGGCACTGGAGCGGGTTGCCATATAGAGCTCTCCAAAAGGAAAAAACTCTTTTTTGTTGTTGTTTAATGATTTTTAAAAAATTTTACTGAAGTATAGTTGATTTACAATGTTCTATCAATTTCTTCTATACAACAAAGTGACTCAGCTATACATATATTTACTCTTTTTCATATTCTTTCCCATTATGGCTTGTCACATGACAGTGAATATAGTCCCCAGTGCTACACAGACAGACTTTGTTGTTTATCCATTCTCTATATAATTGTTGGCATCTGCTAATCTCAAACTCCACTCCTTTCCTCCCCCACCTCCCACCCCCTTGGCAACCACTAGGTTGCTATCTATGTCTTTAAGTCTGTTTCTATTTTGCATATATGTTCACTTGTGTCGTATTTTAGATTCCACATATAAGTGATATCACAGGGTATTCGTCTTTCTGACTTACTTCATTTAGTATGATAATCTCTGGGTCCACCCATATTGCTGTAAATGGCATTATTTCATTCTTTTTGATGGCCGACATTCCATTTTACATATATATACACACACACCACATCTTCTTTATCCATTCACCTGTCAATGCACCTTTAGGCTGCTTCCATGTCTTGGCCATTACAAATAATGCTGCTCTGAACACAGGGGTACATGTGCCTCTTTGAAGTGCACTTTTGTTGATTTCATTTATTGAGGTATAATTGACATATAATATTATATAAGTTTCTGGTGTACAACAGAAAGATTCATAATTTTTAAACATTATACTCCATTTATAGTTATCATAAAATATTGACTATATTCTCTGTGCAAGAAAATATTCTTACCTACTTGCCACATGGTCATTTTATACTTGCTGAATCTTGGGCACTTAGCCTTGAGCTTAAAAGACTGTAAATTCTGGTAGCAATAATGGTACACTGCTTCAGTGTTGTCTTTTGGATAACACATTTATATTGTTAGCCATTTTCATGAAAGAGAGCGGTATTTAAAAAATTAACCAGTTCCTTTTTCCAACATGCCTCCATGAAGAACAGTGACTCTTACCCACTTCAGTGGCTCCAGCCACCATCTCTATGCCAAGGGCTCCTGATCTACATCTCTTGCTCAGATTTCTCTTCTAAGCCCAAGATGATCAACTGCTGGCTGGATATCTCTATTTGGATATGCCAACACACTTCACACACCATATATTCAAAATTTATTTTTTTTCCATACCCTTCTCTCATCTTT
Source organism: Ovis canadensis (assembly GCF_042477335.2). Classification (NCBI taxonomy): domain Eukaryota; kingdom Metazoa; phylum Chordata; class Mammalia; order Artiodactyla; family Bovidae; genus Ovis; species Ovis canadensis. The sequence goes on from NC_091260.1 coordinate 26,660,649, forward strand.
AGTTTCCTACCTAGGCGAATGGCCTCACTATCACTAGTTTCCCAAGCCAGCCACCTATCATCTTTGACCCATCCCTGTCCATCATCCCTCATATCCAGATGCCAAGTCTTGCAGCCTTAACTTGCTAAACATAACCCGAATCACTTCTTTCCATCACCACTGCCACTAATAGTCCAAGCCACTAACATTTCTGACCTCAGTTACTGCAAAAGACTCCTAAATCATTTCCTTGCCTTTGGTCTCTATCCTTGAAGCTCTAATATATACATTATGGCTAGAATGATCATTCTAAAACACATGTAATCATGTCACCCTCTTGCTACAAATAATGTACTAGATAGCTGCTGCCCTCAGAAATAAATCCAAAGTTCTGAACCTAGTTTTATAAAATTTTCATAATCTGGTCCCCACTTATTTCTGAGCTTCATCCCTTCTTATCTCCCCTCCTCTCAGGCCTTGCTATATAGCCAGTGAGTTTCTTTTTCGTTGGCTCTATAATTTCCTGGTCTTTGTATATACTACACTTGCCACTTGGAACACTCTGGCTTCTCTGTATCATCTAATTTTGGTTATCAACTACACTCAGTCTCAGAGCTTTGTGTAAGTGCCATGCTCCCCGGGAAGCCTTTTTAGCATTACACCCTTCCTAGACTTAGTCAGGGGCCCCTTCTTACTCCTGACGCTCCATACTTACTCATATATATATATATATATATATACATATATATATATATTTATTTATTTATTTATTTATTTTTTTTTTTACTTCTCTGTGTTCCCCTACAAGATTTTTAGCCCTCTAAGGACAAACACAGTATCTTTTACTTTTTTATTTCTTGTAAAGTGATCTTGTCTTACAAAGAAACCAGTAAAGTTCTGTAACCAGTAAGCTCTCAATTAACATTTGTTGTCAAAGTATTACACTCAATATGCCAGCAAACTTGGAAAACTCACCAGTGGCCACAGGACTGCAAAAGGTCAGTTTTCATTGGAATCCCAAAGAAGGGCAACGCCAAAGAATGCTCAAACTATTGCACAATTGCACTCATCTCACATAGTAGCAAAGTAATGCTCAGAATTCTCCAAGTGAGGTTTCAACAGTACATGAACCGAGAAATTCCAGATGTTCAAGCTGGATTTAGAAAAGACAGAGAAACCAGAGATCAAATTGCCAACATCTGTTGGATCATAGAAAAAGCAAGAGAGTTCCAGAAAAACATCTACTTCTGCTTTGTTGACTATGCCAAAGCCTTTGTGTGGATCACAACAAACTATGGAAAAGAGATGGAAATACCAGACCACTTTACCTGCCTCCTGAGAAATCTGTATGCAGGTCAAGAAGCAATAGTTAGAACTGGACATGGAACAATGGACTGGCTCCAAATTGGGAAAGGAGTATGTCAAGGCTATATATTGTTACACTATTTATTTAACGTCTATGCAGAGTACATCATGGGAAATGCTGGGCTGGATGAAGCTCAAACTGGAATCAAGATTGCCAGGAGAAATATTAATAACCTCAGATATGCAGATGACCCCACTCTTATGGCAGAAAGCAAAGAGAAACTAAAGAGCCTCTTGATGAAAGTGAAAGAGGAGAGTCAAGAAACTGGCTTAAAACTCAACATTCAAAACACAAAGATCATGGCATCTGGTCCCATCACTTCTTGGCAAACAGATGGGGAAACAATGGAAAGTGACAGACTTTATTTTCTTGGGCTCCATAATCACTGCAGATGGTGACTGTAGCCTTGAAATTAAAAGACGCCTGCTCCTTGGAAGAAAAGCTATGACCAGCCTAGACAGTGTATTAAAAAGCAGTGACATTACTGACAAAGGTCCATCTAGTCAAAGCTATGGTTTTTTCAGTAGTCATGTATGGATGTGAGAGTTGGACCATAAAGAAAGCTGAGTGACAAAGAAATGATGCTTTTGAACTGTGGTTTTGGAGAAGACTCTTGAGAGTCCCTTGGACTGCAAGGAGCTCCAACCAGTCAATCCTAAAGGAAATCAGTCCTGAATATTCATTGCAAGGAGTGATGCTGAAACAGAAACTTCCAATACCTTGGTCACCTGATGTGAAGAACTGACTCATTGGGAAAGACCCTGATGCTGGGAAAGATTGAAGGCAGGAGAAGGGGACAATGGAGGATGAGATGGTTGGATGCATCACCGACTCGATGGATGTGAGTATGAGCGAGCTCTGGGAGATGGTGATGGACAGGGAAGCCTGGCGTGCTGCAGTCCATGGGGTCTCAAAGAGTCAGACACGACTGAGCGACTGAACTGAACTGAGCATTTGTTGAGCTAATGAATAAAGTAGGAGTAACAGTTGGGACAGTCTCCCTGGTTGCTAGAACATTTGTAAATAAAGCTCGTCACAGAGAAGGAAATGGCAACCCACTCCAGTATCGCTGCCTGGAAAATCTCATGGACAGAGGAGCCTGGTGGGCTGCAGTCCATGGGGTCACAAAGGGTCGGGCACGACTGAGCGACTAACACACTTACTCTGACTGCTTACATTAGCAAGTAAACCTTCAGACGTAGGCCAGATTGGGGAAAATCAGGACTCTGACTTTTGATGGAGGGCCTAATCTAGATTAAGTTCCCGTATCAGTCTGAAGCATGTTACTTTAAAAGCCCTTAATTCCTGATTCTGACAGAAGCAACTTCATCTTTAAAATGGGTTAGTAACTAGGTAAAGTGAGTTTCCTATTGTTCTCTTCTTTGGAGCATTCTTCTATGGATTAGATGGTTTCAACCTTAGATTCCACAAAAACAGATAGGCCAGAAGAGATAAAGATTACTGGTAGAGAACAATGCAGTGACTGAGTTGTTGAATGCAAGGATTGAATAGTTAGAATATTTTTACAGGAACATATCAGAAACAGAGGTGAAGAAGAGACAAAGCCCCTACTGAATAAAAGAGAAGGGTCAGATGACAGACTCATAAATCAATAAAATAAAATCAGAAAGTGATCGATGCTGTGATGTCTGAATAGGGCAATGTGCTAGGAGGTAGGGGTGGGAAGTGGCTGCTGACAGTAAGGGGTTGGCTAAGGCCTCTGAACTAAGGTGACATCTGAACTGAGATCTGAATGGTGAAAAGGAGATGGGCATGTAAAGAAATGAAGGAAGAATGATCCTGTTGGAAGAAATAGCAAGTAAAAGGCTAAATCTGCAAGTTCAAGGGACAGAAGAAAGAACAGTGTGAACAAGGGGGATGGGGACAAATGAGAGCAAGGAGGTGACAAGGGCTGGCTATGAAAGGCCCATGGCCAGTGCTAGGGACTTTGGGTTTAATCATCAGCACTCTGGGAAGACAATGGAGGGTTCTCACATGTAATTGACTTTACCTAAATATTCTTAAACTTACAGACTGAGGAGGAAGGAGTTAAAAGTGAAAAAAAAAGACAAAGTTTTTTAACTTCTTTTCCTTAAACGAAAACCATACATCTGTGCTTTGCAGCATTTCAATACTCACAGTGAATTGCTGGCTTATTGAAATGCATTTATTATACATTTTATTTCCTTAATTGAAGGAAACTTAAAAACATCCCCTGCATTAGTGAGTCTAGTCAAAGAATCAATATTCCCTGCACACTTTTATTTTTTCACCGTTCCTACCCAATGGGAGATTAGAAAGTAATTTTGTTTAAGAACTAAAGTTAATTACAAATTTTAACCTATTCTGCTCCCAGGTGGTTATCACAATTAAAATCAGAATTTATAACAATCACATCCAACCAGAACTCAGGTTTTAAAACCTTTCACTCTAGACCTTTAAGTGAACAGCTGAAATCTTGCAAATCTTCTCTGTTTAATTACAGTTTATACAGCCTTTCTAGTGAAACTGTGAGGTTTAAAGGTGAATTGAATCTGAGTGCAATTAAAGTTATTTGGACAGCATTCCTTGCTAGGGAATGTTATCAACATAGTGTTTGTTGATGATTATAAAACTTGATTTGTTATCTATAATTCAGAAACTTTGTATGGTTTTGTCAAAATAAAAATGTAATATACTGATGTACTGAAAAAATATTTTTTTTTCCTGAGGAGCTCAAAGCACTTCACCAGTGTTTTCTCATTAGTCCTCATCATTTCCCCGAGGTAAGTGCATGGAAAGTGTTACGCACATTCAAAAATGGGGGAACAAGGCCAAGAGAAATGAATGAACATGCCCAAGGTCATAGAATACGTCAGAGGCATGAGAGGGATGAATCTCAGGTCTTCTAATTCCCAGGGATCTGGCATTTTGTAATGTAGGGCAAGGTACCAAACCAGTTCTTCTTTGGTTCGGTACATTTACATTTCCATGTATACAATTATAGCGAACTAATAATAAGACATCTGCTCTAGGATATATCTCTATATTTGTTTGGTGTTTACACTGGCAATGACTGAGTTATTTTTAGATGACTACATCTGAGGGATCTTAAAAAATGCAGTAAGATTAAAATATTTATTTCATATACTGCATGTGGGCTGTCTGCTAGGAACCTATCTGGCTATATGATCGTTATCATTTTGCTGAAGACTGCATTTGTTGCCTGCTATTTAAGGACTTAGAGATATAAAAATATACACATACACACAAACTTCATTGTATCATTCTCTCATGGAATGCTTTTCCTCCATAATAGAATATTTGGAACTTGTGAGCTCCTGGAAAAAATTAAACTTGTCTAAGCGTAGGTTTTCAGTTTTCAAAGTTTATATGCTCTTTCATATTAGTATATATTCATACTTGGCTTTTTCTCTCTCTTCCACATCTGAACCTTTATTGTAAAAAAGTTCCAAACACAGATAAGCATAGCAATATAGTACAATAAACCTCCATTTACACCCTAATTACAGTTATATATAATTATAATGATAAAAACTTTGTGATCTTTTTTGCATCTGCCAAACTTTCATAAAGTAAGTCTCACTCCTGTGTGCTTTACCTATGAAACTCTAAAAATAAAATTTTAAAATCATAATCATAACCAAAAACTTAAAAAGTGCAGCTTCATATTATCTAAAATCCATTGCTTAATAAAATTCCCAGACTGTTCAAATCAGGATCCAAACACGTGGCATTTGTTTATTGTTCCAGCTGTCCCCCTTTATCTTCATCCACTGCTGTTAACTACAGTGGACCCTTCGTATCTGTGGGTTCTGCATTCTTGGATTTAACCAACCATGGATCAAGATTATCTAGGAGAAAAATCCAGAAAGTTCCAAAAAGCAAAACTTGAATTTTCCATGCACTGGCAACTACTTTCATAGCATTTACAACTATTCACATAGCATTTGTCTTGGCCTTGGTATTTACCTTGCACTAGAAATGAATTAAACTATACGGGAGGATATAAGTTGGTTATATGCTAATTCTTTACTATATTATATAAGGGATTTGAGCTTTCTTAAATTTTGGTGTCTGGGGGGCGGGGTGTGGGTCTTTGAACCAGTCCCCTGAAGATACCAAGAGACTGTAGTTTCAGAAATGAGTTAAGTTGCTGTGAAGAATATCGCACATTGTGAAATTATCTGTTCCTTTGTGATATTATTCAACTTATTTCTCTGTCTCCCATATTTCCTAACTTGTAGAGCCTTGTTTATATCCAACTTCAATTAAAAAAAGTGTTGCTGCACGAACACGACATGGGAGATACTGGGAGTCTTCTATTACGTCATACAAGGAGGCCCACAATGTCTGATTGTTCCACTCTTAGTAATGCCAAGATTACTGAAGGGTTCATACAATGACAGCCTGATTCCTCCATGGTAAAGTTCTCCATCAGCTTTTCAACTAATGGTAGTAACCACAGATGATCTTTGCTTGAACTAGTTTTTCACGGGTTTCAAATAATTATTTCTTATCATTCTTTCTACATTTATTAATAGAAATTCTTCTGTGAAGAAGAACCTTTCTTCATCAACTCAGCCTACCAGTTTAAAGAAAATTAATTCTTAACTTTTTCTTTTTATTTGACAAGCGGTTGGTGTCCTAGATACTTTCATTGGTGTCCAACTAGGTTAAATTTCAGTGAAGCATTCATGATTTTTCTTGATGCTGAAATTCATGCACTGAATTTTTATTTCTAACAACAGCAAATAGTGAAAGAAAATAATACAGATGGAATACTAGGGGACATCAGTGGAACAGCACATAGACCTCTGCCTCTAGCACAAAGCGTTTCACCATTTCAGCTGAACATTGTCTTTTGCTTCCTTGGGCTTTCCTCAGCTTAGGGGTATGAATGGGATATAGAAACCAAAGAGGAGAGAAAAACAGAAAAAAAAAAAGTCAGGTAGAATTAAGAGGGGGGTATTGTGATTAATGGTCCAAAACCAAGAAAAAACAAGCATTTCAGAAAATACTTCTAATACTACCCAGGATCTCTTGAAGGAAATAAACAACTACAGAAAGTTCTTTATACCTCTGTTCAAGGCATATATAATGAGCTTTATCAGTATTTTGCTTTAATAATTATAGAGTTAATTGGTGAAAGTAGCTAAAATGGGGAGATGCTGATCATCAAGACTTCTGACAATGATGAAATCTTTCATGTTATACATTAAAACAAGATCACTAGGGAGAATACCCTTATAAATTCATGAGCCAAGGTGGATTGTACTTTTGGTTTCCCCATGAGCCACAGGGTTTGTAGGATACTAACATTAAAAGGGAACATAGTCCTGTTTATGCAACCACCACAGGCCTAACTGGTTAGATAACTTCTTTCTAATAAACAACCTTTTATTCTATAAGAATATATTTTTTATTGTAGGTGTCACAGATAATTTTATCTTTTTTTCAAGTACAAAATGAGATGGGAGACTAGTTTTCAGAAATGAAATTTATAACATTTTAATAGTTTTAATATTAGAGACATTTACATAATATGAGATATTTACAAAAATGTAAAAGGTAAGGTTGATTCACAGTATTTTTTTGAATGGCCCAAAAATTCAGGTTGAAAATCTTCCCTCAGAATAAGAACACTTGGTTTTTCACTCACCTTCCTGTAATGGATATTAATCGAAGGTGTAATACTTTTGTCTGCCCTGCCAAGTTACACATTCTTAAAATCAAATACAGTTTGACTTCCTCAAAGATAAACAACATTAGGGACAAAGGTTTTAGAATATTTGAAGACAAAGTAGAAGTAGTAAATCACTGACCTTTTATACAGAACAGGCTTAAATAGTTTTTTAAAAAAAAAAAACAGTTGAAAAGAATCTTGCCATCGATTCTGCTATCTTGACATCAATCCTGCTGTTCTAGCTCTTGTGGAGAAAGTTATCCGAAGGTTTGTTGCTGTTGTTCAGTCACTAAGTCGTGTCCAACTCTTTGAGACCACATGGACTGCAGCGCGCTAGGCTTGTGTCCTTCACTGTCTCCTGGAGTTTGCTCAAACTCATATCCATTGAGTCAGTGACACTATCCAATCACCTTATCCTCTGTCACCCACATCCCTGCTTCCTGCCCTCAACCTTTCCCAGCATCAGGATCTTTTCCAACGAGTCGGCTCTTTGCGTTAGGTGGTCAAAGTATTAGAGCTTCAGCTTCAGCATCAATCCTTCCAATGAATATTCAGGGTTGATTTCCTTTAGGATTGACTGGTTTGATCTTCCTGCTATCCAAGTCTTCTCAAGCACAATTCGAAAGTATCCAAAGGTTAGATTGGGAAAGTTTGAATAATGAGTTCCCAGAGGTTAAAGTGGAAATAACTGGTGTGTGGTGTCTTGACAGTGTTTCTCATCCATACATAATGGACAGATGAGAATGGGCATGAATGTAAAGATCTTTGTACCACACATCAATGCCCACTGGGGACAATTCACCATGCAAGAGATTCTAAGCAACCAAAGAGATAAGATGACTTTGCTGGTTGATGTCAGTCAGTCTATGTCATCTGCCAGACCAGTGCTGATGTAATGGGCACATGAACACACAGTCATGGGGGACAATGGAGGCTCTGTATGAACCCAGTCTCACGGGCTGCCACTTGCCAGATTGGATCTAAGTGGCACCAACAAATGGGCAACATGTCAGCAACAGAAACCAGCAGAGTCACTATCCCCGAAGAGACTATCCCCGAAGAGACCAAAGCGCCACTCAGTGAGAAGGTGAATACATTGGGCCCCTTCTACTCAATATTTTCCTGTTAATAAGAGGCAAATATTCTGGATATATGTTAACCTTTCCTGCTTACACAGCCTCTGTCAGCATAACTCTCCAAGAGTTTATGGAGTGTTTGCTCCACCAACACGAGATCCCTCATAACAGTTGTGAGATCAGGGGAACCCACTTTACAGCAAAGGAAATGTGAGAGTAGGCCCATGACCATGGAATTCTCCAAACTACTTGTCACTTACACCACCAACCAGAAGGTGCTGGCCAGAAAGAGAACTGGAAGATTTGCTAAAGATATGCTTGAGGGCCAATTCAGAGTCAATGCTTTATAAGAGAGGGGCATTTTCCTCCAGGGTTCAACATCTCTGCTAGGAAAATTCATGGAACTGGGAACCAAGGAATCAAAGCAGGAATGACCCTAGTCACCATCACTCACAATAACCCGCCTAGGGAATTCATTCTGTTCATTCTCGTTACATTTGGCTCTGCAGGGTCAGAGCTTCTGATACCCAAAGGAGGAACAGTTCCCCTAGGAAACGCAGTGAGAGTCCCATTGAACCAGACAGAGGCTATGCCTGAGCATTTCAAGCTCCTTGTGTAGAGCACCAGCAAGTAAGAAGAGTCCCTATTTAGGAAGCGTCATGAGCAATGGAGCCCTACTGCAGGGTTCTTGCCTGGAGAATCCCATGGACTGTAGCCTGCCAGGCTCCTCTGCCCATGGGGTCGCAAGAGTTGGACACGACTTAGCGACTGAATCACCAATTAAGTCTGATGGTCAAGAGGAGACAGGGCCACTCCTATACAACCAGGGCATGGAGGAACATACTGTGGAGCTTAGGTGATCTCCTTGAGCACCTCTTGTTATACTCTCACCAAAGTATGATGAAAATAGACAAGAGAAGTATCCTTAGCCAGAGAAGGGCATAGAGATAAGGGTCTCACTCTCCTCAGGAATGAGAACTGGATCATGCTGCCATGAAAGTCACCCAAACCGTCAGAGGTGCTAGCTGAGAACCAGGCTTTCCTATAAAGATTAGTGGAGGAGAAATTAGAATATCAGTGACAGGACCAAGACCAGTCTTATCAGCAAGGGGTATTGCTTGTTCCACCAGCTTTCCCCTTTTAAGGGAAGAGACCCACTGGACACACAGGATGCGGTGGATCCAAGTAGCACAAGGGGTAGTCTGGGCACGTGACTGTCAGGTCTTGTAGGGGTTGAATCGGCTGCAGAGATCCACTCTCCCCCATCTGGGGTACCCATATCCAGTAACTGATGGAGGGGAGATCAAGGCCTGGCTAATGTGGCCCAGTTTGGGACAACTGGGGGAAATGGTTTCTGCTCCAGAGCTCCCCAAGGAATGGGCTAAAGCTGCCAGACTTGCATTACAGCTTGACTTCCCTTTCTGCCCAATCCTCTTTTCTCTCCTCTAGTGAACATCCCTAACACTAAGCTCTGTCCCAGAGTGCACCTCCCAGTGTTCCCAAACTGTGAATACTGGTTATAGGGAATCCTGCTTTCTTGAGTCCTCCTCGGACTATAAACCTCTTTTTACTTTTTAAAAAACATTTATTTTTATTTATTTGGTTGTGCTGGGTCTTAGTTGCAGCATGCATGGTCTTCAGTCTCCGTTGCAGGATGCAGAATCTTTAGTTGCGGCATGTGAACTCTTAGGTGCATCACGTGGAATCGTTCCCTGACCAGCGATCAAACCCAAGCCCCCTGTGTTGGGAGAGTGGAGTCTCAGCCACTGGACCACCGGGGAAGTCCCTGCCAACTTCTTCTGCTAGCTGTGTCCGCGTGTGTCCATAGATGGCCCAGGCAGAGTTGGCCCTTGGCCTCCCTGAGTCTCCATAGCTCTGAGTGTATTCTTTTCACTATAGCACTCACCACGTCGTGCTGAATTGTCACTTACATCAGCATGTCAGTCTGCCTCTCCAGACTGGCAGTCTCCCTCTTGAAACCAAGGATCCTTTCCTCACTAACCTTTGTCTTCCCAGTACCCAGTGCATAATCAGCTCTCAGACAATGTGGCTGAATAGTAATGAATGAAGGGAAGAGCCTTATCTTTCAACAAGGCTTTTATTTCACTCCTTCTTGGAGTCCTAAGCTCTTTATAAAACAGTGACCAAAAAAAAAAAAAATCTTCATTAGAACATCCTCTCTATTTGCCTCTGTGTCAAGGAAATTATACTGAATTTATTTTCCCTTCGTGTTGGGTATGAATCAAGTGACAAATGGCTACTGGCAGCAGAGCAGCCATAGATTTTCCAAGCCAGGGTAAAGGGTAAATGAGTTCTGTCTGCTCCTCTGGTCCATGTCCTGGAAGTCTCTGCCTTTCTGCTGTCACAAGAAGATGTCTTGCACTGAGAAGCTGATTTTTCACCAAGTACACGGCTAGGTCAGGAGTCAGACAGGAGAGAGAGTCCTATTCTAGGAAGGCTAATGAGGAAGACAGATGAATAAATATTGTACAGCTTGGGTGTAGATTAGCCAAGTTCTTCTTAAATCACCTGTGACAACATCAGTACCAGAATGACAGTGAAATGTGAAGGATTCTTCAAAATGAAATACTAAAAGCCAACAATAACTAGAGTTCCATTGGAGACACACATACCCAGAACCACCCCCTACCTCCTGAACACATATACATTTTTCTCCATAAGTAAGTAGCTAAGGAGTCACCTTTCCAGCAGAAATAGTTGTAGAAAAGGTTGGTTACTTACTGGGAAAAGAAATTCAATGAAGAAGTGACAATGAGGGATTTGTGCAACAGAAGTTCTAGGAAGATTGAACCAAAGATGAACTAAAGGCTGAATAGAGGATGCCAGAAGGCCCCTGTTCTTTTTTTCTCTGCTCCACTTTGAGGGGGATGTGCAAGCAGGGGATAGACAGAGAAAAGAGTGGAATCGTAGTTCCGTCTTATAACATGAGAAGCTATCAAAATAGTTTTATCTAACAGTATTTAAATGCATAGGATAGGAGGAATAGAAAGCTTTTTACCAGGATCTGAATTAATTACTTACACATGGAAAAAGAACAAAGTGTCGGAAAGCTAATGCATCTTCTGGAAAACTAGCACAAGAGCTGACATCAAGATAATAAATTTTTGCTAAATTAGTGTGCTGCCTTTTGTCCACAATAAGGATGCTATGCACCACTCCCCTTCAGTAGGACTTGCTCTTGGATGAATAATAGTGGATTTTATCTAAACCAGTTATCCTCTTTGATTTCTTGGTCAGGAATGAGAACAGTAAATAGGTTAGGAATTAGCAGGATCTATAGTTAGACATTCACAGAAAATCACACGCTCTGGGGAGAACCATGAGCATGCGTCACATTCAGAGGAATGCAATAAGAGAAGATAAGTGAAACAGTCTAATCAAGGCAAGATGGAAAATGTGCTTACCATCCATGGGCCTCCTCCAGTACTCCAGGAAAATCACTATCAAGCTTTGGTCCTAAAGTCTACATTAGAACCACAAGTCCTACAGCTGGGTAAATGGTGGGGAGGCAGAGACCACTTCTCCTCTGACCTAAGGTCTACCCCGAAAATATGCTCTCTCCTCTGGTCTCGGAGATGAATCTTGGTTTCACCACCCCAATGGGGAAATGAGCCAAGGGGAGATAAGCCCAAGGAAAATTAACCGATTAAAAGAACGTAGACTAACAACATGGATCTCAACAGACATACGGTGAGCAAGAGAAGCCAGACATAAAAACAGCATACTGTGTGATTCCATTTATATCAAGCTCAAGAACAGCAAAACTAACATATGGTGATAAAAGTCACAATAGCAGTCATCTCTGAGTCCAGGCTGGTGGGGCTGTTAGACATGCCTGGGAAGGAATTCAGGATATCCTCCTGGGGTGTGGGAAGCATTCCATATCTTGATCTGCATAGGGATTACCTGGGTGTCTCCAATATGCAAAAATTCATTAAACCAAGCATTTAAACTTGTATGCTTTCCGTATGCATGCATGCGTGATGGGTCATTCAGTCCTGTCTGACTCTTTGAGACCCTATGGACTGTAGCCTACCAGGCTCCTCTGTCCATGGGATTCTCCAGGCAGGAATACTGGAGTGGGTTGCCATTTCCTTCCCTAGGGGTTCTTCCCGACTTAGGAATCAAACCTATGTCTTCTGCCCTGGCAGGTGGACTCTTTATCACTGTGCCATACTTTATGTATGTGTTGTGCTGTGCTTAGTCGCTCATTCATGTCCAGCTCTTTGCGACCCCATGGACTGTCGCCATGGGGATTCTCCTGGCAAGAATACTGGAGTGGGTAGCCATGCCCTCCTCCAGGGGATCTTCCTGGCCCAGGAATCCAACTGGGGTCTCCTGCACTGCAGACAGATTCTTTACCAGCTGAGCTACCAGAGGAGCCCCTTATGTATGAGACACTTCAAAAAGAAGTAGAAAAAGAATCTACTTATTTTTAATCCCATTTCTTTTATAGATACACACACACACATGTGCACTCATAGCACACAAGTCACACAGCCCAAATACCCTGGCCAGTTTATGTCTGCACTCCTCTTCCTCAGGAAACAGCATCGGGAGGGGCAATCTTGCCTTTGCCACAGTGTTTGGTGCCAGGGATGCAAGGGCACATAAGATAGTCCCAGACAAGGAGGCTGGGTATAGATGGAACTCCGTTTCCTGAAATTTGGGAGTGAGAGGGGCATACCTGGAGCCCCAAAGCAAAGGGTTATCTACAGAGACAAGACCAGGTACTTATAGAGACCAAAGAGACTTGGCCACAAAAAGCTAGACCAGAGTTCTTTCCTGCCTGGAAGTTGCCAGAACAAAAAAGGATCAGAAACAGCAATGATTTTTGTGGAATACCATGAAGCTAATAGGCCAGGTTCTGTGATTCCCCTGGTCTAAAAACAGGGTTAGCTCCAGAATCTGCAGTGGAATTAGACTACAGCCAAGAATTGTTCTGTGGCCGCATTTTTGTGAAAGGAGCCAGAATAGTCATTAGAAATACCATCTGCAGCCGCAGAGACCAAAGCAAACTAACTCTCACCAAGGGATTAATCTGAAACCCTAGACCCATTAGCACTGTATTTTAATCAAGTGTCTTCCAAAGAGGTAATAGGCACTCAAAACAAAAGCAATATTGAACCTTTTTAGGATCTGAGACTTTGTTCACTGCCTTCAAAGCTTTTAGCTTTCAGAAAAACATGTGTCACTGGCATAGGAGGGCTGGATGGACCCTCACTGCAATCGGTAGACCCGTGAATATAGGCAACGCTTGTCTCAGATCAGATGCAGACGCTATTGTAACCAGAAGGACAGAGTGGCTCTCATTTAAGTGCAGTCATTTAAGGACAACGTTAACCATTTTAGCAAGCAGAGAGAACAATGCTGTCGGAAACAACAGCTGCATCAGAACCACACTACTCAGCAGAGACCAGCACCAAACTGGGCAAGCAAATAGAAGTCCAGTAATTAATTTAGAATTTGTCCCAAGCTACCTACTGGTCTTATTCGTCAATGCCATTTATTGGGAAGCATTTTTCTTTTCAGCCTGTCCAAGAGTACCTGTTTATGAAGGTGAAAATACTTCGCCTAGGGATGCCGGGAACTGCTGCTGGATTTTCCTTCCTGAAATACCGTTTCCAGGATGTTCCTCCTCTGCTTGCAATTGTTCAAGGCTCATCTTTCTGGCATATCAAATCTGCATCACTTTAAATGTTTTTTGTGATACTCCATTTCCGGCCTTATTCTCTGTAGCAATACTCTAATGGCTTACTTGACTCCTTCTGGTTTGGCCTGTGTTTAGAAAGCCTTTGCTGTTGCTGTTTCCTTACTTGGACCATCCTCTCGGCTTCCTTCTCACTCACCCGTTCATCCCCTGAGCAGGCTGCAGAACCCACTTCTAGGTTCCCTTTCTACGGACGTGCAACTATTCTTGATTCAATCAACATTCATTGAATTCATCAAATCTCTCAGCCCTTAGCCTTCCCAGACAAGTTAACCCTTCATTTTATGGGAACAATCTTTGGGTTTTGTTCTTGTTTGACGTAGTCTTTTCCAGGACCTGAGAAACCCCATATGGCTATCTCTTTCCACCAAGAAAAACCCTGTAGTAAATTTTTGTGGAAGAGTTTCTCTAGAGTATGTACCTAGGAATGGAATAAATTGTAAAGCATATGCAACTTCAGCTTTATCAAGTAATTTCAAACTGTTTTATAAAATACTGGTGTAAATTTACATCCTACCAGGGAAGTAGAGATTTTGCGTGGAAAGTTTCTTAGGGAGTACTCTTAGGATCAACACGTGTGGAAGGGAAAGGATTGAGGTGGGATAGGATTAAGGGAGAAGTTGGACTGTGATACAATCTCAAGAAAAGCCTCAGCTCACCAGGCAAGGAACTGGAAAGCTGAGACACTTCAGAGTTGACCCATTTGGACTAGAGGGCCAGATCTTCATAATCCCACTTGATCAGGGAGAGTACATAACTCAGGGCAAGACAAGTGTTTTTAGCTGTTTTATGACATTTTGTCATAATGTGTAGTTTTGTTTCCAGGCTCTCCACCCTGTTCCACTGGTCTGTAATTTGTCTATCTACCAACACCGTGTTGTCATAATAGTTTTCCTGCACTGTAGCCACAAATCAATTTTATGAGAATATTCTTAAAATATTGAGTCTTTCTACCTAAAAAGATGGTTTACCTCTCTGGATATTGAAATCTTCCTTAATGTCGCTCAGTAAGTTTCTAATCGCCTCCGTGCAGGTATATCTTATAATTTTTACTGTTATTGTGAATGGTGTTTTACAACAGCTTACTGCTGGTGTTTACAAATACAACAAATTTTGATTTTTCGCTAGCAATCTTACTAAATTATTTTATTAATTCTAATAACTTTTCTGTAGATTCTTTTTAGTATTCTAGTAATGCAATTTATCTATTCCATATTGTCAAACTGACAATATGTTTCAATAATAATTCATTATAATAGTGCGTGTTTAGTCACTCAGTTGTGTTGACTCTTTGCGACCCCGTGGACTGTAGCCCACAAGGCTCCTCTGTCCATAGGATTCTCCAGGCAAGAATACTGGAGTGGGTTGCCATTTCCTCCTCCAGGGGATCTACCCGACCCAGGGACTGAACCTGCATCTCCTTGTCCCCTGCATCACAGGTGGATTCTTTATCAACTGTTCTATCAGGAAAGCCCGTTATAATACAAAAATACCTAAAAAAAATAAAATAAAAAAATATTTTCGTCCTCCCCTGCCATATTCTTCATCTTCCTGAGTTTCCAGCCTTCTGTGCTTGTCTCCTTATTTATTCACTATGTGTACCAGTAGGCAGGGGTAGGTCTGTGGGTCGTTGGCCTTTACTGGAATAGACTATGACAAACATTATTCTGCAAACTTTTTTTTTTAACCTGCCGTTAAGAGTTTCCCTAACTTTTTCTAATATATACATTTTACATAAATGATCTCAAATCCTATATGCTGGCTGGGGTTTTGGTTTCCTGATTATCTGATTGGTTGGTTGGAGTGCCTCACTCCTTAAAGAAACACAGAAATGACTGTGAATAATCAACAGATCAACTATGAAGGCTTGACTCTTAATCAAAAGGTTGCTGAATTAGTTACAAACATAAGTTTCAAGTTATTTTTTCAATTTTTATTGGAGTGTAGCAGATTTACAATGGTGTGTTAGTGTCAAGTATACAGCAAAGTGAATCAGTTTTATAGATATATATATATACCCCCCATACACACGTGTGTGTGTGTATATATACACAGTCCATATATACAGTCCAGACTACAGTCCATGGGGTCACAAAGGGCTGGACATGACTGAAGTGAGTCTTTTTTTAGATTCAACTCCCATTTAGATCATTACAGAGTATTGAGCAGAGTTCCCTGAGCTATATAGTAGGTCCTCATTAGTTATCCATTTTATATATGTGTGTGTTAGTCGCTCAGTTGTGTCTGACTCTTTGCGACCCCATGGACTGTAGTCTGCCAGGCTCCTCTGTCCTTGGGATTCTCTAGGGAAGAATACTGGAGTGGATTGCCATTCTCTTCTCCAGGGGATCTTTCTGACCCAGGAATTGAACCCAGGTCTCTTGCATTGCAGGCAGGTTCTTCACCATCTGAGACACCGGGGAAGCCCCCTTTTACATATAGTAGTGTGTAAACGTCAGTCCTGGAGAAGGCAATGGCACCCCACTCCAGTACTCTTGCCTGGAAAATCCCATGGACACAGGAGCCTGGTGGGGCTGCAGTCCATGGGGTCGCTGAGAGTTGGACACGACTGAGCGACTTCACTTTCACTTTTCACTTTCATGCATTGGAGAAGGAAATGGCAACCCACTCCAGTATTCTTGCCTGGAGAATCCCAGAGACGGAGGAGCCTGGTGGGCTGCTGTCTATGGGGTCGCACAGATTCGGACACGACTGAAGTGACTTAACATCAGCAGCAGCAGCAGCAAACGTCAATCCCACATTCCCAATTTATCCCTCTCCTCAAGTTAAAGAATCCACTTGCCAAGATAGGAGATGCAGGAGATATGGGTTTGATCCATGGGTGGGGAAGATCCCCTGGAGTAGGAAATGGAAACTCACTCCAGTATTGTTGCCTGGAAAATTCCATGGACAGGGAAGCCTGGAAGGCTGCAGTCCATGAGGTCACAAAGAGTTATACACGACTGAGCACACGCACACGTCCAAGACTGAAGTTTAAACAAAATATTTAAAGCTTCTTCGTATCCTTTTTTCACACTTTGATTGACTTTCTGGATTACTGGACACAATTGGAGTTATACACTGCTGAGGGACAAAGTCCGTTTAACTATAAAGTACTGAGCAAACACACAAACCAAATAAGAAGCCGTGCTCAGAAAAATATTTTTTAGGCCTCCAAAGAGAAAATAACAATCTGACTTTATTTGCTCTAGGCTAATGTACTGTATCAGGTGACTCCAGTTGTTTCAATGGCACTGTGCCGCGCCACACAGATCATATCTGTCCGGTGGGATTAAGTGGGAACAGAAGCTGTTCCAATCAAGCTGCCAGTACCTTGACTGAAATTTGAAGGCTGTAATCTAGCAGTGATTTTGAACTGGACAATGTGAGGAGCTAAACACAGCAAGACTTGGTCATTCCTGCTGTGTCTCTGCACTAGAGCATTCTATTTCTGTGACACTGTATAAAGTCCCATTATGTTAAAATTCTAGAGCACATGGAGCCTTCTGCAGAAGCATGATGTGCTATCTGCCAACAAGAGACTAAATAAACCAAATTCATCTGGTGTTTTCTGTAAATAATTCACTAGTATTGTCTAGCATCTTGTATGTATTGACTATGTTTGTGAAAACAGAATTCAAAGAATGATCTATCCCTATTTTCTGTGATTTCACTGAAGAAAATATATTGTTTTATTTGTATATTTCATCTCAGTAATGTTTTACTGTGATAATTCCATGCCTTGTGATAATTCTTGGTGCCTTGAAGTTATAGTATTTTCCAAACTAAGAGATTTATTTCTTTGAAGGTTAGAAGGTTATGTATATTTCATAATCTTCTCTGTCACTATGAACAGTAAATATGAAGTGTGTTTCATATGGAGCTCTACTACACAGAGTTTGGAGAAGGATGCTAGTATACATAATACGCAGTTTCTGCCATCCAGGATTTGACCATCTAGATGGAGAGAGGACATGTCAGTAGTAGAATAAAAAAAGATAATCATAATGACAGTTTTTGAACTATGAATTACTATATTCCGGTGTTGTCTTAAGTACTTTTCATAATTATCACAATCCTCACAATAATTTAATGGGTAGTATGTCCCCATGTTACAAATGAGAAAACTAAACAGAAACTTGAGCTTGGCTGTGAAGATCCATTTCTTCATTCAATAACAGTTTTGTCGAGTATCAGATATTGCATAATATAGGAATTCATAGGAGGGGGAGTTCTACTTGATCTGAGCTTCCTTGTTCAGTTGGATTTTAGTGAATGGAGAGTAAGAGTGAGAGAGCATTCCAAACAAAGAAAGGGGCACTGCCAAAGGTTGAAAACATGAATGCAGATTTGGTGAGAATAGTTGGGCTTAAGTGAGTATAAGCAGGAGAGTGAAGGTGAAACTCAATTCTACCCACAAACTTTCTTAAAGATTGGCAAAAGTAGTTTGGAGACAAATTGTTGAGTGCTTATAAAGCTAAGGAATTTAGACTTTGTTTTACAGAAAATGGTGAGTCAGAAATGATTTAACACATTTAAATTATTTAAATTATGATAGTAACATGTACATTAAGACAAATTTAAGCAATACAGAAGTGTAGAAAGACGAGTCAAAAGTTCTCCTCCCTCGAATCAGACCGTAATTTTACTTATCAGAAATAATCACTGTTACTAGCTCGGGTATTACCTTCCAACCTTTAATAAAAATGTAGATTTACTTTTAAACATTAGTGGATTATACTATACATACTTTCTGGTTACTTGCTTTGCTTTTTTTTTTCACTGAGTAATAAATCATGAATACTTTTGCATGTTAATACATGCCGTGAAGACCTTTGCACGGCCTCAAGCATTTCAAAACTCGGATGCAGTAAAATGAAAAAAAATCTAGAAAATATATATTAATATAGCCAATGTTGCAATAAATATCTTTGATTATCTGCCTACACTTGCCAAATTACTCCTTTAGGCTAAATTCCTAAAAGTGGAATTGCTAAATATACTCATATTAAAACTTGATACAAAGTTTCAAATTTTCCTCTGAGAAAATTGTATCAATTTATGTTTTCAAAAGTGTTTAAATGCTTTTTTTCCAGTACCTTCACCAATACCAGATCTTATCAACAAAGAAACTTTTTGAGTGAGCATGTGACATGATCATAGCTGTGGTATGTGAAGTAGCTGGCTTATTCTAGATCATTCTTTGTAATGCATGATTCATTGTCTATTTAAAGTCTTAAAGCCAACAACTGGGTAATCAGACACTAAGGAAATGAAGGTTTCTGATGTATTAGGAAGGTGACTAAACAGAACAAATCTCACCTGGCAGAAAACTAATCTTATTGCTTTAGGTCAATGGTTCTCAAACCTTGGTGCACATATAAATCATCTAGAGAGCTTCAAAAACTATCAATGTCTGAGTCCCATGCCCCCAATTCTCATTTTAATTGTTCTGAGCCTGAGATTTCTTTTCTAAGTCCCCCTTACATGATTCTAAAGTGAACCACGATCAAGAATTCCTGTTTTAACTGACAAGGGCATAATCTCCAAAATATACGAAAGGCTCATTCAACTCAGTAACGAAAAACAACCCAATCAGAATATGGGCAGAAGACCTAAATAGACATTTCTCTAAACAAATACAAATAGCCAATAGGCACATGAAAAGATGCTCAACATTGCTAGTTATTAGAGAAACACAAATCAAAACTACAATGAGGTACTACCTCACACTGTTCAGAATGGCAGTCATTGGTGGGATGGGGTGGGAGGTGGGAGGGAGAGTAAAGAGCGAGGGAACATATGTATACCTATGGCTGATTCATACTGATGTGTGGCAGAAACCAACACAATACTGTAAAGCAATTATCCATCAATTAAAAATGAATAAAATATGTTTTTTAAAACCTCTACAAATGCTAGAGAGGATATGGAGAAAAGGGAACCCTCTTGCACTATTGGTGGGAATGTAAATTAGTGTAACCACTATGGAAAACAGTATGAACTTCCTGATGTTCAAGCTGGTTTTAGAAAAGGCAGAGGAACCAGAGATCAAATTGCAAACATCCGCTGGATCATGGAAAAAGCAAGAGAGTTCCAGAAAAACATCTATTTCTGCTTTATTGACTATGCCAAAGTCTTTGACTGTGTGGATTACAATAAACTGTGGAAAATTCTTCAAGAGATGGGAATACCAGACAACCTGACCTGCCTCTTGAGAAACCTGTATGAAGGTCAGGAAGCAACAGTTAGAACTGGACATGGAACAACAGACTGGTTCCAAATAGGAAAAGGAGTATGTCAAGGCTGTATATTGTCACCCTGCTTATTCAACTTATATGCAGAGTACATCATGAGAAACGCTGGGCTGGATGAAACACAAGCTGGAATCAAGATTGCCAGGGGAAATATCAATAACCTCAGATATGCAGATGACACCACCCTTATGGCAGAAAGTGAAGAGGAGCTAAAAAGCCTCTTGATGAAAGTGAAAGAGGAAAGTAAAAAAGCTGGCTTAAAGCTCAACATTCAGAAAACGAAGATCATGGCATCCGGTCCCATCACTTCATGGGAAATAGATGGGGAAACAGTGGAAACAGTGTCAGACTTTATTTTTTTGTGCTCCAAAATCACTCCAGATGGTGACTGCAGCCATGAAATTAAAAGACGCTTGCTCCTTGGAAGAGAAGTTATGACCAACCTAGATAGCCTATTCAAAAGCAGAGACATTACTTTACCAACTAAGGTCCGTCTAGTCAAGGATATGGTTTTTCCAGTGGTCATGTATGGATGTGAGAGTTGGACTGCGAAGAAGGCTGAGCGCCAAAGAATTGATGCTTTTGAACTGTTGGAGAAGACTCCTGAGAGTCCCTTGGACTACAAGGAGAGCCAACCAGTCCATTCTGAAGGAGATCAGCCCTGGGATTTCTTTGGAAGAAATGATGCTAAAGCTGAAACTCCAGTACTTTGGCCACCTCATGGGAAGAGTTGACTCATTGGAAAAGACTCTGATGCTGGGAGGGATTGGGGGCAGGAGGAGAAGGGGACGACAGAGAATGAGATGGCTGGATGGCATCACTGACTCGATGGACGTGAGTCTGAGTGAACTCCGGGAGTTGGTGATGGATAGGGAGGCCTGGCGTGCTGCAATTCATGGGGTCGCAAAGAGTCAAACATGACTGAGCGACTGAACTGAACTGAACTGAAGGAGGCACCTCAAAAAACTAAAAATAAAGTTTCTATATGATCCAGCAATCCCACTCCCAGGAATATATCTGGACAAAACTATAATCCAAAAAGATACATGCACCCTTATGTTCATAGCAGCACTATTCACAATAGTCATGACAGGGAGACAACCTGAATGTCATTGACAGATGAATGGATAGAGAGGATGTGGTCCGTGTGCAGGAGGGAATGCCACTCTGCCAAAAAAGAAAAAAATAGTGCCATCTGCAGCAACATGGATGGACCCAGAGATTATCATACTAAGTGAAGTAAGTCAGAAAGAGAAAGACAAATACCATACGACCTCACTTACGTGTGGAATCTAAAATATGACACAAAGGAACCTGACTATGAATCAGACACAGACTCAGAGACAGAGAACAGGCTTGTGCTTGCTAAGCGGAGAGGGCTGGGGAAGGGACGGACTGGGAGTTTGGGGTTAGGAGATGGAAGCCATTATATAGAGAATGGATAAACAACAAGGTCCTATCGTATAGCACAGAGGACTATATTCATTACACTATGATAAACCATGATGGAAATGAATATTTTTTAAATGTATATATTTATATATATAACTGAATCACTTGCTGTATAGCAGAAATTGACACAACATTGTAAATCAACTATACTTCAAAAACAAAACCCCCAAACCCAAACCAAACCAACAGAAAAAACTTAGCTCAAATAAGAATACCTGTGTCACTGTGGAAGAGAAAGAGTTCCAGCTTTAAATGTTAATCCAGAGAGATGATATGGGGTGGGAGGTAGGAGGGGGGTTCGGGATTGGGAACTCATTTACACCCTTGGCTGATTCATGTCAATGTATGGCAAAACCAATACAGTATTGTAAAGCAAAATAAAGAAAAAATAAAAATTAAAAAATAACTAAAAGCTCCTGAACTGCATGCCCATCCATCTCATAAAGATGCCTGAGGTAGCTTGCTTTTCTGAGGCTCCTTGAAAGCATGGTATGGATTCTATCTTCGGGAGATGTCTCACTAGTGTTATAGTACCAGTCTGAAAGAATTTTTACTTCTTTTCTTGGCAAAGACACTGGATTGTATTCCAGGGCTCAATTTCACTTCTATACCTTAAACCACAAAGACAAAGAAACCTAAGTATTCATGGACTTGAGTCAAACAGTAGGTAAGCCTCAGGTGAATTAAATAGAGGCCTGGTAAATCTGCAGAAAACAAATAAAATAAACATCATTCTTTGAACATTCTCTGGAAGATGAAATGTACAAGTTAGAGCAGCTTTGGCCTGGCTGATATACAGAGAAGGCAGGATTTACACAAGGCAGTATTAGCAGAATAATGAATAACCCAGTCTAGTGGAGAATTGTTCTTCGGTGCATGAGGTCTAATTTCTCCCGTCTTAGTAAAACATAATCTTTAAACATATTCATTGTGATTAATAATACTGGAAGGAAAATCCCATAATACTTCGAGGGATGAATGTCTCCTCACTTTGCTGACCAGGGGAATGAGTCATTCACTTCCCATTATTTTAGTGTTCCATGTCACCCATCACTGCCAAGCAGCAGCTGACACTTTAAAGTGAACTTCTCCCTTTTAGAGAGGGAAACCGAGCCCTAAATATTGGTGTTCTGATTTTCACATTCACCTGGGTTGCTGATTTTCTAGGTATGATGAAAAGCAGTTTGCCATTCATCAATGGCGACAGAACATCAGGCCTGGGGTTGGTTTCCTGACATTTCACTGGCTACAGGATGGCTTGAGCCTAGGTATGAAGGCAAACCAGAGCTTTGGGGAGGAAACCAGTTGTAAGGGGGTGAATCTGCAGTGTTTGCCAACTTCTGTGGTGTAAATATGCCCATTGTGGCTAATTTTAGGCCACCAAGTTGTAAAAATCTGCCCTCAAACTGCTAAATATTTAACAATTGTCTCTCTCCAGCTGTGCAAGCGTGGTACTGGTTCTACCTCACTAAAAACCAACAGTCTTGGTTTTCTGGTGGGTAATTATAGATTTATAGCTAAAATACAGTATAGTTATTAGACTTGAGGTTGTTTGTTGTTCAAAAGTCAGCCTAAGCGAGCAGCAAAGCTCAGTACCCACCTAGATGACAAATTTCACAGCATCTACTTCCAAAGACTCTAAGAGTCTAGCAGTGTGAAAGCTCAGTCATTAGCACTTTGGAATATTTTATTTACAAGAGTGTAAGAATTACAGTCTAAGAACTTTCCTAGTGGTCCAGTGGTTAAGACTCTGTGCTTCTAGTACAGGGGTTCTGGTTCAATCCCTGGTCAGGGAACAAAGATCCCACATCTGAGGAGTGGGGTCAGAAAGCGAAAAAAAAAAGAAAAGAAAGAATTATAGTTTCAACCAAAATGGTTATTTTGGGCTGGCACCATGAGATGGATTGAAAATTAAAAGATATTTAGCATAACAACGAAATCAATTTTCTCAGCAGTAATGAGAAAGTTGCCACATGCTTGATCACGCTTCATCTTTTCTCATGAAATTCAAATGCTCATTTAGGAGTGAGCAGCTCTTCCAGACTCCATTTTATCTGACCCAAATAAGAGCTGTAATCTCCTTGGAAGAAAGGACTCCTCTGTTTCTCCTGTGAAAGTCTGTCCATCAAATGGATGGCTTCTAGACTAGAAACAAGAGCCATTGGTTGGCCTGGCTCCTGTTTGAAAAAGGAGTCAGTCCCATGTTTTCCTAGAAAATGACCATTTTTATACATACATATGTAGAAGGTAGTCATTGTTTTTATTTAGTACTGTTCCCTTAAAAATATCAGAAATGAATATGTAAAATATGTCAGTTCATAACTTTGAAATAATTACACAGATATTCTTTCTATATCACCACGCCATTAAAACTCACTTATGCTATTAACATACAAAATAATCATAATAGCTTGCATGTGCAGAGATGTTAAGAGTGATCTGGAGTCTGAACAGATGTTAATTTGTATCCCCACTTGCATCCTCAATTTGTAAATCAGTACCCACATTTGTGGGCTTCCACAGGTAGCTCAGTGGTAAAGAATCTGACTGTAGTGCAGGAGACCCGAGTTCCATCCCTGGGTCAGGAAGATCCCCTGGAGAAGGAGATGGCAACCCACTCCAGTATACTTGCCTGGAAAATCCCACTGAGAGAGGAGCCTGGTGGGCTACAGTCCATGGAGTCACAAAAGGGTCAGACAGGACTCAGTGACTAAACAACAGCACGTTTCGTGCACTGCTCAGCCAAGCAAGTTATTGTATCCTAAGAATTCCAAAGAGCTTATACTAACAATACATCAGCTATGCATATCAACTTTGCAGGCAACTATTAACTTTCATCCTTATTTATAAAATAAAAATAAAAATAGTAACTACTTCATGGGATTATTGTGAGGATTAAATGAGATAATGTAAATGAAGCACTTAACATAGGTTTAATGTTTAGTAGATAAACAATAATCAAGAAATTATTTTTCTATAGTTATTCTTTTGACCTTTTGCAAAGTTCATTAACCCAATGTTACATGATCTTTTACAATAGTTTCATGCTAAGTATATAATGTAAGCATTATGATAGCCCTTTTTAAAGATAAGAAATTGAACTGAGAGTTTTCTTAGCAGCTACATGGCAGAGTTAGGGTGTGTTTTTCATTGTGTTATTTATAATAAATAGATCAAACTGATATTCTAGTCAGAAGATTTTTTCACTCATGAACAGGGTAAATATTGCTAGCTACTGATTTGGGCAACACATCACTTCATGGAAAATAGATGGGGAAACAGTGGAGACAGTGTCAGACTGTTTTTTGGGGCTCCAAAATCACTGCAGATGGTGACTGCAGCCATGAAATTAAAAGATGCTTACTCCTTGGAAGAAAGGTTATGACCAACCTAGATAGCATATTCAAAAGCAGAGACATTACTTTGCCAACTAAGGTCCGTCTAGTCAAGGCTATGGTTTTTCCTGTGGTCATGTATGGATGTGAGAGTTGGACTGTGAAGAAGGCTGAGCACCGAAGAACTGATGCTTTTGAACTGTGGTGTTGGAGAAGACTCTTGAGAGTTCCTTGGACTGCAAGGAGATCCAACCAGTCTATTCTGAAGGAGATCAGCCCTGGGATTTCTTTGGAAGGAATGATGCTAAAGCTGAAACTCCAGTACTTTGGCCACCTCATACGAAGTGTTGACTCATTGGAAAAGACTCTGATGCTGGGAGGGATTGGGGGCAGGAGGAGAAGGGGACGACAGAGGATGAGATGGCTGGATGGCATCACAGACTCTATGGACGTGAGTCTGAGTGAACTCCGGGAGTCGGTGATGGACAGGGAGGCCTGGCGTGCTGAGATTCATGGGGTCGCAGAGTCGGACGCGACTGAGCGACTGAACTGAACTGATTATACCTTGAAAACAACCGCAGGTTTATTAGTAGCAGCAGCAGAAACTATTTCCAAGTGTTTTCTGTGTACCAAGCACTATGTTAAGCACTTTATATGTTCCGTCCTTTTTGCACTTTAGAACAGCCCCTTATAGCAGCTTTTATGTTCTCTTCACAGATAATCACAAGAGCTAACATTTGTGACCACTTGGTCTGTGACAGATATTGTGCCAAGTATTTTATATCCATTAATCTCATGTATGACTTAGCGACTAAACAACAACAAAAACCTCATTTTACCCAACCCAACAAACTTCTGAGATAGGCAGCCACTATTGTTATTAGTACTGTAGTTTGTCAATAAAGATAATATATAGATAAATTTGCTGTTAGACTTTTAGAGCAGGAAACTTTTTATGAAACATTATCTCTGTGTATTATAGAGTTTAAAGGTGCTGCCAGAATTATCTTGCTAGACCCAGTCCCTTTAAAAATAATCACTGAGGTAGAGATAGGAAAGAAACAGTTGTTGGGTTAAAATTATGTTTCAAGCGTGTTTGCACATTCCTTTGATACAATCCCCTCTCCCAGAGTTGTAAATTAAAAGACAGTTTGTGGAAAACTTGAATTTGGGGGAGTCATTGTATTAGTCAGGCCCTATCCAGTTTGAGTAGAAATAAATTCAGTTTGGCAACTGCACTCTGAAGAATAAACTATTCTTAACACCTGGTAACACTTTATAGCCTTTCTGAAGATAAAAACAGTGATGGGGTCAAAGAAGGATGTTATTTCAGGGCATGTGTTGCTAATAATAAAGCAGTCTCTTTGCAGGAAGTATACACAGACAGCTCACAAAAACAGGAAAGTCACTCAGGAACCTGCTATAAAACTCCTGGTCTAAACTCGTGAAACTGCCCTAAAGTCACAAGGAAGAGGTACCCCACATTAGAAGTCAAAAAGAAGAACACAGTTTTTCTCATACTATAACCTCAACAACACGGTGTTTTCAATCCTGTGAAGACTGATCTAGACAGACGAAGGAATAGACCCTTCGACACCAAACCCCTAAGCATGCACACACCCATCGTTTTTCAGATAAAGAGACTAAGACCTCAGCTGGATATGATGGACAGCTACTGTTTCCGTCTGCCCAGAACCAATTTCCCTTCTGGTAATAATCCACCCCATGGAATTTTCTTTGGTGCTGTTCCTTGACTCATGATCTTTGGGTTTGGAGAGAGCTGATCACACCCCTGGTTCCAGGGGTGGGCACAGAGCAGGTGTGGACAAACGGGGTGATACCAGAGCATTCAGGGGCAGCACAGGGCAGAATCTGACCTGATTTAACACAGAGGTTAAAGTAAACCCCAGACCACACAGGTGATGCCAAAGCTAGGACTGTACCCCAAGGCCAATGGTCTTTTCATATTATGATACCACATAACTTATACAAGTTTAAAAAAAAATTCTTACTAACTTAAAAAAATAGTTGTAGGTTCCATTTCGGTGCTAATAAGCCAAGCTGTCTCAGGGACTATGCTACTTCCTGGTTATATATTAGGTGACTGCAGCTGTACCCACATTTTCTTGTTTCCTTAAAGAGAGCAACACTTTATACCAGGTTAAGGAGAGGACAATGATAATTTACTTTATATTCAATTTCCTCTAAGGCCTTTAAAATATTATCTTATGCCACTAGGATACCACTATATATTTTATTCTATTGATGATTACAGTATGGTTATAGCTATATCAAAAGAGGGGCTAGGAAAGAAATTGATAGAATATAGTATTTCATGATGTTTACAGTGGTTGCACTGAAGTGGCTGGGTTATAATTCCCCTCATGCCTTAATTTTCCCATTTTGGGGTAAAATTATATTTCAGAAATAAATAAGCTTATTTTTTTCTAATAATCTAATTATTCTAAGGTCAACTATGTGTGCTTCAAATTATTTTTTACTCTCTTACAGCTGTTTCTATTTTGACCATTAATCTTCTCCTTAATTCTGCTGGGAGGAAAAGATATGAGAATCAAATTAGACAATAATCTGCCTATCCTGGGTGGAATTTTCCTATGAGCATCCATGTGTTAAGTGTGGCTGGGTCAGAGTTGGTGCAACAGGGCTCCCAGGAAATCAGTGAACATTGAAGAGAAGGTTTAGAAATTATCCAAATCAGTTTTAATTAACTATAACAACATGGTTTTTCATTACTTCAGGAAAATTAAAGTCAGCATCTCTGAAAATCATATTTGGGAGTCACACACAAAATGTCTGAGCTGAATTCCTTATTTTCCCCTTTCCAAAACAGCTGTATACTCAATACATGCACATCTCTCAATTCTTCCTTAGCACCTACCTTTACTAGTAATCAAGTCTGAATATGTTTTTGTCGCCATTCTCATACTGTGAAACGGCAACCCCACTCCAGTACTCTTGCCTCAAAAACCCCATGGATAAAGGAGTCTGGTGGGCTACCCTCCACGGGGTCGCAAGAGTCAGACGTGACTTAGGGACTAAACCACCATAACAAGTGACGTTTGGACTATCGCTTCATAGCCAGCAGTCTCCTCTTCTCCCTTTAATCCTCCACAAAGATCTTTAAAATCACAAATCCAATTCTTCCATCCCCCTGTCCCATCTCCCTCCACTCAAAATCATTCCCTGCTTCCTTATTTTCTTCAGGATAACACCCATACTTCTTAGAATGGTATTCAAAGCCTTTCAGGATCTGGCATATAGTTACCATTTCAGCATCCTCTGTTGGCAGCCCCTGAACACTCCTTGACTTCACCTCAGTCAGTCAGTCCCTGAGCTACCTGGATTATCTAGCTGCAGATTTACAGTCCACTCTGAACAAATTACTGCCTGAAATACCTTGACCATTCTTTCTGAGGTTGATTAATTCACAGTTGTTGACCAAAGAGTTTGTATGGTGTTGTGGTTTTGGTGTAAACATGAGAATATATATATATATACATATATATATATATATATATATATGTTTCTATACACAAAGTGTATTTCTGGAGGAATACACAAGAAACTGGTAATATTGGTTGTCTTTGGAAAAGAGAACTTTGAGATAGGGATGGGAGAGATAATTTTCACTGGATAATCTTTTGTGCCTTTTCAATTTTTTTTTGCTATTTAAACACACCAACAATTTGACTAAAGCTGAAGATATGTCCATTCTGTGACCAAGCAATTCCACTCCTTGGTACATACCCAAGAGAAATGAATGCATATGTCCACCAAAAAGCATGTATAGGGATATTCGCGGCCACTTTTCTCATAATAGACAAAACCTGAAAACAACCTAAATGTGCCTCAATGAGAGAAAGCATATATAAGCTAAAGTATGTTTATTTAATGAAATAACCACATAGCAATAAAGAGAACAAACTATGATATAATCCATCAGGGACAGAGCGTTGAGCTAAAAGAGCCAACATAAAAAAGTAAATAATGAATGATTCTAGTTATTTCAAGTTCAAAGACAGGCAAAACTAATCAATTGTAATAGAAACCAGAAAAGTGATTACCTCAGGCAAAGGTGGGGCATGGGGAGCTAGGTAAGAACTAACTGAGCTCTACACTGTAGATTAGCATATTTTATACTGTATGTATATTGATAACATTTTCAAAGTTTTAAAAAAGCATAACAAGTATACATAAACAATTTGCAAAAGGTAGATAAAAGAATTTTTTAAAAAATCTCACCCAAATGTCAAATGAAATCTCCCTTTGCCTTGATAAAAGTCAATGCAACTTCCATACTGGGGGTCAATTTAAACCAAAAAAAAAAGAATAGGGAAAAGAGTAAAAATTTATTTAAACCAAGAGAAAAGAGAAACGTTTGAAGCAACAATTGATTGTAAGAATAAAATTTTGATTGTGTGCTGTGCTTAGTCCCTCAGTCGTGTCCAACTCTTTGCAATCTAATTGCTTCCCTGGTGGCTCAGGGGGTAAAGAATCCGCCTAAATACAGGAGACCTAGGTTCGATCCCTAGGGTGGGAAGATCCCCTGGAGGAAGGCATGGCAACCCACTCCAGCATTCTTGCCTGGAGAATCCCTGTGGACAGAGGAGCCTGCCGGGCTACAGTCCACGGGGTCTCAAAGAGTCAGACACGACTGAGGGACTCAGCACTGCCAGCACAGACTCCTCTCTCCATGGGGACTCTCCAGGCAAGAATACTGGAGTGGGTTGCCATTCCCTCCTCCAGGGGATCTTCCCAACACAGGATCAAACCCAGGTCTCCTTAATTGCAAGCTGATTCGTTACCAGCTGAACTACCAGGGGAGCAATTATAAAACAAACAAAAAGACTCCAGAATTTTCTATGATGACCATATGGCCTCAAAGTCTATAACGGAATGCTTCAGCCCACCAGGGGCAAAAGGTTCTTTTACAAATTTATTAAGAAGCTTTTATAAATATAAGCGATATGATTCAATTTAGACTGGCATTTTATCAGGAAATGCCATGGTAACTCAGAGTGAAGAGTTCAATTTAAGGGAAAGTGGAAGCTAGAAATGGAAGTGACAGGGGCAATACTGAGTAAATAAGGTTTATCTGGTCTGCCGAGAGGCCGAGAGGCAGAACAGTGGCGATCTCGGTAGGTAAAAGGACAGAAGAACCAGGCAGATAAGACAAAGGGAAAGAAGCAAGGAAGAGATAGGTCTCTAGGCATTCTAAATATTTACAAGGGAATTTTAAAAGGTATGTGAAGCTGTAAAAGAAGCTGCTTTAGAATATTTCAGGTGGGCTCAAGAAAAAGAGATGGGAGGGGGAGAGTCTCCCAAAATGAAAGCAACATTGCTGCTTTTTTAAGAGTCCTTTTCAGTTCAGGAGAGGCAATAAGGTGCCAAGAGAAGGTGTTTAGGTCAGCCTCTCCACCCTGCCCCCCCAAGATTTAATAATCTGAACATCTAATTTGTCAGGTTTTTTTCTCTCTTAATAAGGTGTTTTTTTTTTTTTTTTTTTAATTAAAAAGAGCCTCAGACTTCCCTGGTGGTACAGTGGTTAAGAATCCATGTGCCAGTGCAGGGAGGCAGGTTTGATCCCTGGTCTGGGAAGATTCCACATGCTTTGGAGCAACTAAGCCCATGGGCAAGTCACAACTACTGAACCTGCTCTCTAGAGCCTTCAAGCCACAACTGCTGAAGCTGGAGTGCCACGACTATTGGAGTCCACGCGCCTACAGCCTGTGCTCGGCAACAATGAGACGCCAACACAATGCAAGACAGAGAAGACCCCGCTTACCGCAACTAGAGAAAAGCCCACGCGCAGCGATCGAGACCCAGTGCAGCCAATAAACAAAAAGCCTCATCGTCGTATATTTAGAAAATACAAAAAAAATTTAAGGAGAAACCAAAAATTACTCAAGAGATGACCACTGTAACATTTCAGTGTGGGAGAATTTCTAATTGGCAGAGAGATGCAAAAAAAGAGCAGACTGGAGGTCCTCCTGCCTAGGAACCCAGATGGGTTTATTACTGGAGCTTTGTCACTGTTATTTTACTGGTGCGTTTTTTCACTAGAAGCTTTGTGAGGGCAGAGATTTTTGTCTGTGTTGTTCATGGCTGTAGCCTGGTGCCTCACACTCCAGAAATATTTGTTGAATTAGATATTTTTTTCCACATTTACTTATGAAGACTAGCTGCTACTTTTTTTTCCCCTCTTAATTATTAAAGCAGTTAAAATCCTTTTCATGTTCTTTCATGACTTTATCAGAACAAGCCAGTTATTAAATGAAAATGTCTTTTGAAGTTTAGGAAACTGTAAGCAAAACTTCATTATTCATATTAATATCACATTGCATTTCCTCTGTAATGCCTTAATGTTCACGCTCCCTGAATACTCATGGAAACAATTCCTTCTGTTCCTTAGGTTAATCTATTGCCCACAAAACTTATTAAAAACCAATTTAACATTTGGGGCTTTGTCACTGCGTTTTTCTTGAAAACCAGGGTTTCTTTTCCAAAATTTGAGTTGAAATATTATATTCCAACCCCTCCCCCTCATATTTAGGACTTGTCTTTGAGGAGTGAAAAATGATGGAGAAGATGATGCTTAGAAGTCTAGTAAAGGAAGTTAAGAATATTGAATATTCCTGCAGGATAAGTTTTTAGAGAGGGCAGATGGAATTACTCAAGCTTGAAATGTAGCCAGAATTCTGTAGTCAACATTCCCTCACATGGAATTAAAATGAGACCCTTGCAATCTTTCATAATAAGAAGTAGGCAAGGCCCTTCAACCATTCCAAGGCAACCAAGGTCTCCAGAGGCTACAGTGCAGTTATTTTGGGGAAAAAAATGCTGCACAGTTAAGCAAAAGGTGGTTTTATTGGTTCACATAACTGGGGAGACTGGAGGAGGAACTAAACTGGACTCTGGGTATAGGGGCTTTCATCACATCAGGGTTCTCTCAACTTCCATGTGATCAAATCTAGGAGACCCAACGGTCTTGCTTGGATCATGTACTCTATGCTGGATCACTGATGTTGTTGTTGTTCAGTTGCTAGGTTCTGTCCAACTCTTTGCAACCCCATGGACCAGGCTTCCCTGTCCTTAACTCTCTCCCAGAGTTTGCTGAAATTTATGTCCATTGAGTCAGTGATGCTATCTAACCGCCTCATTCTCTGTCACCCTCTCCTACCTTCAACCTTTCCCAGCATCAGGGTCTTTTCCAATGAGTCTTCTCTTCACATCAGGTGGCCGAAGTAATGGAGCTTCAGTTTCAGCATCAGTCCTTGCAATGAATATTCAGGGTTGATTTCCTTTAGGACTGACTGA
This sequence comes from Ovis canadensis, assembly GCF_042477335.2. Lineage (NCBI taxonomy): Eukaryota > Metazoa > Chordata > Mammalia > Artiodactyla > Bovidae > Ovis > Ovis canadensis. The sequence goes on from NC_091260.1 coordinate 26,692,869, forward strand.
TTATATCTTGCAGTCCAAGGAACTCTCAAGAGTCTTCTGCACCACTGCAATCTGAAAGCGTCAATTTTTTGGTGCTCAGCTTACTTTATGGTTCAACTCTCGCACCCATACATGACTACTGGAAAAACCATAGCTTTGACTATATGGAACTTTGTTGCAAAAGTAATGTTGTTTTTTGTTTTAAGATTCTGTCTAAGTTTGTCTAGGTTTGAGTAAACTTGAGGAGTTGGTGGTGGACAGGGAGGCCTTGCGTGCTGCTGTTCATGGGGTCACAAAGAGTTGGACACAACTGAGTGACTGAACTGCACTGAACTAGGTTTGTCAAAGCTTTCCCTCCAAGGAGCAAGTATCTTAATTTCATGGTTGCAGTCACTGTCTTCAGTGATTTTTGAATCCCAAGAAAGTAAAGTCTGTCAGTGTTTCCATTTTTCCCCAATTATTTGCCATGAAGTGATGGGACTGAATGTCATGATCTTAGTTTTTTGAATGTTGAGTTTTAAGCCAGCTTTTTCATTCTCCTCTTCCACCTTCATGAAGATGCTTTTTAGTTCTTCTTCACTCTCTGCCTTTAGAGTGATATCATCTGCATATCTGAGGTTTTGATATTTTCCCCCACAATCTTGATTCCAGCTTGTGATTCATCCAGCTCAGCATTTTGCCTGCTGTACTCTGCATATAATTTAAATAAACAAGTTGACAATATTACAGCCTTGATGTATTCCTTTCCCAATAGTGAAAGTTGTTCCATGTTAGGTTCTAACTGTTGCTTCTTGACCACATACAGGTTTCTCAGGAGACAGGTAAGGTGGTCTGGTATTCCCATCTCTTCAGGAATTTTCCGTCGTTTTTTGTAGTCCATGTAGTCAAAGGCTTTATCATAGTCAATGAAGCAGAAGTAAATGTTTTTCTGGAACTCCCTTGCTTTCTCTATAATCCACTGAATGTTGACAATTTGATCACTTGTTCCTCTGCCCTTTCTAAATTCAGCTTGTACATCTCGAAGTTCTCGGTTCATGCACTGCTAAATTTTTGGGCTCCAAAATCACTGCAGATGGTGACTGCAACCATGAAATTAAAAGACGCTTACTCCTTGGAAGAAAAGTTATGACCAACCTAGATAGCATATTCAAAAGGAGAGACATTACTTTGCCAACTAAGGTCCATCTAGTCAAGGCTATGGTTTTTCCAGTGGTCATGTATGGATATGAGAGTTGGACTGTGAAGAAGGCTGAGTGCTGAACAATTGATGCTTTTGAACTGTGGTGTTGGACAAGACTCTTGAGAATCCCTTGGACTGTAAGGAGATCCAACCAGTCCATTCTGAAGAATAGCCGTGGGATTTCTTTGGAGGGAATGATGCTGAAGCTGAAACTCCAGTACTTTGGCCACCTCATGGGAAGAGTTGACTCATTGGAAAAGACTCTGATGCTGGGAGGGATTGGGGGCGGGAGGAGAAGGGGACGACAGAGGATGAGATGGCTGGATGGCAACACTGACTCGATGGACGTGAGTCTGAGTGAACTCCGGGAGTTGGTGATGGACAGGGAGGCCTGGTGTGCTGCGATTCATGGGGTCACAAAGAGTCAGACATGACTGAGCAACTGAACTGAACTGAACTGAAAGCCTAGCTTGAAGGTTTTATAGCCTCGCTACCACGGGAAATGAGCCCAACTGTACTGTGGTTTGAACATTCTTTGGCACTGTCCTTAGGAACTGGAATGAAAACTTTTCCAGCCCTGCTGCCACTGCTGAGTTTTCCTAATTTGCTGGCATATTGACTACAGCATTTTAACCGCATCATCTTTTAGGATTTGAAATAGCTCAGCTGAAATTCCATCACCTCCATTGGGTTTGTGGATCACTGATGGTAACCAAAAAATAAGATACTTGAATTGGCAGGGCGTGGGTAAAGCCTGGGCTGGACACCCTTCCATATAAGGAACCAAGTGGGATCCACTTCACTCAAACCAAGTGAAGAAGTGGATTCACCACAAGGGATGTTCTGTTACCATATGCAGTGGCCAAGGGTATGTGACAATGTTGAAATCACCTAAACCCCTTGCTCTTGGAACACTATCTCCTCATACACACACCCACTCACCATTGTGTTGCAGGGAATGTTTTACGGCAAAGAACCCCTTCCCACATGACTTAGACAGGACTCAGGACCCCCTTGTCTACCTATGACCAGGCCAGACATAGACTCTCTAACTTCCTATTCTTTGTCTCAAACTGATTAGCTGAGCTGTTAGTTCCACTGGCTAAGCCGGGCAAAATACCTGCTAACTCAACTTGAATAAACTTTAGTCAAGTTTATCTCCTTCACCCTGAACTTGGTCCCAGAACTCCACCTACCACTGAGCATGAGAACAGGGAATAACCCCTCTTTAACTGCTCCTTCTGACAATCAGCTGATCTCTGGGGAAAAATCCCCTGACCGACTAACTGTCTGATAACTCCATCTACCATCCCAATCTCCCATACCTGATTCTTTCCATCCTCATTTACTCCTTGCACAGGGAACTCTGCTCAGTGCTCTGTGATGACGTATATGGGAGGGAAATCCGAAAAAGAGGGGATATATGTATAGGTATAGCTGATTCACTTTGCTGTACAGAAGAAATGAACACAACATTAGTAAAGCAACTACAATTAAAAAAAAAAAAAAGGACTGATAAGAGAGACCTTTGAGATGTTTTCAGACCTTACGGCCTATGATCGAAGCACTCTCCCTGCTGCAACAGTCCTCCACCCTTGTTGCAATCATCCTTTTGAATAAAGTCTCTCCTTACCTCAGTTCATACTTGTGCTTTATTTGACACTGGCCAGACAAAACAAGGAGACACAGGAGATGTGGGTTTGATCCCTGGGTTGGGAAGTTCCCCTGGAAGAGAAGGAAATGGCAACCCACTCCAGTATTGTTACCTGAGCAAACCTCATGGACAAAGGAGCCTGGTGGGCTACAGTCCATGGGGTCACAGAGCAGCAGACACGACTGGGTTACCATTTCCTTCTCAGTTATTATTTAATCCTAAAAAGGATGGTAAAGTTAACACATGCTACAGTATGGATGAACCTTGAGGACATTAAGCTGGGTGAAATGAGCCTGTTACTAAAAGACAAATACTATATGATTGCACTTATCTGAGCTATCTAGAGTAACCCAATTATCAGAAACAGAAAGTATAATGGTGGTTTGTCTGAGCTGGGAGAAGGCGGAAATGAGGGGCTGTTGATTAATGGGTAGAGAATTTCAGTTCTAAGAGACAAAATAATTTCTGGAGACTGCACAACAATGTAAATGTAATTAAAACTACTAACTTAGTCACTCAGAAATGGTTAAGATGAAAAATTTTGTTATGGGTTTTTTTTAATCACAATAAATTTTTTTAAAAGTCAGCTTCATTACTAATAACGGTAGTCAGTGACATAGGTCTGTAGTTATATGGGCTCACTAATACTTCATTGAATTAAATTTCCTTAAACATCAGGCCTTTTCAAAGGACATGGCTTATTCTAATAATCTTATCACAAAGTCCTCCAAGGACAGGCCATTCTGAAAGAAAGAAGGACTGAGTAATACAATAATCCCTTCCTTCAGTTTTACCAAAGAAAATGTTTTTTTTTTCCCCAAGGAGCGAGAGAGTAAAGGGGGAGAGGCCCGAGGGCTGTCTTGGGGAATAGATAAATGTGAAAGTGAAAGTCGCTCAGTCAGTCAAACTCTTTGTGACCTCATGGACTGTAGTCCATGGAATTCTCCAGGCCAGAATACTGCAGTGGCTAGCTTTTCCCTTCTTCCAGGGATCTTCCCAACCCAGGGATCGAACCCAGGTCTCCTGCACTGCAGGTAGATTCTTTACCAGCTAAGCCACCAGGGAAGCCCAGATAGATCTGAGTGGGACACAAATTCACTCCTAACCAGTACAATGCAGGAAAAACATAGTAGAATACAGACTAGAAGGGAATATACAAAACTGTGACGTTTTTGTAGTTATGTTACTACGATAACCGAATTTGGAGTGATCTTTTTCTTTTCTCAAAACAGTATAATTGGTATGGCTTAAAAAAATTAATTTAGTTTTAATTGAAGGATAATTGCTTTACAGAATTTTGCTGTTCTCTGTCAAACCTCAACATGAATCAGCCATAGATATACATGGTACGCCTTTTAAAAAACGTAATTTGCTAACATTGAGAGTATCACATTTATAATTATCTAATACACTCAATTTATTAAGTGGCTTAAAAGGAAAAAATAAAAGGGATTATTAATGTACAGTTTGCATTTTATAATTATCTTCACTATTTTCTGGCTTTTTATCATGTCACATTCATTAATACTGTCAGTGAAGCGGAACAGTTTCAAAATGCTTTTAATTGATATTCATGCCAAAACAGAACAATTTCACATAGTAAAACATTCATCTGACTTGTACATTTTTATTTGAAAAAAACCCTCCCTTGGGCACCAAAACTTCAAGGTCAGACATAAGTAAATTCAATATATTTGACTGGACACATATTTATTTAAATGTATAATTCAAATCACTAGAGTACTGGGACATCCCCCTCTTTTCAACATCTCTCTGGAGAAGGCTGAACACTTTCCGTATTTCTAGATTATCAGATGAGGAAACAGCATATCGTGTTATACGCTTGAGATCTTATATTCAGGATGTGAAATAGCTGAATTCAAAGCTCTATTCTTTTTTTGTGTGCTTTCTCAAAGACAGCATGTTTAAATATATATTCCTCTCTCCTTAATTTGTGGTGAAAGGGCTATCTTAAAATGTTGCAGTTGTTTACAATCAGATTTTAAAGAGAAAAATTTATTCACATTGAGTATAAATTATGCCTCAACTTAAAATTTTTAAAATCATAAAACCAGGTTAGGAGAAAATTCCCCTGTAGGAATTTCCATCAAATAAATGAGTACATTCAGAATAGGCTATAGTATGACACTTTGGATAGTATAAAAACACTTCACATCTTTTAAAAAAAGATGGATACTGTTGTGAAAAAAAAAAAATGTATCTCCTCTATCAACCCAAAGCACATTTGGTTTGAGTAATTTCTACATCCTCAGAGACATTCTCTAAGGAATCAATTCACTTAGGAAATTACTTCCTAGAACTTATACTTGAAAATGAGGAGGGCTTATCTATCACATTTGCTTTAAGGGGAAAATGGTGTGCTTCAGATAAAACAGTATAGGGACCAAAATACTTCCCATCTGTCAACTTTATTTTCCTCCCATTTAGTTTCAGATCATGCACATTGGCAAGATTCACAGGAGAAAAATAGACAAGAACAAATTTTTACTGTTGTTGAAAGTATGCCAGTTTGGCAAGGGTGTGGAACAATGGGCATTCTCAGACATAGTCCGAATGTCAGCTAGTTCAGCCTTTCTGGAAGGTAGACTGGCAATGTACAGGCTATCAAAATTTTAAATATGCATATCCTCTGGCCCAGAAATTCAACTTCTGGGAATTTATCCCAAGTGAACAAACTGGACAAAGATGCAAGACCTACATAAAAGGTTTTCATAAAGCACTGTTCACAACAATGACGAGTTAGGAGCCACCAAAATCTTTTCTCACTGGTGATACACCTATTCAATGGAGAACGTTGTAGTGCGTTAGAATAATATGAATATCTGTATGTATTATTAAGGAAAAGTTATACAATAGAGTTCTAATCTGTGTTGTAAAAAATTTTTCCACATTCTTAGGATAAAACCTGGAAGGATATATACACCAAAATATACTTTCATCTCTGAGTTGTGGGGTTTTGAGCAGCTCTTGCTTCTTTATTCCCTTGGCTTTTCGAGAAGTTTTCTGAAACTACACCTTGAGCATGTGTCACTTCTTTAGTCATAAAATATACGTGTTCTGCAAAAAAATTAAAACCTGGCAACCGTTTTCCAGGAGAAAATATTTGCAACTCATATCTGAAAAGAAATTAAAATCTACAATACATAAAAAAACTCCTACAATTCAACAACAACAAAAATCCCCAAATCACCCAATTTAAAAATGGGTGAAGAACCTAAATAGACATTTCCTCAAAGAAGATGTGTATAAACGGACAACAAGTACATGAAGAGATGCTCAACATCACTACTGATTAGGGAAACGCAAATCAAACCCACAGTGAGGTATCACTTCACACCCATTAAGATGGCCATTATAAACAACCAAGCAAGATATCAAGTGTTGGTAAGAATGTGGAGAAATTGGAATCCTGCATGACTGATGGGAAATGCTGTTCTGGAAAACAATATGGCAGTTAAAAAAAAAGACACATAAAATTAACACATGATCTAGCGATTCCATTTCTGGGTATATAACCAAAAGAACTGAAACCAGGAACCTGGGCAAATATTCACCCATTAAAGTTCCTAGGAGTTACTCACAATCGATAAAAGGTGAAAACAACCCGAATGTCCACCAACAAAATGAATGGATAAATGAAATGTGGTATATTTATACGATGGGATATTATTCAACTTTAAAAAGGAAGGAAATTCTTATACATGCTATGACATGGATGACATTTGAGGACATTATGCTAAGTAAAATCAGCCCGACACTAAAAAATAAATACTGTATGATCTCACTTAAATGAGCTATAGAAAGCGGTTAAATTCTTAGAGTCAGAAGTAGGGTGGTAGCTGCCAGGGGCTGCGGGAGGGTGGAATGAGGAGTTGCTGCTTAGTTTGTATAGTGGGGACAGTTGCACAATAATGTGAATATACTAAAAACATTGGACTGTTTACTTAAAAATAGCTCCAGTGCTAAAGTTTATGCTATGTATTATTTTACCACAATTTAAAAAGAAAGAAGGGAACTATATTCAGTATTTTATAATAACCTATAAGGGAAAAGAATCTGAAAAAGAATATATATATATATATACCCATACAGTTCTTGTTCATTTGCTCAGGCATGTCTGACTATTTGTGACCACACATGCCAGAGCACAGTAGGCTTCCCTGTCTTTCACTATCTCCAGGAGTTTGCTCAAACTTGTGAGTCAAAGATGCCATCCAATCATCTCATCCTCTGTCACCCCCATTCCCTCATCCCCTCAATCTTTCCCAGTATCAGGGTCTTTTCTAATGAGTCAGTTCTTCACATCAGGTGGCCAAAGTATTGTAAGTTTCAGTTTCAGCATCAGCCCTTCCAACGAATATTCAGGGTTGATTTCCTTTAGGATTGACTGGTTTGATCTTCTTGCTGTCCAAGAGACTCTCAAGCATTTTTTCCAACACCACAGTTTGAAAGTATCAATTCTTCAGTGCTCAGCCTTCTTTATAGTCCGTCTCTCACATCCATACACGACTACTGGAAAAACCATAGCTTTGACTATATGCACCTTTGTCAGTAAAGTGATGTCTCTTCTTTTTCATATGCTGTCCAGGTTTGTCATAGCTTTTCTTCCAAAAAGCAAGAGTCTTTCAATTTCATTGCTTCAGTCACCATCCATAGTGATTTTGGAGCCTAAGAAAATAAAGTCTACCACGGTTTCCATTTTTTCCTCTTCTATTTGCCATGAAGTGATGGGACTGGGTGTCATGATCTCCATTTTTTGAATGCCTAGTTTTAAGCCAGGTTTTTCAGTCTTCTATTTCACCCTCATCAAGATGCTCTCTTGAGGAAGAGAAGTTCCTCTTCACTCTCTGCCATTAGAATGGTGTCAAGTGCATTTCTGAGATTACTGATATTTCTCCTGGCAATCTTAATTCCAGCTTGGGATTCATCCACCCTGGCATTTCACATGATGTACTCTGAATATAAGTTAAATAAGCAGGGTGACAATATACAGCCTTTATGTACTCCTTTCCCAATTTTGAACCAGTCCACTGTTCCATGTCCAGTTCTAAATGTTGTTTCTTGACCTGCATACACGTTTCTATGTACATACATATATACAGTTATACATATATATTATATGTATATATATAACTGAATCACTGCTATATACCTGAAACACAATATTGTAAATCAACCATACTTCAAAAAAAAAAAAAAGGAAAAAACCCAGGACTTCCTCCATGGTCCAGTGGTTGAGAATCCACCTTGCAGTTCAGGGGACGCCAGCCTGATCCCTGGTCCAGGAAGATCTCACATGCCTCAGAGCAACTGAGCCTGTGCTCTGGAGCCTATGAGTCACAACTACTGAGCCCACGTGCTGTAACAGTTGAAAGCTCCTGCATCCTGAAACCCACGAGCCACAACAAGAAAAGCGATAAGCCCGTGCACCACAGCTGGAGAGCAGCCCCTGCTTTCTGAAACTAGAGAAAAGCCTGCGTGCGGCAATGAAGACTCAGCGCAGCCAAAAATAATGAACACATATTTTAAAAAGTTGTTTTCTACACAGAGGTATTCATTTCTATCATGACTAAGGAAGATCTAACTCGTCAGAAAAGTATCTATAGACTTTAACAACAGAAAACATATATTCACTTCAATTCATATTCTCTTTCACACTGGCCTACATTGGAAGACATGTGACATTAATCCAAATCAATAGGAACTGAGTTAATCCTCTTTATTTGCCTCAATCCAATTAGGTTTATTTATACGTGACCCTTATTTTTCCAGACTGCACCAGATACCTGAAAGACGAGGAGAGATTGCGGGGTAATGACAGGCAGAGATGTATGCCAGTTACGTCAGCTCTTGCAGCCCACCCGATGTAGTCTGGCTTGTAAGTGGTTACAACTCTTGGAGTTCTCAGAAACTGATGTGGGGCTTCCTACGTTTTGCTGAGTCTGACTCAGAGGTTCTCAGTTTGGTCCAGTTCTTCCCTGTGTGAAGGCAGCCTCCAGATGAGTGGCCTGTTGTTTATTCTTGTCCCCTTTGCTCCTGAACATGGTCCCTGCCGCTAAGAACTTAGGAGGCAATATTCAAGTTGAAATGTAGGCATCCCTAAATTCCTTCTACCTTTTGCGGTTTCTTTTGTATGTTGGGGGCGTTCTGACCAATACAAGTCATTCTGACCATCTTTAAATTCTCTGGGGCCTCAGGATCTATATCTGTATGTTGCCTATAGGCTTATACCTATGCTGTAGGCTTTAAAAACCCTTTCTAGAAATTCTGAAGAATCCTCATTCTGTTACTGCTATACGTCCTGTGCTTTATTAAGGCTTCTCTGTTTTGGCATCCCTTTTCGTAATCCTGCAAGAATGCAATTTTGATAATGCTCAAGTTTTGGCCTATCCCCAGGATTCACATCTCAATGAGGATCAGCTGTTGTATAGCTATGCTTGCTGCAGCTCTCATGGGGTTGCCAGGGGTTTCTGAATGTAACCAATCCACTAACTCCTGGCTTTATCCAGCACTATTCTACATTCTTCTGAAGTGAGGGTATTTAATAAATTTTTTAAATCTGCCCAGGTCCAGTTGTGGGTTGCAAAAATCAATGAAAAAAGATTTTCCATTCTCTTTGAATCATCTCTAAAAGTTGGCATAGTGTTCTCCTAATTAAATAAACTTGACATTGAAAAGGGTACTTGGGACCCAGATAGACCCTATTGGCCGCCCTGTCTCAGCATTCACTCCCCCACTGGGGACTTGCCTTAATGGATATTGTGCTCCATGAGCTTGGGTAACTCCCTGGCCATATGCAGTGCCCTGGTGGGTATAAGAGAAGGAGACCTTCTCTATTTTTTCTGAGCCTCAGATCCTGAGGTGGGAGTAGTGGGGGAGCCTGAGGCTGCGGCTTAGGCGCTGCAGAAAAGGAGCTGCAGCACAATCACCCTCGCATGGGGTTCAGGAGGAGTGGTCTGAGGGTTTGAATGGACCACAAGCCCTCTTGCTTCTCGCTAGAATCCAGCACAACAGGAAAACAACTTTCAATCTTCTTTGCACAGGTTTATTCTGACACAACGGCATAAAAGACTGTACACAATGTATTTCATCCCATTTTTCTTCCCTTTACAAAATAAATCTAGTTGCAAAAGTTATATTGTAATTTAAGGATCCATTTTCAGGCCGTTTTTCTCCGGAGTCTCAATGGTATGCAGGGTTAACAAAAAATGCCATCATTTTCTTTTCTGTGGGCTTGTAGCTGAAAGCCATTCAGTTCTGGAGAAGGAAGCCTAGAGGGCTACAAGAGAGAACTGAATTAACTTTTCCCATTTTGGGGTTTGCTTACAGGTGGTTGATGCAAAGCAATCTCTCTATAGGTCCTTGCCACTGACATCAAGAAGTTCAATCACCAGCAGCCCATTCTTAGCAATTAAGATAATCAGAAATAGATGGACATAGACAAACGAGACCAAAAAAAAAAAAAGCCAAATAAGACCCAAAACCAAAGCCCGGGGGTGTCTAACCCAAGTATGGAATATCTTAGCGGGGTAACCTTTTATATTTTCTGCCAAACATAGCAAAATCCCACCAGATTGTACCCAGTTGGAGGATCAGTGGTTCTATCCAGTTTGAGCTCGGCTCAAACTAGACACAGCTGACTTCAAGTTCTTAGAAAACAGGAACTTCACGTATCTCATTGCTCAGGTTATGTGCCCTAGGAGGTTATGTGCCATGTTAGGAGGACATGCAAATGGTAAAATGACCTTGGTTACTGAAAGCAGATGAAATAGATTTGACTAATATTTACCCACAGTTTCAACGCTCCCATTCTCATTGATATTTGAGTTTACGGAATTTAGCATATACTTGAAATTAGCTTCTATGATTAAGCACTATGGGTTATTCAGCAAAATAGCCAGTTGAAAAATAATCTAATTTTTGAAAATAAAGTCACAAAGTTAGGTGTGTACACACACAGAGAATTTTCAGTCTCATCGTTGGAAAACTGGGTCCTACTTGCTTTTGGAAAAGGCCTTATTCTCTATGATTGAGCCATTCGTGGTTAACTGAAATTGGTCTTTTTAACCACCTCTTATAGTGTTTGCCATGAAAATTGGAAGCCTGGTGCTTTGCTGTGGCTGCATGGAACTGGTAAGGTGGGAAAGTTTTAAGATCTGCCTGTCATGGTTGAACAGCAAAATGGACCTGGCTGCAAAAGTTGACTCCAGAAGCTTAGGCAGCTGGGACAGGGAAAGCTACTTATGCCATGTCCAAAGGTCACAGTCGTGTTAATTCCAGATGTGGTGACCACTGGCTTCCTGATAAAGGAGGCTGGGTACAGTAGCAGGAAATTCAGATGGTACTCACTACTCAGGATTTAGACTGAAGGGTGAAATAGTGGAAAGGGTTAGAAGGATAGGAAAGGGCTTAAGTCTGGTATAATTTGGGTATAGTGATTAACACAAAGCCCGTCATAGGCATGGAGAGGGAAGAGATGGTAATATATCCATAATCATTCATGTAGACACCCTAAGTCCAGCTAACAATATGAATACCCAGGGAATAATTAGCCCCAGAAATGATCATTAGAACACTAACAGTTGGAAGAATTCACGTTCTTTCAGCATTCCTGCATGCCTTTCATAAGTCACATACAAACTTTCTCTCTCTCTCACACACACACACAGGCAAAGAGAGATTTATTGCAAGGAACTGGTTTATGTAACTGTACCTGTAACTGGCTATGTAGGCAAGTCTGGAATCGCAGGGCAGGCCATCAGAAAGGGTGGGCTGGAAACTCTCAAAAAGGAGTTGACACTTCGGTCCACTGGCAGAATTTCTTCTCTTTCAGAAAAACTCAGTTTTGTCCTTAGGCCTTTCAACTGATTGGATCAGGTACACCCAGATTATGGAGTATAATCTTTCCTTAAAGTCCACTGATTGTGTTAATCATATCTACAAAATATCTTTGTAACAACACCTTGATTAGTATTTGATTGAAAAATTAGGCATAGCCTAGCCAAGTTGACAAATAAAATTGGACCATTACACCAGTTAAATATCATTAAACAACTGTCAAGTGTCTGATTTTTGATTTGGATCTGAGCCTCCAAAAGGTAATGACTGTGGGGTTTTTTTGTGTTATACTATGTCTTCCAGAGGGGAACAAATACATTTTAATCATCTATATGATTAATGTTCCTAAGATCTTAAAAGTGTGGGAGAGACGGAACCGTAGATGTATTGCATACCTCAGAGATGTATAAGTCTGAAAACAAGTGAGACTAAGCTTCCTTGTTGAGAACTCAGTGGGGCCTGTTGCGGAGACTAGGTAGGGCAGAGATGATGCGATGTGGCATAATTTCTTAAAAAGAGGACAGACTTTGAAATCAGACACACCAGACATACTTTGAATTATAGCTTTACTACTTTGCAAATACTGAGACCTTAAGCAAATTGCTGTCAGTTCAGTTGCTCGGTTGTTTCCAACTCTTTGCGACCCCATGGACTGCAGCACGCCAGGCTTCCCTGTCCATCATCAATTTCCGGAACTTGCTCAAACTCATGTCCATTGAGTCGATGATGCCATCCAACCATTGCATCCTCTGTCGTCCCCTTCTCCTGCTGCCTTCAGTCTTTCCCAGCATGAAGGTCTTTACCAGTGAGTCAGTTCTTCTCATCTGGTGGCCAAAGTATTGGAACTTCAGCATCAGTCCTTCCAATGGATATTCAGGACTTCCTTTGGGATTGACTGGTTTTAAAAAATTCCTTTCATTAAGGTATAGTTTACATATAATAGTAATGTACCTATTTAAGTGTATATGTCAATGAGTTTTAACAAATTTCTACACCTGCATAATCATATACATAATTCTAATATACATATGTAGAAATATACATATTTCTATGCCTGTGTAATCTATATACATAATATAGAACAAGTTGCTTGTGTTCCTTCCCAATCAAATCCTCCTACTCACTGATCTGCTTTCTGTTCCTATTTATTAATGTATTCATTTCAAACAATATTTATTGAGCACCTATTATGTGTAGGTGTTGGTGCTAGGATATAGTAGTGAATAAAACAGAAAAAAATAGCTGCCATTATGTAGAGGGAAACAAAAAACAAACTAAGTATGTAAAAAATATATGGTAGATCACATGATTTCTGTAACTTCTACAGAAATTATGGGAAGTAATTGCAGAGAGTCAGAGTAGGGTGGGATACATGTTGCTCTTTTCAAAGGGCAGTCAGGGATCACATCACTACTCTTTTTTCAGCTTGAGATGGATTTGGTTTTCTTCTTACAAAAACAAATAAATGAATACATTGGCTTGAATGTTCTTTTCTCTCTCGCAATTTCCCCCTTCCAAAAAAGCAGTCACCGTGAGAACCCTTAAGATGGAAAAGCAGAGAGTGCGTCACCGGGACCCACATTAGAGGGCAAAGATGCCCCACACATGAGGGTTCAGAGAAGGGCACTGTGGGTGGCGCAGCTTGCACAGTCTCGGCTGCTGTGAGGGGAAGGATCCTTCTCCAGCATGGACTGGACATAAGGTGCTCTGGAACAATGATCTGATGAAAGTTTTTTTTTTTTTTTTTTAGAATAACAAGAGATATTTATTTATTTTTTTTATTTTTTTATTTTTATTTTTTTATTTTTTAAATTTTAAAATCTTTAATTCTTACATGCATTCCCAAACATGAACCCCCCTCCCACCTCCCTCCCCATAACATAAGTGAGGCACGAGTAATGTGGATATTAAGACAAAAGTGCTCTAGGTAGAGAGAACAGCAAGGGCAATGACCCAGAGGTGAGCGTTGTTGGAATGTTTGAGAAACTGCAAAGAATCCAGTATGGTTGGAATGAAGGGACAGAGACAGATAACAGAAAAGATAAGAGAAGAAAAGGGGTCCAGGTATGAGATGGTTTCGTAGTTCACTGTGAAAGCTTCCACTCTTAATTTTAGTGTAAAAAGGAGCCACTGCAGTTTTAAGAAAAGTTGTGACATCATTTGATATATTTAAAAAGATCACTTTGGTTGCTGTGTTGGGAACTGACTGTAGGGGTGAAGTTCATAATTAACATAAAGTACCTGATAGCTAGTAAATGTTCAAAAAAATTTTATCTCTTTGGAGGTTATTGATTTCCTAGTACAAATGATACTGTGACCTCTCTTTGTTTATTTGTTTTTGTATAGTGCAAATATGGATTCATTCATTTACTCACCAAGTATGAATATAGTAGGTGCTGAGTAATAAAAGTTGAGGTATGAAAGATAAGATTGCTGCAAATTCATAGAAAGTAGAATGGTACCAGGGATGGTGGAAGGAGAAAATGAAAAGTAGCTGTTTAATGGGTGGAGAGTTTCAGTTTTGCAAGATGGAAAAGTTCTGTACATCTATTGCACAGCAATATGAGTATACTTTACTGAATTGTTAATTAAGACCAGTAAAAAAAAGAACATATGGCCCTGTGTATATAAAGATGTACTTAGGTGTCTGCTGCCTGTCTAGACTCTACTCACTTAAAAGCAATATCCCAAAGAATATGAAAAAGTCTTATCCCTTTCATCCCCTAGGATGTAGAACCGGCTATACAGTTTTCAAAGTAATGCTGTTCTTTTCTTTTTGTCTTTCTAAAAAAAACTGTGTACATATATGCAAATGACATATATGTATGTGTATGTACATATACGGGCTTCCCAAGCGGCACTAGTGGTAAAGAAAGCAGTGGAACACAGTGAAAGTCACTCAGTCACGTCCGACTCTTTGCAAACCCATGGACTATACAGTCAGTGGAATTCTCTAGGCCAGAATACTGGAATACTATACAGTCCACAGAATTCTCCAGGCCAGGATACTGTAGTGGCTATGTAGCTGTTCCCTTCTCCAGGGGATCTTCCCACCCCAGGGACTGAACCCAGGTCTCTCACGTTGCACGCGGATTCTTTGCCAGCTAAGCCACAAGGGAAGCCCAGTGGTAAAGAACCTGCTGCCAATGCAGGAGATGAAAGAGACTCCAGTTAAATCCATGGACTGGGAAGATCCCCTGGAGGAGGGCATAGCAACCTACTCCAGTCTTCTTGCCTGGAAAATCCCACAGACAGAGGAGCCTGGAGGGCTACCGTTCATGGGGTTGCAGAGTTGGACATGACTGAAGCGAATAAGCACACACACACATACATATACGCACACACATGTGCTCCTGTATATGAATGTGTACATATGTGTACATGCCGTTTTAAACAGAGAAGTGTCTAGTAGCTTATCCAGCATCCAAGTAATAAGATGTAATTTTGGGGGACTTTTGTTACATTTTTGTACTTTTCTGTATTGTTTGAATTTTTTAAATTAATAGGAATATAATTTTTAATAGTAAATTTATTAAATTTTTAAAAATATAAATTTATTTATTTTAATTGGAGGTTAATTACTTTACAATATTGTATTGGTTTTGCCATACATCAACATGAATCCACCACAGGTATACACGTGTTCCCCATCCTGAACCCCCCTCCCTCCTCCCTCTCTGTACCATCCCTCTGGGTTGTCTCAGTGCACCAGCCCCAAGCTGGTTTTAAAAAAATTAAAACCACCACAATGCAGCAATAGAGTTCTGCTGTACGAACTGATGAATGTGAAGAGCCTGGAACATGTCTGGAACATAGTAAGTGCTAAGTAACTATTGGCTGCTTTATTCTGCTTGTTGCTATGTGGCAGGTCCTGATCTAAGTTAGTTACAGGTGTTTCCTCCCTTAACCCTTACAGATACTCTACATACTGAGACACAGACAGGTTATAACAAAGATCACATAATTTTTAAGCCAGAAGACCATATTTTATAGACAACTGTCTTTTAAATCCTTCTTTAACATAAATAGCTATTGTACTTGTGTAAAAACTCATTGCTGAAGATGTTCTCAACTGATACTATAAATGTGTAACTATTTTATATGATATAAAAGAGTGATGTGTAAATTCTCATAAAGTTTCTGAAAGTATCTATCAAATTAAAATGAGTTGAATAGTTATATATTCTAAGACATACATAATTCTTATAGTGAACAAATAATTTGTACCTCACACTTCATAGCAAAGTTATTTTTTCTTCTCCATTATGGTTTATAACAGGATATTAAATATAGTTCCCTGTGCTATACAGTAGGACTCTGTTATCCATTGTACATAAAACAGTGTATATCTGCTAATTCCAAACTCCCTATGCGTGTCTCCTCTACTCCCCTCCCCCTTGGCAACCACAGGTCTGTGAGTTTGTTTCTGTTGTGTAGATAAATTCATTTTGTCTTATTTTAGATTACATGTATGAGTGATATCATATGGTATTTATCTTCTCCTTTCTGACTTACTTTGCTTAGTGTCATAATCTCTAGGTCCATCCATGTAGCTGCAAGTGGCATTATTTCATTCTTTTTTATGTATAACAAAATCATTATTGATATTAGCAATTTGCCCTTGAACAATAATTTATAGTTTACAAAGCACATTCACACACTCATCTTGATCTCCAAAACCACTGAGTGAAGTAGGAGGGCAGGGCAGGCATTAATATCCCTGCTCACAGTTGCGGAAGCTGAATCATATATGTGTGCTTCATTCAGTAACAATGTCTTTGGCCACAAGTAACAAAAACCCAACTCTAACTGGTTTACACAATACAGAAATAGATTGACTCCCTTACTTGGATGCCCAGAGGTGAGGTATTCTTCAGGGTTGACGTAATCTAGCTGCACTGACTGTTCACTTTAACTCTTTCGGTTCTGTTCTTTACTCAGTGTTGATAGTTAGCTTGATAGTTAACTTCAGCTGGATAGGTAGGTGGCTGCTACAGTTCTGGGTCTCAAATCTATATACAGCAGTGACAGAGGAAAAGACCCTTTCTTTCTGTAGCTTTATCTTGAGAAGTAGGCAAGTGTCCTTGGAGGTCCTTAGTAAAGTTCTCCTTACTTTTTACTGGCGCAGATTAATTTATATAACCATCCCCAAATCAGTTATCGGTAAGAGTCTTGTGATAACCCTTAGATAAATCAAGATACTTGATGAAAATCTGGGCTGTGTTAAGAAGAAGGAGAAAGGGGGCTGCTAATGAGTATGGGTCAAGCACTACAACCTGGGAAGGAGCAGAAAGGGATCTACCCCAACACCTGTAGGTTAAGTCTTGGGGCCAAGGCCTACCACTGAGGCCAAGACGGCAGGGCTCAGGCGTGCTAACTCCCATGCTTTTCATACAACAACCTCAACTGTTTCAGATTTTTATTAGAGTAGGGTGCTCGCTTTTGGCTTTTATGGAGGCAAGGGACATTCTTAAACAAAAAGTTTGACTGTGGGAATTCTATATGACAGTTTGCAAAACTGAAGTTGGATGGTCTGGCAGAAATTTGGTTTGAAAGCTACATTCTTACAAATTCTGCATAAGTATTATTTTTTATTTATAAAATATTTCAAGCAATAAACAACAAAACTTTGAAAATCTTATATCACACAATATTTGCACTGAATTTTTTAAGAAAAACATTGCAGTTACAGTTGAAGTTCCCTGAATGTATTTTGCAGATCCCCTGCTCCTTTATGCTTCACCACAGGGAAACACAGCTCTGAATTTGGTTTCTATTTTCATGTGGATGTTTGTTTTTTAACCTAACATTTTTTTAATTTTGGCCTGCCATGTGACATGTGGTTCTTAGTTCCCCTACCAGGGCTTGAATCCTCACCCCTTGCAGTGGAAGCACGGAATCTTAACCAATGTACAACTAGGGAAGTCCCCACATGGATGTTTTTATGATTTTACTACTAAAAACAGATCCAAGATACATATTATTGCTTTGAATATGTATATAAATAAAGTTATAGATATATATACATATATATATGGTACCCCCAAACATATCCTTCTGCAATGACACTTTTTGCTCAACATTGCTCTTGAATTACATATATATTGATGTATATAATTTAGTTCATTCATCCCAAATGCAATATAGTCCATTGTTCAAATATACCACAATGCATTATTCACTCTTATGCAGATGGATATGTTGGTGCTTTTCACTGTTACACAATTCCCAACAAAGATATTAAGATATTGTGAATGCTCCAGAAGACCCTCATGGCACACATGCTGGAGAGTTTCTGGTGGCGCATATGTTGGAGCGGAATTACTGGATGTGTGCAACTTCAGTCTTAATGGATATTGTCAGATTGCTGCCAGTCTGAAGGTGTGGAAATATAATAATTTCTTTTTTTTTTTTTTTTAGTATTTGTTTATTTTTTTTTCTTTATGAGTATTAACATTTTATTTTATTTATTTTTTTTTTAAATTTTAAAATCTTTAATTCTTACATGCATTCCCAAACATGAACCCCCCTCCCACCTCCCTCCCCACAACATCTCTCTGGGTCATCCCCATGCACCAGCCCCAAGCATGCTGCATCCTGCGTCAGACATAGACTGGCGATTCAATTCACATGATAGTATACATGTTAGAATGGCTAATAATTTCTTTTTTCTGTGATATTTCATATGCATTCAAAACTCATCAGTTTCTAACATTTAACCCCATTTTCCATACTGGAAATTTGTTTTCTTTCCTTTATCATGGGCAATTGCAAAGGCTATTATGAATCTCTTCATTTTGTTATAGAAGTTACCCTGTTTCGTCCTTTGAAATATATTTTATTGCTTATTGGACATAAAAAAATGACAGTGAGAAAAAAGAAATAAATACATGTATTCAGACACTTGTCGATTTCTCTCCAAACTGTTATTTTAGACAGATTATTTTTTCTTGATAATTTCCTGCTCACTTGACTAAGTGTATAATGTGATCAGAATTTCTGTATTTTGTATGGGGAATGGAAAATAGCCCCCCTTTTTCACTGGAAAAATCCCAAGATCAGAAGATTTAAGAAGAGCATTGATAATAAATTAGTGTGATTCATATTTGGCAACCATGTCTGGTAGAATTCTTGAACTTGCACCTGGAGTATGGCAATGACCTTACTGAATGATGTCCCTTTAGCACCTTGAAGCATCACTCTATTTTTATACATTGTCTACCTTGCCAATTCAGCTGCTCTTGGAGACGCTCACAGCAAGCTCCCTGAAGAGTTTCCCTGTGTTTGGGGGACGAATTAACATCAATAAATCAAAATTTACCCCGTATCGCATTGGCCTATGAGATAGAAAGGCAACACAATAAACAAACATGAGATCATATTTCCATTTTGGTTGAGCACAAGGGGAACATTTAATCCTGAGCAGAATGAGAGAGAGACAGGAGGGAACAAATGCACACTGACTGAGAATGAATTGTTTTCTCTTGCAGTTTGCTTTGCAAAATCCAGTTGGGAAAGGAATAAACATTTATTTCTATCATTTTTCTATACTTACCTTTAAAGTGTCTTAGCATCAAAGGAAACTCCCAACCTGAAAGTGTATTTTCTTTCCTCAAAGAATGTGGTGTGAGTGAGAAAGTGTATGAGAGGGTGGAGGTGCACAGTGAGTTTTGCAGGCACAAAGAAGTGTTCAACATCAAAGTCAGGATAAAAATGATAATTTTCAATTTTTGTATGTTGATTCTAGGTTCCTAGAGGATGGAGTAATACCGTTTCCCGCGCCCCCTCCCCCCACCTTTTTTTTTTATTGATTAGGCTGTTTAGGAATGGTATAAACTGTTGTTAAGTTTGCCAAACAGCTCCTATTATGCTTCCTCTAGAGTCTCAAGGTGACAGCTAGGTTTCTCTGGCACACGCAGTACAGGTCACCTTTGGTAATGTTCCATTAAAACATGACTACAAAACTTTGACTACATAGCAGGTAATAAGGAAGTATCTAAGAGTTTCCTTCTGATTTCACACCTTTTATTATGAAAGCTTAGCAAGACCTAAAAAAATTTTGGAAGTGGTTGGATATTTGCTATATTGTTTTTGAAGAGTAAAACTTCCCCTACACCTCTTGAATTAAAGTAATCATTTGTTAATCAAGTAGGTCCTTAAAAGACAATTTTCTTCTCTTGAATGTGAGTTCTGCTCCCCCTTTGTTTCCCAAAACTGCCCCAGTTCACAGTCAGCCCTTCGAGCTGTCGAGTTCTCAGCCCTCCATTCTAGCACTGACCTCTCAGCGTTTACCTTCTGATAGACACAGTTAAACTTGAGTGTCTGCAGCAACCACTGTCATTACCATCTCGAATATCATAAACCTCAATGCTCCTTAAGTGACATTTCTGTCTCACTCTCTCCTGGGTACTAGAACTCTTCCAGCTGATGGATTAATGACCTTAAACTGGGAGAGGCTGTGTGTTCAGGGTGAGACGTGTACCTGGACCCATGACTCATTTTCTAATGTAGTGACTTCATTTCTATTATCCCAGAGGAATGCAGCAGGCACATTGACATTTTGTCTCCTGGCACCATAGAAAACAGTGTGTTGTTGAACTAACATGCCCTGCCTGGATTCTGATAGGGCTCTGAAAAACTGACTAGGTAGTCAGAGCAACTAACAAGATCGTTATAGACTTGAGTACAACTGTACACCACCCTTATAACACAGGTTGTTTTTAACTAGGGAAAAGTTAAACTAGGGCTTAAAAAGTTTAACCAGGGCTTAGCAATTTTTGCCCCCTTCATCCGAACTTCAGCAGATAAAGGTCAACCAGGTAGCTGTCTGGCTTTCCTAGAACAAGTTTATAATCTTATTTAAAATTTAGTTGATGAGTTATGAAAGAAACCAAAGCTTTATGCGCTCTCACAGATTCTGTACAGACATCGAGGGAACTTCCCCAATCAGGGCCCCACTCCCCAAAGGAGGAAATATACTGGGGTGCATAAAGGCTTGATGAAGTGTGAGAAATTTCTCTCTTGCCACCTGATCCCAGTTGGAAATTCACTGGCTCGCTGTGCTGCTGACAGAACAAAACAGAGGATAATAGCCTCTGGCTGAAGATTTTATAATTGAAGCTGAGACAGAGTGGGCCATGTGCATGTTTAGAACAGTGATTGCATTGTGGATTATAACAGAAGTCCCACTTGTCAGTCACACAAACATTTAAGACCACAGAAAGGCATCTGATTTGAGACAGGGGATGACAAAATGGATCTTTTGGTTTTCTCTACTTTGCCCGGAATACAAAGGGACTGATGACGGCTTTGTTCTGGGATAAAGTCTTACATTCCTTTGGGGACCTACCCAATCATTAGTAGAGAAAGAAAATTCCTGTCTGGACTCACTCCTTCCATTTTCTAAAAGAAGTAACCTTTAGTCCTCATCAGCAGTGGAGAAAGAAAGCAATATAAACGATGTCACGCCAGATATTTTGCTTTGTTTGCTGATCACTTTTCCTCATTTATCTCTAGTGACTGCCTCAATGTTAAACAATTGTTGTAAACATTATTTAAGAAACATGGCTACTTTGACAATATATCTCACCATTATTAATATGTCTCTACCCTCTGAACCAGGAATTATACTTTTAAGAATTTAAGAGCTAAACTAACAGCTGTGGAAAATGACATATTTACAGAGATAATCCTGGAAGCATTGTTTGTAATGTCCAAACAGTGACAATGACTGAAAAGTTCATAGACAGGGAAATGATTAAATAAATTAATGTACATTTACACAAGGAAATGAGGTGTAAGTTGAAAGTCCAGTTCTAGTCCTTCTCATGAACCAGAAACTCTGATGCTGTTATAGTCATTCATTGATCTAATGCTTAATTAGTTGTCATCCTCATATAAGGAGGTTACAAATATTGACAGTGAGGGACTGAAGAGTTGGGTGCTTTTCCTTTGGCTTTTATTGGTAGTAAACGAACATTAACAACACTGATGGAAGAAGGAAGGAAGGAATCTTGACTACTTTTGGACCTTCTGTAAATAGCTCAAAGGTCATCTTAGCCTGTCTTCTAGATTTATAGGATGTAGCACTGCCTCTTTGGTATATAATATTTGTCAGGCGAAGAAAAATCC
Source organism: Ovis canadensis (assembly GCF_042477335.2). Classification (NCBI taxonomy): domain Eukaryota; kingdom Metazoa; phylum Chordata; class Mammalia; order Artiodactyla; family Bovidae; genus Ovis; species Ovis canadensis. Next base: position 26,714,672 of record NC_091260.1, read on the forward strand.
CACACCGTTCCTCTAACGGCTAGAGGTTTGATCACAATATGTAAAAATAGTTAAAGTGAACATTTTCATCTATTGCTTATGAGTCCTTTAGACACAGTCTTAAAACCTCCTGGGTTTAACAGATAGTTAGTCACTCAGTTGTGTCTGACTCTTTGTGACCCCAGGGACTGTAGCCCACCAGGCTCCTCTGTCCACGGAATTCTCCAGGCAAGGATACTGTAGTGGGTTGCCATTTCCTGCTCCAGGGGATCTTCCCGACCCAGGGATCAAACCTGGATCTTCTGCATTGCAGGCAGTTCCTTTATCATCTGAACCACCCCAGGTGAGAACACCATTTAATCCCACTGGTGACAGGCTGAAAAGAGAAAGTGAATCATTATGTTAGAAAGAAGTTTCTGGTGGTGGGTGGCATTGTTGTTCAGTAGCTAAGTCCTGACCCCATATACAATAGCAACCCCATATACTATAGCCCACCAGACTTCTGTCCATGGGATTTCCCAGGCAAGAATACTGGATGGTTGCCATTTCCTTCTTCAGAGGATTTTCCCCACCAGGGATCAAACCTGTGTATTCTGCTTTGGCAGGCAGTTCTTTACCACTGATCCACCTGGGATTTTGCGGCATAAAGGTCTAACTGTACAATGGAATTAACCAGAGTTGGAGAAAAACAGCAGATAAGCTTTTAAACAGATCTTTCTTTTATAATTTCTCAACATATTATGAACTTAATTATTCTAATCATATTATAGTCATATTATTAATCTCATACATTGTGAGCGAATTGAGTTCAAGGTTGTCTGTCATTTTTGTATCCTCAGTACCAGGCACAGCGCCTGATACATAATGGATACTTTGTAGCCTTCAAATTGAATTATAAAAACTAAAGTCTGAAAAAAAATTAAGATAGTAGTTCTTAAAATTTTCTGATTACTGGTAGGGACACTTCCTCCAGAAAGTCTGCACTTATTCATATATACAAAAATGTCAACATAATTTTAGGGCAATTGTGGACATGTGTTCTCCTTGTTTTGTAGATCTTCTAGTGAACTGGGGATTCTAGATTAAGATATTCTGAGGTTTAGAACATAATCTAAAGTGAAGGAAGTGGAGGAATCCTCAGAAACGTTCTCCACTCCCTAAGTTTTCTTTTTTCAAAAAGCATGTTTCTCCCATCTACTTCACACAGAAAAATTTTCAGGACACTATGGAAAAGGGCCTTTTCTTGTGAAAGATGTAAAAAAATTGATCTATGTCATTTTAGATTAATTTATAAATTAGATACTATATTTAGATATCTAGATATAAATTGGATAATTTATAAATTAGATAGTAGAAAAAATGCTGTAAGAATTTATAGCAAAAAGTAGTCTCAAAGAAGACGTGTTTATGTAACAAGTGTTTATGGACTATTCCCTATGAATCAGGAACTGTGGAAGACAGAGATAGAAGCAATGACGCAAAGAGATGGCAACAAGGTGGAGTGCATGCACAAGAAGCTTGGGTATTTGAGTTAGATTTTTGCCTCTTTGTGTGTTTGATGAAGACAGCGGTGGGTGGAATGGACAGAGAGCAACTGTTGACTCTCTAAAGGAAGAAAAATAACCTTTATTCATTCTGTAAGAGGCTTTGGCTTTCTTATGGTCATATGCGGCTCTTAACCTCCTATTCTCAGTTAACAGATTACCCACCAGGAAACAATAATGTCTAGATAAACATGGGCTGATCATGAATGAGGAGGAAGACAATGCTTCAACTATATCCCTACAGAATAATGGAGCTGCAGTTATCTAAACGCCATTTCTAAGATCCAGCACTGAAAACATTTCTTTCATCTGAGTGATGTTTTTCTGATGATTATTTGTTGCCTCTTAAACTTTGATGAGGAGACCTCAGAGTTGATCTGGCATGACTATCTGTCTACTCAAAGGAGCAATTCTCCCTTTAACAGTCTTGGTAAGCACAGGATTTGTTTGAACACTCATTAACAGCAGTAGCATAATGTATTTGTAGTCAACAATAATCATTAGAAACTCATTCCTCATACTGAGCTAAAGTCTCATTAAAATTTTCAACTATTTCTCTAAAGCTTTGGCTTCTGAAGCAATGAAGAGTAACCTTATTCTCTCTTCCATACCCTCTACGTATTTTGAAAATAGTTATCACTTGTATGTGTGAATTCAACTCCAGACTGAATTTCCCTAATTCTTTTATGTATTCTTCTTAAGAAGTCAAATCATCACCCTTCTGTTATTTATCCTTCCAAAGGCTGTAATATGCACCCCAAATCTGCTTAAAATGTGATACCTCGATTGGAACACGATATTCTAACCGTGACTGATCTTAACATGTTGGAGTCCAGTGGAACTATTCTTTTGACCTGGACACATTCTTCCATTGACACACTTTTACAAAGCTTTAGTTCTTTCCTCCTGTTCCCTCCCCAGGTGTGAAGTACTGTGGGCTCATACTGGAATTTGGTCAGATAAAAATGCAGGACATTGTTTCCTGAGTATACCACTATCAAGTCAAGTTTGACATAGGCATGAAATGTGCCCAATTTTATCTTAAATTTGTCTCAGCAGTGAAATAGCTCTAAATCTTAATAATATCATCATATTTAAACACTCTAGCTCTGTTATCTGTAAATTTGATAATACCTTCTATAGAATATAGAAGCTTCCCTAGTGGCTCAGATGGTAAAGAGTCTGCCTGCAGTGCAAGATACTCAGGTCCGATCCCTGGGTTGGGAAGATCCCCTGGAGAAAGAAATGGCAGCCCACTCCAGGATTCTTGCCTGGAAAATCCCATGGATAGAGGAGCCTTGTAGGCTACAGTCCATGGGATCACACAGAGTTGGACTCGACTGAGCAACTTCACTTTTCAATAGAATATAGAATACTTTCTATAGAATTCCTCATGTCTTCATCCAAAATTTCCCTCAGTTCAGTTTAGCTCAGTCACTCAGTTGTGTCTGACTCTTTGAGACTCCGGTGGACTGCAGCACACTAGGTCTCCCTGTCCATCATCAACTCCTGGAGCTTGCTCAAACTCATGTCCATTGAGTCAGTGATGCTATCCAACCATCTCATCCTGTCCTCCCCTTCTTCTCCTGCCTTCAATCTTTCCCAGCATCAGGGTCTTTTCCAATGAGTCAGTTCTTTGAATCAGGTGGCCAAAGCACTGGAGTTTCAGCTTCAGCATCAGTCCTTCCAATAAATATTCAGGACTGATTCCCTTTAGGATGGACTAGTTGGATATCCTTGCAGTCCAAGGGACTCTCAAGAGTCTTCTCCAACACCACAGTTCGAAAGCATCAATCCTTTGGCGCTCAGCTTTCTTTATAGTCCAACTCTCACATCCATACAAGACCACTGGAAAAACCATAGCCTTGACTAGACGGGCCTTTGTTGGCAAAGTAATGTCTCTGTTTTTTAATATGTTGTCTAGGTTGGTCATAACTTTTCTTCCAAGGAGCAAGTGTCTTAATTTCATGGCTGCAGTCATCATCTGCCGTGATTTTGGAGCCTAAAAAGATAAAGTCTGTCACTGTTTCCATTGTTTCCCCATCCATTTGCCATGATTTCCCTCAATGTAAGGTAAATTATTATTAAACTCATTCAGTTTGTTTCAATAGCTAGGAATCCACCTGGTTAACAATTATTCTGTCATATCCTCCATCTTAGCCTTAAAGACTTCAATAAATGTGTCAAGTGTCTAGTTGGATTCAATGAACACGTACCTTTAAAACATTCTAAGCCATACGGTTTCTTTGACAACAAATGCTAATGACATTTTATCATAGCAGTAAAATTTTAGGTGAGCCTTCAAGCTCTATGAAATAAGCAGCTAGAATGTCAACTCATACGGGCAGGAACAAAACAGCTTGTCATTTTCACCTTTTCCCTTTTCATGTGCACAGATAGTGGGCCTGAGGCATTGGGCCTATATTTTATCAGGAAGGGAAACTACAAGGTGAATGTAGTGAAATAAACACTCGAGAATCAATCATTGGAGTGAGTGTTTGAAGGGCTGTTGTGCTCATTACCCCAACTTTTGAGAAAAAGGTTTTCTACTAAATATCCATTAATACCGTTATTGTGGCCCAGTTAACAAAGAGCCTGCCTGCAATGCAGGAGACCTGCCTGAGTGCAGGAGACCTGGGCTCAACCCCTGGGGGCAGAAGATCCCCTGGAAAAGGATATGGCAACCCATTCTAGCATTCTTGCCTGAGAAATCCCATGGACAGAGGAGCCTGGGTGGGCTACAGTCCATGGGGTCACAAGAGTCAAGACACTACGGAGCAATTAAACCACCATTGTGGGTATGTTGGAAGAGGCTGCATTAACTTGGTATTTAGATTATATAACTTTTACTTTGATACAGTCGGTACTAGATAATCACTTAGGTGGCTTTGTTTCTAGTGGAAATTTCTCCTTTAAGAATAATCTGATCACTTGCCTTCTGAGATGGCCTACACCAATGCTTGAGCTATCAAGAAGCTGAGCTTCACTAGGTCCTAAATGCAGGGCTCCCTTCCCAGCCCCTACACGTGGATGTGATGTTGGATCTGGCTCTGTCCTGCTGTCTGTCCCTCCTCATCCTCCTCTTGCCCCTGGCCATCCCTCAGGCATCTACATCAGTGATGCTTCCAACATCAGTGCAGGTCAGTTCAGTCGCTCTGTCGTGTCCAACTCTTTGCAACCCCATGAATCACAGCACGCCAGGCTCCCTGTCCATCACCAGCTCCCAGAGTCTACCCAAACCCATGTCCATCAAGTCAATGATGCCATCCAACCATCTCATCCTCTGTCATCCCCTTCTCTTCCTGCCCTCAATCCTTCCCAACATCAGGGTCTTTTCCAATGAGTCAACTCTTCGCATCAGGTGGCCAAAGTATTGGAGTTTCAGCTTTAGCATCAGTCCTTCCAATACTCAGAACTGATTTTCTTTAGGATGGACTGGTTGGATCACCTTGCAGTCCAAGGGACTCTCAAGAGTCTTCTCCAACACCACAGTTCAAAAGTATTAATTCTCCTGCACTGAGCTTTCTTTATAGTCCAACTCTCACATCCATACATGACTACTGAAAAAATCATAACCTTGACTAGACGGACCTTTGTTGGCAAAGTAGTCTCTGCTTTTTAATATGCTGTCTAGGTTGATCATAACTTTCCTTCCAAGGAGTAAGCGTCTTTTAATTTCATGGCTGCAGTCACCATCTGCAGTGATTTTGGAGCCCCCCAAAATAAAGTCTGCCACTGTTTCCACTGTTTCCCCATCTATTTCCCATGAAGTGATGGGACCAGATGCCATGATCTTAGCTTTCTGA